>NC_050581.1:32038586-32694188 GCF_011100635.1 Trichosurus vulpecula
TTCCTGAGACAATTCAAGAGGAAGGAGATCAGTTTTCGGGCATGGCACTGATAGGCTGTGCAGGTTTCATAGGTATACAATGTTATAGTCAGCATGAAGGCTCTGGAGCCCTTCAGTTTAGTATGCAATCTAATACTGCTTCTCTCCCACATTTTGTTTTGGATCCTCCCAAACCCTGAGCTAGCTTTGACCATACACGAACCTCATCCTCTATGTGGACGACCCTGGAGAGTGTACTGCCAAGATAAGTAAACTTATCCATAGCATTCAAAATTTCTCCATTTACTGTGACCAACGGTTCCACATATGGATGGTACAATGCTGGCTGGTGGAAGACCTATTTTCTTGGATGCATATGGTATAGGGCAGGGGCGGGGAACCTGTGGCCTCAAAGCCACATGTGGCCCTCTAGGTCCTTTGTGCCGCCCTTTGACTGCATCCAAACTTCACAGAACAAATCCTTTTAGTGGAGCCCTTTGACTGAATCCAAACTTCACTGAAAGGTCCTTGCCAGCTGTAGATCTATGAACTTATTATCTTTGTGGGAGTATTGGGGCAACTGAAAGAAATCAGAATTCCTTTCTTCTAGGAGCATGCAATCTAATTGAGCTGATAATATATATATACATATGTATATATATATATATATACACACATATACATACATACACGTATGTATGTATGTATATATAGATGTATATACACGAAGCAATTCCCAATTTATCCTATGCTACTTCCCCTCAAGTGCTCTATTGTCCGACTAAAGCAGATTTGTCAACTCTGGAACGAGTCCTCAACTTTTTCATCTCCTTGCCTGTGCCTTGAATTCCCTTGCCCGCCCTCACTCCTCCTGCCTTTCCTGCATTTCCATCGATCGAAAGTCATGTTCATTCTCTAAGATCCAGATCAGATATTACCTCCTCCTTAAACCTCTCTGTCTCTTTCTGTCTGTCTCTCCCCTCCCCCACCAGTTTGTACGTCTTTGTCATGTATCATCCTATGTCATGTATCATTCTATTTCATTAAAGCTTTTGAGTATCTGTTGTATCTCTTCTGCTAGACAATAAAGTCCTTGAGGACAGGGCCAGAGTGGTATTTACCTTTTCATTTCACTCAGAGCCTAGGATGATGTCTTACACATCTATATTTTAAGGAACTGTGTTTTATTAGTGTGGGAGTATCCCCTGCTGATTTCAGAGCACAAGCCCTCCACACCTCAGGGGATATCATTCATTGCTGTGGCTGAAAATAAAATTGTCAACCAAAACAGGTGCTTAAGAAGTGTTTATTGAATGAATAAAATGTTTGATTAATATAGCCCTCTAGGGCAATATATGATTAAAATGAATGATAGTGAATACTCCAGGAATTCCCAGAATGGGGAGGCTGACCTGACTGGAGCAGTCTAGGAGGGATGGTGGGACTTAAATTACACCTTGAAAATGAGGGGGTTTTCTCTGAGGAATCATGCAACATAAATGACTAAAATGTTCATACCCTTTGACCCGGAGATTCCACTGCTAGGTATATGCCACAAGGAGATTATCAACAAAAAGGAAAGCCCTATAAATACCAAACTATTGATAGCAGTTCTTTGTGATAGCAAAGAACTGGAAACAAAGGAGATGTTCATTGATTAAAAATGGATCAATAAATTATGGCACATGAATATAATGGGACATTACTATGCTATGAAAAACAATGAATATGATGAATAGTGGAAAGCATGAAAAAAATTATATAAATAGCAAAACTGCATACATGTGCGTATATATGCATGTGTGTATATAATATAAAAACAGAATTACGTGCATGCAAAATGATCAAAACTGAATGCTGTAAAATCACGATGACTTGCCTTGACCCTGAAGAAGAGAGATGAAAAGACACTCTATTTCTTGCAGAACTGAGGGACCACAGGTGTAAAATATTTCATAATAACACGAGACTTTTGGGAAATTCTTGTTAGTTTTTGTCAGAACTTATATTTTCTTCTTTTTATTATTTATTATAAGGGATGGTTCTCTGGGAGGTGGGAGAGAAACAGTGAGAAAGAGGTGATATGGAAACAAAAGATATAAATAAACTTTTATTTTTAAAAAAAGAGATGGGTAGGTTTTAAATACGTGAGACAGAGATAGAAGGGCATTCTGTGTAAGGTAAATAGCATGAACAAAGTCTTGGACTTGAGAACAATATTTTTCATTCAGGGGACACTGGGTGATTGAATAGACTAGAGAGGAGATCCCATGTTGTAGAAGAATGTGAGGACAACATTAGACAGGCATTGGAGGGGCTGTGTTATGGGAGGTCTTGAATGGCAAGCTGAGAATATGAACTTCATCTTGTAGGGGCTAGAAAACTACTAAAGGTTGCTGAGCAAGGAAAGGGACATGATAAAAGTAATACTTTTAGGAAAACAAATCTGGCCAGAGCATGTGCGGTGGCTTAGAGATAGACAAGACTGAAGCAGAGAGGTGGCACAGCAGATAGAGTGCCAGGCCTGGAGTCAGGTAGACTCATTTTCATGAGGTCAAATCTGGCCCCTGACACTTACTAGCTGTGTGACCCTGAGCAAGTCACTTCACTCTGTTTGCCTCAGTTTCTTCATCTATAAAATGAGCTGGAAAAGGAAATGGCAAACCACTCCAGTATCTTCACCAAGAAAACCCCATTTGGAGTCATGAAGACTTGAACAAGCCTGAAAAACAACTGAATAACAAGGCAGGAAGATGACTTAGAAGACTCTTACTCAAGGGCTGGACTAGAGACATAACAAGTCAAATGGAGAGGAAAAGAACCAAAAGATCTTACATGTAAAGTCCATCTTGCCCACATCTTTCATTTTACAAATGTACAGTTGAGGCTCAGAGTGAACCCAAGATGACATGTTCAAAATTACACAGATAAATAGCAACAGAACTGGCATTCAAACCCAGGTCATCTGTTTCCAAATCCAGAATGCTTTCCATTGCACAATGGATGGTATCTAAGCCAGTCCTCAGAACAGAAACTTCTCCTTAAACTCACATATTGCAATGATGACACTTATCATCTCTGTGCCCAGAGATGTATTATCCTAGAGCTTTTGTATCACAGAAGACTTTCAGGTGATGTTCATAGTGTGCGCACACACACACATTTCTCGAAAAAATGATTCTATAAAGGGCAGCTAGGTGGTGCAGCGAGTAGAGCACCGGCCCTGGAGTCAGGAAGACCCGAGTTCAAATTCGGCCTCAGACACTCGACACACTTACTGTGTGACCTTGGGCAATTCACATAACCCCAATTGCCCTGCCTTCCCCCCTGCAAAAACAAACAAAAAAAATGATTCTGTAAACAAAACTGAAGCATGTGGATTTTAGGTAGAATCATTATTTCCTTTGAAAATACTCTATCATCCAGGATAAATGCTACTTTGAGAAGAGATGCATGTGATTCATGCTATAGCAAACACACCAGACTAGTTTTCCTTTCTAGAAGAAACATGAATCAACTACGTTTGCTAATAAAGAGGACGATTACAAAGGTAGCACAGCATTAGAGTGCAAGCACATCAGAAGCAAGGCTGGTGATCTTCTACTGATACAGGAATGATTTCACATCTTTGATTACACGAAATAAATGTACATTACTACAGACTGACCACAGAATTGTTGGTCTTATTGTGTGTGTATATGTTGAACCACTTTGTTTTTCAATTTAGTTTCTACTTGAAAGCAATTAGTGGGGGGAAAAAGTAGAAGATTAAATATAATTAAATCTTGGTGAAGTCATTTAGTTCCCTGAGCCTTGGTATTACCATTGGCAAAGAGAAGCCACTGGGCTGATCTCTAAAGTCCTTTCAATTCCAGTAACTGGAAAAAAAATTACTGCTTATAAGAACTTTGTGATTCCGTAAATGTTATGGTATTAATGTTACACTAAACTAAATATATACTAACTAAATGTTATAGTATTAATGTTATATCAAATGTTGGAGTGATTCTATAAATGTTATAGCATAAATCTATCTTTTCTTCCTCAGAGTATGTTTGCTTTCTTTTGTATCTGAGAGTAATTTATAAAATTACTATGCTATAGTAATCATAAAGTTACAGATGAATAAACTCACAGGTTTAGTGTTTGAAGACTATCTAAAGAAGTGACTGAGAGGTAGAACTAGACACACATCAAATCAGCAATAATTCCCTTTTAAGAACAGTCATTTATCTGACCTAATTTGGAAGTCTGATGGAAAGCACAACGGACTCAGAATTGGTAGACCTGGGTTCAAGTCCTAAATCCTCTAGATCTGTGACCTTGCATCTCTAGGTGCCATTCTTCACCTATAGAATGAATTAGATGATTTCTAAAGTCCCTTCCAGTTCTAACACTTTATGATCCTAAGCCATATTTCTCCAGTTTCTTATTATAATTGAGCCACATCAAAGGCTTTGTTAATATTAGTACATATTACATCTATTATTTCCTCCTATCAAAAAGGTGGAAGTGATAAACTCATCATGCTATTAGGGAAGGAAATTAGAGCAATCTGGCATGATTATGTGTCACAAAGCCATGTCATTTTCCATTCCCATTAAGAAGCTTCCTAAGCAACTTCCTGATGATTTGTCCCAGTGTGTTATAGGTATGGAAATTAAGATGGACAGGATCAGGATTGACAAGGTTATTCTTTTCTTATTTCACTTTATTTAGTAAAGATTAATATACTTTGGCTTCCTTTAGCTTTTATGTAGCAATTTCCCTCTAAATAGGGATTATTGGAGCATAGATTTGGAGCTGAAAATGACTTTAAAAGTCATCTAGTTCAACCCCATCATTTTACAGATGAGGAAACTGAGGCCCTGAAAAGCAAAGTGACTAACTGAAAGTCACACAGCTTGCAAATATCTGAAACAGGATCTGACCAAAGGCATCCTGACCCAGGCTATCACTCTATCCACCTACACCAGTAGTTTCTGATTTTTTTTTATTCTTCAAATCCCTTTTAACAAAAACAAAAACAAAATTGTAAATCCCAAGGGTGATTTAATATACCGAGCATAATATTCCTTACAATTATTTAATGCTTAAGGTGCCATTAAATAATTATCAGTGCAAACCCCTTGGACCACCACTATTAATGGGTTCATGAACCACTAAATGGAAACCACTGCATTATACCGTGCTGCCTTTCAGTAGAATTTTGGATGGGAGCTTTTTTCTAATCTTCTATCAATTAGTTTATGATGATAACTGATAGTGGCTTACAATGACTTTAACCAATCTTTTAAGGATTCATGTCTATGATCTAAGTCAACAAGATCTGAAAATGGGGACACTTCTTCAATCAATTAAATATAGCAAATATTTGTTGAACACTTCCTCTGTGCTTAGAAGTGTGCCATGTTCCATGAGCGAAACTTAAGACAACGCCCTTCTCTCATTAGGAAAGATAAGACCCTTTCATTTATGTGAAAGAATTAAATAATAATGCAAGACAGTAGATGATTAAATTCAAAAATGAATAGGATAGACAATGAATGCTTTAGGAAAGTGGTGAACCTTCAAGTACCTTCAAATAATAATGCCCATTCCTAGAAAAACCCAGGTGATTTCTTTTGTAAAGACGTTAAACTAGCCTCCTTTTGCTATCGTAGATTCTCTTCATTATATTTTCATGCCAACTCTTACGTGGAAATCAACATTGTCAATCTGGTGTATCCTGCTTACACTCACCATTGTCTATTAAGCCACAATTTTAAGTTTTTGGAGATTATGATGCCCCATTATTTGCAGGCCATATAACCTCACTGGAAAAATATATATTGCACTAAAAGGATAGGTTTTTGCTGCAGGATCATCTTGGAAACAAAAGCACTATAAAATTTTTCAAATGCAATCTAGCCTGGTCTCTTCTCTACTCAATTCCGGTTTGAGCAATTTCCATCCTGGATATATGTGCTAATGAGCTAAATCAATGGGCATTGAACTGCATGTCATAGTATGAACAGCAGGTAATTTTTACCCATTTAGTTTTTCCTTCGTAGAGAGCTTGACCAATCTATTTTTGAGTGGTCATGTTTCTCATTGAAAAGGCTGTGCAATATACTGAGGCTGAATGCAATCAGCAAATTATAATCTGCAAACAGGAGTACATGGATGGCCTCACCATCACAAAGTAATTTCTCTTCCTTTTTGTCTCTATGCTGAACATCCTCAGTGACAATGAAGAGCTCCTTTAACAAACATCTGTCTCCCTGTTTTATGCTGTGCTTGATATCAATAGTCAGAGAATGATCAAATGAAATTATATGTGTGGGTATAATCATCAAGGAATCTTATATCGTCTTAATAGGCATGTGAGAAACTCTTCATGGGAAGAGAACATTCAAGTCTCTGGTTTGTTCTACTAAGTCAAATAGTGATTTTTAAATTTCCATTCTGTTTTTCTTAATAGTGAAAAGAAATCCAACCCAGCAGAACCTTATATTCTCTGTACTTTTCAGTAAATTGCACAACTTTGAAATGTGGCTTGCTATAGAAAACTTTTTCAAATCCTGACTATTCCCTTCCTATATTTTAATCAAGAATGCCCTCAAAAAGTGCATAGATCATTGTTATGAAGATTTTATAGAGATAAGAAAGTAGAGAAAGGTAGTGGGATCTCAGATCCAGGAAGACCAAAGTATCTACTATGTGCCAGTCACTATGATAAGTATTCATAAGAAAGGCAAAAGACAGTCTTTACTCTCAAGAAGCTCACACTCTAATGTAGTTGTTTTAATTCCTTTCATTCGTTTTTCTTTTCCTGCCAAGAAGACCATGATTTTGCTGATCAGTCAATATCTTTCCTACTTTCAGATATCTTGAAAATTAATTTTTCAAATACTTCCAAAATTTTTATCTCTTGCTTAGATTTTGTCTGTGTGAATGCACTTAATAAATAATTGCTGATTGATTGATTGGTCTGGTATGGTTCAACTGCTTTTCCCATCTTTATCTTGTGTTATTTAAATTTCCTTGTATAGCATATCAGTGATTGAGATGTGGACCCCCAATTTTGAAGTTTCCTTGTCAATGATAATAAAATCAGTTTGTTAAAGAAACTTGGACAGATCTGTTCTCTCTCTTCTTTTTTTTTCATGCTTGTTTTACTCCCTCAAGTTTCATATATAAATACTCTAGGAATGTTCTAAGTTGCGTCTCACAGTAAGCTTTGTGGAGACTCATTTCTCTCAACAATACAGCTCCATTTTATAAGACAGTTGGTCTTATAATCTTGCATTTTCCTCCTCCATAATGTTTTGCAAATGAGTTTCTATTCTAAACCAGTGCTGCCACTGGCTGCCATTTCCCTCTGCTTCATGGGAAGATTAGATATTTACTGGTTGAGGCAGTTTCTAAGCTATTTTCCTTCCTTGTTGGACTAATTTCTTTACATCTATTGAACTTCCACAGTAAATGGTTAATGTTAATGTTTTTTCCCCCTTTATCCATTTGTTGGTTTTTTTTCCCCATATTACTTCCTTCTTCAAATAGCTCAACTTAAGGCCATATTAAGTCTACATAATATTTTCTATTTATCCTTCCCCCCCCCCATCTCTGATTTCATGACTTTGACTCAAATGAATCCATAACCTGACTGGAAGCAGACAGCTAATTCTGAAGTGGCTCCTACACTGGCAACCAGTTATATCCTTTCCATGAAGATATAGTCAATTTCATTTTTTGTGATGTACTTACTACATTTAGATTCTTCCAACTGTCTTCTTGAGAAAAAAATATCCATGAGTATAAACCTTAGTCTTCTGATTAAACTTAAAGGCTTATAAGCCTTTGATGTATTTTGTACCCGGGGTATATTTTACTTCCCTCCTCTATGCCTCCTTCTGCATTGGAGTAATGGAGTACTAATATGTATATCAACTTGCATAAGGGCTATCTTGTTACATTCTTTGTAGGATTTCTCTACATCTTTATCTATTGCAACAGATGCCAGTAGAAAAGATGGAATTATCTCAAATGTTCTACTGAGCTATGCTCATATACTACAAGACAAGATGACCAAGTATGCCAATAGCTGATTCATCTTGTCTTGGGACAAATGATGAAACCACATCTCTGCTAACTCCTTCACTTACCTCTCCAAAGTTAATTTGTGAGTTATCTTTACATTTAACTGAAACAGTTTCACAATTTCTGGTTTAATTAAAAATGAGAATGTTAATACTACAATAGTTCAATTTCTCTAGTAATATGTAAACTTATTGATTGCTGGATAAGTATGACACATTTAGAGGACATG
Source organism: Trichosurus vulpecula (assembly GCF_011100635.1). NCBI lineage: Eukaryota > Metazoa > Chordata > Mammalia > Diprotodontia > Phalangeridae > Trichosurus > Trichosurus vulpecula. The sequence goes on from NC_050581.1 coordinate 32,046,877, forward strand.
CACAATTTATGTGTCTAGAACAAAGGCTCTTAACTTTTCATGTATCGTAATTCCTTTTTTCAGCTTGATGAAATCTATGGACCTCTTACCAGAATAATGTTTTTAAATGCATAAGATATGTAGGAAATAAATTATATTGAAATGTGGTTACAAAAATTTTTTTTCAAGTTCATGGACCCCCTCCCCAAGTTAAGAACTTCTATTAAAGGCCCTAAAATTGTTTATCCCCTCTAACTACTCTGCTATTAATCCAGCAAAAACAGAAGGTGTCCACAGAGGCCCAAGGACTGTTGTATCATTAGTCTCATGGGTTAGCAGGACCAAAAAAATTCATTACTAAGTGGCTGTGGGAAATCACTCTAGGAGATTGTTGTTTCTGTATAAAAGCCAAGTTGCTAAACAGGATGCTGGTGCTTAAGTGGCAGCTAGAAAGACCCTTCTTGAAAATGGGCGGAGACTCTCATGGGGAATTTAGGCCTCCTGGTAGGCTATAAACCCTGCAGTAACCAGCCGATGGTGAAATGGGAGGGAAATGGGAATAGGGAAGAACAAGCTGTGTGTTTGTCTCAACGGATGTGCCTACTTGTTGAGCACCCGCTACTGCAAGGACGTTAATAAAAGTCCTTCCTAACTCACCAGTGGCTTTGGGGAGTTCTTGGTAAGAGGTTTGTTTCTTACAGTGGTCAGTGTACCAGTAATGAATTTAGGTAAGCTGGTGCTTGTGCGTCAAAGAGTCAGTTTCTGAGACTGTACTCAAAGCCTTTTAAGCTTATTAAGTCCTATTATTGAGGTAGCCTTCAAAAACCCCTGGTCACATCCCCCCTTACCAAAATGAGACAACAGAGTGAGACTTTTGTCAATCGTTGATGAAATAAAGGGGAAAAGTGAGGTCTAAAATAATATGAAATGTTGCTAAATTAAAGAGCTACGGAGATTATGGAGTACTCCTTTTGTATAAACCTCACATGCATTGTCTTGGCCCTCAAACCCATATGGATCAAAAATGTTTTTTATACATGTAAAGTAGATGAGAAGAGAGAGACAAAATGTGCCAAGATACTTTTCCTCTCTCTTTGTTATCCTTCTATAACATCACCTTTTACATGTGTCATCTTTGAAAAACTTGCATATAGGGGCAGTTAGGTGGCACAGTGAATAGAGCACCAACCCTGGAGTCAGGAGGACCTGAGTTCAAATTCGGCCTCAGACACTTGACACTTACTAGCTGCGTGAGCTTGGGCACTTAGCCCCAATTGCCTTGCCTTCTCCCTTCCAAAAAAAAAATAAAATAAAATTAAAATTTTAAAAAGAACATAGAAAAAAAAGAATTGGATTCAAGTCAAAAACTAAACTTTAAAAAAAAAAGAAATCAGTCACCTTTGATAAGTTCAAACTATCTTCAATGTCCCTTTCTGGGTTACATATTATACGATAAGACATAGGCAATGACTCAATAATTTAAATAAACATTAAAATGAGACATTCATTTCTCCCTAAAGCACAAAATGATGACATCTGAGTCATTCGCTAACAGCCAATATGGCCCGGTATCTGTTTTACTTTTTCAGGAATCAAGTTGTGTAAGTAGAGGCCAAAGAACATGGAGAAAATAAATCATCTCCAAGAAGCAAAATGGGAAATTCCCACCGCTATTCTGCCTTATTTAAAGAAATAAATATGACTCATGTTCAAGAAGCAAGCAAATGCTGACTTGGCTATCAACTCTTTAAGCAAAATTTAACTTCTCTGTAACTTCATTTCTTCATCTGTTCACAGAATGGATCACAGGATCAATAGATTTAGAGCTAAAGGATCCTTAGAGGCCATTTAGTCCTGAGGTGTCAAACCTAGCTCCAAGTCAGATTTAAAAGTAATGGGAAATGTTTGACAAAATAAATAAAAATAAAATAGAACATAATGTCAACTAGTGGTTTTCTAAGTCAATATGTAGCAGGCAGGAATACTTATGTACAGTTTAAATGGCCCTTATTTCCTTTTGGCCACTAGGTGGCACAGTGGCTAGAGTTCTGGGCTTGGAATCAGGGAGACTCATCTTTCTGAGTTCAAATCCAGCCTCAGACACTTACTAGCTGTGTGACCCTGGGCAAATCACTTAATCCCAGTTTGTCTCAGTTTCCTCATCTGTAAAATGAGCTGGAAAGAGAAAAGGAAAAGCACTCCAGTATCTTTACCAAGAAAACCCCCAATGGAGTCAAGAAGAGTCAAACATACCTGAAACAGCTGAACAACAACAAAATTTCCATGAGTTCAACATCTATAAAGACTGATTTAGCTTCATTCCATGAGTTTGGGCATGTTTTTTCTTTCTTATAATTGTCTCTAACAAAAGTGTCTGTTGTGTCTATAAATTGTTCTTTGACCCATTCGTTATTTAGGATAATACTAGTTACTGTACATTTAGTTTTAGACTTCTGTTCATATGTCCATTATTTAGTATGATTTTATCACATTGTGGACTATAGAGAATGTATTTAATACTTCCACCTTTTTACACGAGCTTTTTTATTCCCTAGTACATGCTATTAAAAAAAAAATAGGCAAACTCCTTAAGATTTCCATTATCACCAAAGTTCCATTGTATATAATTTTTCTTACATTGTGTTCAGGTGCTTAATTTCTTTTTTGTTTCCATGTCAGCTAGATTTGTCTAAATCTGAAGCTATCCACATCTGAGTATCTAGGTCTTTTTGAAATTAAATTATTTTTTCCTTTAAGTCTTTAGATGTTACGCCTTTTGGTGTATTTATCACACAGAATCACAAAATCTGAACTTTGGAAGGCACTTCATATACTATTTAGGCCAACCAATACCTTAATATAATCCAATCATTCTGTCTCACATGTTCACTCACTTGTGTATAGTTGTAATGATGTTTTATTATCTCTGTTGCCTTTAAAGATGATGTAGTTTTTCCTTTCCTTCTTATCTCTCTTGAGTGCGTTTTTTTCCTGTTACCTTAGCTAAGGTCATTACTGACCCTCCTGCTTTTTAAGGCTCAGCTGAGGTGTAGTAAATTCTCTGCATGAATCTTTATGTTTTTATGTTATTCTTGCACACATGAAGTTGTTAGGTTTGCTTTATAATCCAGTCCACCAGTCTCCTAGCTCTTCCCTTTTGCAGATGATTTTGTCCTATTCACATTTAAGGTTAGTGTGGGTTTTTTTTCCCTAACCATCAAATCTTGCTATAAAATTTCTTTCTTTTAAAAAATTCAGCTGTTATCTTTATTTTGTATTCCTCTTTCCTTTCCTCTCCTAGCACAGCCCAAAATCACTCGGTCCCCACCCTCCCACACTCCCAGCCAAAAAACCAAACTTTTTAATTTGTCAGCTTTATTTTTTTAAACCTATAGTGAGTCCCTCTCTGTCCCCATACTCCTCTACTTTGGAATCCTATGCTACTCCACCACTCCTTGCTTCCTTTGTTGTATTTCTACTCATAGATATCTACGTATATGCATATATTAATGTTTTACAAATTTATATATGTATGCATATACATATATATGGCAAAGAAGGTATCTATATATGGGTACCTTCTACACACACACACATACACACACACACACACACACACATACACACACACACACACACCTTCTTTGCCTAGCCCAGATAAGGTTGTGGTTCACACAGTGCCCTTTTCCTGGTCACTCTACACCTTAGTGCGCTTGACCTGTAGCACTGCAGTTATAAGAAATACTAGTTCTTCCCTCCCCTCTCTTCTATTTTTTTAAACATCCAAGTAAGCCCAAAGCTGGTCTCTTTTTGTTTTCTCACCAATTCTTAGGCATATAGAAGTCTAAGGGAACAAAGATCTTTTTACCCTCCTTTCAAAATCTAAGAATAAGATCATCATCTATGGCTGTTGAGTTATTCAAACTTATTTGTCGTTCTTAACTTTCTTTTATCTGATACATTTCAAAGACTCTTCTAACTCTGAGGTTCTTTAAAGGAATACTTTTACCAATTTTATTAAAAGTCCCTCCTCTCTGTCTGTATCCAGAAGATCAGGCTTAACTTTTCACTAGGCTATTCTTGGTTGCAAGTCATTTGCCCTCAATTTCAATATGTTTCCTAATTCTTCCTTTCCTTTCTTAATATTGATATGTATATAGCCCAGGATGATTTTAATTGGAGTTCCTTGGTATGTGATCCATTTCTTCCTGATCATTTGCAATATTTCCAATTAGACTTGAAAGTTCCATACTTGTGTAACAACAATGCTGCTTGTAGCTACTGTGGCTATGTAAAGCCAAAAACACCAGCACACAGGAGGGCTGCTAGCACAGGTTCTTTGATCCGCTTTTCTGAGGAAAGCAACTTTAAGGGGTTTACAATCTCACTTTAATCAAACGTAAATATATCATTCACTTAGTTCAGGTGGAAAAGTCAGCACTCTGAATTTCAGAGAGAATACAAACAGAAATTACATAAACGGAGCAAATAACACAAATCAATAGACAGGCTTCTGTCTGACCATAGCAATACATACATAGTTACCAGAGAGAGAAGCACCAACATCTGGGTTTTCAAAGCTGGGGGGGGTGGTGCTCCTTAATGACTACCCAGAGTCTCCTCTGGCCAAGTCACAAGAACACTCTTCCAATGAGTGAGCCCCCAAAGCAAAAATGCTAATTTCCGAGTATATATACACACTTCTTTAGTGTCAGAGGGTATCACAACCATGTGACTCAAACTCATGTGTCTTAGGCTTTTTTGTGACTTAAGCAGGTCATCAAAGACTCTTGATTCAAACAAAGGCAAGGCTCAGTCAAAGGGGCTTGATTATCTTAGTGCTGGGAAGCACTCCAAAAGAAAAAAAACAACAAAAAGTCCCGACTTTCTCGCCATTACAACTTGACAACAAAATTTCTGGAAGAGTTACACTTGGGATTTGTCACATTGGCTTTACTAGGAATTTTATTCATCTGTACTTTGCCCTCTGATTTCAATGCTTCTGGGAAATGTTCCTTTATTATTTCCTGGAGTGTGCTGTTCAGGTTCATAATTCTTAGATTCTCTCTCCAAATCCTGTTTCCTAGGTTAATTGTTTCTGATAATAGATATCTCACATATTGTTCTAATTCTAATGACATTTGATTTTTCTCCAAAATTTCTTGTTGTAGCACTGAATTTTTGAGTTCCATCTCTTTTTTTTTTAAGTAGAGCTTCTGCCTTGCTAAGGTTTTCCAGCTTATAGAATATGCTTTATGGAATATGCTACATACTTTTCAAATTTTTCATTACAAGCCACCATTTCATACATTGAATTTTTATTTTACCTCCAACCATTCATAGCGTTTTTTTCACCATTCTATTCTTTTTCTAGGATCCTAGTTTTAGTTATAGCAGTATTATTCTCTTCTTCTGGAGTTTTATATACATGATATCTTACTCACTGAATTTATTTTTTTCTCTTTGCTTACTCATTACTGTAGTCTCTCTGCTATTTTTTTCTATGAAGGCTTCTATATGAAAATTTCTTTCCTTTTTATCTCTTTAACTTATTTTGTTTTTAGATCATTTGGTATTTCTATAATGGTGAGAACTTCTGTATTGGTGAGAAGAAGCAGGGGTTGTATGCATCTATCTTTCTGGATATCATTTTATCTACAGGAACCTATCTACTTAAAATATCATAGTGTGATAAGGAATGAACATGTGTGACTTTGAAGTTTTTATACTATCCGATATTATCTGGATGAATGGTGTCTTTTGATTATCAACATTTAATTCAATTCTCTTTCCAATAATAAGTAATTAATAATCTTTTACAAATCATTTAAAAATTCTCACTGGATCATCCTACAAGTAATTGTCTATTTTCTCATCTCCATAAAGTCTTTATGAGACTGATATGTGTATATACAAAGTATTAAAGTTATGCATGATGAAAATAAGAAAAGGGAACAGGTAGCATTTTTCAGATGATTCTCTATAGCATACTGTTTCTTTATAGATACACAAATGAGAGATATAAAAAATGCAAGATCCCACTGTACTTATTGTTTATTGATTATAAAAATGCATTTGAATTATAAAAATGCAATTTGATCTGTACGTTTCAATAATTCTATCCTTTAAAAAAAGAGGAATACATGTTAAAAATCATACAAGATATATACGACACCTCCTCTCATTCCTTTGTTGAGGTGGGATGTCCCCATTCCATTATAATGTCAAGGTTTTGTTTTTGTTTTCAATGTATTGATTACTGTATTTCCCCATGTATAAGACGCACCCTAATTTTGGGGCCCAAAATTCGAAAAAAAAAATGTATTACATAAAGTTATTGAACTCAAGTTTTATTCATCTGCTCATAGCTTTCAGGCATCTTTTGGGCAAGTCTGGTGCATGTACACATGCTTAGTTCATTCTGTTTCATGAACCTAAAGCACCAATTGTGTCCTCCTTTGAAATCAGTAACTTCTTTTTCATCAGCAATTCTTCTTGCCTCATGCTGAACCATCTCTGTGGACACAGGAATTCCAATTGCCCTTTGCTCTTCAATCCATATCTTCAATTCCCTCTCTAAATCAGGCCGTTTTGCTGACTTGCCTCTCATGGCCTTCTTCTGCTGTGGCGTTTTCAGTAGGGTTTCTTCTTCCCATACCCAGTCTCGGATTGTTTTCTCAGTTGGAGGAAGACCAAATTTACGTTCAGCAGCACAATTTCCATTCACTTTTGCAAACTGGATCACTTTTAACTTGAATTCAGCACTGTATGAAAATCTTTTCTCAGCCATTTCTGGGCAGAACATGGTAAAACGTAACCTAATATATCAGTAACAAATGCGAAACAACGAGCACAAAGACAAGTGTGAAAAAGCGGGAAATGCAAGTAAAAAAATCTACAACCACTGTATAAGACGCACCCAGTTTTTAGACCCCAAATTTTTTGAAAAGGGGTGCATCTTATACATGGGGAAATATGGTAGTTTTTCTGATTTTTTTTTCTCTTCTTAACAAATTATATATCTATACGTATGTATGTATTCTTTGTCATAAGGGATGGTTCTCTAGAAGGGGAGGAGGTACAGGGGGAAATATAGTTGATATAAAAAAAAAGATATCGAAACATAAATTTTTTAAAAATAAATCAAAATTTCTTTATAGATTCAACCATAGAGATCGCTTTGTGAACTAACACTATGAATATTATTATGAAACAAGGCATAAACAGGGAGACATATATTCACCAAATGTACTGACCATTGTTATGGAGAATATCCTAGGCAAAATAACAAAGGGATTTCTTATAGATGATGTGATTCTCCAAATATTCCTGGTTTGTGATACCACTGTGCTGATTGCATTGAGCCCTGCAATATTTCATATCCTTCTCAATGAGACTGATAGCCACTTAAAAGAGCTCAGCCTAATAATTCAATTTAATGTAATAAGCATCTATTAAGGTTTGAAAATACTATTATTATACAAAAATCGAAATAGATGAAAAATTCCCATCATCTAGAATAAATTGGATGAGTTGTTCTTATACCCATCTACCTTGGTCAGGTGTTGCAGTTGTATGACAATAAAAATAATATCTAGCATTTATATAGTACTTTAGGGTTTACAAAGTACTTTATAAATATTATCTCATTTATCCTCCCACGAATCCTGAGGCAAGCACCATTGAGGCAGACAGAGGTTAAATGACTTGACCAGGGTAACATAGTTATTAAGTGTCAAAGGCTGTATTTTACCTCAGTTCTTCCTGACTCCAAGTCCAGTGCTCTATCCCTGAGCCATTCATTCACCTCAGTGATGTGCAACTAGATCTGAGTAAGAAAGCATAGTAGATGTTAACTATGAAAATGTGCAGTGCTTTTAACAATTCCAAAGTACGCCACTACACTAAAACCTATCCCTGTAATATCAACAGTCTTATGACGACTTATGTCTGGGAATCACAGATTATCACAATCTCTGAACAATCAAAATTTGTTGTTTGTCCTGTGTTGTCTTGGGTTGTCTGGGTGAATTGGGTTTAAGTGAGGCAGAGTTGCACCAAGTTGTCAACTTTATTCTTTCTTCCAGGGTCATTAAAGTCCAATGGCAGAACAAAAGTCAAGATGACTGGCTATGGCCCAGGATGCAGTGGATGACCTGAATCAAAACCAGAAGAGACCCAAAGGGTAGTAGAGAGGTAGATGTGTGTTGGGCGTAACTAGGCTGTAGTAAATTCGTAACTGTGCTTTGCTCAAAAGTATTGGCAGAAAAGATGTCACCCAGGAAAAGTATGCCAGAAATACAGGGCAGCCAGTCATGGAGCAAGAGCAAAGAATAATGCATAAACAGCTGTATCGTCTCTCAAAAAAATGTAAAAAGATGCAAAATATGGTCTCTAGTACCTTGGGTAGATTACTTTAGGGTTGGATGTGACTGAAAAACAACTGAACAAGAACGGCTGCAACATGTACAAAGCTCACTGTCCTGTATCCTCAAGCAAGTCATGAGTCTTAATTTCCCCATCAGTAAAGAGGCTGCAGGGAGGGAGGAGTGGTCGGATTTTATTGTCTCTGAAATCTTTCCACTTCTAGATCTTTATATCCTATAGAGGATTTATGGAAAGATATGGAAAAGATCTAAGAAGAAGAAAAGGTATGAATGGGATATGGTTCCTCCTACAGTAGGGAGTACACACATGCAATGCTAATTTCATCGATATGTCAGACTTTAATGGATTCACTTAATTCATCCATCATTAAGATCACCTGGGGGAAACCTTTTCAAATTTCACTACAAGCCTCACATGAAAAACTGAAGAAAGAAAGTCATTCTCTTACAAGTCTTTCAATGTACTGATTTTGTTTTACTGGTTTCTTTTATCCAATTTGGACCAACTATTCATGCTACTTCATTCCTACCTCACTCCTGCACCCATCCCGGAAAAATAAAAATGCCTGAATATTGCCTTTGTCATTTTGTGTTGTTATTTCTCCTTAATTTCTGGGAGTAATAATCTCAGTTGCAGTTTTGAAATTCTGCCAGGAATCCCACCATTATGCAATAATCAAATTTTGTGATTACATCATTTTACTTTCTACAGGCTCTTTGTGCAGCATGATCAAAGCCAAGAAGCATATTTTGGAGAAAGAAGCCAGATCTCCATAAACAAAATGAAGGAGAGAATTTGGGAGATACAATGGATAGGCCACTTTGGGGCCTTTTTGAATGTCAATGGAGATTGTGAGCTTTATCTTTGGGTAAGTGTGTGTACATATCACATCTAAAGTCTAAATGCCAGCTAATGTCCAATAGTAGGGAAGAAAATCAATCCAATGAATTAGTCCTGTTCTCTGCAAATACCTATCATTTAAAAAAATAAACTCTGTCTTCAATTCAAGATGCTGACTCCCATGAGTAAATGAAAAGATGCTTAAATTTCTACAGGCATGTTTTAAATAAATTTAAATTGCCATCTTTTGTTTTTATATTGTCAAAATTTCTCCCAGTATCTCTCCTCCTCTATCTACCCATCGCAGAGAGCCAGCCCATTAAAAAAAAAATTAAGGAGAACAGAAAGAAGAGAAAAAAAATCAGCAAAATTAATCAACACATTCAAAAAATAAAAAATAAAAAGTCTGAAAATTTATGCAATGTTCCACACTTGTGGACTTAGCCCCACCCTTCTACAAAAGAGTGGGGTAGGGTATCTTTTCATATCTCTTCTTTGAGGCCATGATGGTTCTTTGTAATTTACAAGTGTGTTTTTAAATTTACTTTAAATGTTTTAAATTTGTTTTTGTTTTTATTAACATCTGCTTTTCTATCACTTTAATTTTCAGATAAATCCTTCCTCTCCCCCCTCTCCACCCCCTCCCCACTTAGAAGGCTTCCTTGGTAACAAACAATTGTTTTTGTTAAAGAAAAGAAATAAGTTGAACTAAACATATTAACCAAACCCTATAGCACATACAATGCTCCTCACCCAAATTCCCCCACCTCTGCAAAGAACTAAAGGGAGACAAGTTTAGTGATAATTTTCCAGCATTGAGTATCAAATATTTCATTTTATTGTACCTTCCATTTACATTGTTGTGGTCATTCTGAACATTGTTTTCCTGATTCTGTTCACTTCATTATTTGCATCAATCCAAATGTCTTCCCAAGCTTTCCCATGTTCTCCATACTCTCATTTGTGTTTGAATCATGTTTCTATATTTCCAGGAATATCTCACTGTGGTTATGTGTATAATAATCTACTATAGGCTCCTATTTTGAGGAAAACATCATTCTCCTTCACAAAAACACTACAAAAAGAACGCCACATTGTTCTCTTCCACAGTGGACATAGCCACCATTAATTTATTCTTTAGCCTTTACAGGGGAATGTGTGTACTTAGCTACATTCTGACTACTTTCCATATACAGGGAAATTCATTTAGTAAGGGCATACCTACATTTCTTTTTAACTATAACCACGTATTGGTATCAACTATAGTCTTTTAAGCTCAGCAGTCATTTTTTTAGGGTTTGTAACCATAATGGCCTTTGCTTTTCTTTGAGTGATTCAATTTACCTCAGTGAGCTTTACTAGGTGCTAAGCCCCAGACCCAAACCCCATTAGGTGTTAACGTAATCCATGTGGATGTGAACCTCTCAGGGTCCTAAGGGGAGGGACCAACTCAAGAACCAATCACCAGAGCCTGAGCTCTGGTGATTCGGATGATACTTGATGTCTGAAGCCCTATAAGAAGGGAGGACAGAGGCATTTGTGCAGGGCTCTGGAGATGGTGTTGATGAGGAGACTCCGGGCAGCTGTAGCTAAGGAGCCCTCCAGCTTGTAAACCCGGATGCTGAAACTTTGTTGAACTCTGGTAACTATGTGTTGGGATTGAATCAGACAAAGTCTGTTGATGTTTGTAATTTGTTTGCATTTTGTTTTGAAGTTCAGGGTGCTGGCTTTTTCCCCTGAGCTAACTGAATGATATTTGAATGCTGAATTAAAAGTAAGCTTGTCAACCCCTTCACCTTGCTTTCCTTAATTAAGCAGATCAGAAGAACCTGTGCTGTTGGCAGCTTTCTGGATGCTGGCTGTGGGAGAATCTCATACCCCTACAGAAGCTGCTAGCCGGATTGTTGAAACAGGGTGATAAAAGATAATGTGCAGGGGCAGCTAGATGGCACAGTGGATAAAGCATGGGCCCTGGAGTTAGGAGGACCTGAGATCGAAATAGGGCTCAGACACATTAGCTGTGTGACCCTGGGCAAGTCACTTTAACCCCTATTGCCTTACCACCCCCCCCCCCAAAAAAAGGATAATGTGCATTGACAATAGTAGGCACTTAATAAACATTGGTAAAATTGAATGGAGTTGTACAATTGAGTTGAATTTCCATCTTTGAATCCATCCTTCAGTATCTTTACTAAATAGAAATATCAGAATCAACTCAGAATCTTTCCTAACAATTCCCATTCTAATTCTCCAAAAGACTGTATGATGTTACCTACGGGCAACGTCCTCCAACAACGTTGATCTGAACTTAGCTACTATGCCTGCCCATCCCATACAACGTGTTCCGCGCTGTCTCAGAAATTCTCCACAAAGTTCTCCAATGTTCTGGGAGAAATCTCTTGACATGGGGAGGATACAGGTAGGTTAGCATGCATGCATTGTCCGCTAGTTATCACTTATTGCTGCCCATTATATGATCATCTTTTTCTATCAACCATTTCTTTGATGACACCCTTTTTATGCATCTCCTACCTTATTCCTTGTTTCTAATATGCTGCAGGCAGCCTGCACCCTTGGAAGCTCCTCTGATTTCCCATTGGCTGAGCTTCAATTTCAAATCTTTGGAGAAGACAATAATCTAAAAACAAAAATTGTCCTTCCCCATAGAACCATGAACAAGGCTCTAGTGAATTTGCTAAAAGGTGCTTCTTATTTATAAAGAGTTTTGTAAGTAAGTTCAGTCACTGGCTTCAACAAATACAAATCTTAAAGGAACCAAGTATTCTCAGGAAAAAATACATACATACATACATACATACATAATTATGTTCCAAGTAGACTTCCAAAGTGAAAATGTACAGTTATCCCTTCCACATTGTGACTTTCCCTCTCTGGTTTTGATATATCATGGGTAGGCATGAGAAATTAAAGGGGGAATTTGGAGGAGTTTTACTGAAGCCACAGACAACATTTGAAGCCCAGAAGATGGCACAGAAAACATTTGGAAACTCAGAAATGCATAAAATGTATGTATAGTACTATAAACACCTCATAAAAGAAAAAGAAGAAATTCAGACTTCTTCTCTGGTACAAAGGGAGTGTTAGAAACACGCTTGGCACAGAGATTCAGGTATCAAGGGCAATTTAATATTACTGAGGAATCCAAAGGGGTGGAAAACATAACTGGGCAGGAGTGGACCCCACCCTTCTTTGGGCAGAGGGAGTACCACTTACAAAAATGAGATCAGCTGTATAGTGTTATACCAAGGCAGATTAATGCAGCATCAGCTCAGTACCTCCCTTCTGAGAATGGATTGGTCCACTCCCTTCCAGGTTACAATTTTCCCTACATGCCCCTCATGTACAAATCCTTGGTATGATTCCCCCCCACCCCCAACATACATCCCATGCTCAAAAATAGTGGAAAACTCCTCCTTGTGGGTGTGTAAGGTAATATTCAATTAACCAATTAAGCATGCATAATAGCAATTTGACACAGTTCTCTGTTCAACCCTAACTGTTATCTGACTGGTTTAAGCCAGTTTTCCTAACATCCTGTTTTTGCAGTTTTCTGAAAACCACTAGCCTTTCTCTGATTGGCTGGGTCCACCTACCTTAGTTAATTTTTATTCCCTTCTTTGTTCAAGCTGACACTTCATTAATTATTCTGTGGGAACTTAACTTTCTCTAACTTTTACTAATCTCTCACAGGAAGGCCAAAAAATTTTATGTGGATTTTCTAGATTGGGGGGGGTTGGCATGGAGTAAGGGTGTGCCTCCCCCCAATATGGAAGGGATAATTGTCATTGCTAAGGAAATTAACAAGATTACTCAGAAAAAAGCAGTCACACCTCTACAATTGCCTGATTTTAAGCAAGCATGGTTTCACTAATTGTATCTTCCCCCCTCGCTATTTAAAAAATGAAGACTTGCATCTAGGGAGTGTTGGGAGCTGGCTCCAATCATTAAATTTTCAGTGTGAGCATTTACACCTCAGAAATCAGCAAATGCTATAAATTAGGACTTGATTTATTATTTGTTGATTGTCTAGACTTAAGTGTTGGAGAAAATGTTAGCAATGCTAATGAAACCTAAAAGTGTATTCTATATACATCTTTTCAGAGAGCAATAGACTCCTGCCTACATCCCTATAGTCCCAATTCCCTAATAATGAAACAAAAATTTCAGTTGAATTGGTAGAAATAATATTGCTTGTCACCTACATCAATGATCTTGTTCAGTGCATGACCTTTTTTGTTTTACCAGTTTCTCTTATCTAGTCTGGACCAGTTGTACATGCCCCTCTCACTTACCTCACTCCTCTCTACACCCACTCCTACTTAATAGAACACACACAACATCAACACAGAGAATCAACCTATCAGTCAGGAAACATTCATCAAGTACCTCCTATGTGTCAACCTATGTATTAAGCACTGGGCATATAAAAAGAGGCAAAAGATAGTCCTTGTCCTCAATGAGTTTACAATCTATTGAGGAAGATAACATGAAAACAAATATATACAAAGTTAAGCTACACACAGGATAAATAGGAAGTAATTAATAGAAGGAAGGCACTGTGATTAAGAGGGGTGGGGGAAAGCTCCTTGTAGAAGGTAGGATTTTAGTTGAGACTTAAGGGAAGCCAGAGGGGTCAGTAATTGGAGTAAAGGAGGGAGAATGTTCCAGCCAGAGAGAATGCATAGAGGTGAGAGATGGAGTAATAATTAACAGTTCTCTAAAACTTGACTTGAACCCCACTCCCTTCAGGGGAGGCTTTTCTAGACACAAAAGGTCACCATGAGAGCTCCTTCTTCTTAACTAAACTTCTTAACTTCTTAACTAAAGTACTTTTTACTTACACTATGTCCTTTGTTCTTCAAAACAATCCTGTGAAGTGGTCAAAGATCATTAACCTTATTTTATAGATGAGCAAAGTGATACTTAAGTTAAAATTCATATTTCACTGGATTTAGATCTGGAAGAGACTTTAAGAAATCACCTAATCCAACCTTCTCACTTTATATACCGTGTCAGTGAAGCCCAAAGAGTTGAGGTGACTTGTTCAATCCTCCAGCTCCTTCCATACATTCATACTCCCCCACCACACACCTGTCCTGCACTTCATTCTCTACCCCTTGCTGTGAGAACAATAATCAATTCTACACTATCTCTGAGTAGGACATGTCAATCATTTGCTCTATGATTTTACTCCCATCCCTGTGACTTCACAGTCCAAAACCCCCTCCCTTCCTTGGCCAACACATCTGTAAATGTAGTTGTATCCCTTTAGAACACAAGCTCCTTGAGTTTTGTATTTGTATTTGCTTTTTGTATTTGTATCCCTACCACATAATAAGCACTAAATGAATGTTTTTATTCATTCATTCATTGTCCAAAATCATAGAAATACTATCATGAATTTGACACTTGGTATATATTGCCTTGTACTGTTAATTTCCTATGTGTGTAGGTTTCACTTCCTAAAATAGATCATAAGCTTCTTGTAGTTTATTAGGCTTCCTAATTGTAATCTGGAACAGTGAGTGGAGCCCTGAAGAAAACCTGCAATCTAGTCTGAAATGAAGTAGCTGTGTGTGTGACCTTGGGTAAATGACTTTTTCTCTCGGCTTCAGTTTCCTCCTTTATTAAATGAGAAGGTTGGACTATATGACATCTATGGTCCTCTCCAGACCAAAAATTCTATTATTAATACTTTTGTGCTTAATTAATATTTGATTGACTGGTTCGTTAAGATAAATAGTATCTTATTCTGTTCCTGGTCAACACAATTATTTCTAATTAATCTCAGCTCTTTAAGCTCTTTAGTTTGAAGCTTTGGACAGTTGAAAGGCAAAAGAGGAAATGAAAAAGAAGTCAGTTCCAAAGCAGAGAATTTCTGTGGGTGAATCATCCCAGAAAAAAAAAATCCCTAGGACTCAAGACTGGGACTGAGAATTTGATGGCAGATTCTGGAAACAGTTGGGTAACCCAAAGCAATATTTGAGGCAAATAACAATTAACCACCAGAAAATACCAGCAGCCATGAATGTCACCCATGTCATGTCACCCTTGGGTCAACAGCTCTTAAATGATACAAGAAGCCTGGGTATGCTTTAGAGGATTTCTTACTTCCCCAGTTCACTGCCCCCACCCAGATACTCTGAAGACTTCATTATCTGACACCACCCAGGGAGTTGTCAACAACTCCAGTGGCAAGCTGTTGATTCACAAAACTCTAAGAAGAAAAGGTATGTTTACAGGTCAACGAAAAAACAAAATAAAACTTCCATTTGAATTCTATTAGAAATAACAATCCCTTCCAGTTAACAACCCTTCTCTAGAAATCCTAAAGAACTCAACCACTGAATAGTTATTCATAGG
Organism: Trichosurus vulpecula; assembly: GCF_011100635.1. NCBI lineage: Eukaryota > Metazoa > Chordata > Mammalia > Diprotodontia > Phalangeridae > Trichosurus > Trichosurus vulpecula. The sequence goes on from NC_050581.1 coordinate 32,062,468, forward strand.
ATGGAGGTCCCAGCAGTCCAGAGTTCCTTGGTGGGCCAAAGGTGGATATTTATCAGCACTTTCTCCAATGGTTCTTCTACTTATCTGTTCTGTGTGGATGGGATGACCCACAGAGTAATCTGTAGTTCCCAGTAGAAGGTGATATCATTACTCCCATCACTATTTACCTTCACCATTCCTGCTTGGAACTCTCCATTGTCCTTTTCCTTGTGGTGAGGTTAGGGGTTCCATATGATGAGGTTAGGGGTGCTTGAGACCCCAAAATACTGACACACCAAGTCCTGCTGAATGAATTCTACTCAAGCCTTCTTTCATACAAAGAGAAAACAAAGTTTATTAAAGATTTGCTGTATTGGGTAGAGTCTTAAGCAATCTCACTATTTGTGCTGCCCCTTTTGACAAGCCAGCCAGATTCAATCTGCTGAGCTAGATGGAATCTGGGAGCCTTCATGGAGGCAAGATGGATCTTATATACAGAAAGATTGTGGGAAGGATCTAGGGGTGGTCCTGGGGTGATGGGAGGAGGGGTTTATAGGGAGGGTCTTGAGGAGGAGTCTAAGGAGGAGCTTGATGAGACTGGGGTGAGGTCAGACTCCAGGAACCAAGAGAATGGGATTAAAGGTGGGAAGTAGCTGAAGGCTACCTGAAGATAACAGACTATGGAGGGCTAGGGTAAAGATTTAGGTAGAGATACTTTGATAGGATCAAGGGTGGGAAATGGCCAGCAGGCCACCTGGAGGTAACTAGACAGCTAGGCTAGGCTATCTGGACATTAAAAGCCAGATCAAGTGGGAAGATTCAGGGTGGGGTTCAAGGGGGGGTCCCATAGTCTAAACCCCATCACTTGTACTGTGGTGTCTTGGTCAGCGTCAATGTCCCAATCAGGTTATTCTCAGACAAAGCTTTTTTCAGAAATGGGGAACTTTTTTAGAGTGCCTTCGTCTTGTCTGGGGACTCTTGGAATCCCTGTGTCCAGCTTTTAATTAGTGGCAAACATTCTTGGGTTTATCCCTTGCATTGTAGCCCTGCCAACTTCTAGCTTCATAGAAGTCCACTTTGCCCTACTTGTCCCTCTGGTGCTTCCTTCTTGTATGACATTATGGGGGGGGGGGGGAGGTGTTCTCCTATTCCTTGTTGCTTCCCATGACATTCCCCAGGTAAAGGGATGGACAGAAGAAACTCAAACCTCCTTTCTACTTTTTCTGCCACTATCAAGATAAGGGGTAAAAGTTTAAGTCTGAGACCAATTTTTGTTACACAATAGAGTGTTCCTAGAGGAACATGCCTCTCCAGGTTATACTCCTGACTCTTGGAACTTCAGCATGCCACAAAAAATCTCCTCACCCTCTAAATTCACCCTACCCTTGGACTTCTGACATTAGAATATGCTCTGACCATCAATGTGCTAGTAAATGTTTAACAACTGGCTCTCTGGAGGTAGGGAAAGTATGCAGGACACACTTTTAAGTTTCATCTGCATTATTAACATTTTTCTCTGTCACTTGAGTCTGGTGACAACCAACAAAACAATAAATCAAGCCCTAACTTGAAACATTTGCCAATATCTAAGATGTAAATGCTCACATTGAAAATTTAACAACCAACTCTCCATAGCCAGAATAAGCTGCCTTCAGCATACCCCTGCCTCTGTCCTTGTGACCTCTTCCTCTGATTGACTGGTTCACCCTATAAGAAAAAAACACCAAGAAAAACACGGATGCCAGAAATGCTTTCCTTTCTCTCCAGATTTTTGGGGCTTTCTATACCATGGCCAAGTATTTTCATCTCCAACTAGCTCCACCCTTTCAGCTTCTCTTTATGTGTTATCTTCTTCCATTAGAATGTAAGTTCCTGGAGGGCAGAGATTTACAGCTTGTATTGGTGTTTTGAGTGCTTGCCAGAGTGCCTGACAAACAGAAACTGCTTTAAAAATACTTGTCAGGCAGCTACGAGGCACAGTGAATAGAGCATTGGCCCTGGAATCAGGAGGACCTGAGTTAGTGAAGTCACTCAGACACTTGACACACTTACTAGCTGTGTGACCTTGGGCAAGTCATTTAACCCCAATTGCCCTGCCTTCCCCCCTCTAAAAAAAATATGAAAAAAAATACTTGTTAACTTGAAAGAGGTTCCATAAATGTAGAAATCATACCTAAGGAAGCTAAGTGGTGCAGTGGATACCAGGCCTGGGGTCGGGAAGACCTGAGTTCAAATGTGACCTCAGACACTTAGTAGCTGTGTGACCCTGGGTAAGTTGCTTAACCCTGTTTGCCTCGGTTTCCTCATTTGTAAAATTAGCTAGAGAAGGATATGGCAAACTACTCCAGTATCTTTGCCAAGAAAACCCCAAATGGGGTCACAAAGAGTCAAACATGACTAAAACAACTCAACAGCAACAAAGAAATCATTTCAGAACTAATTAGACAAGGGGCAGCTAGGTGGCGCAGTGAGTACAGCACCAGCCCTGGGGTCAGGAGGAACTCAGTTCAAATCCAACCTCAGACACTTGACACTTACTATGTGTGTGATCCTTGGACAAGTCACTTAACCCCGACTGCTTCACAAAAACCAAAAAAGAGAAATAATTATACATAAAAGGTCATTCAGCAGTGTCTGAATTGACATTTCTTGGGGATATTGTAAAGAATTTATTTTGTAACTTTCTAATGAATATAGTTACTTAACGTTATGCATTACAGTTATTGCTTTGCTCTGTCATTTTTCTGTTGTGTCTGACTCTTCATGACTCCATTCGGGTCTTTCTTGGCAAAGATACTGGAATGGTTTACCATTTCCTTCTCTGGTTCATTTTACAGATAAGGAAATTGAGGCAAACAGGGTTAAGTTACTTGCCCAGAGTCACACAGCTAGTGTCTGAGGTCGGATTCGAACTCAGGAAAATGAGTCTTTCTAAGTCTAGCCTGGGCACTCCAGGCACCACCTAGTTGTCCCACAGGTATCTACGTGTATCTTATTCACCTACAGGGGTGGAGAACCTGTGGCCTTGAAGCCATATGTGGCCCTCTAGGTCATCAAGTGTGGCCCTTTGACTGAATCCAAACATTGCAGAACAAATCCCCTTAATGAAAGGATTTGTTCTGTAAACTTAGAGTCAGTCAAAAGGCCACACCAGAGGACCTAGAAGGCTACATGTGGCCTCGAGGCTGTGGGTTCTCCACCCTTGACTAAGTCAATCTCCATGAGGACAGTGAAAGAGTCTTTCCTAATTTATTTTTTTAAATCTCCCCAGTACAGTATTCTGTATAGAGAAGGCACTTAAATGTTCACTGAATGCATATTATAAAGAAGATTCCTATTCAAGAACAGTTTGGACTAGATAGCTCTTGAGACCAGTTTAAACTCTGAGGTTTTGTGAAGTTGTTCCATATTGCAAGGATTCATAGGACTACAGACTCATAGGATTCCAAGCAAGAGGGTACCTGAATGATCTAATCTAACTCCCACTTTTTTTCAGATGAGAAATCTGAGGCTGAACGGTCATACAGTAAGTAATAGAGTTCAAACCCAGGTTGTTTGACTCCAAAGCCCAAATTCTGGCCACACTCTTAATTCAGTATTGACTCTTTCTACCTAGTTTCTTGTGGAAAACTTGAACATATCAAGTCACTTGAGTGCTTCATTATCCAGGACCTCAAAAGGAGTTAGAAATATTTTCATCAACTATAAAATAAATGTATTTGGGCCTTATTCTTTGCTACATTCTATCTACTCTGTGTATATCTTAGAATTAAAATATGTTTGTTGGGGACTAGGACTGTTTCTATTGGTGAACTGTTTGGTTTTTTTAAATTTTTAATTTATGAAATAAAACAAGCATTTCCATAACATAGTACAAGAAAAAAGATTATTGTACATGAAACTGCAAATCTACTATGTACAACTTACTATTCCTTTCAAATATACAACAAAATTATCATGTAAATTTCTTTTTTTTTCGTTTCCTCTTCACCTCCTCCCCCACCCCATAGTTACCATTAGGCACAAATAGGTATATGTATAAAATTATTCTATACACACTTCTATTTCTCAGTTCTTTCTCTGGATACAAATAATACTTTTCTTCCTATGTCCTTTATAGTGAATATGTATAATTGCTTTTTGTTTTTTTGCTTTTCAGAGTATCCCCCAGTGCTTAGCACAACACCTGACACATAATAAGAGCTTAATAAATGTTTCTAATTAATTGATTGAGTTTTTTTTTTGTTATAAGTACCAATTTGCTGCTTGAAATCAACTTCACAGATTTAGTAAAAGCTATAACTAGTTCCAGGCAGGGGGAAAAAAAAACAACCTTTTGAGAGAGAAAAGAACTAATTAAATAGCTCTCAGTAGAGTTCAATGGAGGACAAATTAAATAGTACCTGGAAAACACTGTATCAGAGGAAAATATCAAAATCATTATGCTGCTTATGTTAATAATTGACATCAGCAGAAAACAAAAGTAAGGAAAAGAGGAAACTGACTCCCATGCTCCAATCAGAAATTAATCCTGGTTTCACAATTTAGCAGAATAATGAAACCCTCGGGTAATGAGCTAGTTTGTACTTTTGACTCATTGTTTTTTGCTTTGGTTTGAGGTCCTACCCATAAGCAGAATGAAGTGAACCGGAGAAATGAACTCAGCCGGATAAAATGGGTTAAAATTAGTAAGTGGCCTGAATCCTGTGCCCACTGCCTTAAGGCAGCATATGGTGAAAAGATGATAGAAGAATGACAGTCATCAGACAAGGCCTTAATATGAGCTCTGTCTGCTAAAGAAATGAGTCACCTCATGTCTTTCATCAATACCATCATCATCACCACATACCTGCCAGCTGGTTGGGTTTCAGTGTTTATCCCAGGTTGCACAATCTGCGGCATTGTCATTGCTGAAGAAACCGAAGGGAAAAACCAGAAACAAAAACAACCTGTGTTTATGTATGTATATATGTATGTCTATGCACAAATGTTCATATATCTGTGCATGTGTGTGTATATCATTATAGAGTCAGGAAGATTTGGGTTCAAGTCTCATCTCTGATAGTCTCTGAACTTTTCAGCACTCCCTGCCAAATCTCTAAATCTCCAAGATTTCCACCCTATCCTTTAGGTCACTCTCCCTCTATTCTCAAGGATTCTCAAGGGCATGTTTGGGCTGTCTCACTCTTCTTTCTGACTCCTGCCCTTTTACTAAAGGATTTCAACATGCATGTTGATATTTCCTCAAACTCACCAACCCTCCAAGTCCTCAGTCTTCTCAAATCCCATGATCTGCTCCTAATTACCCTTTTAGCTATGCATAAGAATAGTCTGGCCCTGTAACTCACCATAATCCACAACTGTTCCACTTCCTAGACCAAAAACTGACATACCTCTAACTGACTATGACCTCCTATCATTCTATCTCTCCATATGCCTCACCCCTTCTAAATCTATTCTTTGACTTCAATCTCTCCACCTTTTGGGCCATTGCCCCTGCTCTGAATTCTCTTTCATTCATTCCAATCTCAACTTTATAACCAAACAATTCAACTTCATCCAGTCCTCTACTCTTAAATTTCTCATTCCCTTGTCCTATCTGTGTTCCAGTTTTGCCAAACCCCAACACTAGAGTACTCCAAACACCTGCTTCCTCCATTCTACTCATGTGCTACTGAATAGAGCTGGGAAGTCACAGAGCAGCACTGAATGGGCACACTTCAAATTTATGTTATCCAATGTCAGCTGGGCCCTCATTTCAACAAGAAAATCCTTTTATTTCTCCCCAATCAACTCCTTAATTCTCATCACAAATGCTATTTCAAACCTTCCCTTCTTTCCTCAAACTTGCCATACATACCTCCTCTTCCCTCCACCTTCTCAGCTGAGGACTTTGCCTCTTTACTGAGAAAATTAAGGCCCATCACCATGAACATATTCCTTCACCATTCTCTTAGTGTCAAAACTCCTAGACACCAAACCTTTCCCTCTCTCCTTTACACCCAAACTGTGTTAATGAGGTGGCCCCCCTCCTTACCAAGGCCAACCCCTCTACATATGCCCTTGATTTTATCCCTTTCTCTCTTGTCCAGAAGAGTATAATCTCAATCATCTCCTCTCTTTAATTTTTAGTTTCTATCTACTAGTTCCTTCTCTGATACCTTCAAACATATCCAAATCAACTCCAATCTTAAAAAGCCTTTTACCTGACCTTACCAATTCCTCAAGCTATCATCCTTTATCTTTCCTCTCTTTCAATCAAACCCCTAGGGAAAGGGAACGAGTATTTACTAAGTGCTACTGTGTGATAGGCACTGTGCTAAATGCTTTACAGATGTTGTCTCATTTCATCCTCCCAACAACTCTATTGAGGTTGGTTCTATTATGATATTCACTTTGCAGCTGAGGAAACTGAGACAGACAGAGGTTAAGTGACTTGCCCAGGGTAACACAGTTAACAAGCATCTGAGGCGGTGTTTGAAGTCTTAGGTCTTCCTGACTCCGAGCTTACCGCTCTACCCACGTTCTACTAAGCTGCCCAGACGTCTACACCCATTGCTTTTATTTCCTGTCTATGCACACTCCCTCATAAACCCTTTGCAATTTAGTTTCCTGACTATATCACTCAAGTGAAACTACTCTCTACAGTTACCAGTTCTCTCTTAACTGCCAGATCTTAGTGTCTCTTCTTAGTCCTCATCCTTCTTGACCTTTCTACAACATCTGACACCGTTGAACACCCTCTCCCCTCTTTATTCTTCCTCTCTCCCAATTTTTCTCTTACTTATATGACAGCTGCTCAGTCTTTTTTTCTCACTCATCATCCATCCATATGCTAACCCCTAACTGTAGGTATGGCCCAGGACTGTTCCAGACCCTCTTTTATTACATCTGTGCATATGACTCACAGGTCTACATATGCAACCACGGACTAGGCATTTCTCCCCCAAACTTCAGCTCTGCGTCACCAATTGTCTAGCAAACATTTTAGACTTGATGTCCCAAAGTAATCTTAAACTCAAAATGTCATATTACATATACATACACACATGTATGAATATATGTACATATGCACGTGGATATACCCGTTTTGTGTGCGTGTATGTGTGCGTGTGTATTCTTTCAAACTTCCTTATATCCTTTAAGGACACTACCATTCTTCCAGTCTCTGAGATGTGTACCCTCCAAGTTAATCTCATCCTTATACTCCCTCTTCCCACATGCCCAATAAATTACCAATCTTGCTGTTTCTATTTCCACACCTCTAGTAACTCCTTATACAGCTACCTCCTAGCTCGTCTTCATCTCCTCTTGCCTAGACAATTGCAACAGGCTTTTAATTGGTCTCTCTCCCTCATACAGTTCATCCTACACATTATGGCCAAAGTAATTTTCCTTAAATGTAGATATGACTACGTAACTCCCTTACTCAATAAACTTCAGTAGTTCCCTATGGCCTCTAGAAAAAAAAGTACATACATATACATATATATAATACACACACATGTGTGTATCTGTGCATATATGCACACACGTACACACACTTTTTTGCACTCTGAGATCTAACCAAAGAGTCCTTATCTCTGTCTCTACTTTCTCTGTGATTTTACATTGGCCATCTCCTACGTATCAGACATGCTTCTCACCTCTGCCTTGTAGAATCCCTCTCTTCCAATGACACAGGTTCAAGCACCACCTCTAGGGAAGCTTTTCCTAATCCCTCCAACTGCTAGTGCCCTCTCTTTCTAACCACCTTGTATTTGACTACCTTAATGTATTTGTATTTATTTATTCTGTATGTACTTATATATGTACATGTCTTCCCGTTGAATGTAAGCTCCTCAAGGAAGGAATTGTTTCATCCTTTGTATTTGTATGCCCAAATACTAGAATGTTTCTGGCACACATCATAGTTAATACGTAATAAATGAATGTTGGTTGATTGATTGATAAATTGCCCAACATTAGTTAGGCATTAGTAGAAGCAATATCGTTACTTGGAGTATCCTTCCAGCGAAATCACCAGTCCAGACAAAAAATACACACACACACACACACACACACACACTACATAGTACAATGGATAGAGTGTTGGCTTTGGAGGTAGGAAGAATTAGGTTCAAATCCTACCTGGGACATGTACTAGCCCAGTAACCATGGGTAAACCACTTCATCACTTCATCTCCTCAAGGAGAACTTCCTATGCTGGTTACAGAAGAGCTGATCTACATCCAGATTAGGGATCAATTTAGCTAGAGGGATAATCCAAAGAGTTTCTTATACCCATGAAATAATAATAATAAGAATTTATATAGCACTTCATGAATTGCAAAGTGCCTTTCATATGTCATCTTATCTTCACAAAAACTGGTAAGGGCTATTATTATCCCCATTTTACAGATAAGAAACTTGAGGAAGACATTTATATAATGATTTTAAGTTTTACACACACAAACATACATATATTGATGCATGTATGTATGTGTATATATATATACACATACATACATACATATATCTAATCCCCTATGATTTTAACAATTATCCAGTAAATACTTGTTGTTCTTTAATCATTCTTCAGTCATACCCCACTCTTCATGAGCCCTTTTGGGATTTTCTTAGCAAAGAAACCAGAATAGTTTGCCATTTCCTTCTCCAGTTCATTTTACAGATTAGGAAACAGAGGCAAATAGGGATTAACTGACTTGTCCAGGTTCACACAGCTACTAAGTGTCTGAGACCAAATTTGAACTCAGGTCTTTCGGACTCTAGGCCCAGAGCTCTGTGTCACCTAAATACCCTATCCCTATTTTACAGATGAATAAACTGAGACTCAAAAAGGTGAGTAATTTGCTCATGGTCACATAACCAGTAATTGTCTAGAGTAGGATTGGAACCCAGTTTCCTTTGGATTTCAGAGCTCTCTTTTCTACACACACTGCCTCTATACTAGTAACAGCGCTAATCCTAAAACTTCTGCCACATTTGAATATAAGTAAATTATGACCTAGAAGTGTCTTTGGCCTAATAGAAGTAGTGCTGAACTGGGAGTATGCGCCCTGGGTTTTGTTTTTGGCTTTGCCACTAACTAGTGGTGTGACCTTGCCCTAATTATTTAGGCTTGATTTCCTGATCCACAACATTAGGGAAAGTTGGGTTAAATGATCCCTAATATTACCCCTACCTTTAAAATGTTGACATCAGGACTTTGAATGTCAGTTCCATAACCATAACCTCTAGCATGTTGTATTTGAGTATTTATGGAAAGACTGTGTACAAGAATCCCACTGGATGAGCAAATGTGGAGAGGGTTCCATTTGTAGGTGGAAAGTGAAATCAAGAATCCACTGAAATAATAACAAAGTCAAAGAAACTCCTAGGAGAAAAAAAAAAAAAAACATCCCCAGGAAACTGAAATTGAAGAAGCTAATTTCCTTAACAGGTTCACTAGGTTGTAATGATTTTATTCATATGGATTATGGGAAAAAAATACTTCTGCCAAGGTGAAAGGATATGAAGTCACCAGCTCTAGCCTTTATTTAATGCAAATGATTGCTGAAAATCCACACAACACTTTAACTGTAGTATAGAGTTCACACACAGCGATAATAAGCATTCTATTAATATCACTGAAATCTGAGCTCCATTGTCCCTTCCCCTAGAAACTTGGTCAAGGAGGAAAAGTCAAACTACCAGGAAAGGAGTCCAGAAGAGCTTTTTATAAAGCTCCTGAGACAGGGGTTTAATCTGCCCAAGCCTGCCAACAAGACAATCCTGCCGTTTTCTGGCACTACCGATGACTCAGCATTTCCCAGTAGGGTTGCCACTTAACACTTGCTAAGCTGACCTCATATTCCTCCTAACAGTCTTCACCTAGAAGGATTTTTTTTTCTTTTTGTGCCTCAAGCCATCAATTATCTCAGTTCTTATAATGATCCCTAGAAAAGAACGGAGAATTATTTGCATTTAAAAAGAGCTAAAAGGCTTGCAAGTCTTTAAATCCTTTCACCTTAGTTGTAGGTTTTCCATAATCCGTATGAATAAAGTCATTACCATCTAATGGACCAGTTAGAGAAATTAGTTTTCTCTGTTTCAGATCAGGGAAAGTGGAAGGATTAGATTGCTTTCTCCATAGTAGGCAGGTTCTCCAGGCCAGGAACCCAGGTCTGCAGGGTGGTAGACCACTGAAGTTCATCTCCCCAGTCTAAAAGTGTAGGAAATGTACCTTAATACAGAAGGCCCAGGGCCCAGGCATACCTAACATCAAGGTAACCTTACTCAGGTGGCTGCAGATTACTGACAAAGAAAATAATTGACATGAATCGATGAGTTCCTTTGCTGTCTTTTCTCACTGGAGAAGATGGACTACACTGACAGACTCAGCCATAGCAGTCCCCATTTCTAGAGGGTTTTAAAGTGTACAAATAATTTTTCCTCACAACAGCCTTGTGTTTTAGATAGTACAAGGTTCATGATTTCCATTTACAGGTGAGGAAGTGAAGACTTCCAGACATCAAATGACTACCCCATGGCCACAGAGCTAGAAAACGCCAGAGCGAAGATAGGAAGCTACGTCTCTTCATGCCAATGCTTTCTCCAGCATATTATCCCTCCTCAACATTCTGACATGCCTTCTATTTATTCAAGGGTTTTTAACCTGGGGTCCATGAAACTAAAAAAAAAAATAACAATTGTGTTTCAATGGAATTGATTATATTTTATTGTATGCATTATTATTCAGAGGAGAGGTCCACAAGCTTCCCCAGACTGCCAAAGGGGTTTTAAATTTTTAAGAACCCTTGTTCTAGAAGGAGCAGCATGAAGTGTGCCAGTGAATACTGGCACAGCTACATGTTAATACTGTTTTGGGGTCAAAATTACAACTCTCAGTTTTCTCCAGAGCATCAATTTTTACCAATATTTATAGAGCTATTTCATTTGGAAAGCATATTAGACATACTTAATAGAACTGGCAGAGCATCCAAAATGTAGTGGTCTATAGAGTATATTAAGTCAGGAAGACCTGGAGACAAATGTTGCCTTTGAAGCATATAAACAATGTGACCACGGATAGATCATCCCACTTCTCTGGGCCTCCATTTCCTCATTTGAAAATGGAGACAAGGATACCTGCAGTACTTACCTCGCAATGTTGCTGTAAGGCTCATATGAGATCATTTATTATTTTGCAAGTTCCATAAAGTTATAGAGATGGTTATTAGACATGTGCATAGAGCACAGAGCACTGGAGTCAGAGTCAGAGAAATATGAATTCAAATTCTGTCTCGGACACAAGCTGCATGACCTCACTTAATTTATTCTTCAGTTTTCTCATTTGCAAAATGGGGATATTAACAGAACCTTCCTCCCAAGACTGTTGTGAGTATCAAATGAAATACCAATATTGAAGTATTTTGCAAACCTTAAAGTGTTATGTAAATGCTAACTATAATTTTTGTGATACAAACTGACTAATTTTTAAGCTGGGCAGCTAGGTGGATAGAGTGCTTGGCCTAGAGTGAGAAAGAGTTATCTTCCCAAGTTCAAATCTGGCCTGAGATACTAGCTGTGTGACCCTGGGCAAGTCACTTAACCCTCTTTGCCTCAGTTCATCATCTGTAAAATGAGCTGGAGAAGGAAATGACAAACTACTCCAGTATCTTTGCCAAGAAAGCCCCAAATGGCGGTACAGAGAATTGGATACAACTCAGCAAACGACAAGAAAATTATTAAGTGCCGTTAGATTGTAAGCAACTTGAGGACTGTCTTTTGCCTCTTTTTTATATCTCCAGTATTTAGTACAATGCCTGGCACATGGACAGTGCTTGATAAATGTTGACTGATTGATCGATTAATAACAATAAAATAGAATCTAAACATAATTGGTTTTGAGCATACTTGTGTCCCCAGAGGGGACTAAGCTGATGACTCCTCAGAGTCTGAGGGTCTGGGTGTTTCTCATAGTGTCAGTGTACTCCCCATAATTATCAATTAGCCAGTTTATGGGAAGAAATATATACTATATTAAGGTAGTGTAATAAGAAGAGTTGGTAGAAAGCATTGTGCTCAAACCAGGGGCATGCTCTCCCATGCTTCCGGTCCTTGGGAAGGTTATTGAGCAGCTTGTGGGAAAAGGGTAACAAATTACCTGGTTACTAGAAATCTTTTTCTCCCTTGTGGAAGTCCTCCTGGCACATTCTTGGGGTACCTCTCCACTGGACTCTAAGAGTTGGTGTTCTTTTACAGTCCTGGGGTACCTGTCTTCAATGTCTTGTTTGTCCTTGGTCCATCTCTCAGCTCTCACTGCAAATGAGACAGACATCACTGTCAGTCATTGCTGTTCAAAAGACACTGCTTCAGAGATTCTGATGGGATACTCAAATCTTATGACCTTCTGAAGTTCACAGGGGCATGCTCTACTCAATGTAAAGGAGAGAACTCAATCTTTCCCCTCCAAGGGCAGTTTTCCCCAGTCACCACAATACTGGTCTGTTGTTAAAAATTCCCCAGCTGAAGGCTGCTTTAATATGCACCCAGAGGTATGTCTATTTTTGTTAAACCAATCCTAATTGGCATCATTTGACTGATCCAATGATCAGTTTTCTCATCTGTGAAATGGGGATGATAATAGCACCCATCTCCCAGGGTTCCTGTGAAGAGCTAATGAAATCATAATTGCAAAAAGCCTAGCACAGGGCCTGGCACATGGTAAGTGCTATGTAAATGTTAACTAGTATCATCAAGCACTTCACTCCTCCTAAAATGATTAAGGACTTTTTTGCCCCTTGTTTACGATCAGTTCAGCTGAGGTCTGGGCTCTCTGTGTCTCTATTAGTTAGGGTGGGGGTCTCTATGCCCTCTGTAGGATAAAGAAAAAAAATGCAAAAGAAGAGAAAGAAAATAGTAAAGTAAACCTCCATAGAAAAACTTGTTGAGAGACTAAAGAAATGAGCAGGCAACAAAACGAAACTTCTATTCCAATCCAGAACCTATCAACAAGAAGTATTTACTAAATTCCTACTGTGTACCAGATGCTGTGCTTTTCACTAGGAATACAGATACAATGAATGAAACAATCGCTACTTAAAAGAAACTTACATTATGTTGGAGAAGACAAAGAATACACATATGAAGAATACAAATAGAGAGAACAAATACAAAGTAAATAAATACAAGACAGCTCAATGAGCAGGGAACTAGCTGTTGGAATATTTAGGGGCTGAATTATATAGAATGTAATGCTTGAGCTGAATCTTAAAGGAAGAGAGGGATTCTGTGAGGCAGAGGTAAGGACAAAGAGCATTCCAGGCATGAGAGATGGCCAACGAATTCAAAGGCATAGAAATAAGGGATGGAGTGTTGTATGCAAAGACATGGTACTACAGATAAAAAGAAAAGAAAATTCCAGAAGCAAATAATTCTGCAATAACTACAGCTAGAACCCTAGTGGAGGGAAAAAAAAAAGAATGGAATGGCCACAAGAACCACCAGGGAAACACACACACACACACACACACACACACACACACACACACACACACACACACACATATTTAGGGGATGAAAATACAACTTTTAATGAAAAAACTCAAGAACTGATTGTTGTTGTTTGTCCTTCATTCTTGAAGAGGACCATGACATCAGGGAGGTGATGCCATGACTTACAAGTGAATTGGATTTAAGCAAGGGAGGGCTGTGCAAAGTCACCGGCCTCACTTTCTCCTCTGGAGCCATCTGGGTCCAGTGGCAAGATATAGATGAGGATGAGATGGCCCTGGATGCAGTGGGAGACCTTGGCCTTTTTAAGGTCTTTAACAAGTCTCAGTTTCACTGAGGCAACACCCATTCAGTGATTAAGATTAGGTAAGAAATAAGGCAGGGAATGGCCTCTTTACCTATTAAACAAACAAACAAAAAAATTAATCTGAGAGGGGAAGACCCTCAGGGTTTCTGGCCAAAACAGAAACAGTTTCTAACATTCCCCTGAGCCAATCAGGGTGGAAACATTAACCAAGTGGGGCTTGGCCTGGAACCTATTGTTGGCCAATCCAAGAGAACCAGAGTGATTTGGGTTTAAGGCCTAGTCCCTAAGAAAAAACAAAGTCTCAGGATCAAAATTTATATTCCTTTGGGCAGAGAATGTTTATTGCTGTTGTTTGTCCTTTGTTCTTGATGAGGACCTTGAGTTCTGGAAGGGGATGCCAGGACATGCAAGTGAATTGAGGGATGGCTGTGATTAAGGCTAGGTAAGAAAGAACTGATACTTTAGGAAAGAAGTTGAAAAATATTAACAGAGCAATGCACGTCCTGGAAAAAAAAGAAAATGGAACAGGCAGAGCTTAAAAAAAAAGGGGGTAATGATACCTTTTTTTTTTTTAAATTCAGAACAAAGTTAAAAGACAGCAAAATTGCAAGAGTACATGAGATCTAAAGATAATTGACTTCTAATGGCTTCTGCAATCCAATCTTGACACAGCTACAAAACTTACATTCCTAAATCACAGATATGACCATGTCATTCTCTTACTCAAGATACTTCAGTGACTCCATATTGCCTTTAATATAAAATAGACACTTCTGTTTGGCATTTGAAATCTATAATCTATCTGTAGCCTATTTTTCCACTTTGATTTCCCATTACTCCTCCGCACATATTCTTCATTCTAGCCAAATGCCACTTCCTACTTAAGGCTTTTTTTTTAATTCTCCCCAATTAGTGCTATTTTCATATTTTCAAATACATAATTGTGTGTGTGTGTGTGTGTGTGTGTACTTTGCATATATTTTGTATTTATTTACCTAAGCATGCATTGCATCCTTCCTTCAGCACATTGTAAACTCCTTGAAAGCAGGTGCTTTTTAGGTATTGTCTAGGCACTCTTAGTGCCTCTAACAGTACCTGGCAAGTAATAAACCTCTATTGGTTATTGAGGTCAAGACAGAACTCAAGGAGATTATCTAAGAATCACTGGTCTTCCAGGAAAACACAATGAATTTTTAAAAATGGAATACCATATTTCAGGAAATCATAAAAGAATATTGTCCATAAGAATTAGAACAAGAAAGCATAGATTAATAGTATGCACAGATTGCCACCAGAGAGAAACCATACACTTAACTCACTCAGAAAAAAGTATAATTCTTCCAGAACCTCCAGGTCATGAACAAAGCAATAACGAAAAGACCGAAACTTACTAATGAGCTACAGTAAGAATCACCCAATATTCCACATCAACAATAAGAAAGGAAAGTAAAAATTGGAATATAATATTGTGAAAAGCCAAAGGAAAATAGCTCAGACCCAAGGTTAACATCCTTCTATAGGGGGGTGGAAATGGATTTTTAATAGAATTTAAAAGTTCCAAACATTCCCTCTGAGAAAACCAGCAGGATCTTTGAAATGCAAACGCAAAAGGCAAAAGAAACTTAAGAAAGGTAAATCTGAAGCTCTCTAAAGGGGTAGCTAGTGATCCTTTGCCTATGTACTGAAATGAAAAACCAAAACTCTTGTCCTTTGAGAGTCCTATTTTGTCTAAGGGTTATTGTGGAAACAAAGAGAGACAAACTTTGAGCTTGAGTATTCAAAAAATAAATATCTTAGAGAGAAAGAAAACAGAGTTATTTAGCATTTCTCAAAATTAGGACACCATTGGTGAAAAGTCATCCAAAAACATGAGGTATCTGTGGGAAGAGGGGAGGTCATGGACCCTCATCTGAACCAGGCAAGAGAAAGTAAATTATGTTGCAATAGTAAAAGTAGAATAAAGTTAGCAAGAAACTGGGATGCGGAGCATCTGAATTGAAGAGTAGAACCAGAGTGGTGATAACCTCAAAGTATAGTTTAAAGAGGTCTGATTTCTTCCCACCCCCAAAAAAGTACATCAGGGGTTAGGGAATAGAAAATCCAGCAATTTATTCAGGACTACGAAGGGAAGGGAGAAGATGAGATTAGGATCAGTTTTTTTCAAGCAATATAAATTGTAAATACCTAGTGCTGATTTCTTATGGTATTTGATGGAGGGAAAAATAAACAATGATTACAGTGTGAACTGAAAGAGTTCAACCTTTAAATGGTTAAGGATGGTAACATAGATTACAAAGCAAAACTTGGCAATTTGTTATATGTTAAAAATATTTGCTGAAACATAAAGATTCATACAGAGTTAAAACAAAATTTATAATACCTCAGCTGATTCCCACAAAGGAGGAATGGCAATCATGATCTCAGACAACAGTAAAAATTGTTAAGATTAAGAAAAATGGACAGGGAAACTACTTTATGTTTCAAGACACTAAACATAATAAAACAATATCAGCATAAATGCATTCATATATATTCAGTGAATAGCATAACATCTATGCACATAAAGGAAAGGTTTTGTGATGAGATTAAATAACAAGATAAGAGTAGACTTTGATACACCCCTTCTCAGAATTTGGCAAATACAATAGAAAGGCAAACAAGAAAGAAATTCTATTTCTGAACCAAAAGTGAGAAAGTCAAGGCAGGATAGAGCTTTTTGACTATTTAGTGAGAATCTTAATCCACAAATTAATAATTACAAAACAAGCCCAAAAGCAGAAATTTTAAAAAATAAGACATTAATAAAACTGAATATTTTTTAAAAAACAACCTCTTTAGCTGGTAAAGGAAGAGTTGCTTTTCAAAGATCAATAAAATAGATAAACCATTAGGAATTTGATCAAAATTAAAAAAGGAAAACCAAATTACAAAGAAAAAATGAAAAGAAATTCACTAAGAAAGGAAATAAAGGAAAGTATTAGAAACTATTATTTTCAATTAAATGCCAACAAAACTTAAAAGTAATAAATGAATGCTAATAAAAACAGAAGGGGCACAGATCAACAAATTTGAATATAAAGAAACTAAGCTCAATATTTTTATTTATTTATTTAATATTGCTAGTTTTCAGCATTGATTTTCACAAGAATTTGAATTACAAATTTTCTCCCCATTTCTAACCCCCCCCCACTCCAAGATGGCATATATTCTGATTGCCCCATTCCCCAGTCAGCCCACCCTTCTGTCACCCCACTCCCCCTCATCCCCTTTTCCCTTACTTTCTTGTAGGGCAAGACAGATTTCTATGCCCCATTGCTTGTATATCTTATTTCCTAGTTGCATACAAAAACTTTTTTTTAACATCTGCTTTTAAAACTTTGAATTCCAAATTCTCTCCCCCCTTTCCTCCCCACCCACCCTCCCTAAGAAGGCAAGCAATTCAACATAGGCCACATGCGTACCATTATGTAAAACCCTTCCACAATACTCATGTTGTGAAAGACTAATTATATTTTACTCCTTCCTATCCTATCCCCCTTTATTCAATTTTCTCCCTTGACCCTGTCCCTTTTCAAAAGCGTTTGTTTTTGATTACCTCCTCCTCCTGTCTGCCCTCCCTTCTATCATCCCCTCTTTTTTATCTCCTTCCTCCTTCTTTCCTGCGGGGTAAGATACCCAATTGAGTGTGCATGTTATTCCCTCCTCAGGTCAAATCAGATGAGAGCAAGATTCACTCATTCCCCCTCACCTGCCTTCTCTTCCCTTCCTATAGAACTGCTTTTTGTCACCATTTTATGCAAGATAATTTACCCCATTCTATCTCTCCCTTTCTCCCTTTCTCAATATATTCCTTTCTCATCCCTCAATTTGATTTTATTTTTTTAGATATCATCCCTTCATATTCAGCTCACTCTGTGCCCTTTGTGTGCATATATATATATATATATATATATATATATATATATATATATGTGTGTGTGTGTGTATATTCCCTTCAGCTACCCTAATACTGAGGTCTCATGAATTATACAAATCATCTTTCCATGTAGGAATGTAAACAGAACAGTTCAACTTTAGTAAGTCCCTTATGATTTCTCTTTCTTGTTTACCTTTTCATGCTTCTCTTGATTCTTGTGTTTGAAAGTCAAATTTTCTATTCAGCTCTGGTCTTTTCACTGAGAAAGCTTGAAAGCCCTCTATTTTATTGAAAATCCATATTTTGCCTTGGAGCATGATACTCAGTTTTGCTGGGTAGGTGATTCTTGGTTTTAATCCTAGCTCCATTGACCTCTGGAATATCATATTCCGAAGCCTTCGATCCCTTAATGTAGAAGCTGTTAGATCTTGTGTTATCCTCAATTGTTTCTTTCTGGCTGCTTGTAGTATTTTCTCCTTGATCTGGGAGCTCTGGAATTTGGCAACAATATTCCTAGGAGATTTCTTTTTGGGATCTTTTTGAGGAGGTGATCTGTGGATTCTTTCAATTTCTATTTTACCCTCTGGCTCTAGAATGTCAGGGCAGTTCTCCTTGATAATTTCTTGAAAGATGATATCTAGGCTCTTTTTTTGATCATGATTTTCAAGTAGTCCAATCATTTTTAAATTATCTCTCCTGGATCTATTTTCCAGGTCAGTGGTTTTTCCAAGGAGATATTTCACATTGTCTTCCATTTTTTCATTCCTTTGGTTCTGTTTTATAATATCTTGATTTCTCATAAAGTCACTAGCTTCCACTTGCTCCAATCTCATTTTTAAGGTAGTATTTTCTTCAGTGGTGTTTTGGACCTCCTTTTCCATTTGGCTAATTCTGCCTTTCAAGGCATTCTTCTCCTCATTGGCTTTTTGGAGCTCTTTTGCCATTTGAGTTAGTCTATTTTTTTTTTCTATTTAAATTTATTTATTTAACATATTTGGTTTTCAGCATTGATTTTCACAACATTTTGAATTACAAATTTTCTCCCCATTTCTACCCTCCCCCCCACTCCAAGATGGCTTATATTCTGGTTGCCCTGTTCCCCAGTCAGCCCTCCCCTCTATCACCCCCCTCCCCTCTCATCCCCTTTTCCCTTCCTTTCTTGTAGGGCAAGATAAATTTCTACGCCCCATTGCCTGTGTATCTTATTTTTTAGTTGCATACAAAAAATTTTTGTTTTTGAACATCTGATTTTAAAACTTTGAGTTCCAAATTCTCTTCCCTCTTCCCTTCCCACCCACCCTCCCTAAGAAGCCAAGCAATTCAACCTAGGCCACACATGTATTATTATGTATAACCCTTCCACAATACTCATGTTGTGAAAGGCTAACTACATTTTGCTCCTTCCCAACCCATCCCGCTTTATTGAATTTTCTCCCTTCACCCTGTCCCCTTTCCAAAGTGTTTGTTTTGATTACCTCCACCCCCATCTGCCCTCCCCTCCATCATCCCCCTGCCTTTTATTTTTTTTTTTATCTTCCTCCCTCTTCTTTCCTGTGGGGTAAGATACCCAACTGAGTATGTATGGTATTCCCCCTCAGGCCACATCTGATGAGAGCAAGGTTCACTCATTCCCCCCTCACCTGCCCTCTCCCCTCCTCCCATAGAACTGCTTCCTCTTGCTACCTTTATGTGAGATAATCCACCCCATTCTATCTCTCCCTATCTCCCTCTCTCAGTATGTTACTCTCTCATCCCTTAATTTCATTTTATTTCTTTTAGATATCTTCCCTTCATCTACAGATCACCCTGTGTCTGCTCTCTCTCTCTTTTACATATATATATATATAAACACATATATATATATACACATACATACACATACATACATATACACATAGATATATACATACATGCACATTCACTTATATATATAAACATATATATACATATATATATATATATAAACATATATATATATATATATTCCCTTCAACTACCCTAATACTGAGGTCTCATGAATCATTCTCATCATCTTTCCATGTAGGAATGTAAACAAAACAGTTCAACTTTAGTAGGTCCCTTGCAATTTCCGTTTCTTGATTACCTTTTCATGCTTCTCTTGATTCTTGTGTTTGAAAGTCAAATTTTCTATTCAGTTCTGGTCTTTTCACTGAGAAAGCTTGAAAGTCCTCTATTTTATTGAAACTCCATATTTTGCCTTGAAACATGATACTCAGTTTTGCTGGGTAGGTGATTCTAGGTTTTAATCCTAGCTCCATTGACCTTCGGAATATCGCATTCCAAGCCCTTCGATCTCTTAATGTAGAAGCTGCCAGATCTTGGGTATTCTGATTGGGTTTCCACAATACTCAAATTGTTTCTTTCTGGCTGCTTGCAGTATTTTCTCCTTGATCTGGGAGCTCTGGAATTTGGCAACAATATTCCTAGGAGATTTCTTTTTGGGATCTATTTGAGGAGGCGATCGATGGATTCTTTCAATTTCTATTTTGCCCTGTGGCTCTAGAATATCAGGGCAGTTCTCCTTGATAATTTCTTGAAAGATGGTATCTAGGCTCTTTTTTTGATCATGGCTTTCAGGTAGTCCAATCATTTTTAAATTATCTCTCCTGGATCTATTTTCCAGGTCAGTGGTTTTTCCAAGGAGATATTTCACATTGTCTTCCATTTTTTCATTCCTCTGGTTCTGTTTTATAATATCCTGATTTCTCATAAAGTCACTAGCTTCCACTTGCTCCAATATAATTTTTAAAGTAGTATTTTCTTCAGTGGACTTTTGGACCTCCTTTTCCATTTGGCTAATTCTGCCTTTCAAGGCATTCTTCTCCTCATTGGCTTTTTGGAGCTCTTTTGCCATTTGAGTTAGTCTGTTTTTTAAGGTGTTGTTTTCTTCAGTGTATTTTTCAGTATTTTTTTGGGTCTCCTTTAGCAAGTCATTGACTTGTTTTTCATGGTTTTCTCGCATCCTTCTCATTTCTCTTCCCAATTTTTCCTCTACTTCTCTAACTTGCTTTTCCAACTCCTTTTTGAGTTCTTCTATGGCCTGGGGCCAGTTCATGTTTTTCTTGGAGGCTTTTGGTGTAGGCTCTATGACTTTGTTGTCTTCTTTAGGCTGTATGTTTTGGTCTTCTTTGTCACCAAAGAAAGAATCCAAAGTCTGAGACTGAATCTGGGCGCGTTTTCGCTGCCTGGCCATATTCCCAACCAACTGACTTGACCCTTGAGTTTTTCAGTGGGGTATGACTGCTTGTAGACTTACGAGTTCTATGTTCTACGTTTGGGGGGGAGGTGCCAGCTCTGTCAGAGCCGCACTCCTCCTTCCCCAAGGACCCCCAGTCCAGACTGGGCTTAGATCTTTAGCAGGCTGTTGCACTCCTGCTCTGATCCGCCACTTAATTCCTCCCACCAGGTGGGCCTGGAGCCGGAAGTAACAACAGCTGTAGCTGCCCCACCTCCGCTGCCCCCGGGGCTGGAAGCCGAACTGCGAACTCCTTCCACTCTCGCAGCTTTTCCCACTAACCTTCTCCGCAGTTTTTGGTGTTTGTGGGTCGAGGGGGGTCTGGTAACTGCCGCAGCTCACATATCCAGGGCGCTAGAGCCCCCTCCGCCCGGCTTCTGGTCTGGATGGTCCACGCCGCTCAGGCTGGGCTCTGCTCCACTCCGTTCCCAGCTCCCAGCTCCGTGTGGAATAGACCTCACCCAGAGACCATCCAGGCTGTCCTGGGCTGGAGCCCTGCTTCCCTCTGCTGTTCTGTGGGTTCTGCCGTTCTAGAATTGGTTCAGAGCCATTTTTATAGGTTTTTGGAGGGACTCGGGTACGGAGCTCACTCTAGTCCGTGCTTACCAGCCGCCATCTTGGCTCCGCCCTGAGTTAGTCTATTTTTTAAGGTGTTATTTTCTTCACTATTTTTTTTTGGTTCTCCTTTAGCAAGTCATTGACTTATTTTTCATGGTTTTCTCACATCATTCTCGTTTCTCTTCCCAATTTTTCCTCTACTTCTCTAACTTGCTTTTCCAAATCCTTTTTGAGCTCTTCCATGGCCTGAGACCAGTTCATGTTTTTCTTGGAGGCTTTTTTTTTTTGGGAAGGGAATAAGTATTTATTAAGCACCTACTCTGCACCATGCACTGTGATAAACTCTTTACACACATTATCTAGCCAATAAACATTTTTTTTTTTGTTTTTCAACATCTGTTTTTAAAACTTTGAGTTCCAAATTCTCTCCCCTCTTCCCTTCCCACCCACCCTCCCCAAGAAGTCGAGCACTTCAACCTAGGCCACACATGTATCATTACGTATAACCCTTCCACAATACTCATGCTGTGAAAGGCTAACTACATTTTGCTCCCTCCCAACCCATCCCGCTTTATTGAATTTTCTTCCTTGACCCTATCCCTCTTCCAAAGTGTTTGTTTTGATTATCTCCGCCCCCATCTGCCCTCCTCTCCATCATCCCCCCCCTTTTATTTTTTTTTTATCTTCCTCCCTCTTCTTTCCTGTGGGGTAATACACCCAACTGAGTATGTATGGTATTCCCTCCTCAGGCCACATCTGATGAGAGCAAGGTTCACTCATTCCCCCCTCACCTGCCCTCTCCCCTCCTCTCACAGAACTGCTTCCTCTTGCCACCTTTATGAGAGATAATCCACCCCATTCTATCTCTCCCTATCTCCCTCTCTCAGTATGTTACTCTCTCATCCCTTAATTTCATTTTATTTCTTTTAGATATCTTCCCTTCATCTTCAACTCACCCTGTGTCTGCTCTCTCTTTTTTACATATATATATATATATAAAAACACACACACATATATATATATACATACATACACATACATACATATACACATAGATATATACATACATACACATTCACTTATATATATACATAAACATATATATATATATATATATGCATATTCCCTTCAACTACCCTAATACTGAGGTCTTATGAATCATGCACATCATCTTTCCATGTAGGAATGTAAACAAAACAGTTCAACTTTAGTAAGTCCCTTGCAATTTCCGTTTCTTGATTACCTTTTCATGCTTCTCTTGATTCTTGTGTTTGAAAGTCAAATTTTCTATTCAGTTCTGGTCTTTTCACTGAGAAAGCTTGAAAGTCCTCTATTTTATTGAAACTCCATATTTTGCCTTGAAACATGATACTCAGTTTTGCTGGGTAGGTGATTCTAGGTTTTAATCCTAGCTCCATTGACCTTCGGAATATCGCATTCCAAGCCCTTCGATCTCTTAATGTAGAAGCTGCCAGATCTTGGGTATTCTGATTGGGTTTCCACAATACTCAAATTGTTTCTTTCTGGCTGCTTGCAGTATTTTCTCCTTGATCTGGGAGTTCTGGAATTTGGCAACAATATTCCTAGGAGATTTCTTTTTGGGATCTATTTGAGGAGGCGATCGATGGATTCTTTCAATTTCTATTTTGCCCTGTGGCTCTAGAATATCAGGGCAGTTCTCCTTGATAATTTCTTGAAAGATGATATCTAGGCTCTTTTTTTGATCATGGCTTTCAGGTAGTCCAATCATTTTTAAATTATCTCTCATGTATCTATTTTCCAGGTCAGTGGTTTTTCCATGGAGATATTTCACATTGTCTTCCATTTTTTCATTCCTTTGGTTCTGTTTTATAATATCCTGATTTCTCATAAAGTCACTAGCTTCCACTTGCTCCAATATAATTTTTAAGGTAGTATTTTCTTCAGTGGTGTTTTGGACCTCCTTTTCCATTTGGCTAATTCTGCCTTTCAAGGCATTCTTCTCCTCATTGGCTTTTTGGAGCTCTTTTGCCATTTGAGTTAGTCTGTTTTTTAAGGTGTTGTTTTCTTCAGTGTATTTTTCAGTATTTTTTTGGGTCTCCTTTAGCAAGTCATTGACTTGTTTTTCATGGTTTTCTCGCATCCTTCTCATTTCTCTTCCCAATTTTTCCTCTACTTCTCTAACTTGCTTTTCCAACTCCTTTTTGAGTTCTTCTATGGCCTGGGGCCAGTTCATGTTTTTCTTGGAGGCTTTTGGTGTAGGCTCTATGACTTTGTTGTCTTCTTTAGGCTGTATGTTTTGGTCTTCTTTGTCACCAAAGAAAGAATCCAAAGTCTGAGACTGAATCTGGGTGTGCTTTCGCTGCCTGGCCATATTCCCAACCAACTAGCTTGACCCTTGAGTTTTTCAGTGGGGTATGACTGCTTGTAGACTAACGAGTTCTATGTTCCACGTTTGGGGGCGGGAGGTGCCGGCTCTGCCACACCAGCACTGCTCCTTCCCCAACCCCCAACCCGAACTGGGCTTAGATCTTCAGCAGGCTGTGCACTCCTGCTCTGATCCGCCACTTAATTCCTCCCACCAGGTGGGCCTGGAGCTGGAAGTAACAACAGCTGTAGCTGCCCCACCTCCGCTGCCCCCGGGGCTGGAAGCCGAACTGCGAACTCCTTCCACTCCCGCAGCTTTTCCCACTAACCTTCTCCACAGTCTTTGGTGTTTGTGGGTCGAGGGGTCTGGTAACTGCCGCAGCTCACATATTCAGGGCGCTAGGGGCCCCATCCGCCTGACTCCAAGTTTGGTTGTTCCACGCCGCTCAGGCTGGGCTCTGCTCCACTCCATTCCCAACTCTCAGCTCCCAGCTCCGTGTGGCATAGACCTCACCCAGAGACCATCCAGGCTGTCCTGGGCTGGAGCCCTGCTTCCCTCTGCTGTTTTGTGGGTTCTGCCATTCTAGAATTGGTTCAGAGCCATTTTTTATAAGTTTTTGGAGGGACTCGGTATGGAGCTCACTCTAGTCCCTGCTTACCCGCCGCCATCTTGTCTTGGAGGCTTTTGATGTAGGCTCTTTGACTTTGTTGACTTCTTCTGGCTGTATGTTTTGGTCTTCTTTGTCACCAGAGAAAGATTCCAAAGTCTGAGTGTGAATCTGAGAGCATTTTCACTGTCTGTTCATGTTCCCAGCCAACTGCTTGACCCTTGAGCTTTTCGTCAGGGTATGACTGCTTGTAGAGTATAAAGTACTTTGTCCCAAGCTTGAGGGGCTGCGCTGTTGTTTTCAGAGCTATTTCTACACAACTAGCTCTGCCACACCAGTGCTCCTCCTCCCCCAAGAACCATAACCCAGACTGTGACTCAGATCTAAGCAGGCTCTGCACTCCTGCTCTCATCCACCACTTAATTCCTCCCACCGGGTGGGCCTGGGGCTGGAAGCAACTGCAGCTGTAGCTCTGTAAGCAGCCTCAGAGCTGCACCACCTCTGCACCCCTGAGGCAGTAGACAGCTGGAACTCCTTTCACTCTGTCCCTGAAGTTTTTTCCACTTACCTTCTCTGTTGTGTTTGGTTTTTGTAGGTTGAGTAGTCTGGTAACTGCCACAGCTCACTGATTCAGGACGCTAAGGTCTGTTTCACCCAGGGCTGGTTTGTCCTGGCATGGCCCACGCTGGTCTCTGTTCTGCTCCGCTCACAGCATGGTGCAATAGATCTTACCCAGCAGCCATGCAGGCTGTCCTGGGCTGGACCCCTGCTTCCCTCTGCTATTTCGTGGGTTCTGCATTTCTAGAATTTGTTCAGAGCCATTTTTTATAGGTGTTTGGAGGGTCCTTGGGGAGAGCTTTAGGCATGTCCCTGCCTTCCAGCCACCATCTTGGCTCCACCCCACTAAGCTCAATCTTAGAAAAATTGAGAAAGTTGTAAATGAACTCCCAAAGGAAAAGAAAGAACCAAGAATATTGGTCTAAATGAATTTATAAGTGAATTCTATCAAACATTTGTAGCATAAATGACTCCCATGCAATATAAATTGTTTGCAAAAATAGACTAAAAACCCCTTCTATAAGATGAACATGGTCTTAATATCCATAACAAGGAGAGAAAAAACAGAGAAAAAACCTGTAGATCAACACCCCTAATAAATACTGGTTCAAAGAAATTAAATAAAATGTTAACAGAATGGTCACAGAAGTATATATTTAAAATTATCTACTTTGATTTGGTTAGACTTATACTAGGAATGCATGAATGTTTCAACATTAAGAAAACTATAAATATATTTAATCATTTTGACAAAAAAAGTCTAAACCACATATCAGTAGATACAAAAGAAGCTTGTTACAAAAAAAAGTCATTTCTGTTAAAAATGCTTTGTTTAAAAAGTTTGTTTAAAAATTAAAGGACTTTTCTGTAATGTGATAGTATCTATCTAAAACCCAAGAGCTAACATTATTTGTAATGAAAAAACAATGAAAAATTTCCTAATAAGATCAGGCATAATATAAGAATGTTTACTGTCCCCACAATTTAATGACAGTATTAGTTAGAAATGCTAGCTATAATCATAAGACAAGCAAGATAAGTCAAAGGGGAGCCTAAATTATCTCTGTTTGCAAGTTGTAATATTTATGTGGCTCTTTAAAATTTCAAAGCACTTTGCATACATAATCTCATTTAAGCCTCATAATAACACTTTGAGGTAGGTACTACAAGTATTATAATCCCCATTTCAGAGAAGAGGAATTTGAGATTCAAAGAGGTTAATCAATTTGACCATGAACTCAAAGCTTATAATTAAAAGAGGCAGTTTTGATTCTAGTTCTAGCACTCTATGTACTATGTCACACTGCAGAATGATTTACTTAGAATAACCTGAGAATCGATAAAAAATTAATGAAGGAAATTAATAGTTGTACTAATGTGGCAAGATACAAAATAAATTCACACACAAAAAAAATGTTTTCTTTATAATACCAACAAAATCCAGGAGGAACAGATAGGGAGAGAAATTACATTTAAGATAACAAAATTCATTAAATGTCTTGGAATTAACTAACAAAGAAACAGTCAAGACTTATAAATATGACTACAAAACAGTTTTTATAGAAATAAAAGAAGCCTAAATAATTGCAGAGATAGTTCATGTACATGGCTAGGCCAAATACATATAATTAAAATGATAATATTTCCCAAATTACACATTTAGTACTATACCAATCAAATTTCCAAATGGATACCTTCTAAATTTTGACAAAATAATAGGGAAAGAGCCTGGAGCTATGATGTCACTGACAGGGGAAACTTTCCAGAAAGGAACTGCCTCTCCCAATGCTCGCTGAAACATTTTCCTCAATTTACTGCCTTATAAAGTTGCCTTGAACACTAAAATTTTAAGTGATTTGCTCACAGTCAGGAATAGTGGAGGCTGGTTTCAGACCCCAGACTTCCTGTTTCTGAAGCCAGCTACTTATCCAATGTAGCAGGCTCCCTCTACAACATGAGTCACCATAGTAAAATAGGTTTGTTTTGTTTTTTGACAATCACAAAATTAATTCGGAGGGATTAAATTTCAAGAAAAAAAGGAATACACTCAAGGAAAAGTTGGGAAGATAGGGATAGGAGAAAACAGGAATAGGGATCCTTATTTCTTTACAATGTCATTTTCTCATCTTTTTCCTTTCTTCCAATTTGGTTTGTTTTAAACTTTAAATCTTAAACATAGAGATAATTTTCCGAACTGACTCCCACACTGGCAACCAGTGATTTCTTATCTGTTAAGATATCATTAATTTTATTTCTAGTAGTATAGTTCTCTGCAACCATGGGTGGCCCCTACCAACTTTCCTTGAAGAAAGTCATAATATACTGATATAAGGCTTCTGGTGAGTCTATAAACCTTTGTTATCTTTCACTGTATAATATCAAACCATATTTTCCAATATGTTTTGTGCTAGCCTCCCCCATTCTTATTAACATATTGGAATCAATAAGTAATAATAAGGATAATAATGATAGGTAACATTACTGTGTGCCGGCCACCATTATAAGCATGTTACAGTTATGACCTCATTTGATCCTCATAACAGCCCTTAGCTCCCCTTAGCTGTGGGGGCAGCAACGGCACCAGTTCCTTGGCCACAAGGTAGGCAGCTGCCTCATCTGTCATCACTGTCAGGATTATCTCATTCCCTTATACAAACCCTAATTCTTCAATGGAGGAATATCTTTTTGAAAGACACCCCTAGTAACAGTAATAACAAGAGCTAAGCTTCAACCTGGCTTCCTCCACAACTGTGAACAGTGAGTATGACTCCTTCAGGTCCTTCAGTGCATGCATATCCTGGTTATCTGACCTTTCTGTAACCTGTACCAAAAAACTACCACCCTTTACATCCTAATTAAGTGAGTTAGTACTGATGAAAACACAAGCACAAGAAGGGAAATAACATGAAATAAAACTGCAAAAATAGATGGGGACGAGGTTGTGGAGAGTTTAAAATATCAAGCTGGGTTTGTTTGTTTGTATTTAATTTCATCCTAGAGGGAACGAGGAGCCATTGGAAGTTTTTAAATTGGAAGGGAAGAGGGCAAGATGCAATTAGATCTATAGTTTAGGAATATCAGCTTGGAAACCACGTAGATAACAGATTTGGATGCAGGAGAATCTGGAGGAAGGGGGACTATTGCTATAGCCTAAGTGAGAGATGATGAGGGCCTGAATCAAGATGGCGGAAGGGGAAGGTTTTACCCCCCTCCCCCAGTGGTCTCCAGGACCCCAACGGGGCTTTAGACCATACCTTGTAAGGTCCAGTCCTAAAAAATAATAGATACACCAGTTGTTTATAAAGGGTTTGGTTTAACTCTTTCTCCCAAGAGTTAAGCTTCCTGGCCTAAAATCCTATCATTCCTCTCCCTGAGACCTCACCTCTACCCACTTCTCTCCTTAAATAAACAATCCCTTTTAGAAATCCTTTAGAGGCAGTGGAAGTACCCCTCTGCATTTCCTTCAATGCAGCCCAGAGACTCAAAGCCATAGTCTCAAGGTGGTTGTTTCAGCTTACTTCACCCCGCTCAATGAGAATGACATCAGTGTTTCAAAAACAACAGCCTGGGTGTCATGGAGATCACTGCTAATTAAACTCAGCTAGACTTGCTGAATGTTTGGGCTCTCTTTTGTTAGGCTTTCTGTGATTTGCTTATACTAAAGCTAATTAGACTCAATAAAAGAGAGCATCTGAACTATGAGAGCCTGGGAAGGGGGCAGATTCCCCCTCCTCCCCCCCCCACCCCGGTTGTTTATGTTTTTTGTTTTACAGACTACATTTGAAATCATTTGTTGAAGAGGAAAATTACATTTGTCTTTCCTTCTATTTGTATATTATAAAAATAATTTTTAGTGTTTTTTTTATTCTGAACTTGACAAAAAAAATACAGCTTTCCTGAAACGGTGATTTCAAACCAGAAGTTGGGAATTTTAAGATTTCCCTGAAAGTATGCCAAATGACTTAGGAGAAATAACCCAAATTAAATGTTAATACTTTCATTCTACAAAACTGCATTGCACATTTACTTAAGTAAATAGTAATAATGATGATGGCTTGCATTTATGTAGCTTAAGGTTTGCCAAACAGTTTGGAGTCAATAGTTCCTGAGCTGAAATCCCAGCTCTGACACTGACAAGTTTCCTTATCTGTGAAATGGTGGAGTTGGACTAGATGACCTCTGAGGTTCCTTCCGGCTCTAAATAAAAGACTACTTCAGCCTCAAACTTATGCTGTAGAGCAGATACTTTTATTACCCCTGTTTTACAGATGAAGAAAGTCAGGCTCAGTTAGGTTAAGTGATTTGCCCAGGGTCACACAGCTAATGAGTGCCTAGGATGGGATTTTAACACCCAAGTCCAGAACTCTGTCCTCTCTGCCACAATGTCTCTTGCATCACTCTAATACATGCTTTAGAGGACACAAACAGGTTGGGCCCTGCTTAATTCTCTAGCTAGAGAAACAAGTCATATGTGAAAAATTCAATAAAAAAGTTAAAGAAAAGCGCAATCAGTATATGATTAAATGCCAAAGAGTGAAATAAATGGCAAGTGGTTTGGAGGCTAGTGGCTCAGTAGTATGGGGAAACCATGCAGGAGGGAGGATTTGCACTGAGTATAGAGGATTGGGCAGAATTTAGATAAGTGGAAAGAATAGGACAGATCATTTAAGAAAGGTAGCAAGGCATGAGAAAATATCTAAAAGATGAAACATGCATGGTATATTGGAGATCAGTACGCAGAATAGTCTGGCTTAGACCCAAGAACTGATATAAGGAAATATTGGGAGATAAGATCAGAAACCTAAATTGAGGAACAGATTATGATAAGGTGGTGTTCGTGCTGTGAGCAATGGGGAGCCATTGGAACTTTATTGCATGTTATTCCCATCATCTTGCTATACTCTTAACAGATAAGTTTCCTCTGGATTAATTACTCGAATTAAATAACAATGACCCCATTCTTAGACCAGTAGTCTGAAATCAGGCTAACACAATGCTACAAAGAATAAAAATCCCTGCCTTCAGTTAAGTTCCTGCAAAATACTAGCACACAGTGTTAGTCTGAATGGTATTTGTTAGGGCAATAGTTTTCAAATTGTGTACCACAGACTCTGGGCTTCCACAAAATAGTCCAGGAGATTCTCCAAAGAACAGATACTAGAACCATGGACAAGCACACACAGCAAATCCATTCTTTTTCTTTTGTCTAGCATACAGAATGGCTATACGTGGCTATTGAAAAGAACAGTTTCAGATTGGTTGTAATTGATGGATTTCCCCAAAAGTTGGTTTATTGTTGATCTAAAATCAATGAACATATCCAATAATGTGTGATGTGCAATAACCTGATTGTTAGTTTGTCTTGACAGAATGCATGTAAAATAATGTATATTTTGAAAATTGAGTTTCTTTTTTACTAAGAGGTTGACCATAGAGTCAGATTTCAGTTCAATATGTTAGATTGAAAAGTCAAAGAACTTTTATTAAGCACTTATATTATATTATATTATATTATATTGTATTGTATTGTATTGTATTGTATTGTATTGTATTGCATTGTATTATATTATGCTGCCAAGAGAGCAGCTAGGTGGCACAGTGGATAGAGAGCTTGGTCTGGAGACAGGAGGATCTGAATTCAAATCTGGCTTCATACACTTACCAGCTGTGTGACCCTGGGCAAATCACTTAACCCTGTTTGCCTCTGTTTCCTCATCTGTAAAATGAGCTGGAGAAGGAAATGGCAAATCACTCCAGTATCTTTGCCAAGAAAATCCCAAATTGGGTCAGCAAACCTCAAACATGACTGAAAAAACAAACTACAGAACAATATGTTCCAGGGATCATGCTAAATGCTGGGAATACAAATAAATGCAAGCAATAAGACAGTCCCCGCCCTCAAGAAATTTACATTCTAATCAGGAAATAAACACATAAAAGGAAGCTGAAAAAGGAAGAGAGAAAGAGGACTGGCACATGGGGGTATGATGGAGAAGTCCAAAAGGGTGAAGCCTAATGAGAAGTCTTACCTTTGAGATACACTGACAGTGTAACCACTGTTGAGTCTCCTGATACTTAGTATAGTGACAGACATGTAGCAGGTGCTTAATAAATGCTTGTTGACTTAACATCTTTAAAGCTTAAAACTGCACTAATACTTTTGGGACACTGGATATACCCCAAGCAACTCTTTAAGATTGTGTATGGCAAACAAGTCACCAAATCTTTATCAGCTGAGGGAGTTCACCATACCAATGAAAACATAGGTTCTAAGCAAATTTTTTAAAGTGATTTTTCTGCAACAGTGGTATTAATGGATAATTGTTTATTATTAAGAAGTTTGACTAGATAAGAAAAATGTTAATCACCAGTATGATGAAACACTCATAGTTAGTTTAAATACCAAATCCGAAATAGAGGAAATGCCAATATGATGATAGTTCACTTTAAAATAGTATTTGAAGGCTTATGAAGTACTTTTCTTGAAACAGCCCTGTGAAGTAGGTAGCACAATTACCATTGTAGTGCATCCTTTGTTCTCAGAGAGGACCAATGACATCAGGAGGGTCATGTCTTGACCTGCAAGTGAATTGGATTTAAGTGAGTCAGGGCTGTGCAAAGTCATCAGCCTCAACCTCCCCTCCAAAGTCATCAAAGTCCAGTGACAAGACATAGGTCAAGATGACTGGCCATGGCCCCCACAATCACCATTGGCCTTCTTTTGAAGACAAGCACTATGTTAAACACTGGAAACTGGAAATGCAAACATAAAAGAAAAGATAATTCCTGACCTCAAAGAGTTTGTATTCTAATAAGAGGAGAAAAATACATATTAGGATATTTGTGGCCAAAGATGGATATTTTGATTTGGAAAGTTATAGGAACAGTGAGAGAAATCATAAGGAATTGACACTCTCTTTCCAAGAGCAATGACAGAATCAATTTGATTATGAACTGCAAAGCAGGTGGTACTGAGGGTGGACTACAAGGTAAAGAGAAATTCAGTGAGTCAATCGAAAGGTAGCTTTAGCCTGGGCCTAACCAGGACTAGATGTAGTGGTCAACTGAGTTAACTACAAATCAGGATTGGGAGGTAGGTGAAGGTGAGTTGAGAGTTCAGGGTGTGAAAGGTCTAAATTCCCAACTCTGAAATATCCAATGTATAGAGAGATAAATAGAGTGTTGTTGAAGCCCTGGCCCAGCCTCTTTGAAAGAACATCATTGTTAGTGAAAGGGATTTTTAGAGAGCCACTATGGTATGATAGAAAGTATGCTAGATTTGGAGACAAGAGAGACGGGAAATAAAATCCTCCTTGCGCTTAGGATCAGAGACTTAAACCTTCAAGGACTGTTAGAGATCATCTAATTCCACTCCTGCATTTTGCAGGTGAAAAGAGTAAGAACTTAGAATTATGAAGTAATGACTCCAAGATCATACAAGACTGGGATTTAAATCCAGGTCCTTTGATTCCAAATAGTATATTTTTCCCTACCACATCACTAGTTACATAACCTTGAAGAAGACACTTAACCTCTCTAAACCTCAATTTCCCTATCTGCAAAAATGAGGCCAATAATAGTACTTACCTCATAGGGTTGTCATTGAAGATCAAATAAGATAATGCTTATTAAGCTTTGCAAACCTTAGACTGTTTCATAAATGTCAGTTATTATTTTTACAGCAATGAGTAGCTTGGAATCATTAATAGCACTGCACAGTTTTCCAAATGCTATCCAGTCCCAACACCTCCCACTAAATAACGGCCCCTAGTTACTTTCCATATGTGATCACTTTCAACAATGTAGAGAGATGAAGAAACTCAATTCAGCTGAGTTGTAACTCATAGTCTTGGTAACATCTGTTTTTCATCCTCTTTATTTTAACAGTGTGTATGGTAAATGGAGCTCTTTTAAATTGCTATATCTTACACTGAGGAAACTTCATAGTGGTTTGGGGTTGTAGCTCAGTGAATTAGTACAATGTTATCTGCAAATAGAAAGATTTAAAGAACTCCACTATTAACGGGAAAGATTTCTTTTATTGAAAGGAGGTAGCTAATGTGGTGGAAAACACACACACACATACGTATAAGCATATGCGTAGGTGTGTGTGTATATACACATACATGTATGTATCTATATACACACATACGTGTGTGTGTGTGTGTGTGTGTGTGTGTGTGTGTGTATCAGCTAGGTTCCACAGTGGATAGAGTGCTGGGCCTAGAGTTAGGAAGACCTGAGTTCAAATCCAGCTTCAGACACTTATGTTGTGTAACCCTAGACAAGTCACTTACCCCTGTTTGTCTCAGTTTCCTCATCTGTAAAATGAGCTGGAGAAGGAAATGACAAAGCACTCCAGCATCTTTGCCAAGAAAACCCAAATGGGGTCACAAAGAGTTGGACATCATTGAAATGAATGAACAACAAATATATCTACTTTTATGTATGTATACACACACACACACACACACACAAACACACACACACACACTACAGATACAGATACTTGAGAAGGACATCAAGGCTCTAGCAGCTGAGGGAAAGGCTTCACACAGAAGGAATCTAGTGAGACAGTAGATAAAGTAAGCTGGGCCTGGAGTCAGATCTGGCCTCAGACACTCTCTGCATGACCCTGAGGCAAATCATTTAACTTCTGTCTGCCTCAGTTTCCTCAGGTGTAAAATGGGGATAATAATAGCACCTACCTCTCAAGATGGTTGTGAGGATAAATGAGACAGTTTTTGTAAAGTGCTTAGCATAGTTTCTGGCACATAGCTGGTGCTTAGTTAAATGCTCAGTTCACTTTCCTAGAAGGTGGCTTTGGGATTAAACCTTTAAGGGCACTAGAGACTCTAAGTGTGATGCATACATGGGGAACACGTGCAAACTCACAGAAACAGCAGATTGAGCATCAAGTATGAAGAACAGCAAGAAAGTTTGTTTGACTGAACCATAGTGTGTGTGAAGGGGCATACTGTGTAAGGCGGTAGGACCAGGATTTGAACTCATTTCTTCTAATCCCAAATCCAGCGCCCTTTGCACTGCACCATGCCTGATGTCAATATCCAGTCATCAGACAAAGTCATCACTATCATTGCATCTATCATAGAATCTTGGATGATTCTAAAGTGCCATACATGGGGCAGCTAGGTGGCTCAGCGGAGAAAGTGGTAAGCCTGGAGTCAGACTCTTCTTCCCGAGTTCAAATCTGGCCTCATACGCTTACTAGCTGTGTGACCCTGGGCAAGTCATTTTGCCCTGTTTGCCTCGGTTTCCTCATCTGTAAAATGAGCTGGAGAAGGAATGGCAAACCACTCTAGTATCTTTGCCAAGAAAACCCCAAATGAGGTCACCAAGAGTTGGACACAACTGAAACAACTAAACATCTACAAAGCCAGGTTTTATAGGGGAAACAAGCCAGAGAGGTGAAGAATCCACTCCCTCCCTCCTTCTACATACCTAGGCTCTTCATATAATGAGACAGCCTCTGTCACATGAGTTCTATTTGTCTGGAAGACAACTGTCTTGAGGAAAATTCTGTGGTTCCATTTTGATGTAACAAGCCAAATGTATTTTTGTTTGTTTTTTTTTTTTTTAATCAACAAACAACAGACACTGGGATCTCATATTTTAAACACCTTTCAGTCCATTGTGTGATGACCAGTATGTAGTCTGCTGTGGAAATTGTCTGTGAAAAAGTACTTATTTCTTTCTCATTTTTTATTTCATTAAGAATTATCCCAATGGGGAGAAAATTTGTAATTCAAACTCTTGTGAAAATCAATGCTGAAAACTAAATATATTAAATAAAAAAAAATTACCCCAAATACATATACAGACAAATCTCAAAAAGTTTTGTAAGGATGAGAGAATATAAATATGAGCAAATATCTTTTTTTTTCTTATAGTAGTACAATCAGTGTTTTCCCCTATTCTTTTGGAATTTGTCCATCTTAGAATTTCCTTGAAAACCAAGCCCTAATGGCCTTTAAATTTATGTCACCTATGGCATTGATTTTGTCCACAAGTATTCTTTAAGTCAGGTCCAGTCACTCTTCTTAAGTTCATCTTCTTAAGCATGAGTGCCACTTTCCCATCTAGTATTTTCAGTAGTAAAGTGGTCAATATAATGATTTCATTATTATGGCTGATAAGAATAAATAACTATAAAAATCTTAATAGATCTGTTGCCTTTCACATCTGTTTGTTGCCCTGCCCCGAGCTCCATCTAAAATTACCTTCCGCATGATCTGGCTTTTCTGAAATTCCTGCCAAACACTCTGAAATCTAATTTGGCAATGGTTTTTTTTTTTCTGTTTTGCAGGGAAATATTACTTATACCCTTCTGTCATCCTTCTCTTTTTGTGTTTTGTGAGTGAGCTTGTACTCTAAACCAGTATTGCCCTTGGCTACCATGCTTTTCCATTTACCCAAAGAGATTAAATGTTTTCTACTTGTGGCAGTTTTTAGACTCTTTGTTCCTCTTTGTAGTAATGTAACATTGTTTTGCATTGGGTGAATGTCTGTAAGAAATAATAATAGAGTAGATGGACTTTTGTCTATTTTCTGCTGCGTATTTCAGTCCACAGTTTGTTTAGTCAAATTAAGTTGCAACATGTAATGTCTTGTTGTCATCTTTCCTATTCCTTCTAATTTGACCTTTCCTTTAATCACTCAATGATCAGTCGCCTCACAGACATAGACAGCTGATTCTGAAACTCCTGCTGCATTTGTAATAAGTCACTTCCTGTTTGTTAAGATAGAATCAGATTCACTTTTTGCGATGTTATTTAAATCCCAGCCACCTCCAGTGCTCGCATTTCTCTTCTATTGATGATATAAAGGCATAAGGTTCTGAGCAGTCTACCAGTCTTCAGTTCTTTCATTTCTCAATCTCAAATGGTCTTTATTGTCAAGCTCTTCACAGAATTTCTCTACCACTTCATCTTCTGCAACAGATGATGGTATGGACATAAACAACAAGTCATCCCCCATTGGTCTGCTGGTTTTTGTTTACTGTAAGCAGAGGTCTATCAACAATCAACAATAAACAAACATTTTATTAAGTGCTTATTATATTCCAGGGGCTAGGGACAAATACAGAAAAGTGAAAATCTTGAGCTCCCAGAGCTAACTTCCTACTGGTGTAAATACAATAAATTCACAGGTAAGTAAATACAGTAAATATATAATATTTAGATATTATATATTATCATATAAAATATATTTATATTATATATAAATAAAAATAAGTAAATATATTTCATAAATACATGAAATATACAGTGCTGCAGGAAGGAGCTAAGAACAAGGAATCAAGAAAAATTTCTCAACTGAAGGAGGAGGTCTTTGAAGGGCGCTTTGAAAGGAGCTAAGGATTCCAAAGGTGGAGATGAGGAAGGGTAGCATACCGGATGTGGCAGGACACCCTATATAAGAGTATAGACCTTGGCCAAGTCACTTAACCTCAACTGCCCTGCCTTCCCCCTTTCAAGTTCTTTCAGAAAGATCTCTATCAGGATGTCCTAACAGCAAATCACACTCTAAACCTCCAAATCAAGGCTTTCCATTAAACCTACTCCAAAAAAAAAAAAGAGTATAGAGACAGGTATGGAATATTGTGCACTGGGAACAGCAGATAGGCTAGTTAGGTTGGATAACAAAGTATGCAGTGGGGAGGGATGTGTAATCAACCTGGGAAGGTCAGTTGCAGCAAGATTGTGAAGGGTTTTAAATGCCAAATAGAGGAGGTTTTGTGTGATCCTAAATTCATTTGAGTGCCACCGAAGTTCCTTGAGAAAGAGGAAAAAAAGATATCATTAGACTTGAGCTTCAGGAATACTCTTTGTCAGCTGTGTATGAGATAGATTGGAAGAGGAGAGAGACAGCAAGATCACTTAAGACTGGTATCACAATAGCTCAAGCAAAAACTAATGAAAGCTTGGACTAAAGTGACCAAGAAACCACCAAGAATCCATGAAAATGATGCTTCCCACTATTTGGGGTTATATAATAGACAACTTTACCTTCTCCTTAATTCAAATATGA
This sequence comes from Trichosurus vulpecula, assembly GCF_011100635.1. NCBI lineage: Eukaryota > Metazoa > Chordata > Mammalia > Diprotodontia > Phalangeridae > Trichosurus > Trichosurus vulpecula. Next base: position 32,099,544 of record NC_050581.1, read on the forward strand.
GCCATCTTTCAATTTAGCTGCAACATCTTTATGTCTTCTGTTTTCATTTATAATGAGAATGCCAATATGTATATCCTTCAATTCTTGAAATAGTTCATCAACTTATTTGATGTTAGACAGAGTGTATCTTAAGAGTCTCAACAGTAGACAATCTAAGAACTGTATGATTTTCAGTGCCTTCTGTTCCCCTTTCTGCCATTCCTCTTCCCATCACTATGGAAACTGGAAAACTTGAAACTAGCTTTGTATCTGTATGCTTCATAGGTCACTATGGCCAAAAAAAATTCATCATTAGGTAGCCAATCTTTGTTGATGAGCCTCTCCTAGCTAAATTAGACTGGCCCTTGGACGGAAGATCCAGTTGGCACCAAGCTCATATTCAGAACCTTTTCAGTTTGGAAGAAACTGCTTATGCTCCTCTGGCAAAATCACAAGAATTCTGGATCACCTCCATGGCAAAAAAAAAAGGCTTCTGATAGGGACTTTTGTGGAAGGATATGATGCCTAATGTTAAAAAAAAAAAGTAGTTTCATGATTCCAGGAAAATTATAATGATATTTACAAAAACAAAATTAAACAGTCCATTTGAAAATAAAACTCTCAACATTTTAAAAGAAAAAAAAATCTACTATTTGAAACAATTCTCAGAAAGACTAGCTTACATAAGTAAAAGAGAAATTATTCTTCTTTGTAGGTGTACCTTGGGTTCTTGAAGGCGATGCTAATGGAACACACTTTTGGATAGGTTCCACCATTCTGGAAATGGTACAAATTAGGTCCAACAACAACACATCGATTCTGCTTTCCGAGGGCTAGCCTAGCTATGTATGAAGATCTTGTCATTAGTAGGCTGGTCATTTGGTAATAAAGTCTTTGGCCATGGCTACTCATGAAATTGCCAGTCAAAAAAAATTTTAAATGATTGTCATTTCTTTAGTGGCAGCGACAGAGTGGTTATGCTAAGTATCACATCGTTTTCATACTGCCTATAAATATAAACTTATCTGTTGGTACTCTAAATGTATCCTTGTCTGAAGACAAGTAAGCATGCTACTGTAGGAATTGAAATTTATTCATCTTGACATTCTTACTAAAATGAAACCAGAAGACAAAAGGAAGTTACAGCTAGATGGAGAGATGCCTCAGAGGTTCATCTCAGAGGAGCAAATAAAGGAGTTGACAGTTTTATAAATATGACAAGAGAAAATAAGAAACATCACTTAATGGGATATTTAGTCATTTTTTTCAGTTGCTACTAATGTGTTTGCAAAAAGACTATGATGAAGTTTCAGCTAATTCATCAATATGTTATAGATAACAAAAAGGTAGAGAAATTCTATGAAGAATTTTATAAGTGCCTCCAAACTAAATCAGTGTGTACTTTGATAATCAACAACCATAATGCAAAGGTGAGAATAAATGAGGATGGTAAAAAAATTTTTGAAAATAGACTGGCTAATATGACAAAAAAAATGATGAATGTTGGAGGGAATGTGGGAAAACTGGGACAATTAATGCACTTTTGGTGGAGCTGTGAACTGATCCAACCATTCTGGAGAGCAATTTGGAACTATGCCAAAAGGTCTATAAAACTGTGCATACACTTTGATCAAGCAATACCACTGCTAAGTCTATATCCCAAAGGTATCCAGTGGTGGGGGGAAGTGGGGCAGGAGGGGGAGAAAGACCAATTTGTACAAAAATATTTATAGCAGCTCTTCTTGTGATGGTCAAGAATTGGAAATTGAAGGGATGCCCATCAATTGGGGAATGGTTAGACAAGCTGTAGTATATGATTGTGATGGAATATTATTCTGCAATAAGAAATAAAAAGCTGGATGATTTTCAAGAAACCTGAAAAGACTTACATGAACTGATGCAAAGTGAAGTGAACAAAACCAGGAGAACATTGTACACAGTATATACCGTAATGACTTAGTTGTCAGCAATACAATGATCTAAGACAATCCCAAAGGATTAATGATGAAGTATACTATCTGCCTCCAGAGAAAGAACTGATATTGTTTGAATACAGACTGAAGAATGCTATTTTTCACTTTCTTTCTTTCATTCTTTTTCTGTTATTCAAATCTTCTTGTACAAATTACTAATAGAGAAATGTTTTATATAAAAAAAGAATAAGATGGAGTATGGGAGGCAAACAAGCCCTGTAGACTACACAGAAACCTCTCATTTAGGCATCATGATTCTTTGAGAAAAGAACTAAAAAGTATTGATTGTGGTGAATATTGAGTAATATCAAACAAAAATGGAATTGTGTTTTAAAAGAGAGGAGCCAACTTTTTTCTCATATGGGAGTCATCCTTGAATCAGCTGTCTATGTATAAAGCAAACAAGTCTAGCTGAAGCAGCAAAACACCCTGAAAGAGAAACAAGAGGTGGCATGTGTTACCTTGACGACCACCTCTTTTCAGATCCTGATGTAAACAGCTCAGGACTTTGAGCCCAAGAGTCTTTGGAATAGCAGTGCTCCCCAGAGCCTGGCCCTGCTTTTAGCCTGTTTCCCATCATTGAGGGGTACAATCTATATGGAGATGGGGCCTGCCAGCCTCACTACAACTATCAGCCACTGAGTATATGGCAGGTAAGCCAAATATCCCTGAGAATATCAATATCTCCCAGCCCATTGGCCCTGCTTCCAATCCCTCATCTAAGGGAGCAACTCTACCATCTCCACCAACTGTCACCCAAAGGGTAGGTAAGCCAGCTTAGATGACATAGAAAGGCACATTGATGGAAACATAAGAGTCAGCATGTGCCAAACAATTCAAAGTACTGCCATCAACTCAACTACCACCTCAGCCACCACTGGCTTTCAGACTCTGATGAACATAGTGTGACCCAGATCCAAGCACCAGCAAAGCAAGAGAATCCTGCCTCAGAGGCAGCAAAGAGATCCCTGCAATCTCCCTCTAATCAGCCATTGATCCCCCCACCATCTGTGCAACTGGGAAATAAGATAATTGTGCCCTACAGGAAAATAGAAGGGAAAGAGGATAAGAGAAGGGGGATGGGGTGATAGAAAGGAGGGCAGACTGAAGGAAGGGGTAATCAGAATGCCTGCCATCTTGGGGCTGGGGGAGGGGAGAGATGGGGAGAAAATTTGGATCTCAAAATCTTGTGGAAGTGAATGGTGAAAACTAAAAATAAATAAATTAAATTTAAAAAAAAAAAGAAGAAATACAGCATTGGAAAACCAGGCTTCGATGAAATTCATTGCAATTCAAATGGAGCTACTTCACCTGTGCCTTAAACCCAGATCACTCTGGTTCTCACTGACTGGCCAACAAGTTCCAACCTAAGCCTCGCTTGGTTATTGTTTCAGTTTTGAGGGCTCAGAGTGAGTGTAAATAGTAATTGGGTCAGTTTTAGCCACAAAACCTGAGGGTCTTCCGCTCCCAGATGGATTTTTTTTTTCTGACTAGATAAAAAAGGCCATTTTTGCCTTATTTCTTACCTAGCCTTAATCATTGAATGGGTGTTGACTCAAACAAACTGAGACCTAGGAAATACCTTAGCTCAAAAAGTCCAAGGTCTCCCACTGCATCCAGGGTCATCTCCAGTCATCCTGATTTATATCCTGCCACTAGACACAGATGACTCTGGAGAAGAGAGTGAGGCTGGAGAGTTTGCACAGCCCTGCTTTACTTAAATCCAATTCAGCTGAAAGTCAAGACATCACCTTCCTGATGTCATCAGTCCTCTTCAAGAACAAAGGACAAACAACAAAAACAACACTATGTATTATTCCTTACTTCTAATCCCTCACTTTGCCAAAGGATGAAAAGAATGCTTTGTCATCAGTATTTTGAAGTCATAATTGATATGGCATTGATCAGAGTCTTGAAGTTTCTCCAAGTTGCTTCCCCACCCTCTTTTCATTATTGTGGTCATTGTATAAGTTGTTCTTCTAGTTCTGTTCACTTTACTCCACATCAGTTCATGTAAATCTGAGAAGTGAATCTTCTCAGTTTTCTCTGAATCAAGTATATCTTCTTCTTAAGATTCAGCGCTACCCCATGCCTGTTTTACCTACTCTGTTTCTTTTGAATAAGGAATGTACAATCCAAGACGTATTTAAATTGTGGGTTTTATCCCACCAATTCTCAGTGATTCCTATGAGGAATTACTATTCCTATGAGGAAAGGTCTTTGTGCCAGGACCTTTATTTCTCTTGCTTGTCATCTAAACTTTGAGTATTTATGTGCCATCATTTGAGGCCATAGTTTTTACCAATACTTCGTTTCTTGGAGTTTTTTTCATGCACTTCCAAGAATCCCACCTGTTGTTTTTCCTAAGTTATAGCAGCTCTCTGATAACTAGTTTGACTGATATATATGCCTACATACATATATAGACATAGATAGAATTTTCTCTCTCTCCTTCACCCTTTTTATTTTAAAACTTTTTTTTTTTGCAAGACACCAGAGAGTATACACTCCTATCATCTTTTATTAGGTGCACTCCATTCCTAGCTATGAGTCTGTCATCTCTAATACAGTCTTGCTTCAGAAACCTAAATTTAAATCACAGACAACACCTTCAGGGCCAGCTCTTCATTTCCTAAAAATTTTTTTTCTTTTCTTTATACCTAGCCTTTAATGAATGGATTCATTGGAAAGCAAAACCCACGATCTTTAGTTTCTTGCCCCAAACTTTAAAAACTTTGGCATTACTTTTTCAGTTGCTTCTGATAGTATCCAACAGGAATTTTTGAGAAGTAGGTACCCTACTTCCATTCTGACAAGTCTTTGGAGGTTCTTTGTGGTGTGTTAGATACACTCCTTGAGAAGACAACAAGCCTACTGATTGTATTCCAGTTGACAAAGAGCTGCATCAGTATCCCAGAGCAGGGAGTCTGACCACTGAAACTCTTCCAGTCTACCTCTGGCCCTTATTAGATGGTTTTTGCTTGGGAGCGTCTGCAGCTCTACTTTATCCTTCCTCAGAGGACAAGAAATTGGTCTCTCTTAAGAGTAACCAGCTCCTTCATCTTCAGAAAGATTTTCAAACATGTTGGCTATTTCCAAGTATATGGTTGTGCCTTTCTTTCTCTTTCTCTTCCATTTGCCATTCTTTCCTTTTCCAAACTCCAACCTTGACATGGATCAGTTTTGCCTCTTTCCAATTCATGTCCTTTTTCTTCCCTTTGGAGTTCTTCTTCCATTTTGTTTTTAATTTTTTTTTTAGAAACATGTCACTGCTCCTGATAACCTGGAATGTAGAGACATATTCTCTTTTGATATTGTTTAATATTTCTTGTTTTCTCATGTAGTCATTGCTTCTATTTGTCTCATTCTAATTTTCAGGGAATTCATTTTTGGATAAGTTTTAGCACCATCTGTTCCTAGGTATTTGTTCTCTTTTCCATTTTTTCCCTCTCTAGTTGTATCCTTCAATATTACATTTTAAAAAATTTCTAACTGCTACTTGTATAGACATTCTTTTCCTTGAGGCTCTAGTTGGACTTTTTAGAGTCACCTTCTTCTTGGCTTACCTCTTGGACTTCTCTCAGTCCACAGTATATATTTTTTTCATTTTGTTGGAATTTTCTTCCATTTATTCATTTCTCTATCCTCAGTTTCTGAATTAGGGTTTTGTGCCTGTATCACCAACACAATGCTCACAGCACCGACAGTGACTATGAATATGTTGGGATAGCTCTGAATCACAAAATAGAACAGACTCTTGTAACAACAATGTTGCTAGCCAGAGTGAAAGACCAACAAGAGCACACAGAAAGGCTGATAGCACAGGTCCTTTGATCTGTTTTTCTAAAGAAAGCAACTTTAAGGGGTTAACAGTCCCACTTTAATTAAACATGCATGTATCATTCACTTAGTTCAGGGGAAAAAAGCCAGCACTCTGAACTTAAGAGCAAATACAAACAGAAATTATAAGCATGCATTATATAAACAGAACAAACACAAATCATTAGACAGGCTTCTATCTGTCCATAGCAATACATACAGTTACCAGAGAGAGAAGCACCAACAACTGGGTTTTCAAAGCTGGGGGAGGGGGGCTGCTTCAATGGCTACCCAGAGTCTTGTCACCAACACTCTTTCAATGAGTGTGCCCCCCAAAAGAAAATCCCAACCTCAGAGCTCTTATACCCTGTTCAGGGCCCTGAGGGCTCAGAGCCTACTTAGCAAAAAGGTGTGGGGCCTGGGGCTTTCTTGTTTCTTAAGCAGGTCATCACAGACTCTTGATTCAATCAAAGATTCCTTACTGCTGAGAAGTACTAGAAAACAAAGACAACAAAAAGTCCGCTTTGCTTCACATTACATTTGAAAGGCAAAATTCATCAAAGGTACTTGATTACCTCAGCATTCCAAAAGAGAAAACAGTAAAAAAGTCCCACCCTAATTACCATAACAACTCTCTATATGGAAGATAGAACCAAAACATTTATTCAAACACCAAAAAGCCAAATCCATCACAGCTACAAAGAAATCTATACACAATAACAACGTAGGGGGCACTGCCATTCCCAAGCCTTCCCCCCCCCCCTTAGGGCCTTCCCACAAACAATCACTCACACCTAGCTGCTTCCTCTCTCTCCCTCAGCTCTAACTGCTCTGACCAACTTCCTCCGTTCTGCTCCACCCCTCCTGCCCCACCCTTCCTGCTCCACCCTTCTTGTTCCACCTGTTCAGCAAGCTCCTCCCACCATAGGCTTCATATGACTTAGGCTTCCATGCGACTTAAGCAGGTCACATGGGCCTATTAATGGATGGGAAGATCTTCAAATTAAGCAAAAATACATTAACAATGCAGTGCCTGATCAAGAATCCCCTCTCCAACATCCCTGACAGGTGGTCATCATTCAGATCCCACTTGAAGACCTACAGCTGTAGGGAACTTACTATCTCCCTTAGCTAGTAGTCCATTCTCCTTTCAAATTACTCACTCTAATCTTTAGGAGGCTTCTCCTTGGGCTGAGGAAAATGTCAGCAATTATCTAAATAGAAAGAAACACCTATTGGAGCACGAGTTCAAAGAGGCAATAGAAAGAGGTTTGTTTTGCCCCTTCCCAGTTCCAAAGTAGCTTTATTAGGCCCTGAACAGCCAAAAGGGGGAATCAGCATAATTCCAGGAATCCGTAGCACCTTTGTGCCTTTCAAACTCAAAATACAGTGTCAATAAACACTTACTAAGTGCCTGCTTTGTGCCAGGCACTGTTCTAAACATTGACACAAGCATTAGGGATACAAAAGAAAGAAAAAGAAAGTCAATCTCTTCCCTGGAGGAGTTAACTATCTAATGGAATAACACAACATACAAAAGGAAGACAAAAGGTGGGGTAGGTGAGAGAAGAGAGCCTTGGAAGGGGAGGCAAACATGGTGGTGAAGTCCAAAAACAATGCACCTAATAAGAAATGAGGAGATGAATATCCTGGGTCCTCTCCTTAAGTGGAGGTTTTAGAGCTGATGGTTCTAATCAGAGGATCTAGAGGAACAAAGGGTATTTGATGAGATAAGAGTACTAAGGCTGATTCAATAATGAGATTTCTCAACGATGAGATTCCTGGGGTATAACGGCATAATAGAGAAGTCCAAAGATTTTGCATTTCATTAAGTCCAATTTTCTCATTCTAGGTCTGAGTTATACTATGCTCTCTTCAAAACCCAATTAAAAGGGAAAATTCTCAGGAATTTTTTTCTTTTCAAATCAAACTATTAGAATGTTATCTTCTTATGAGGGGGATTGTTTCATTCCTCATATTTGTATTACCAGCACCAAGCATAAGGCATGGTATGTACTAGGTGCTTAATAAATGCTTGTTGATTGAGTGATATAACAAGCATTTATTAAGTACACACTAAACATAAAGCAGTACTCTTGGCCTTGGGGACACAAAGGAAGAAGTAAAACTATTCTAGCCCTTTTGGACCTCTACATCTTGCTGGATGGATGTGAATAATTAAATAAAAGGTATACACCATGTAGTATAATGTCAGAGTTCTATGGTGGAGTGGATAAAGAGCTGGCCACAAATCACACCTCTGACGCATACTGATGTGTGTGGCTCAGGGAAGTCACTTAACTTTTCAGCACCCCCAGGCAACTCTCTAAAGCTGTAAGATACAGAGAGGGAGGCCAATCTGCATTGAGGAGATGACTCTTCAGGTGCTTCCTAGGCAGCAGAGTCAGGAAGATCTGAGTTCAAATCTTATCCCCCACCCCCAGACACTTAATAGCTATGCAACCCTGGGCAAGTCAATTAAATCCTGTCTGCCTCTGTAAAATAGGTTGTTGTGAAGATCAACTAAGATAATATTTGTGAAGTGCTTGCAAAACCTTAAAGCACTATATAAATTCTAGCTATTATTGTGACGAAATCATGGGTCTGGTAAATAAATAAATATAATGTATATATGTATGTATATTATATATGTACATATAATATGTATATATGTACATACGTAAAATACCCTACAAAGCAATTTCAAAATGCTAAATTATATTAAAAAACACATATTATATTAAATAATTAAATAAAATATTAAATAAATATTATAATAAATAAATACATAATGCTAAATAAATAAAGGAATCAGAAAAGGCCAAATATAGAAGGTAACACCTGAGCTGTGCCTTGCACATTAGAATTCTACAAAATGGTGATAAAGGAATACATTCTGGACATAGGAGACCTCTCAATGACTTTTACTAGAGACAGGGAGTAGGAATGAAGGATAACAAAACTAAATTCTCTCCTTAAAAAATATTTTTAGCCACAGAGGAATAAGTTCTTTCCTGGCAGTCAGCCTAACACTTTGGGAGGCAGACACATGAAGTATTTGAGGTCCCTGAGGTATCGCTTAGTGCTGTATTTGCTTTACATCTAATGAGCCAGATTCTCTCCCCTGCCCAAGTGTATCATTTAATGTGCTACTGAAGACACTAGACCAGCAACATTAGCAGACTAAATAGTCCCTTAGTGCCTGCAAGGAGTTAACTCCCTACATATGGGACAAATACAAGGAAGTGACTTAGGAACTGGGAGAAAAATTGCCCCTTGGCTTATTATTAATAAGCACTGCACTCTGATGCTGTTGAAAGAGTAATTTCATCCCTATTTTACAGATGGGGAAACTGGGACTGGAGAAGTCAAATGGTTGGCCCAAAGTCATATAATTTAGTTGTCAGAGCCACACTTAGTTCCTAGGTCCCCTGACTCACAGTCTAATGTTCTTTCCCCACAGCTTCATGGCTTTGACCCACATTTTCTAAATTACTGAATCCACAATCAGCTTGTCGGTGTATTTTTTAAAGGGGGGAATAGGAGGTTGAGAAAGTGAATTCAACACCATAGTTTATGATTTTGTTTTGTTATTCTAAAAATGTTAGCAATCTAATTTTAATTTCTGCTGGAGATTTAGCGAAGTCTGTTACTGAACACACTTTAGAAAGTGGGCCCTCTCAAGATCCTTCCTCAGCAGTGGTCACAGTCACCTTTTATAACACCAAGAGTAACAGCTTTTCTACATTTTGCCTTAGTTCCCATCAGCAGGTTTGCAACTTCCCAGAGATTATTTTAACTCCTCTCCCAAAGTCATGGCCTCTTGTGAAATGTGAGGAGCCACAGCCAGGATACACAATGGTCTGTTGGCTTGGCAGAAAGAATCAGACAGACAAAAGCTATAGGACTCCAGGAAGCTGTGTGAGGAGTTGCCAGGAGGCTGCAAGATTAGCTAAATTTCATACCCATACCCCAAGAGGATTCATACTGAGACAGAGGGTACTGGTTCATATCCCCAGGGGCCTGGGACTTTGCAGCAAGATGGTAGCCAAGTGTTCTCACTCTCTTCCTCTTTATTTCTTCATCTTCACAAGAAAACAGTTTGTAGACAACAATACTTGTTATGCCTCAATCCAAAATATTAAGAATACATGAGGAAATAGTTTATGGTTAAGTGTGTGTCTAAAACTGTGGGAAGGGTTTATTCCTTCGCTCTCTACTTATTTTCTCAGGCTCAGTAGTCATTATCACCCAGCCACACATTTCCATTGAGACCTGACCTTCAAAAGGTATTTGTTAGCTCCCGCAAGAAATATACCATCCCCCATTCCCAGACTTGGTTAAGACACCATGGAAGCATTCCCTCCTGGCTTTCAGGGAAGTTGGCAGAACCTGATATAAGCTGAGACTGGTTTTTCCCCTCACCTTCCCCCTTATGTCCTTGCTGATGGAGCAGTACTATACACGGTCCATGAGTTCCTGGAATTATATAAGACAGTCCATGAACATTGTACAAAACAACAGAGAGTTGGGGGAGGGGAGTGGAATCTGAGAACAGAGATCATCGAATTTTGGGCTCAGAAGGAAAGTCCAAATAGAACATTACAATAAACTCCTTGAGGGCAGAAACTATTTCTTTCTTCCTTTCTCTTTCTCCCACCCTCCCTTCATTTCTTCCTCCTTTGCTCCCTTCCTTCCTCTCTCCTTTCCTACCTACCTTCCTTCCTTCCTTTTTCTTTCTTTCTTCTTTCCTTTCTTTCTTTCTTTCTTTCTTTCTTTCTTTCTTTCTTTCTTTCTTTCTTTCTTTCTTTCTTTCTTTCTTTCTTTCTTTCTTTCTTTCTTTCTTTCTTTTTCTTCCTTCCTTCTTTCCTCCCTCCAACCCCTAACAGTAGGGACTTAATACATGTTCTTCAGATTCAACTGAATTAAATGTAGAGGTCATCTAGTCCAAATTCCCACTTCAACAGGCCTCAAGAAAAACTAGTCTATACTGGCAAATCACATACATCACTTATTTATTAGTTGAATTGCTGATTTATTAACTTACAGTGAGAAATGTAACCCAAGTGAACTGGAACATTCATGTTGATAGGTCAGGGTACCCTTTCCCTTAGACATTGTGGTATTAGCCCTAATCTAAGCTTCCAATTTGTTGAGGCCTCACCAATGACCTCTGCCAAATCCGATGATCTCTTTTCAGTCCCCAACTTTCTCAACCTATCTGCTGCATTTAACGCTGTTAACTACCATCTCCTCTGATTACTCTCTCTTCTCTGGGTTTTTATAACTTTATTCTTTCCTAGTTTTCCTCCTACCTTTCTGATTACTTCTCCATCTCCTTTCCTGTCTCATTAGATATATCTTACCCCTTAACTGTGGCTATTCCCTAAAATAGTTCTGTCCTAGGACCTTATTTCTTCTTCTTCTTCTTCTTCTCCTTCTTCTTCTTCTTCTTCTTCTTCTTCTTCTTCTTCTTCTTCTTCTTCTTCTTCTTCTTCTTCTTCTTCTTCTCTTTCATTTTCTCTCTGTTTCTCTCTGTCTCTGTCTCTCTGTGTGTCTCTGTCTCTGTGTGTGTATCTCTGTCTCTCATCAGATTCCATGGATTTAGGTATCATCTCTATGTAGAGGTATCAAAGGGGGGTATGTATGGGTATTCAGAGTCCACCTTCATCCAACTCTCACCTGTGATTCCAAGAAGCTGTAGCATGTGCAGTGGCCACATCCCAGTAAACTGTCTTGGCAGACCCATAAGCCTCAAACCTGTAGGTAAGTTAGGGGGATTTCTACCCCAAGCATGTGAAGACTTACCATGGCAGAATAGGCAGATGCTCTGATGGCCATGAAGACAACTGAAGCAAGTGCTGTAGAGCACTTAGAGCTTGGTTGGACATCAAAGACGTCAAAGCCATCCAGTGCATCCTGGGCCATTGCCAGTCATATTGACTTTTGTCTTGCCTCTGGACTTTGATGACTCTGGAAGAGAAACTGAGGCCGATGACTTTGCGCAAATCTGCCTCATTTAAATCCAATTCATACACAAGTCAAGACATCACCCTGTGATGTCATTGGTCCTTTTCAGAAATGAAGGATCATCAACAACAACAAACAACAACATCAGATGTATCACACATTTATGTATCCAGCCCATCTCTCTTCTGAGATTCAACCTCACATTGTCAGTTGCCTATTGTCATTTTAAAATGGATATCCCAGAGACATCTCAAACCCAACATGTGTGAAACTGAACTTATTATTCCCCACAAAAAAATTTTTCCCTCTTCCAAATTCCCCTATTTCTTTCAAAGCCCTATCATCCTTCCAGTTGTCTGCATTAGTAACTTCAGCATTATCCTGGACTCCTCCCTGTCCCTCATCCACATATCCAATCAATCGTCAAATTCTACTATTTCTAATTCCACAGCATCTCTCATAGCTGATCCTTTCTCTCTACTAATACGGCTACCGTCCTAATTCAGATCCTTATCTCCTCTCAAAGGGACTATTCCAATGACCTATCTGGTCCCATTCCCCCCACCCCACCCCACCCCCTACCTCAAGTCTCCCCCAACTCCAGTCCATTGTCCATACTGGTCAATTAAAATGGCGTCTTATTGCCTCTAGGAAAAAGTAAAAACTTCCTTGTATTGCTTTTAAGTCTTCACCACGTGGTTTTGGTCCATCTTTCCTGCTCAGTTGGACATTATTATCCCTCCTGCACCTTGTCATCCAGACAAGCTATCTCTCTATTTCTCACACAGGATACTCTATTGTCAAGGCACAGCTCAAGCACCACCTTCTACGTGAAATCTTTCCAGATCTTCTCAAGCCGCTAGCATCCTCTCTCCCAAACAATCTTGTCTTTAACTACTTTGTATTTACTTATATCTATTCTACATAGATTTATTTTTTATTTAAAAAAAACTGTTTTTCTTTTTAAGACTTTTTATTTATTTATTTTATTGTTAATTTATGGAAGAAAACATGCATTTCCATAATCAAGTTGAATGCACACGAAACAGCAAATCTATTCTGTACAACTTGCTATTCCCTTTGAATGTATAATAACGTTATCTTGTAAATTTTTTTCTTCCCTCCTCCCCCATCCTAGAGATGGCTACCATTAGACACAAATATGTATATACATATATGTGTGTGTGTGTGTGTGTGTGTGTGTGTGTGTGTATGCAAAATCATTTTATTCATACTTCTATTTACCAGTTAGTTCAACATAGCCCTTCCCTTCAGAGAATAGATTGGTCCATTCCCTTCTGGGTTACACTCTTCCTGGAATGCCTATTGTATGTTTCCCCTAAGCGTGTATAAGCGTGTCCCCCCTCCCTCATCGTACGCCCAATTTTCAGTTAATGAGGCTCTAATTTTATGTGTGGCATGTCTGTATATATGTATGAGATTCATTAAGCATGCTCAATTGCTGAACAGTCGTTGGCCAGGAGTTAACCATGGCTGGTTTGAATCGGATCAGCTAACATCCTGGACCTGGAGTTTTCTCAGAACTACTAGTTGTTTTCTGATTGGTTGGGCCCACCTGCCCTCATTAATTTTTCAAGGAGCTGACACTCAATTTTTCTTTTTCTGTGGAAACCTAACTTTTATTAATCTCTCACAACCCCACAGACCATATTATGCCAGGCCCTGCTATCTCCCATTGTCTCCCAAAGTCTGTCTAAGCTCGTGTTCATTGTTTAGATGACACTATTTATCCATCTCATTCTCTGCCACCCCCTTCTCCTTCTGCCTTCAATCTTTCCCAATATCGGGGCCTTTTGCCCATTGCCCAGGACATCTAAATGTTGGATTTATGTGTACAGTTGTGAGGGTTCAGTGTCCCTTCACCTTCAAATCAGTATTTTTGGCTTATATTGCTTTCACTCAGAATCTAGGTCTCTACAGATGGGGATAAAATTGTTATAGAAATGCTATATAAGCACTCAACATAATAATACATTTATCAGCTATGGGACAACAGATAATATAGAAAGATAATATAGAAATATATAGATAATATAGAAAGTCAAAAGGACTTAAGTGCTTACACAGGAGCTAGAAACATCCTTCACCCATATTTTTAGAGCACTTGACAGGAGTCATATTCAGAGATTTTCCCAGAGTAAACTCAGAGTGGGCTCAATATGGCTATACCGTAAAATAAAAAAGTAATACAAAAAAGTAATCTTTTAGGGCATACTCCAGACTGTACTGGACAGATTGCTTAAGGAAGCATATGACAAATACCATAGGAGTTATTCAAACATTCAGAGTTTAGAAGAATTCCTTCAATCAAAGGCAAATCAAAGAAGGCCTCATAGAGGAGGTGGCGCTTGAGTTAGTCCCCACTGATTTAACAAAGACTTGAATTCAAACATTCAGATTACTCTGTTAAAGAAAAGGCAGGAACTTTAGAAGTGGAACCAACTTCTTGCTCTCAAGGAGCTCATGGCCTAATGGGGGAGAAAATATGGAAACAAATATGTACAAACAAACTATAGAAAGGATAAAATGGAAAAATCACCATTCTGAGCCCTTGATAGGTTTTTGAGAAAACTCTGTCCTCATTCTTCACAGCTCACAGCAGAATTTCCATTTATCCACCAACAAAAACCACTTGTCAGCTTTTCACGTGGTGTAATGATAGGCATGGTGTTGGACTTAAAGTCACTAAGACCTGGATTCAAATTCTGCCTTAAACATTTACCAGGTATGTGACCCTCGGTAAATAGCAACTTCTCTGGCCCTAAGTTCCCCCATATGTAGAATAAAGGGGGTTGGACTGAATGACTTTTATGGTCACTTCCAGTTCTAAATCTATGCTCTTATGAAATGGAATAGGGCAACAAGGTCAAATGCAAATAGAAACAGGAGGTCACTATTTCCTAAGGATCTCTATAGGCATATATTGACTTTGAAAAGCACATAGTAATGTTATCTATGTTTTATTGTATTTTTATTTATTTTGTTAACAATTTTTCCCAATTACATTTTAACCTGGTTTGGGCAGCACTCAGGCCTCTGATGTAAAAGAAGTCTTTGCTTTTCACAAACCCTTTTCATTTTGCTTATAATCGTCCAAATAATGTTCTTTTTTTCTCCTTGTGCCTTACTCACCTTCTGGCTATGTCTACCTTTGAATTCTGTTCTCTTGCCAATCTATACAATTTTAAAAGAATTATTGAGCTGGGTGTGGCAGCACACGCCTGTAATCCCTGCTACCCGGAAGGCTGAGGCTTATGGATCTCTTGCTCTCAGGAGACATCAGGCTAAGCCAATTGGGTTTCCACACTCTGTTCAATATTAATGTGGTAATGTTCCACCACCCACCCCCCACGCCCCAGAAAGGCATGGAGGGGACACACTAGATTGCCTAAGGATGAGACAACCAGCCCAGGTCAGAAAAATGGGGCAGGTCAAAGCTGTTATACTGATCAGAACGGGATTATGCCCATGAGTATGTTTTGAACTTCCAGCCTGGGAGAGTTAAGAAGACCTAGTTTTCTTTAAAAAACAAACAAACAAAAAAACAAGGAAGGAAGGAAAAAACAAGGATGGAAGGAAGGAAGGAAGGAAGAATCAAAGGCAACTGACAATTTGACCTTTATATTGGAGCAGTGTGGGTGGCCCTTTGAAACATTCATTATCAAGTACCTTTGGGCAAACTGAGTTGTGGAGCTCCAAGTAGGAAAATCATGAAAATGTCACCAGCAGCCTGGGGTATGGCCTCTCCCTCACAGGGAGCCCTCTCTGTGGGCTTAAGTAGAAAGTATCATGGTCTGTAGGAGCCTGACCCCAAAGAAAATATATAAGGATCTTCTTAAGCCCTCTGATTCATTATGTCCTGACCTGGAGCAAAGGGAAGAGGAGGGAAGGGAAGGTGAAAGAAAGAAAGGGAGAAGAAGAAATATCCAACAGGAGATATGCTCATATGTATTAAGCAGAGAGCAAACACTGTACTGGTGAGAGAGAGGGAAAGAACAGAGGAGCCCTATAGTGAAAACAGCTTTCTATTGGGCTCCACATCAGGTCAGTTCTTTTCAACTTTCATTTGACTGTTTTATTTATTCATTCATTTACTTTGTTCTCCTTCATTCCTTTCCCAAGTCCTTCATTCTATTCTTTCTCTCTGGCTCAGTAGGGAAACCAGAGAAGAAAGGCCCTCCCCTGGCTCAGTTCAGGGAAGGTCATCTGAAAAAAAAAGTCTGCTTTCTTGAAAATTATTTTCACTTTCTGCTGTTTACAGGAAAGGAAAGAACAGGAGAATCAAAGGATTTAGAGGTAGAAAGGACCCTAGATATCATTTAATTAAACCTTCTCATTTTAAATATGAGGCCCAGAAGAGTGAAATAATTGACCCAAGGCCACGTAGGCCAAGTAGACAAGTCCAGATTTTCTGACTTCAAATGCAGTACTCTTTTAACTAAGAGGTGTCTGTGTATAGCCATAGCTAGTTCCTGGGGCAAGTTAAAATAAATTCTTCATTTCCATCGTCGTCCTTCTGCCCTCATTCTTCCCCCTGGATCCACACTGTGACAGAACCTATCCAGGACAGCTGGACAACAGGAAGGTCTGCTTCCATCGGGGGTGCCCTCCCTTTTTGCCTTTCCCTCCTTTTCCAATAGAAGCTTCCTTCAAAAGTCATCCAAGTTGTTCAACTGTTTACATAACTTGGAAGCTATGAAAGCTACTACCTGTGTTCTTTCTAGTGATACAGAGGACTACCAGACCTTGCCATCTACACTGTCACTGCCTCCTAAGTTATTCCTGCCTCTACCTTCTAGCCTGCTTCTGTGACCCTGCAGATTCCTGGCACTATCATCTGACTTACTGATCTAACCCAAGGATCCCTGGGTCTTGCAAACTTCCCCTTCACTGTATCCTTAGGATTTAAAAGACTTCCCATCCACCCTGAAGCTGAACTTTCTTTCATGTGTTGTTTGCACCATTTAGAGGGGGAGCTCCTTGAGAACTGAGATTGTCTTGCTTCTTTAATTTGGATCCCAAGTGGGTGCTTGGCACATAGTGCCATGAAATTGCTTTGCCATTCAGTCATTCATTCAAATTCCCTTGAAGAGGGAGATTCCAGGAAGAGTCCTCAGGTCTCTAGAAATAAGGGCCTATACAGGAAGAGATTCTGGGACATATATACTTCAATATCCTTCTCCCTTCTCCCAACCGCTCCTTTGGACCAAGACCCTAGGACACCGAGAAGCCAAAGCTAAGAAGGCTGGTTCAGAAAGAAAGATTTGGGGAGAGAGTGCAGGGCAGAACCATATTGGATACAAGTTAAACTTAGGTGAGCCACAGGGTTGGAACCAAGGAAGAAGTCTTTCTGGTGGTTTCCTAGTTTTAATTAACTGTTCTTGCTAATCAAGCACTAAGCTTAGTTGTTTTTACCTGTCGAAGGAGCACAAGTACTGTCTAAACCCTCTTAAATTTCCCTGCCCTGGGTCAAAGCCATGATGGCCCCATGCTAATTATGGCTCTGTGTGTCTGTAAGCCTGTTAATGGCTAATTAGTTTGGTAACTTAGCTTCAGTACTTCAAGGATCTGTGACTTCATTGATGTGTACATCAATGATGCCTCCACCACAAAATGCCCACATTTGGTTTTTTTTTTTTTCAATCTTTTTGCTAGGATATATAAGATCTTATTCCAGCTCTGGTGAAAACCACAACAACAAAAACAAAAACAGGCTATGATGAGCTCTTCACAGTACAAACAAAGCTCTTTGGAGGGTTTCTAATCTCACCTGAAACACACTGAATTCTGAGACACAACAGTTTGTCTCAAAATGAAGTTCCAGTATACAAAGGACAGACAGATCATGCCTCCTCTTGAGGCTCAAGAGAAGTCAATAACCTATCTTCTGATTTATGGAAACCAGGAAGAATTTCTCTGTACTTCCAACCCTTCAGCTCAAGTTGGGAAACTTCTCAGTTGCCACTTGAATTGTGACACACATTGCCAAACTTAGGTGCAGTGAGAGGGACACAGAGACCATTAAATGTTGGAAAGACTGACATTAGCTGCTCCTTTCCCTATTCCCTTTACTTTCTCCATTTTGTTCTGCAAAATAGACATATACCTGAGGGTCTCAAACTTTTCTTTTGGCTCCCTGCCAATAAGAGTCCCAGCACATTGATCCATCTATCTATTTATCTTTCTATCTATCTATCTTTTCATTCATTCATTCCATTTAAGTTAACAGCAAAGAAAGACTCCTAGACAGTTGGGCTTCCAAACCCATTACCTAGGCTTTGAGATTCCTTCTCCTCTCTTTTCCTTCCTCTCAACCCCTCACCTTCTCACTTCTTAACTTCCCCGGATTCACAGAGTAGGAGGTGGTCTTGGGATTGAGGTGCCCCTGTAATGTTCCAGAACCAAGTCAGGATGCAAAGGCAGTAGACTACAGCCGGGGCCAAGGGCTGGGGAAAGTGAAAGTCTGGGAGGTGGGCAAGGAGTGGACTTTCATAGTCCACTAATGTAGGCTGTTTGATTGGTCCAAGGTGTTAGCATATACCACTGTAACTGGACTGAATTCAGGGGATCTAAGGACGTGGAGTGGGGCGAGGAATTACATTTTCATGTCAATATAATTGATTTCCCTTGTAATCCTACATATTTGATTTTACACATTTTAAAACATGACTCTGAGAATGAGTCTATAGGATTCACCAAACGTGGTGAAGGGGTTCATGACAGAAAAATCTCAAGAATCTCTCTCTGTCGACCCCTTTGGTTTATTAGACATCCCTGAACTTGAATTTGATATTGCATTTGGATTTTTTGCAAGAATATTTTTCACTGACTTTCAGATTTTTTAACCCACTCTATCTCCATGTTATTTCCCTATATTACTTAGACTCATAGAGTCATTGAACATAAGAGCTGGAAGTAACTGTAGAGATCATCCAGTTCAATGCCCTCAATTTATTAAAAAAAAAAAAAGATTTAATCCCAAATACTAAAAGTGAAGAGTCAAACTCCTAAAATTTTATGACTCATAAAACAGACTGTTGTTTACTCACCAGTTCAACAAAGACTCATGTTTTTCACTTAGTACATTTCATACAAGAAGGTATCTCAGAATATTATCACTAATAATTAAAGTTGATCAACACTTGGCCATATAAATGAAAAGGGATTCTTTTTTGCTATTAAATTATTTTTCTCTGATTCTGACTATTTTTACTATAGCAAAATACTGGTAACATATCCAGGGTTTCTCTTGGAAGACTTATATGCACTGATGCAGAGTGAAGTGTGCAGAACCAGAAGAACAATTTATAAAATAACAACATTGTAAAGACAAACAACTTTAAAAAACTTAAGAACGCTGCTAAATGCAATCATCATCCATGATTCCAGAGAACTCATGATGAAACATCTCACCCACTTCCTGACAGAGAGGGGATATATTTAAAGTGTAAAATTTTATACATACACATATACATACATATATACATATGTCTATACATGCATATATATGTATGTATGTATTTGCACACACACACATATATATATGAAATATGAGAATCTAATTTGTTTTACTGTGTATTTGTTACAAGGACATTGTTTTGTTTCAAAATGGGGGAGTGGGGGAGGAAAGAAAATATATTTTTGTTCATGGAAAACAAATTTAACTAAATTTTTAAAATTTCTTTGACATTATTTCTACAGTGAAGTTATCCTAAGTAGTCCAGCAAACACGGAACTCTATATTTCACTAGTCCAGCCTATAACCATAACTAGCATAAGGATAACAGGACTTTGTCTTATGAGGCTTTCTTTAAGACAATGTGGTATCTCAGGATATAGAGTGCAGGACTTGGAGGTAGAAAGTTGTTGTTGTTCAGTCATTTTCAGTCATGTCCAACTCTTCACAACCCTATTTGGGGTTTTCTTGGCAAAATTACTGGAGTGGTTTGTCATTTCCTTCTCCAGCTCATTTTAAAGATGAGGAAACTGAGGCAAACAGGGTTAAGTTACTTGCCCAGAGGCACACAGCTAGTAAGTGTCTGAGGCCAGATTTGAACTCAGGAAGATGAGTCTTCCTGATTCTATTTAGCTTCTTATGGAGGTAGAAAGGTGGGAGTTCAAATCCTGCCTCAGACATACTATATGACTCTTAAAAAGTTACTTAACCCCTCTTAGACTCAGTGTCTTTGTCTGAGGTTCAAATGAGAATATATAAAGTATATCTCAAATCTCAAAGCACTATATGAACGTATATAAATTACCATTCTTCATTTGGCCCTAGCTATCTAAAGAGTAACCACTCCATGGTCTTGCCCGGTGTGTGTTGGTAAAGTTTAACAAATGGCTCTTGGGGGAAGAAAAGGTTGGCAGGGCAAGTGGGGTTAAGTGACTTGCCTAAGGTCACACAGCTAGTAAGTGTGTCAAGCATCTGAGGCCGGATTTGAACTCAGGTCCTCCTGACTCCAGGTGCCCTACTCACTGCACCACCTAGCTGCTCCAAGAAAAGGTTTTTGTGGCATTTTTTTATATTTAGTCTGCATTAGTAACATTTTTCTCCATCACTTTCTCAAGTCTAGACAATCAACAAAACAATAAGTCAAGTCTTGATTTATAGGTTTGCCAGTTCCTGACATGTCAATGCTCACATTGAACAACTTAACAACTGGCTCTCATGAACTGGATCAAGTTGACTCTAGCATGCCTCTGCAGTCTTGTCACGGTGGTGCCCACCTCATAGAGCTCAGCATCAGGCTGTGATCCACACCTCTGTTTTGACAAAGCCTGCTGTTGCCTCTCCCCGGTAGTTTTTGCCCTATGTTTTTGAACTTAGCAAAGGCATAGAACCTGACGTAATACCTGGAACGTAGTAGGTACATATTTATTGATTGGTTGCTAAGCAAAAATATTGCTAGTTATACGACTGTTCTAGCCCTTAAGGTCCACAGGCTAAAAACTATAGCTGCATGCCTTGTTTGTAAAAGTCAAGAACAGAAGGTCGACTTACGGTATGAGACTTACTAAACAATCCACATTGGCAACAGCCAAAAACCTTGCTGACAAAAAGGCAAAAATAGCCCTGGGATTTGTGTTACTGGCTGCTGTTTTCTCAGCAGCTCACTACACCAGATTGCTTTCATATTATTAGAAATGAATATAAGGAAACAGCTTTGCATTTTGGAGTAAAGGAATTGGCACCTGTGACCTCTATACTGAAATATCAGTCACTCTTTAGAAATGATCAAGGTCTCTTCAATGTGTTAGCTTCAAATTTTGTGCTACAAAACTTTTCTAGAGAGTTCTAAGTATCACTGTTACCCAACTTTTTGAAACTTATAGATTCCATCAAGGGAGTTTGACTTAAAATTGTGTTAAGATTGTCCCCGGGTTATTGTTATGGTATTTCAACTAAAGTATAAGACAACTCTTATTTACTTCCTTTGAGGGAGAGAAAAGGAAATGTTTTGACTTCAAGTGACCTATTCATGATCTTCCTTTGACGGGGAGAAAAGGAAATGTTTTGACCTAAAGTGACTTATTCTTGATCTCTCTATTAGCCCTTGTATACTGGGCTCTTCCCTGGTTTCACATCCCATGATTAGAAGTACAGACAAGCGCTTCCTGTTTAGGGTCATGTTTGAAGCCCAGACACTGCTCATTTATCAGACAATGGATTTGAGCTGCTGAAACATTACTGGTGAGACAGGCCTGTCCTTAAAAAAATTTTTTTTGTAATTAAAAAACATAGTTAAAAAAGAAAACCCCCAAAAGTGGGGTTGGTGTCATCCTTCTTCTCTCTTGAAGATGGAAGCCAGAAGACATAAAAAGACTAAAGAACCCATATCTTTCTTCTCTCCCTTCTCACCAACTCTGCCCCAACCCCTCATTTAGGCATGAGGCACTTATCTACAATAATGAGGAGACAGTCTCATGACCTTTGGGGTACTTTTGGGGTTTGAGTTATATTGAGGTGATGTAAAATTATAAAATCAATAAATAAGATAAAAAATTAATTAAAAAAACAAATTGTAGGGTGTAGAAAAAGAATGCAGGAACTAATAAATTTCCTTAAATCCCCATTTCATTCTTTATTTTATTTTATTTTTAATTTATGGAATAAAACAAGCATTTTCATTACATAGTACAATTAAAAAATAATTGAACATAGAACTGCAAATCTACTACGCACAGCTTGCTATGCCTTTCAAATATACAATAAAATTATCATGTAAATTCCTTTTTTTTCTTTATTTTTCTTTCCTTCTCCCCCCTTCTTAGAAATGGCTACCATTAGACATAAATAGATATATATACATATATATATGTAAAAGTATTCTATACATAATTCTACTTATTTCTTTCCCTGGATGCAGATAACATCTTTCTTCATGTCCTTTGTAGTTAATTGGGGTATTTATAATAGTCAAAATAACTTATTCACTCAAATTCATTCTTAAAACAATATCGCTCTTACTGTATGCAGTGTAATTCTTAGTTCTGCTCACTTCGCTCTTCATTATTTCATGCAATTCTTTTTCTTACAGCACGGTAGTATTCCATCACAATTATATACTATGACTTGTTCAGCCATTCTCCAATTCATTCTGTATCAGTATATGCCTTCCCAGAGAAACCCTGGAAATATTTGCAGTATTTTTGCCATGGTAAATATCTTGTCTAGAACTATAAAAAGATTTTGTACTTTACTTGGGATGGCACTAAATCTGTATTAATTTATGTAGTTTATATTGTAATTGCCTAATCATGAACAATTAATATCCTCAATTATTTAAATTTTCCTTTAATTCTATAAATGTTCTACATTGGCAGGATTGTAAAAGTCCTGTATTGGCAGGTGAATTCTCAGATGTTACTTTGTGGTTATTTTGAATGGCATTGCTTTTCATATATCTTCTTCCTGTTTGTTAGTAATATGCAGATGTGATAATTTTTTTTGTATGCTGAAACTTTATTAAAGTGGTTAGTTGTTTCATTTATTTCTGGTTGAACCTCTTGAGTTCTAAGTAAACCTTTGTGGAATCTACAAATAGTTGTAATTTTGTTTCCTCTTTGCCTGTGTTGATTCTCTCAATTTCTTTTTTTTTCTTAATGTTATTGTGATAGCTGCATTTTCTTGAACTGTGTTATGTAAGAGTAGTGACAATAGTCTGCCTTGCTTTACCTCTGAATTGCACTGCCTATGAAGAGTAGCAGAAAGCAAGACTGAAAAGGCTAGGGCCTGATTGTAGATAGATTTGAATACCACGCTAAAGGCTTTTGACTTTATCCTTAAGGTAATGAGGAGCCATTGAACAAGGAAGTACCATGAGTGAGGATCCATTTTGCAATTTCTCACATTAAAACAGAACAGACAGGGCATTGATTCTCTTAGCCAGTCTCCTAGGGCACGGATTATTAGTTTGGCAGAAAAGGGAAGGCATTAACAGGATCTAGAAAGAATGTCTCCTTTTGATAGGCTCAGATTTCAGGACCATAATTCTATGGCAAAAAGATACAGAGAAATAATTAACTGGAAAAAGACTAGCTTTAAGAAATACTCGTGTGATAAAACAATATCTCCCAAGGTTCTTCCCAATCCTCTGCCCCCAAGATGTATTGAGAAAAGTTAGACAAAGTCAACTTGGTTGACTGGGCTGTGGTAAGGCTTAAGATATGCTTCTCTTGCTACAGTTTCCTGATGGCCTCTGGCTATGTTGACCTGGCTTTCTAGTCACCTTGACACATAGCAGGATCTATCTACATCAGGTCAGGACCCCTCCAACTTGGTGAAAAACTCTCACCATACTCTGTCCTGCTAACCAGACATGCTTTCACATGGAGACAATAAATGTCACTGTATATTTGTTGCATGTCCTGGCTATGTTGGGGCTAAGTAAACCTCTTTTTATTCCCCTCTCAGTAACCTATGAGTGCCATATTCAGCAAGCATAACATAGTAGAGCACTGGACCAGGAATCAGGAAGAAATGGTTTTAAAATTCCACCCCTAGCATTTACTGGTTGCATGACCTATTACCATTGGGTCATACAACCATGAGCCTCACTTTTCCCACCTGTACAATGTAATGTTGTGTTAAAATTGTATCTTGTTCTGGTCCCCCTAACCACCAACCCCACTTCTAGTTGGTATAGTAAGTGAGTTTATAAGTAGCCAGTATATAGGGACAATAGTAGTAAGTAAGACTGCAAAGGAGAACCTGCATGTCACATATAAACTGCCCCAAAGATCAAAGAAGCATAAATTACAAATTGTATCACATATTTATCAAAATTTACATTCTGGTTATGTGTGCTGAATCAGGGGAAGCCATCTAGGCACTGCTATCAGAGTCCTAGTCCTGTAATATGTAAATCCCAGACAAATTCCACACCTCAACAGTTCCAGACCAGCAGAATATCAAAAAGGCATGATAACTTTGAGAGAACATGAATGTTAACTTTAAAGTTTTACCAATAACTTTGAAATGATTTGAATTATGTTAATGCACTAACCCCAAGGTGGCATAGATAAGAGTTAGTCTGTTTCCTCAAAAACCCTATAAACATGAAATCTCAAACTTCTGCCACCTAAGAACCCTTCCATCTTTATCAGGTCCAGGCTGCCTACTGTTCTCAACACTAAACCATGGTTACATGAATGATACTGTCTGTGTCTCCCCACTCCCCAACCTCTTCCTCACACTGCCTTCCTTCACCATCTTATCCCCACCCCCATCTCTGAGGCGGGCCATCTGCCTCTGTAGCCCTTTTACTACATGTCTTTGTACCCACTTCCTATAGCCATTGTGGGCTTTCTTGGTGAGTACCCAAAGAATTGGGCATTGCCTGCCCCCATTTCATAATTTCATAAATTGTCAATTCAAACACCTACAATACAAAGTTGAAATAAGGCTTGAATGAGATAATGTATACAAATTACTATATTAAATATATGTACATGCATACATATAATGTGTATGATACATAAATGCATATATATGTGCATATACATGTGCGTGTGTATTATATATATGAAATACACACACACACACACACACACACACACACACACACACACACACACTGCCCAGTGGGTTCACAGTTAGTTTTGCTTAAATGTTTTTCTTTGTAAGAAAAAAAGGACTCGGGTATCAAGATGAGATTTAAGGGGAAATTGCTATAACATTAAACCAAAAATCATAAATGGAATTTTTTTAAGATGCTAAAACATTTCAAATAGCAGATATTCCTCAATATGCATTGAAAACTCATTCTTGTGGCTAATATCCCTAACAGATAAAATATTCTTTCTTTATACAGTCTTTCAGATACATTAGATTTTTTTTTTTTTTGCAATACTCTGTTAATGCCCCAAACTGTATGACTTAGAAGACTCACCCTAATGTCTTGGCCACTGTCCTATTTTATGAGATCAGAATGCTAAATATTACATAAATTATCAACCACACCTTTTTTTTTTGTTTTCCTATATTCAAGTGATATAAATTATGATTATATAGAAAAGAGGACAGGCATCAATACTTCTTTTCTAGAGAACCTGAAAGCTACCTGCCACATTACTAGTCTACTTAAGACAAACCATGCTTTGTCTTATAAACAATAATCATAATTTAGTAAGCTGATGTTCACAATCAGATGCTAGAGAACTCCTTCACCACTTTATTCATTACTATAATCATTCAATAAGTATTTATTATGTGCCTACCATGTGCCATATGGCCAACTAAGTGGTGCAGTGGATAGAGTGCCAGGCCTGGAGAAAGGAAGACCTAAGTTCAAATCTGGTCTCAAACATTTACTAACTGTTTGACTCTGGGCAAGTCACTTAACCCCATTTACTTCAGTTTCTTCATCTGTAAAAAGAGCTGAAGAAGGGAATAGCAAACCACTTTAGTATCTTTGAACATTCCTGAAACGACTGAACAGCACTATGCGCCATATGCTGTGTTATACGCTGGGGATAAAAAAGAAAGGCAAAATGTGGCCCCTGCCCCAGGGAGCTTATATTTTAATGGGGGAAGATGATATGCAAACCACTATGTAGAAACAAGATGTAGACAGGAACAGAATAGATTGGAGATAATCAACAGAGAAATGGCACTAGTCTGAAGGGGAACAGGAAAGACAAAAAGTTTTAAAGATTTTAGCTGAGACTTGAAGGAAACCAAGGTGAGAGAAGAGAAATCCAGGCTTGGCATCCAGCCATTGAAAATACATGGAATAAGGAGATGGAGCATCTTGTTTGAGTAAAAGCAAGGAGGCCAGTGTCACTGGATTGTAAAGTAGGTGGAGGGGAGGAAGATATAAGAAGACTGAAAAGACAGGAAGGGATCCAGTTATGAAGACTTAAAAGCCAAAAAGAGGATTTTACATTTGATCCTAGAAGTAATATAAAGGCATTAGAGTTTGTTGAATTGGGGGGAGGGGTTGGCATAGTCAGGCCTGCAATTTAGAACGATCATTTTTATAAGTGAGAAAAGGATGGACTGAAATGAAGAGAGATTTGAGAAAAGGGAGATAAACCAATTGATTTTTGCAACAGTCCTGGCATGGGGTGATGAGGGCTTGTACCAGGGTGGTGGCAGTGTCACAGAAGTTGTATATTGTATAATACTATAGAAAAGAAAACTAAGGGGTCATAACCTACATCCAAATAAGGAATTTCTCTCCAGGTTGCCCAACTTCCACAACAGAGGAAAAAATGAAATTGGTCTCCAGCCATACCACCCTCAGGTTATGTCAAGAAGACAGAGTTTTTGAGCCAAGCTTTAGTTAAAGGTCTTGGGTCAGATGTTGCACTGCTAATTCTCCCCTACTCCAACCTTTTTAAAAATAATATATTAAACTTGCTATTTTATATGGAGGTTTTCTTTCTCTGGGATTTCCTGTAGATATTTTGAACTTGCATGGAAACTAGCATACAGATTTGCAACATGCTAATTGCTAAATGTGCTGAGTGACTGTCATTAGAGAAGAGATCATGAAGTATCTTACAAATCCTCTCTTTCATTGCTTCTCCACCCAACTGTCTTTCTTTTCTACTCAGCTTTCACTATTGCTGAAGCAAATTTAGCATAATGTAGTAAAGAGAACAAAAGTTCCATGAAGTTTTTTCATGAGTCTTACACTGCTCTGAGTCTTTGACAATCTCAATTTTCCTTGATTGAAAATTATTTCTCAGCTCAGCACAGCGAAATCAGCTCTACAGAGATGAGTAGAAGTATAGTGTCTGGGGGCGGGGGTGGGGTGGGGAGGAAGATGTAGGTCCTACTGTTCTCTCTACTGACCAGAGACTGTCTGGAGCATTGTGTTGACTTCTGGATATCACTTTCTAAAGACAGACATGGACAAACTAGAGCACATCCAGAGGAGGATGATCAAGATTGTAAGGAGACTGGAAATGACAGCACATGAAGAATGGTTCAAAGAACTAGAGATATTCAGCTGGGAAAAGAGAAGACTAAAGACTAAAGACTCAGGAAAGAGGACAGGGGTACTGCCTTCAAATATAAAAAGGCCTGCCATGTGCAAGGAGAATTAGACATTAAAGGGAGACAAATTTTGATTTGATCTAAGAAAGAACTTCCCAATGATAAGAACTTCTAAAACATGAAGTTAGTTGCCTTGCGACATAGAGAGCTCCCCATAAGTGAGCTGCTGAGATTCAAAAACATCTCAACAAGGTTAGAATGATAGGATGAATTAAATCATATGGAATACACTGTACTCCTCATCTTTACCTATTAAAATACCTGGCTTCCTTCAAAGCTCAGCTTAAGTACTTCCTCCTACTATAGACCTTTCCTGTTCCACCCAGCTGCTAGTATCTCCTCCCCTATGAAATGGCCTTGCATTTACTTTATTTATATTTTAAATAGACATATGTATATATGTTGCTTCCCTTACAGGAATATAAGGTCCCTGGGGCAAAGACTGCCTCATT
This sequence comes from Trichosurus vulpecula, assembly GCF_011100635.1. NCBI lineage: Eukaryota > Metazoa > Chordata > Mammalia > Diprotodontia > Phalangeridae > Trichosurus > Trichosurus vulpecula. Next base: position 32,127,266 of record NC_050581.1, read on the forward strand.
TTGGTCTTTCTATCTTCATTGCTTAGCACAGGGTCTAGGTGTTTAATAAATAATTGCTGATAAACAGATCAATTAATAAATGTAAAGTTTTGCGCATAGGTTCCAAGAAACAAATTCAAAAATACAAGATGACAGAGGCATGGCCAAGCAACAATTCCTATGAAAAAGATCTTGAGTTCTAAATAAATTGTAAATATGTTGTGAATGATAATTGGACATGGTTTTTGAAAAAGTCAATGAATTTTTAACTCTTTAAAGTTGAAAGAAGTATAGTGTCCAGATCAAGGGAGATAGTTCTAGAACAACCTCACCAGGACACACCAGAGTACTGTGTTCAGTACTGCACACCATATTATCACTGGAATGTGGCCAGAGGAGGGTGGTTAGTATGTTGAAGAGACTGAAGAACATGCCACACAAAGATGAATTGAAGAAACTTGGATTATATTAGAGGGGACTTTGTGAGGACATGATGGCTGTCTTCAGACATTAGGAGAGCATCTACATGAATGGGAGATTCCACTTGTCCTACTTAGTCCAAGGAAAAATGGATAAAAGTTTCAAGAAGGTAAATTTAGACTCAAGATAAGGAAAACTTTGGTATAATTAGGGCCATACCAAACTAAATGGGCTGCTTCAGAAAATAGATAGATAGATACATAGATAGATAGAGAAAGCACTTATTTTCTTCTTTTACATCTCTTTTTATTATTTAATATTTTTAGTTTTCAACATTGATTTTCACAAGATTTTGAGTTACAAATTTTCTCCCCATTTCTTCCCTCCCCCCACCCCAAGATGGCATATATTCTGATTTCCCCTTTCCCCAGTCTGCCTTCCCTTCTATCACCCCTGCCCCATACCCTTTTCCCTTACTTTCTTGTAGGGCAAGATAGATTTCTAATACCCCATTGCCTGTATATCTTATTTCCCAGTTGCATGTAAAAACAACTCTTTTTTTGAGCATTTATTTTTGGAACTTTGAGTTCCAAATTCTCTCCCTTCTTCCCTATCCACCCACCCTCCTTGAGAAGGCAAGCAATTCAACACAGGCCACACATGTATCATGCAAAACACTTCCATGACAGTCATGTTGTGAAAGACTAACTATATTTCCCTCCATCCTATTCCTGTCCCCCTTTATTCAATTTTCTCCCTTGACCCTGTCCCTTTTCAAAAGTGTTTGCTTTTGATTACCTCCTCCCCCTATCTGCCCTCCCTTCTATCATCCCCCCTCTCTTATCCTCTTCCCCTCTACTTTCCTGTAGGGTAAGATACCCAATTGAGTGTGTATGTTATTCCCTCCTTCAGCCAAATATGATGACAGTAAGGTCCATTCATTCCCTTTCACCTGCCCCTTCTTCCCTTCTGATAAAACTGCTCTTTCTTGCCACTTTTATGTGAGATAATTTACCCCATTCTATCTCTTCCTTTCTCCCTCTCTCAATATATTCCTCTCTCATCCCTTAATTTTATTTTATTTTTTAGATATCATCCCCTCATACTCAACTCACCCTGTGCCCTCTGTCTATATATATATGTATATTCCCTTCAACTACCCTAATACTGAGAAAGGTTTCATGAGTTTCAAATATCATCATTCCATGTAGGAATGTAAACAAAATAGTTCAACTTTAGTAAGTCCCTTATGATTTCTCTTTCCTGTTTACCTTTTCATGCTTCTCTTGATTCTTGTATTTGAAAGTCAAATTTTCTATTCAGCTCTGGTCTTTTCATTGAGAAGCCTTGAAAGTCCTCTATTTCATTGAAAATCCATATTTTGCATTGGAGCATTATACTCAGTTTTGCTGGATAGGTGATTCTTGGTTTTAATCCTAGCTCCTTTGACCTCCAGATTATCGTATTCCAAGCCCTTCAATCTCTTAATGTAGAAGCTGCTAGATCTTGAATTATTCTGATTATGTTTCCACAATACTCAAATTGTTTCTTTCTGGCTGTTTGCAGTAATTGCTCCTTGATCTGGGATCTCTGGAATTTGGCAACAATATTCCTAGGAGTTTTCTTTTTGGGATCTATTTGAGGAGGCGATCAGTGGATTCTTTCAATTTCTATTTTACCCTCTGGCTTTAGAATATCAGGGCAGTTTTCCTTAATTTTTTGAAAGATGATGTCTAGGCTCTTTTAGACATCATGGCTTTCAGGTATTCCAATAATTTCAAAGTTATCTCTCCTGGATCTATTCTCCAGGTCAGTGGTTTTTCCAATGAGATCTTTCACATTGTCTTCCATTTTTTCATTCTTTTGTTTCTGTTTTATAATTTCTGGATCTCTCACTAGCTTCCACTTGCTCCATTCTAATTTTTAAGGCAGTATTTTCTTCAGTGGTCTTTTGGACCTCCTTTTCCATTTGGCTAATTCTGCCTTTTAAGGCATTCTTCTCCTCATTGGCTTTTTGGAGCTCTTTTGCCATTTGGGTTAGTCTATTTTTTAAGGTGTTATTTTCTTCAGTATTTTTTTGGGTCTCCTTTAGCCAGTCATTGACTTGTTTTTCATGATTTTCTTGCATCACTCTCATTTCTCTTCCCAATTTTTCCTTTACTTCTCTTACTCGATTTTCCAAATCCTTTTTGAGCTCTTCCAATTTTTTTGGAGGCTTTTGATGTAGGCTCTTTGACTTTGTTGACTTCTTCTGGCTATATGTTTTGATCTTCTTTTTAACCAAAAAAAAAAAAAAATTCCATAGTCTGAGTCTGAGTCCTTTTATGCTGCCTGCTGCTCATGTTCCCAGCCAACTACTTGACCCTTGAGCTTTTAGTGAGGTTATGACTGCCTTCAGAGTGGAGAATGCTTTGTCCCAAGCTTCAGGGGCTTTGCACTGCTGTTTTCAGAGCTACTTCTACACAGCAAACTCTGCCACACCAGTGCTCCTCCTCCCCTAAGAACTGCCAACCAGGACTGTAACCCAGATCTAAGCAAGGCAAAGCAAGAGAACCCTGCCTCTGTGCCAGCAAAGCAGTCCCTGCAGTCCCACTCTTATCCGCTGCTTAATTCTTCCAACCAGGTGGGCCTGGGCCTGGAAGCAGCTGAAGCTGGGGCTCTGGAAGCAGCAGCAAGAGCTTCTTGCTTCCACTGCCATGCCACCTCTGCCATCCCTGGAGCTGAGGTCGAACCGTGCACTTGTCTCACCCAGGTACAACAGTTTTCCCACTAACCTTCTTCATTGTCTTTGGCATTTGTGGGTTGAGAAGTGTGGTAACTGCTACAGCTCAGTGATTCATGTTCCTAAGGCCTGCTTTGCCTGATCTCCTCTGCCCTGGTCTGTCCTGGCATGGCCCACCCTGGGCTGTACTCCACTCCCAGCATGGTGCGGCAGACCCTTCCCAGTGACCACCCAGGCTGTCCTGGGCTGGAGACCTGATTCCCTCTGCTATTTCATGGGTTCTGTAGTTGTAGAATTTGTTCAAAGCCATTTTTTACAGGTGTTTGGAGGGATTTGGGGGAGAACTTAAGCAAACCCTGTTTTCCAGCCTCCATCTTGGCTCTGCCCCAGGAGAAAGCACTTATTAAACACCTTCTAGGTGCTATACTAAGGACTATATACTAAAGAAGACAAATACAACATTACTGTATTTTTGAGCTCAAAGAACTTGCTTTCTAATGAGTGTAGACAAGATATAAAAGAGGTCTAAAAAGTGGAGAGGTGAAGGGAAATAAGGTGGAGAATGTACATAGGGTATCATGGGCTGAGCTGGATTTGAAGTGAGCATGGCTGGTGTGAGGGCTTTCTCCAATGGAAGCTCTGGGGAGGAGCTCATCAGGGAGGCCACTGGAATGTGTGCCCCCTAATTAGAGGTCTTTAAGCTAATACCGAATGAACGTTACTTGTTGGTTATACTATAGATGAGTTTCTTGTCTAGGTATAGGTTGAATTAGCTGGTGTCTGAGATTGTGTAATTCTAATGCTGTCAAACATGAGTCAAATTCAACTGAGGCTGCAAAGTTTTAAATATCTTGAGCAAGTCACTTCATTTCTCCAGGCCTCAATTTCCACATCTGCAAAATGAGGAGTTTGGGCTAGACAGTCTCTCAGGTGTCTTTCACCTCTATGATCCTAGAATTCTATAGTCCTCTGTGAAACCTAGGAACGTTTTGACAGGAGTGGGATATAATAAATCTTACACTTTCAGAAGATTCCCCTGGTGGCAGTATGATGGATGGATTGTATTTACCGGATGTTTCCAAAAGTCCAGGCAAAAATTGATAAGGTCTTCAACTAGGGCAGTAATAGTGGAAATGGAAAGGGAAACAGATACAAAATATGTTATAAACAAATAATTGAAAGCACTTAGTAATTTATTGGTTGTGAAAGTCAGCAAGGCGTAAAAATTCGGTTCCCAGAATGCAAATTTGAATGACTGAAAAAACAACGTCACCACTGGTGAACAAGGGAGTCAGAAGGAGAGAACTGTTTTTGTATAAGGTGATATATTTGGATTTAGACATGTTAAGTTTGAAATAACAGTAAAAATATACAGCAGGTACCTGGAAATGAGGGATTAGAATGCATGAAAGAAGAACAGGCTAGAGATACAGATTTGAAAGTTATGTTCTCAGAATTAATAGTTTGAAGAAAATGTATTAGATTTCTGTTGGGGAGGGGTATAAAGAGCAGAGTTCATCAGATTGATCATTCACTCATTCATTCACTCACTCACTTAATAATTCAAAAATATGTACTGAGTGGCTAAATGTAAGATATTGGAAATGGCACAATTAATAGTATACTTCCTAGAAAAGAAAAAATAGTAGATTTATTATTTTGGTGTAATATTTTTATAAACAGAATCTGTGATTTTGAAAACTGAGCTTCTTTGTAGGGAAAGGCACATTATGAATATGTTATTAAGTTATTTTATCCCTGGATTATATCTTCCACTACTAAATCTAGCTTTGTTCTAAAATAGGACATGATTTTTCCACCACTGTACCTAGATGACTAACACTCCTATCCTTTTCAACAGGACAGCTGTCACAATCAAAACAGGATTTCAAAGTTGTTTACAATCTCTTGTCCTCAACATCTAACCCAAGCATGAATTTCTTTTTCTTGAGCACCTTTCCCACATATTTTCCCTGCAATTTGTCACCATTTCTAGTCCTCCACACTGCGTAATTCCAGAGTCCTTAATCGAAGTTTTAATATGTCGTAAATGAATTCCTTGAGGTCTTGGTACATACAGGCCCACTTCCATGCTATCTCTTGAGTCGTGCTCCTTCCCAAACGAGTAAAACAACTGCAAAAGAAAAGGTCAAAACTGGAAATGTTTTAGGTTTTTTTTTAATTGAGTGTTGATGTCTGTGATAACTGTAATCACAATCTCTAACCCCACTAAGCCCCCATTTTAATCTCAATGTTTTCTTGACTTGATAAAGTAATGTTTGGGATTAATAGGTGATGAATTATCACTCTTACCAAAGGTAAATCTCAGTACAGAATTTGGTGGGCTAGAGTTACAAGTTTGATATTTTAATTACCTTTAATTGAAGAAGATAGCTTTAATGCATGGGAGTCCCTAAGCAATGTGCAAGGAAGCAGGGCTAACATCTGAGTTAGCCAAGAGCAAGTTGCAACTATGCAAGGATACTATATTTTTTAGTTAATGGCACAGTTAGAATATATGTTGTTCCAAAAGTCTTAGCATAGTTTAAAATTATTAAGGTTTAAGACAGCACTAAGACTTTTGGAACACCCTGTATAGCCAAAAGGATGTAATAACAGTGTCATACTATAGATGTCATCAAGAGGAAGATGAATGGAATGAGAATTGGACTTGGTCTCAGAATACCTGGGTTCAAGTCTAACTCCATCCTTATTAGCTTTTTGAACTTGAACAAGGCACTTAAACTTGTCTGAATTTCTTCATCTAACCAATGATGATAATAATGCTGGCCTTGACTACTTATAGGGTTGTTGTGAGGATCAATTGTGCCAATCAATGTGAAAGCACTTTGTAACTTATAAAAGGTTATATAAATATAAGCTATTATTATAATGCTAATGATAATCCAAATAAGACTTCTATTTTTAGTTATATAACAGGAAGGTAACATACATTAAATTAATGGTTTAAAATTCAATATATTAGTATTTATTATAATTTCCCCTCCATAGTAATGTGCATCCCAAATAACTGTGTGAAAAGTTGTTCTATAGAATTCCACCTTTTTTTTTTCAGATGTATGATTTCATCCATGAAGGGAACCCAAGTGAGGAAACACCTTTTGCCGGTGAAGATCAGCACCTGCTTTGCAAATTATAATCTTAGAGAGGTTTGGGAGCAACAAAAGGTTAAGTAACTTGCTCACTGTCACAAGCTAGTATGTACCTGGGGCAAGATTAGAACCTGGCCTCCCTTGACTGACCCTCCATCTGCTATTTCACACTGTCTTCCACAAAATTACATACTCTAAAACAGTGACATAGTATATCTCTGAAAATAGACAACAAGTAGCAGAAAGATAAAATACAAAAGGCAAAGTATTAATATGTGAGCCTCTATTCTCATACCAAAACAAAAGAATAATTTTTAAGCCCAACAAGGAAGAGAAGTAAGGATAATAGGGAAGAATAATTATTCAATTCATGAATTATTGAGTGTGATCCAAGATATTGAAGTGAGGTTATGAGAAGAAGCTAGACTCCTCACACATAACACTAGAAACAAAGAAACAAATAGAAGCACAAAGAGAAGAATTGCTTTAAAGAACAAAAAGAAATAGAGATATAATTGGAGAGAGAGAGGGGTGGGGAGAAAAAGAGAGACAGACAGAGACACTGAGAGACACAGAGAGACAGAGAAACAGAAGGAGAGAAAGAGAGACAGAGAAGAGACAGAGACAGACAGAAAGAATGAGAGACAGAGACAGACAGAGAGACAGACAGAGAAGCAGATATATTATGCTCTGGTATAGCAGCAGAGATGTCACACTAAGCTGGGAAAAACAGATGTGTATGGCATGATGTCCAGGTGCAGATATAGCCTAGAACTGTTCCCAGGAGGGAGAAAGCTCAGGGAAAAGCATATGATGACATTACCAGAAGACATCTGTGGCTCTGCAGCATCAGGGGCATAAGTTCTTCTATCACACGTGTGACTTGATCACACATATTAGCTGTGTATGTACATCCTGTGTAGGATCCTTAGACATGTCCACTCTTCCCACCAATGCTGTGTATATTTTTAGAATGTACCCAAGCTTTATAAAAGATAAATGTTCCATTGTGCTTTTTGTACTGTGGTATTTATTAAAAGATTTTACTTTGAACTCTCTATGTCCTCTGTCTATCTAGTGGAAGTACAGTAACACAATATTGTTTGAAGAACAAATTCGATTGAATAAGTTGTTTTGACTTATAAATACCCAAATTAACTACAAAGGTCTTATAAAGGAAGACATTATCTGCATCCAGAGAAAGAACTGATAAATAGAAGTATCTAAAGTATGGTTTTACACATACATACATATTTGTGTCTAATGTTCATTATCTCTAGAGTAGAGGGGGAGATTAAAAAAGGGAAAAACAAGAAATTTACTTGATAACTTTATTATATATTTCAAAGGATTAGCAAGTAGTACATAATAGATCTGCAGTTTCATGTGCCATCATCTTTTTTTTTATTCTTCTATGTCTGAAAATGCTTGTTTTATATCATAAATTAAGAACTAAATTTCTAAAAAAGAAGTTGGTGGGGGCTTGTGAACTATCATTCTGAATGGAGACAAAACTTCCACAGAGTATAAGCCATGTTTTATCTGCGGAAGACTAGAGGAAAGTCCATATAACACCAGGTTCAAGCAGGAGCCAATCTGAATGGCACTCATTAAAGTAGATTAAAAATTCGGTTTTCTAGAATTGGGATTCAAGCAGCAGTGGAATTAACCAAATCAGGGAGATAGAGAACCAGAGAATATAAAGATCCTTCAAGTCAAGGGAAATCTTAGTAGCAGGCAGAAGGACAAACAAACAAATGGTCAATTATCAAGTAAGAGTGGATAGCATAGGATACCATGGTGATGTCTTACCATGTGTGTACAATTCAGTAACAAGGCTGTCTGGCAATAGGGGATACACAAAGGTATGAGCCTTCATTTTCAGGGGGCTCTGTCAGCAGTTATCAAGGATTCAAAGCAGTAATTGGGGTTCAGAAATATGATTAACTTAGACGAAGACACAAATGACTATCAAATTTGCCAATGACACAAATCTGGGGGTGGGGGTGGTATGCAAATATCTAACACATAGGATGATAGAATTGGAATTCTAAAAGATCTTGACTACCCAGGATGCATCTAATAAGATAAACTTTAATAAAGATAAATATAAAGTCATATACTTGTCTTCAAAAAAAATTGCCTTCACAAGCACAAGATAGGTTGGGCAGTGCTCGATTAGGAAACAGTTCATCTGCGAAAGATCAAGGGATTTAGCAAAGTATCTGGTATTTGGGTACTTAATTAATGTGCACTGAATTGAATTTTCATTTCCCACCTGGCTGCTCTCCTGGACTTCATGTTCTCCAGAAATTCATCAGCCTGAAAGATGACATCAGCTCTGAAACTCACACCTCCTCAGCACCACTCCCCTCCTTCCCATGGAAAAGGGGAAAGGGCAGACATTAGAAAGCTCCTCACAGACCTTCCATTTAAAGAGGGGGCTTGGGACAACAGCCTCATCATTTCCTACCTGACCTGCAAAGACTCCAGCATACCCCCAGATAGCTTCTCTCCTAACCTCCCCTGCTTTTCAGCTTCTCTTTTTGAGCTGTTTTCTCCCATTAGATTGTGAGTTCCTTGAGGACAGGAACTGTCTTTTGCTTTTCTTTGTATCCCCAGTGCCTGACACATGGTAGATACTTAATAAATATTTCTGTCGCTCAGTTGTTTCAGTCATGTCTGACTCTTTGTGATGCCATTTGAGGTTTTCTTGGCAAAGATACTACAGTGGTTTGCCTTTTGTTTCTCCAGCTCATTTTACAGATGAAGAAACTGAGGCAAAAGTAAGTGACTTGCCTACAGTCACACAGCTAGTAAGTGTCCAAGACCGTATTTAAACTCAGGTCTTCCTGACTCTGGACCTGGCACACTATCCACTGTGCCACCTGGCTGCCTCACACAAATACTGTGTATTGAACTGAATTGACTGCAAATTCAATAGAAAGCAATAGTGTTGTGGCCAACGGTTGGTGGCCAATGGTGTGGCAGTCACATATGGTCATCCCCTTGCCTGCCACCATGCTATTGTGCCCTCCAAAGACCATAATACCTTATGGGACTGAACCTTTCAGTTAAGATACTGCTGCCCTGGGGCCTGAGCTATCCGGTGTATCTCCTATAGCCCATTATACCTAGCAGAATCCACCATACTTCACATTACAGAATAAGGTGGAGAGTAGTGAGGGGCACCCAGCCATCCTCTTATCTACTTCCATGTAAATACCCTCCCTTCTCCACTCCCACTTCTTTTCCATTTCTGTAATCACATTTAAATCAATACTTCCACCAAGAGGTGATATATAAGATGGAGTACTAGACATTTTCTCTCATCCCCTCTACCTTTAAACCTTTCCAAAACAGAAATTATATGCCAAAGATAAAGAAACTTCAGTTGTTCCCCTGATTTAGGACACCTGGAATCCAAAAGAAGGTAAAAAACAAAACCAAACAAACAGAAACCACAGAAATGACTGCTACACTGATCTCCTTCAGCAGCCCTCACCTATACTCCGCACTACAGGTAGCAAGGCTGCAGTAACTTCTTTACTTCTTTCAAGTGCTGTGAAGATGCTGGCTCTAGGCCGTGAAAGTCTCTTGGGGCCAGGACAGATAGCCAGCACACCTCTGCAGCTCTCTAGTCTAAGTAAAAACTAGAATCTACAATAGTAAGTCTCACCAAAGAAACAAAAGAGGGAACAAGCAAATATATAGAAGTGAAGAATAATCTATAAGAAGAGAAGCAAAAAACAATAGCATTTAAAGAAAATATGCTCATTCTACAAACAAAACATACTGATCTCAAAGTCAGGATGAATAGAGACAACCTAAGAATGATAGATCCGCCAGAAGAACAGGACAGGACAAAAAAAACCTTAACACCACAAGGCCGAAAATAATAAAGGAGAATTGCCCAGAACTTCTGAACATGAAAAATTAATACTAATTGAAAGAATTCATGGATAACCTCCTGAAACACAACCCAAGGCTGCAAACTCCTAAAAACATAATAAAAAAAGTTCTGCTAGTGATCAGGAAAAAGATCTCCAAATACAAGAGGAAGAGAATTTGAGTAACACAAGACTATTCTGCACCTACCAGAAAACATGGGAAAGAATGGAATAATAGCTGTTCCACAGAACAATAGAGCTCAGGATAGATACAATAATCTACCCTGCAAATCTGAGCTTAACTGTACATGGAAAAAAAATGGAAATTCAATAATAAAGAGTCATTTTAGACATTCTTAGGAAGAAAATTAGACCTGAAGAGACTATTTGCTTCTTGAATACCCCAAATATGAGAAATTCAGGAAAAAGTGAATAAAGGGAAGCACCCAGGGACAACAACAACAACAGAGTGACAGAAGAGAGACAAGTAAGAGATTTTTTTTCTAAATGTACACAAAGAGTCGAGTGAAGGCAGAAATCTGGTGAAGGTAACAAAGAAGGGGCAGGCATACAGCATTATAAACAGAAGCTGGTGATATCTTGGCTAGAAGTGAATCATTTTTCTTTTTTTGGTGAGACTGCACTGCAACATAGGAATGAATATGAATGGAGGGAGGAGAGTGGGGGAGTAAAAAGGAATATGTGATCTGCCTGGCTAGCAATGAGGATAAGGCGACCCTTGTGGTCTCTGTAAAAGAAAAGCCTCCAGGAGAGTATATAAGGAGGAGTAAGGGGAGGATTGAAAAGAGGGGAAAAAGGAGACTTTGCTTTGGTTGTGGGAGGTGGTTCCATTGATGAATATTATTGTGGGTAAACAGAGATGATCTATGAAGGGAGATGGTGACCTAATGCTGGATGTGGTCTGATATCTTTGGTGGTTAAGAAGTACACATGTCCTACCTTAGGAGGAGGGGTGGAGTTGGAACTCCTGGGAGCAACTGGCACCTGCATGAGTGGGAGGGCATGTACCCATAGGGGAGATTCTGAGGCAAATAAGAAAAGAAGGTAACAGTGGAAGGTATAGATAAATGATGGGTTGTACAATCAGGTATATGGCGAGGGTGGGGTCCTACCACGGGGAAGTATCCTTGTTCAGGGAGTGGGACACAATGTAAAAGGGAAATCCATGGGGTAAGCTCTACAAGGCAATGGCAGGAACTGCCTAGAGTGGGAAAGCCTAGAATGTATACTTTGGAAGTTTTGATTGCATGAGTAATACAGAGAATAGAGAAAGACTAGATAATTATAGGAATTGTGAATCAGAGAATGGAGGTATAGAGTAGATAGAAAGGGAGGGTGGATAATGAAGAAAGAGAAATGCTTTTTGAAAAAGGACTCAAAAATGAAATTTAAAAAGCTAATGAACAAGACTGATTGAAGGGGAAGAAAGGAAGACGGAATCTACTTGGCTAATTGAGAGGGAAAAAAAGGGAGAAGAATTATATAATGAGATAAAAGCTGGAGAGAAAAAGAAACTAATAAGCAAAATCCCAAAGGAAAAGAGAACAAGTAAAAGGATGGGATCAGGGGTGAGGGGAAGAGAGTCAATGGAAAATAAAATTAATTTATACTATTAATGCTATACTAACCAAATTACCAAAGAGATATTTCATAGAACTTGATAAAATAATAACAAAATTCATTTGGAAAAACAAAAGATCTAGCAAATCCAGGGAAATGATGAAACAAAGGGTGGTATGGAGGGGAAATGTCACTTCCAGACCTCAAACTGTATTATGAAGCAGCAGCCATCAAAACCATTGGGCAGTGGTTAAAAAAGAGAGCTAGTATTGGGTCAAAAAGAAAAATAGATCAATAGAACAGACCAGACAAGAGAGAATCAGAAACAATAGAATTCAATAACTCAGGGTTTGATAAAGAGGAAAACAAATCACCTAGGAAAAAATTCCTTGTTTTATTAAAAAACTGCTGGGAAAACTAGAAACAATCTCACAGAAATTAGGCTTACACCAATACTTACACCATATTCTACGATATCATTTAAATGGTTACATGCCCTTAATATCAAAGATCATACTATAAAAAAAATTTTTGAAGAGAAAAAGGTCATAAATTTCTCTTCTATGGGGAGGAGATGTGTTCTTAACCAAACAAAAGATAGAGGCAATTACAAAACAGAAAATAGATAATTTTAATCATTTGATATTGAAAAACTTCTTCACAGACAAAATTAATAATACACTTAAGAAAGGAAGTGGTTGAATGGGAAAAGAATATTTGTATCAAATTTCTCTGATACAATAGCTATTTTCCAATAGATAAGTGGTCAAAGGATATGAACAAGTAGCTCTCAAAAGAACTGCAAAGTAATCATAACCACATTAAAAAAATACTCCAAATCACTTACAATAAAAGAAATGCAGATCAAAACAACCCTGAGATTTTTGTCACATCTTGTAAATTGGCAAAAATGACTAAAAAATGGTCATCTCAAGGTTGGAGGGGACGTGCAACAACACACTAATACATTCATGGTGGAGGCATGAAATGGTACAGCCATTTTGGAAAATAATTCAGAATTATATGAATAACGTAACTAAAATGTCCGTACCCTTTGAACCAGAGGGTTATTGGGCTTATGCCCCAAGGAAGCCATCAATAGGAAGAAAATCTCTGTATACAGCAAAATATTTATACTAGCACTTTTTGTGAAAGCAAAGAATTGGAAACAAAATAGGTGTCCATGAGTTGGAAAATGGGCAAACAAATCATGGTAATCTTATGGAATGGAATATTACTAAGCTGTAGGAAGTGATGTCTGTGATTAAGACAGAAAAGCATGGAAAGATCTACATGAACTGATGCAGAGTGAAGTAAGCAGAGCCGAGAAAACAATATTCACAATGACTACAATGATCTAAGTAGAAAGAACAACTATGCACCAAAAAAATCAACAGTGAATGTAACAAAATTATAAAAATCAAGCGGAACTCAAATGGAGAAATATGAGAAGATATTCCCAACCCAAATCTTTGTGGAAGTGGGAAGTTCATAGGTGTCACATATTGTACTTGTTTTTTTCAATTACTTGTGTTGACTTTTTCCTTCTCTGTTTAAAAATTGCTGTTTGTTATATAAGATGATTCTCTGAGAGAGGTAGGGGGAGGGATGCTTGAGATAACTACAGTAAGAAACAGAAAACATGAATAAAACCTTACTTTAAAAGTACTGCCATTGCAAGTAGAAAAAATGTTTTTTAATTTATCATTCCCGTAACTTTCCAAACCAAAACACTCATCCCTGGTCACCATGTAGATATATATGTTGACTCTTTCTATTAGAATATAAAATCCATTTGTTAGGGGGGAGGGGAGGAAGAGCCAAGATGGCGGCTGGAAAGCAGGGACTTGCATGAGCTCCCTGCCAGGTCCCTCCAAAAACCTATATAAAAATGGCTCTGAACAAATTCTAGAGCTGCAGAACCCACAAAAAAAAGCACAGGGAAGCAGGGATCCAGCCCAGGACAGCCTGGATGGTCGCTGGATGAGGTCTATCTCTGAGGAGGGAATACCATACACACTCAATTGGGTATCTTACCCCACAGGAAAGAAGGAGGAAGAAGATAAAAAGGGGGAACGATAGAAAGGAGGGCAGACAGGGGGAGGGGATAATCAAAAACAAACATTTTCGAAAAGGGACAGGGTCAAGGGAGAAAATTCAATAAAGGGGGATAGGTTAGGAAGGAGCAAAACATAGTTAATCTTTCACAACATGAGTATTGTGGAAGGGTTTTACATAATGATACCCATGTGGCCTATATTGAATTGTTTGCCTTCTTAGGGAGGGTGGGTGGGGAGGGAAGAGGGGAGAGAATTTGGAACTCAAAGTTTTAAAAACAGATGTTCAAAAGCAAAAAAAAAGTTTTTGCATGCAACTAGGAAATAAGATACACAGGCAATGGGACATAGAAATTTATCTTGCCCTACAAGAGAAGAAGGGAAAGGGGGATGGGAAGGGAGTGGGGCGACAGAAGGGAGGGCTGACTGGGGAACAGGGCAACCAGAATATACGCCATCTTGGAGTGGGTGGGAGGGTAAAAATGGAGGGAAAATTCGTAATTCAAACTCCTGTGAAAATCAATGCTGAAAACTAAATATATTAAATAAAGTAAATAAAATTTTTTAAAAAAAGAATATAAAATCCTAGAGGGTAGGGACTATCTTGATTTTACATTTGTGTCCCTAGGCTTAGCACAGTACATGGCGCATAGTAAATGCTTTTTTAAAAAAATGCTTTTTTACTTATTCATTCAAGGGGACTAATGTGATCTAAGGTTATATAATGAGTCATAATGTCCAAGGTGAGGGAAATTTTGACCACACTGTGTTCTCATCAGACCATGTCTAGAGGATCACTTATGTCTGGTATTGGGTATCACAATTTAGGAAGGACAGTGATGAGCTGGAGAGCATCTGCAGGGGGAAATGGGTCTTCATTTCATGCCATATGAAGATCATTAAAGGACCTCACCATATTTAGCCTGGAAAAGAGAAAACTCACACAATACATGGTACTTGTTTTCAAACATTTGTAGGGCAGTCATGTGGAAGAATAATTAGCCCTATTCTATTTGGGCCTAAGGAGCAGAACAATGGGTGGAAGTTGCAAAGATGCAAATTTAGGCCTGACATTAGGAGAGAGTTCCTAATAATTAGAGCTATCCCCAAATGCAATGGACTATTTTAAGGAAATAATGTATCTGTTCATTTATTAGATATGCTGTGGAAGTGATTCTTTTTAGTCTATAGACTAGACTAGTGGCTGCTGAAATTCTGTGATTCTATGTCTCTAGTGTCCAGGATAATTAAGGGGGTACAGGGCAGGACCCCACTCCCAGAGGAGTAGAGGAAACCCCAACACAGCAAGACAGGGGCTCAGTTAATACAACTAGGTTATAAGATGAAGACGGTTATAAAAATACAGTAGAGCCTGGTAACTGGAACCAGAATACAAGACCAAAGCATAGGGCAATGAGGTGGCACAATAGATACAGTACTCAGCTTGGAGTCCGGAGGACCTGAGTTCAAATCCGAACTCAGACATTTGCTAGCTGTGTGAGCCAGGGCAAGTTACTTAACCTTGATTGACAAAAAGGAAAAAAGAACAAAGCATGACTAGCAGCAAGACTGATTTGATAGGGAGCCTTTTGAGCTATGGTTATAGGGATTCCTACACCTTTAAAGATAGTTATAGTGATTCTGGAACCTGGGACAAGGCTAAGTCTGAAGGTAAGGAGTTAAGTGATTAAGACCCATAAGGACTAAATGATTTGGAATGGTAAGTCAAGGCTTGGGGAAGAAACCAGGCTGATCATTACACAAGTTTAACAGTAAATTCAAAAAAGACATGACTAAGACGATTCCAAATGATACGTATGAGACACGATAACCTTGACAATCCACAGAACAGATTTTTCAAGGTTATAAATGGCTTTTGGAATTCCCTGTTTTCAGTGTTAGCAGGAGACACACTCCAGAGCAGTTGTCTTTCACATCCAGTTCTTCTGAACTGGACTAGGGCGGCACTGTCAAAATGAACCAGGCAAAGGTATTCTATTTGGAAACAAGCAAGCTGCCACACAGCCTGCTCTCAATTACCACAGTGCAGTTATTGTCGTTGTTTTAACTGGAATTACGATAGCCACAATTCAAAGCTCAAAGGACTGATACGTCGTTGCCTTGGGGTCTTTAAGCGTACCTGTACTTGACAGGACACGTGACCGCAAGAGAGGGCTACTTTTAGTGATCTAAAATAATGGCGGAAAGGGCTGGCCTACTTCATGGAGGTAGTTCAATTATAAATAATCCTCTATTGTTTTGTTCATTACACATATTTGTTGAACTAGAGCCCTACTCTAGCTCTTTCTTTGTTACCTTTTATCAACCAAAGTAAAGTAGATAATTGCAACTATGCAGTGTCCCAAAATCTTAGAGGTTTAAAAAAAATACTCTCTGACTCTCAAGATATTCTGTATTAACCAAAAACAATATATATATATACATATATATACACACATATATATATATATACACACATACACGTATGTATGTGTATATATATACATACACATATATTTATATACATACATACATATGACAGTCTCCCCGTTCCTTAATTATTTAGATAATTATTTTCATTTCTCATTTTGTGAGTGTATATAGTCATACATTTCCGGATCCTTTGGGCTAAACATTTTCTTATACTTGAGGAAAAAAAAACATAATAAAAGTAAAGGTATGGTAAATAATAAATAAAAATAAAATGAATAATAATAAAATAAAAGTAAAGGTATTTTGTTGGGTTTTTAAAAATTTTTCCTTTTTATTACAAATATAATAATCAACAAACTTAAATCCCTAGAACCAAAAAAAAAGGAATTGTGTATGAAGCCATAAATCTCTGCTACCTAAGTTGTTTTTAAAGTATAGACTAAATATAATGTATCTGTGACAAAATCGTTCTGTTTATGTCATCTCCTTTTGTTTTTCTTTTTTGTTCTCTTCTGTGTATTTTATATTTTATTGATGATATTTTCTTTCTTTTTTCACCTCTATTACTTTCCATTAAATCACTCCCTCCTCTCTCCCATCTTCCCTCTCTCATACATAGTATGTTGTCTTTTTCTTTGCCTTTAGCCAAAGGCTTGTCTTAGACACCATTTTACTCTTGGTGGTTTAGTCTTGGCCACTGAGAAGCAGATTCCATGTTCTTTACTGGGCACAATGCCCTGTACAATCTAACTAGTTTGACCTGAAGACAAAAGAAAGAGCACATTAAAGTCCTACTTGCTGAAAGAGGAAGGGTCCATTTATTCAATGTTTGTTGCCTGGAAACTTCCAGTTGTATGTGTTTTTAAAGTGATTATATGTCAAATCCTGCAGGTGCAGGAAATAAAACACAGGGTATAGCTTGCCATGAAAGCTGAATTAACTTTCAGTATAGGGCTCATGTCAAGAGTTGGATAGTGGTGTTCACAATGTGCCAGCTGCAGCCTGCAGTATACTCATCAATTTGCTTGAAGGAGTCTTCCCCCATCATCATCCATGAAAAGAGAGCATTGCAAACAGTCCCAAACAAATCGTGAGCAGTCAGCAGGTAACTTTTTGTGGGGGATGGTCAGCCAGATGGGAGAAGGGCACATTTTGTGAATATGAATTCCACTGTCTTCCTATTTCCTCTAGAACAAACTATAAACTCCCCTCTTTAGTTTATAAAATCCTTCACAACCTGGCTCCAACTTGTCTTTCCAGCCTTATTATATAATACTCCCCCTCTTGCCCTCTGCCAAATTGCCCTTCTCTTTGTTCCTCCCATAAGACCTTCCATTTCCCACCTCAGGGCACTTGCTGCACCCTTACTGTCTTCCTGGATGTACCTGGAAATGTACTCTCTCTACACCTCTTCTTCATAGAATCCTTTTCTTTGAGACCCAATTCAAGCACCGTCTTCTGTGTGAAACATTCCCTGATCATTCCAACTGCTAATTTCCTCCCTCTTGAACTACTTGATATTTAACTGTTTTGTATTTATTACACACACACACACACACACACACACACACACACACACACACACACAGTTTCCATGTCTACTTATGTGTGTCTTTGATGTCTCTCCTATTAGAATATAAGCTTCTTGCAAGTAGAGATTGTTTGATTTATGGTGCTTGTTTCTCCCATGACTTAACATAGTGTCTGTACACAGTATGTATTTGATAAATGCTTGTTGACTGATTGATATATAGTGTCTTTAAATCTAGGGGATATGGATCCTGTGGGTGTTCTCAGACACACCAAGACAGAAAAGAAAGGACTATAGACCAGAAGTCTGGGATGAGGGGGGAAGAAGAAGAAGTAGAAGAAGAAGAAGAAGAAGAAGAAGAAGAAGAAGAAGAAGAAGAAGAAGAAGAAGAAGAAGAAGAAGAAGAAGAAGTAGAAGAAGTAGAAGAAGAAGAAGAAGAAGAAGAAGAAGAAGAAGAAGAAGAAGAAGAAGAAGAAGAAGAAGAAGAAGAAGAAGAAGAAGAAGAAGAAGAAGAAGAAGAAAGATGATGATGATCTTAGGAGCTAAGTTTTAGTTTGCCCGACTATTCACATAATTACAGCAAAGGGATATTTATTGTCTGAATTATCCAGGTCATTGCCACATTGTCTGCCTCCCTCTACCAGAGGACAAGAACTAGTTAGCCAGCAAAAGAATATAGAAAGCAATAGCCATCACTGAGAATAAAGATTTATGACATTTTATAGTAAATTGGCAAGGCTAATGGAACAAAGCTGTATTCAAAACTAAACAGAAATTTAGACAACTTCATGGGTAAAGTCAACAACAATAACACATTTATATAGCATATTAACATTCACAAAGTGCTTAATACAGCAAAGGGGCGAGAGCTAGGAAAGGAGAACAAGAGGCAAAAAAATGAGATGAATTCATATTTTTTCTCTCTAAGTTCACAAGCAAGTATTTATTTTTCACTTTAAAGGTAAATATACATCTGAACTAAAGCCACACATGTCTGTTGTATGTGTGTGTGTTTGTGTGTATATGTATATATACAGATGTGTATGTACATACATACATGTCTGTGTGTGTCCCAGGAAGAAGCTTAATTTAAATTATTCCCAAATGCTCACAACTGCTATTAGTGATCAAAAACAGAACAGACAGTTCTGGAGAGTGGAAGAAAATGATGCTTGCTTGTCAGATGGAGGCAGGAAGTTATCTTGAGATTCTGCCTCACTTCCTACTAAGAGTTGTCATGTCATTAAATGGAGGAGGGCAATAAAAGCAGCTAAAATGATGTTAGGATATCAATAAAATTCACAATTCAGTATCACAGGAAAAGAAATCAGTTTCTTTATATTTGTTATGTTATTATTTCGTAAGCCCCACAAAGCCATGTACTAAAGTGGATGAGTGAGATTAAGATTATTCATAAAATAGATTCCACCCAAGCTACCACTTTCCAATGTTATATTGAAAAGTACATTCGCCATTGATATTTCTGGAATTGCTGTGAATGTTTCCATTTATTTATCTATCTGTCTATTTATTTTAGAGTCAGTTGGATAATATTTGTGCTGTAAGATTTTTTGTTCTATCTGCCTTGTACTATGTTGTCTATAAAATGTTATGAATATATTCTCATAATTCTCCTTTAGTCACACTCTGATCTAAGATATGTAGTCTGACATCTGAATTTAAGAACTATGGGGCTTGGATTTCCCAATAGAGATGCTCTTCTGCTCTGGTATACAAAAATAAGATGCCACTATAACAGTTGCCAATGGCAGAGGGTATATGTGTACAATAAGCAATAAATTAAGATTTACCCACTGACTATAGAGTATGGTGCAAGGTACTGAAATTGGGGGAAGGGCAATGCAAAATTTATAAAAGGCAATAGTCTTTGCCCTTCAATTTATTTTATTAAATATCTACTATGTATACCGCCATGCTAGTCACTTTACAAACATTATTTCATTTGATGTTCACAAGAACCCTGGGAAGATAGATGCTATTATTATCCCCATTTTTTTTAGCAGTTGAGAAAAGTGGGGCATCCATTACTTAGGTTAAGTAATTTGTTCAGGATCATGCAGCTGATGTGTCACATTTGAACTCAAGTCTTCCTGACTTTGGGCAGCTGGCTGGTGCAGTGGATAAAGTGCTAGGAAAGGCAGGAAGACTCTTCTTCCTGAGTTCAAATCTGACGTTGGAGGGTGGAGCCAAGATGGCTGAGTAAAAGCAGAGACTTGCTTTAGCCTTCCCCCAAATCCCTCCAAACACCTGTAAAAAATGACTCTAAACAAATCCTAGAGTTACAGAACCCACAAAATGATACAGTGAAACAAGTCTCTAGCCCAAGATGGCCTTGATGGTCGCTGGGAAAGGTCTATTGCACCATGCCAGGAGCAGAGCGCAGCACAGCATGGATCATGCCAGCACAGACCAAGCTGGAGAAGAGCAGGGGGAGCAGGCCACAGGGCGCTGAATCACTGAGCTGTGGTGATTTCCAGACTTCTCAACCCACAAATGTCAAAGACAACTTAGCAGGTCAGTGAGAAAACTCGGTTGGACCTGGCTGAGAGAAGGGCATGGTCCGGCTCTAGCCCCTGGGTGGCAGAGGTAGCTGCAGTGGTGGCAGTATAGTGGCAGCAGGAGCAGCAGTAGCAGTGACTGCTTCTGGAGCTCCAGGCCCACAGACAGTGAGGGGAATCAGGCTGCTGATCAGAGAAGGAGTGCAGCGATCTCTTTGCTGGCCCTGAGGCAGGATTCTCTTTTTTTTGCCCTGCTTGGATCTGGGTCACAGTACTGGTTGGTGGTCCTGGGAAGGAGGAGTGTTAGTGTGGCAGAGCTTGTGGTGGCTGTGGAGAGGGAGTCCTCTTTGCAGTTCCAAGACAGAAAAGAGTGCTTGAGGTCACTCACAGACCAGAGTGCAAGCCAGGAAAGGAGTAAACACCTCTCCTTGGATCATACCAGCTCAGAAGAACTGAAAATTTATAGGCGCCTACAAGTAGCTCTGAAAATAGCTGCAAAAAAACCCCCTGAAACTTGGGACAGAGCACTCTACACTCTGGAAGCAGAGTCATACCTTGACAAGGAGCTCAAAAATCAAGTAATTGGCTGGAAAATAGACGGACAGCATAAAAAAAAAAACTCAGGCTATAGAATCTTACTTTGGTGACAAAGAAGATCAAAACATACAGCCAGAAGAAGACAACAAAGTCAAAGATCCTACATCCAAAGCCTCCGAGAAAAATATGAATTGGTCTCAGGCCATGGAAGAGCTCAAAAAGGATTTGGAAAAGCAAGTTAGAGAAGTAGAGGAAAAATTGGGAAAAAAATGAGAGTGATATAAGAAAATCATGAAAAATAAGTTAGCTGCTTGCTAAAGAAGACCCCCAAAATACTGAAGAAAATAACACCTTAAAAAATAGACTAACCCAAATAGTGAAAGAACTCCAAAAAGCCAATAAGGAGAAGAATGCTTTAAAAAACAGAATCAGCCAAATGAAAAAGGAGATCCAAAATCTCACTGATGAAAATAATACTTTAAAAATTAGAATGGAGAAAATGGAAGCTAATGACTTTATGAGAAATCAAGAAATTATAAAACAGAACCAAAAGAATGAAAAAATAGAAGACAGTGTGGCATTGGAAAATTGGAAAATTGGAAAAATTTTCCACTGACCTGGAAAATAGATCCAGGAGAGATCATTTTAAAATTAGTGAACTACCTGAAAGCCATGATCAAAAAAAGAGCCTAGATATGGTCTTTCAAGAAAATCATCAAGGAAAACTGCTCTGATATTCTAGAAACAGAAATTGAAATTGAAAGAATCCACCAATCATCTCTTGAAAAAGATCCCAAAATGAAAATTCCTAGGAATATTGTAGCCAAATTCCAGAGTTCCCAGGTCAAGGAGAAAATATTGTAAGCAGCCAGAAAGAAACAATTTGGGTATTGTGGAAACATAGTCAGGATAACACAAGATCTAGCAGCTTCTACATTAAGGAATGGAAGGGCTTGGAATATGATATTCCAGAGGTCAAAGGAGCTAGGATTAAAACCAAGAATAACCTACCCAGAAAAACTGAGCGTAATACTTCAGGGGGGAAAATGGATTTTCAATGAAATAGAGGACTTTCAAGCTTTCTTGATGAATAGACCAGAGCTGAATAGAAAATTTGACTTTCAAATACAAGAATCAAGAGAAGCATTAAAAGGTAAACAGGAAAGAGAAATCATAAGGGACTTACTTAAGTTGAACTGTTTACATTCCTACATGGAAAGATGATATTTGTAAGTCATGAGACCTTTCTCAGTATTAGGGTAGTTGAAGGGAATATACATATATAGAGAGAGAAGGAATAAGGTGAGTTGAGTATGAGGTGAGGATATCTAAAAAATAAAATTAAAGGGTGAGAGAGGAATATATTGGGAGAAGGAGAAAGGGAGAGAAAGAATGGGGTAAATTATCTCAAATAAAAGAAGCAAGAAAAAGTTGTTATAATGGAAGGGGAGAAGGGGAAGGTGAAAGGGAATAAGTGAACCTTACTCTCATCAGATATGGCTTAAGGAGGGAGTAACATACACATTCAGTTGGGTATCTTACCCTACAGGAAAGTGGGGGGAAGGGGATGGGGGGATGATAGAAGGGAGGACAGATTAGGGGAGGGGGTAGTCACAAGCATGCACTTTTGAAAAGGGACAGGGTCAAATGAGAAAATTGAATAAATAGAGAACAGGATAAGATGGAGGGAAATATAGTTAGTCTTTCACAACATGACTGTTATGTATTTTGCATAATGATACATGTGTGGCCTATGTTGAATTGCTTGCCATCTCAAGGAGGGTGGGTGGACAGGGAAGAAGGGAGAGAATTTGGAACTCAAAGTTCCAAAAATAAATGCTCAAAAAAAGAGTTGTTTTTACATGCAACTGGGAAATAAGATATACAGGCAATGGGGTATAGAAATCTATCTTGCCCTACAAGAAAGTAAGGGGATAGGGGATATGGGGGAGGAGTGGGGGGAGAGAAAGGAGGGCAGACTGGGGAAAGGGGCAATCAGAATACATGCCATCTTGGGGTGGTGGGAGGGGAGAGATGGGGAGAAAATTTGTAACTCAATATCTTCTGGAAATGAATGTTGAAAACCAAAAATAAAGAAATTAATTTTAAAAATATGGCCTCAGACACTTACTAACTGTGGGACCCTAGGCAAGTCATTTAACTTTGTTTGTCTCACCTCACCTGTAAAATGAACTGGAGAAAGAAATGGCAAACCACTCTAGTATCTCTACCAAGAAAACCCCAAGTGAGGTCACGAAGAATCAGACACAACTGAAAAATGACTGGATAACAATAAACTTCCTGACTCTGGGCTCAGGGCTTTCTATATTGTGCCACACCTAGCAGAGAAAAAGGCACCAATAAAGTTAACTGTATATGTTACATAGGTGGCATGGTGGATAAATCAGAGAACTTGGAGTCAGGAAGACTTGAGTTCAAATCCTGCCTTAGACATTTATCAGCTGTGTGACACTGGGGAGGGCACTTAATCTTCAGTTTCTTCATCTGTAAAATGAAGGAGTCAGACTCATTGACCTCTAAGATCCCTTCCAGCTCTAAATCTATGATCCTGTGATCATATGATGCATCAGAGAGTTACAAAACAAAGCACAATGTAAAATCTGTGGAGAAAGATCCAACCAGGGAGAATCAGGTGAAGCTTCCTAGAGGAGCTGGCATTTTTTGAGCTAAGGACAGGAAGGAGGCCATGAGGTAAAGATCATTTAAAAAATCACAGAATACTAAAATTAAAATATACCTCAGTGAACATTCTCCAGGAGTTTTTTTTTTTTAACCTAGAATCAGTGAACTTTTAAAAAACCATTTTGGAGACTTCCAGGGGTGGAGCCAAGATGGTGGCTGGAAAGCAGGGACTTGCGTGAGCTCCCCACCATGTCCCTCCAAAAACCTATAAAAAATGGCTCTGAACAAATTCTAGAACTGCAGAACCCACAAAATTGCAGAGGGAAGCAGGGATCCAGCCCAGGACAGCCTGGATGGTCGCTGGATGAGGTCTATCGTGCATGGAGAGGAGGGGAGCGGAGCTCAGCGTAGGAGGCAGCAGGACCAACCAGACCAGGAGCTGGGCAGGACAGGCCCTAGCACCCTGAATCAGTGAGCTGTGGCAGCTACCAGATTCTCAACCCACAAACACAAAAGACAACAGAGAAGGTTAGCAGGAAATGCTGTGGGGGACAGAGTTCGCGGTTGGGCCACAGCCCCAGGGGCAGCGGGGGAGGTGCAGCTACAGAACTACAGCTGCAGTTACTTCCGGCCCCAGGCCCACGTGGTAGGAGGAATTAAGTGGCAGATCAGAGCAGGAATGCAGAGCCTGCTGAAGATTTGTGTCGGGTCCGGGTGTGTGGTTCTTAAGGAAGGAGGAGTGCTGGTGTGGCAGAGCTGGCTGTATAGAAATAGCTCTGAAATCAACGGCACATCCCCTCAAGCTTGGAACAAAGTACTCTTTGCTCTACAAGCAGTCATACCCCGACGAAAAACTCAAGGGTCAAGTAAGTTGGCTGGGAACATGACCAGGCAGCGAAAACACACCCAGATTCAGTCTCAGACTTTGGAATCCTTCTTTGGTGACAAAGAAGACCAAAACATATGGCCTGAAGAAGTCAACAAAGTCCAAGAGCCTACACCAAAAGCCTCCAAGAAAAACATGAACTGGTCTCAGGCCACGGAAGAGCTCAAAAAGGAGTTGGAAAAGCAAGTTAGAGAAGTAGCGGAAAAATTGGGACGAGAAACGAGAATGAGGCAAGAAAACCATGAAAAACAAGTCAATGGCTTGCTAAAGGAGACCCCCAAAAAAATACTGAAAAATATACTGAAGAAAACAACACTTTAAAAAATAGACTAACTCAAATGGCAAAAGAGCTCCAAAAAGCCAATGAAGAGAAGAATGTCTTGAAAGGCAGAATTAGACAAATGGAAAAGGAGGTCCAAAAGACCACTGAAGAAAATACTACCTTAAAAATGAGATTGGAGCAAGTGGAAGCTAGTGTCTTTATGAGAAATCAAGATATTATAAAACAGAACCAAAGGAATGAAAAAATGGAAGACAATGTCAAATATCTCATTGGAAAAACCACTGACCTAGACAATAGATCCAGGAGAGATAATTTAAAAATGATTGGACTACCTGAAAGCCATGATCAAAAAAAGAGCCTAGATAACACCTTTCAAGAAATAATCAAGGAGAACTGCCCTGATATTCAAGAGCCACAGGGCAAAATAGAAATTGAAAGAATCCATAGATCGCCTCCTCAAATAGATCCCAAAAAGAAAACTCCTAGGAACATTGTTGCCAAATTCCAGAGCTCCCAGGTCAAGGAGAAAATACTGCAAGCAGACAGAAAGAAACAATTTGAATATTGTGGAAAAACAATCAGGATGACACAGGATCTGGCAGCTTCCACATTAAGGGACTGAAGGGCTTGGAATATGATATTCCAGAGGTCAATGGAGCTAGGATTAAAACCAAGAATCACCTACCCAGCAAAACTGAGTATCATGCTGCAAGGCAAAATATGGATTTTCAAGAAAATAGAGGACTTTCAAGCTTTCTCAGTGAAAAGACCAGAGCTGAATAGAAAATTTGACTTTCAAACACAAGAATCAAGAGAAGCATGAAAAGGTAAATGAGAAAGAGAAATCATAAGGGACTTACTAAAGTTGAACTGTTTTGTTTACATTCCTACATAGAAAGATGATGTGTATGATTCATGAGACCTCAATATCATAGTAGCTGAAAGGAATATGCATATATATATATATATTATATATATATGTGTGTGTGTGTGTGTGTGTGTGTGTGTGTGTGTGTGTGTGTGTATACAGACTGGGGAACCCGGCAACCAGAATATATGCCATCTTGGAGTGGGGGGAGGGTAGAAACAGGGAAAAAATTTGTAATTCAAACTTTTGTGAAAATCATTGCTGAAAACTAAACATATTAAATAAATTAAAAAAACATTTTGATAATTGTATTTCACTATAACTTGTTTCCTTTATTATCCTATGTATTTTATTTTATGCATTTTGAAATATCATTCTGAAAAGGGGTTCATATATTTCACTAGACCACCAAAGGTGTCCATGACCCAAAAAGAGATTAAGAATCCTAGATTCTTACCTATCTAACCTATCTCTGTAAAAGAATTCCTGCTAAAACACATTATGAACAGAACTTTTATGTGTTAAGTAAAGTTATTAATGTAATTGTGTTATTTTCCATTCCATACATGAAACTAGATTTTAAGATCATCCAGTTGAGCATGTTATTATGCTGCAGTAGATATTCAGGTCCTGCATTGACCAGTCTCTGAGAAAGCAGACATATAAAGAAGTCTTCTGTCTGAAGCAGGTTTTGCTTCAAGACATCCTTATTTTCAGTACATCAGGCCTGCTTTTGCAGTCTTTATTCCTCGCATGGCATTGCCCCTTGCTCTGTCTTTCATCTAGCTTTTTCAAATGCCCTAACTCACAACTTTCCTGGAGCTAACTCTTGGACTCATAGATTGAATCATGGTTCCTTAGAGATGGAGGTGGCCTCTGAGATCATCTACTCCAATCTGTACCAGAAAAGCTATCTCCTCTATGACCACCAGAATAAGTGGTCACCTCTTCTCTTTAGGTATTGAATATGCTTGAAGCCTTCCAATGATAAAGAACTCACTGCCTCCCAATTCTGCCAATTGCACTTAGCAACAGCCTACATCTTCATCAACATGTCTTCCAGCCAGTGCTTCTAACTGCTTTCTTAGAACAATTAAAACGAGTTGGATCTCTTCCTCACAGGACAGCCTTTCAAATACTTGAGATCAGCTACCACATCTGCCCCTAGAGTTATCTTCTGCAGGCTAAAACTCCCTAAATTTTCAACTGATTCTCAGATGAAAAGACCTCAAGTCCTTCACTATCCTGGTTGATGCTTAACATGTCTTTTTAAAAATGTGGTACTCAGAACTAAATAGAATGCTTCAGATGTGGTCCAACCAGGGCAGAGTTAAGAGGGATTATCATTTTCTTATAACTGGGAGGATGCCTCTGAATTCAACCCAAGATCACATTAGGGTTCTGTTTTTTTGTTTTTTGGGTGTGTGTGTTTTTTGGGTTTTTTTGGCTGCCAAATCATACTTCTGGTCTGCACTGAGCTTTCAGACTAATAAAATCTCTAGATTTTTATTTTATTTTATTTTTAATTTATGGAATAAAACAAGCATTTCCATAACATATTACAATAAAAAGATGATTGCACATGCAACTGTAAATCTACCATGCACAACCTGCCATTCACATATACAACAAAATTATCATGTAAATTTATTTTTTTCTTTTTCTTCCCTTCTCCCCCCCTTCCCAAAGATGACTACCATTAGACTCAAATAAGTATTTATATGTAAAATTATTCCATACATACTTCTATTTATCAATTCTTTCTCTGGATGCAGATAGCATCTTTCTTTATATGTCCTTTGTAGTTAATTGGGGTATTTATAATAGTCAAAGTAGTTCTTAAAACAATATTCTGTTACTATATACAATGTTCTCTTGGTTCTGCTCACTTCACCCTTCATTATTTCTTTCCAGGTTTTTCTAAGATCATTGAGCTCATCGTTTCTCATAGCACAGTAGTAATCCATCACAATCATATACCACAACTTGTTCAGTCATTCCCCAATTGATGGGCATGCCTATAGTTTCCAGTTCTTTGTCATCACAAAGAGAGCTGCTATAAACATTGTAGAATGGATAGGTACTTTTCCTTTTTCCCTAATCATCTTTGGAACTAGACCTAGTAGTGGTATTGCTAGGTCAAAGGGTATATATAGGTAGTTTAATAACTCTTTAGACATAAATCTAGATTGCTCTCCAAAATGGTTGGATCAGTTCAAAATTTTACGACAGTGAATTATTGTCCCAATTTTTCCACATCCCATGCAATGTTTATTGCTTTTCCCTTCAATCGTTTTAGCCAAACTGATAGGTACAAAATGGTATCTCAAGGTTTTTTGATTTGCATTTCTCTAATCAAATAATGATTTAGAACATTTTTTCATATGACTATAAATTGTTTTGATTTCTTCATTGGAAAACTGCTTATTCGTATCCTTTGACCATTTATCAAATGGGGAATGACTCAAATTCTTATAGACTTGACAAAGTTCTTTATATATTTGAAATATGAGACCTTTATCTGATGAACTGTCTATAAAAATTTTTCCCCAATTTTCTGCTTTCCTTCTGATTTTGGCTACACTTCTTTTATTTGTACAAAACCCTTTTAATTAAATATAATCAAAATGATCCATTTATGCCTATTTTTCTCTATCTCTTATTTATTCATAAATTCTTCACCTATCCATAAGTCTGATAAGTAATATGTTCCTTGTTCTTAAAATTTTCTTGTAATAGCATCATGTATCTATTTTGATCTTATCTTGGTAAACAGCATAAGATATTGATCTATGCCTAGTTTCTGCCATACTGCTTTCCAGTTTTCCCCACAATTTTTTATACCAAATAATGAATTCTTATCTCAAAATGTTAAGTCTTTACATTTGTCAAATACATGGTCATTATGTTTATATTCTGCTGTAAATTGTATGTCTAATCCATTCCATTAATCTACCTTTCTATTTCTTAGCCAGTACCTAATAGCTTTGATAATTATTGCCTTATAATATAGATTAAGGTCTGGTACTGCTAAACCTCCTTCCTTTATATTTTTTTCCATTATTTCCTTTGATATTTGTAACTTTTTGTTCTTCCAAATTAATTTTGTTATTGTTTTTTCTAATTCAGTAAAATAATTTTTTTGTAATTTAATTGGGGTGGCATTGAATATATAAATTAGTTTGGTTAAAATTGTCATTTTTATTATATTGGCCCTGATTACCCATTAACAATTAATATTTCTCCATTTATTTAAATCTGATTTTATTTTCATACAAAGCTGTTTTATTTTTTTAAAAATAATTTTGTTTATATAGTTCCTGTGTTTGTTTTGACAGGTATACTCAATTCTTTTTGGATTCTGATTCTGTCATCTATTGTTAGCTATCATTCTCAGCTTGATAAAAATATGACACCACACAGGGCCAAGGTATAGATCCTGAGGGTATTCTACTGAACAACTCCTCTCAAGTTGACTTTAACCATTGTCAACTATTCTTTGGGCCCAGGCATTTGACCAATACCAAATAAATCTAACTATGTCATTATGCAGTACACATCTTTACATCTTCTCCATAAGAATAATATGACATACTTTGTCAAACATTGCTAAATCTAAAATAAATTATATCTACATCATTCCCCTGATCTACTAGTGGAGTAAAGATAATAACAATTGACTTGTGATTTTATTTCATTTTAATTTTTTCAATTAACAAAAATGATTTTCTCTTCCTTTTATTTCTCCTGTCTCCAATTTTAAAAAAGAAATAAACTTAAACAAAATCCTTGTCCAAGGGTGTGTTGGAGCCACCTCCAACTGGCTTATCAGGGCCTGTTGTTAAATTTTCATTGTGAGCACTTACACTTCAAAAATTGGCAAATACTACAAACCAGGGCTTGATTTGTTGTTTTATTGATTTCTAGCTTTAAAAAGTGATGGAGAAAATTTAATAATGTGGATTAAATTTTAAAGTATGTCATATATACATATGCATATATACACATATTTACATATGCATACATATACATACGTGTGTGTGTGTGTGTGTGTGTGTGTGTGTGTGTACTGGTTGTTAAACAGTTACCAGCACACCCCTGCTTATAATAAACAAATATGCATAGTCAAGTAAAATAAATTCATTCACAAGCCATGTCCATTGTGGACCCTTTGTCCATCACCTCTGACAGGAGGTGGGTACTTTATTATCGATCCTCTGAGGTTTTGTTTTGTTAGACATGTAATATCAGTTATACAGAGAACTTCCACATACAAAAATTCCCTCTACTAATATGGGTCATCACCTTCTAGAGCTGCCTACAGCACCAAGAGGTTAAATGACTTGCCCAAAGTCACACAGTTAGTATGTGTCACACACCAGGTCTTCTTGGCTTTGAGGCTGGCTGCTCTCTAGACATTATGCTATGCTACTTGCCTCTTACCAGTTTATTAACCTTGTCAAAAAAAAAAAGGAAGGAAAAAAACTTTACTCTGGAATGACCTGTTCTTCGCAGACTGGTTCTTTGTAATTACTATTTCCTTTTCTGGATGATCACTAACCATCTGTCTAATGAATCACCCTAGAATTTTCTAAGAAATAAAAGTTTATATACATATGAATAATATCAAGTACAAAATACAGTCTAAAATTAAATTGAGTGATTAAAAATTCCCATAGCCTGTCATTTATTTCCCTTCTGAGGAGAGAAGAGGAAATACCCAGGTAGAATAAATTTTACATTTTAAAATGTAAATTCATAAATACAATGTGATTGAAATTAATCTAAAATTGTATTTATTAAAATTTATTATTTTGTATGAACTAGCCTGCCTATGATGAACCACTTTCTCAACTGAAGCTACCATTTTCTTTACCGGAAGAAGTATTGTCTTCTTTTGCATCAGTGCCTTATGACAAACATTTAACTATAGATACATAATGAAATTTGAGTATAGCATTCTGCTGTTACAATGTGACCATCATTCTACCTAGAGAGCAGCCTGAGCCAAGGATCCCCAATCATTTCTTGAGAAGAAATTTACATTCATGAGCTCATAGATTTGAAGCTGAAAGGAAACACAGAGATCACGTAATCCAATCTCCTCATTTTAAAAATGAGAAAACAGGTGTTTAGGGTTCAAGTTGAACTACATTGGTAGAAAGCAGCAGAACTATGATTGTACTCATGGTTTACCCAAGTCTTATGATTGCCAACCTAGGAAAGAGTTGTTGGCACAGGACAGGGCTCTAAGGCATTGGATAGATTTAAAGGGGAACCTATTATTTAACCACTTATCCTTCCCCTTTGGAACTTACCCAAAACCACGGAAAAAGAGACGTGGTGCAGCCAACTTGAAAATTAAAGAGAACAATTTATTAAATAACCAGTTTAGGTTATATTAAAGTTTCTTACAAAGCACTCTGAAATTCTATGTCTATCACTATTTATGGGCCAGACCATAAATCTTGTCTCATTTCAGAGCTTAAAAACTCAAGCTATATTTCTTGATGAGAAGAAGTGTAGAGTAGTGGGTAGAGAGAGTCTTGGAGTTAGAACGTCAAATTCTGCCTTTCATGCTATGCTTGCATCTTTATTGTTCAAAACTGAATTGAAACAAGCCACTTCCCAAAAATAAATGATACTCCCTCTGTTTCCTCCGCCCAAAACAACAAAAACTGCTTCTGAGTAGGCAAACTTGGATAATTTCTAACTTATGCTAATTTAATCTAATCACAGTTAATATCCAACTACTGTCTTGTAGGATTTACAAAGTCAGAAGGGTCTAAATCCCGATTTAATGGAGTATATACAAATAGTACTGAAAGGAGCCAGAGATAAAGTAGGCTTCATTCAGATAGTAAAAGTATAACGTCACTCTTCTTATACAAATCAATTAATTCCCTGTCTGGCCAAACCCTTACCACTCTGGAAACGCTTGTCAGGAATCATTCTTCTCTCCTTTTCTTAATCTTTTACCACTTTTGCCAGAGCCATCAATAAACTATGGAAGGTGGGACAATGAAGTCTTTCATGGAGTTGAAGGGGAAAAAACCAACAGAAAATAAAAGTCCTCTGTCTCATAGACTTTCTCTCTCCTTTCCTATTGCCATGAGCCTACTAAAGAAAGCAAAGAAGGAATTATAGGAAAAGTTCAGTCCCTGTTCTAATGTTCAGAAGGTAGTTGAGGCATAAAGAAACCTGAGATGGGATTGCTTAAAGGAGTCAAGAGTATTATGGTAAGATGGCTTTGTGTTTCTAAAAGGATTGACGGCCCCTGGATATTATGTGTTGGATGAGTTTTCATTGTTAAGACATCTAATCCAATATATTGGATGAAAGGACAGACTCTGGTGCTCTGAAAAGTATTGAGACTTGGCAAAGATAATTCATGGACATTATAGCCAATGCTAAATAGAAAATAGATGATCAATTCAATTCTGATAAGCTCACTGGCTGAACCCTGTTCCCTTTCATTTTATACTAGATCTTTCCTATAATGTTCAATGAGATCTTAGAACTCACTTTTAACCTCAGTGTCCAGGAAACCATGTTTTAAAAAATATATTTTTAAAGATTATATACTATATTAAGTCATGGTCTCTGTTATCTTTGTTTTACATTAGGTAACATATATGGAGGATACACCAAAGCAGAGCTACTCTAAGAGATTCTGTTCCCTTTAGTGCCATGAATCTTCGCAAATGCTTGGGAAGTAAGGTGCTTGGAGGTACCAGTCTCTGTGCTTCTCATAAGCTACACAAACTGAATTCACTGGATCTTTCGGCTAGATGAATCACCAGGTGTCATCTCCCTGCCCCCCCACTCCTCCCAAACTGCCCCCACCCCCAGTTAGGGCAGAATGTCGGATTTAGAGTCAGACGACTTAGGATAAAATTCCGGTTTTACTACTTACTACATGTGACTTTGGGCTAATCCCTTCAGCTCCCTTGGCCTGAGTAAGGATCAAATTAGGGAACTTTTGTTTTTACTTATTACTCAAATCTATATGAAAAGTTGATGAGAACATTTGGGATTTTAATATTTGTTTAAACTGAAAGATCTGGAAGAAAAGGACCCTCAAACCGCACCCCCCCACACACACACACACCTGTCAAAAAGGCAGAAGGAGAGTGTGATATAGTGGGAAAGGATAATATTTTTTTTTAAATATTGCAGAATCACAGATGCAGAGTGGGAAGAGACCTCTGAAAACATGGAGTCCTTTGGACACAGGAGAAAACCAAGGCATGGGCAGCTTAGGTGATTTACCCAAGTTTGAATAGGTAGTTCAGTGATAGGATTTGAACAAAGGTCCTTTAAAGCCACCTTTATGAGGCTTACCCCTGTACCAAAGGGTTTCCTTGTTAGGTATATGACCTTAACCAAGTCATTTAACTTTCTGCCACTAGGTTGTTGTGTGCCCTTGAGCAAGTCTCTTTGAATAGGGAATTAATGAATAAAAAATTAATTTTTAAGCTCTTACCATGAATTCTGTGCTAAATGATAAGGAATTGGAAAAAGAAAACACTCTGCTCGCAAGAAGTTCACATTCTAAAATAGGGAGAAACAACACGTGTAGGAGGTTTCAGCTACAAGTCAGATGGAAAAGCTCCATGCTTCTTAGGATGCAGCACCAAACATTAATGCTATTCCCATTAATAAAACCATATCTGATTCTGATATGGAACCATTTGGCAGTGCCAAGGACTTCAGTATTGAGAAGAGTTCCTTCCTCCCCGCCCCACCCCCTGTGTCCTCATTTGCTATAACTTCTTAGGAGCCTGGGGCTGTGATACCTGCAGGGGTAGTTGCCAGGTTCCATATCTATACACATTTATTCCCTGGACTGTGGTGCAAGGGCCAGGCTAGAAGCAGGGTCTGGAGTATATGTTGTTCCCAGGACTCTTGGGCGTGCCTGCCCCCTTGGTGGCATCTAGGAAACAGTGAGTGTCGATAGTGGCCTCTTTCAGGTCTAAATCTTCCGGACTCTCCTAGTAGTTAACACAGGTTTTTAGTATTAATGATTTACAAAGTGATAACAAAGTTGCTAGACTGCACTTTCCTGTGAGGTTGTTGAGATAGGAAAACAATGGGGTAAGTGAGAAAGTATCTCTTTGTTCTCCAGTTAGTGGGAAAGTAGAATTGTAGCCACACCAGGGAGATTAAAGGGCATGGCTCCGCAACAGTACCTGGAACCCTAGGAACCCTCCACAAATATTAAAAAATCACCTGCACAATAGAATGGAAGTCTTCTCCCTCCCAGGTCAGAGTCTGTCACAAGATTACATAGAGCAAGAGTTGTATGTAAAACCAGAAGACCTAGGTTAAAATTCTTCCTCCTGTTCTTTGACTCAGAGAATCCCTTTCTTCCTCTATGAGAAGAGAGTTTAGATGCCACCTCCTGCATTGCATTTTCTTACTCTCCAACAGCTCTTCCCTTCCCAACTCCAGCAGTATCTCCCTCTTGAAGTTATTTGTATTTATTTACTTTCTTGTGTTACAAGTTGTATTCCCCTGTCTAGAGGGTATAGGCTTGTGTGTCTTTCATGTCCCCAGCCTAGCACAATGTCTTGTACATACTGCAGTATGAACTTAATAAAAGTTGAATTGAGCTGAATTGGGCTGAGAACTGGAGTGTCTTGTTCATGGAACAGCAAAGACACCAGTGTCACTGCATTGAACAGTACATGGCAGGAGGTAATGTAGAAGAAGACTGGAAAGGTAGGAGAGGGTCATGTTATGAGAAGACAAATCTTCATGACAAACAGAAGATCTTGTATTTGATCCTGGAGGTGATAGGGAGCCACAGGAGTTTATTGAGTAGAGGGGTGACATGATCAGACCTATGCTTTAGGGAGATCAATAGGACAGCTGAGGGAAGAATCAGAGAGATTTGAGGCAGGCAAACCCACCACAGGCTATTGCAATAATCCAGACGTAAGGTGGAGGGTCTTACCAGAATGGTGGCAGTATCAAAGGAGAGAAAGGGGAGTATTTGAGAGATGTTGCAAAGGTGAAATCAATGGGCCTTAGCAACAGATTGGATATAAGGGTGGTGTGGGTGACAGACTGTGAAAATTCAAGGATAAAATCTAGGTTGCTAGCCTAAGGGAAGTCTCCTCAAGCTTTGCATGTTTTAATATTGTAAATATCCAGGGATAAAACTGAATGAGATCAAGAATGAAGTAAGAATGTCCATTATCACCACTCTTATTCAATATTGTACTAGAAATACTAGCTATAGCAATAAGACAAGAAAAAGAAATTGAAGTTATAAAAATAAGCAATGAGGAAACAAAACTATCACTCTTTGTAGTTGATATGATGGTATACTTAGAGAACCCTAGAGAATCAATTAAAAAACTAGTTGAAACAATTAGTCATTTTAACAAAGGTACACAATATAAAACAAACCAACAAAAATCATCAACATTCATATATATATATATATATATATATATATATATATATATATATATATATTACCAACAAAACCCAAGAGGAAGAGATAGAAAGAGAAATTGCATTTAAAATAACTACAGACAATACTAAAAACTTAAGAGACTATCTGCCAAGAGAAACCTAAGGATTATATAAACAAAATTACAAAACACTTTTCACATGAAAACAAATCTAAATAATTGGAGAAATATTAGTTGCTCATGGATAGGTTGAGCCAATGTAATAAAAATGACAATTCTACCCAAGTTAATTTACTTATTCCATGCCACATCAATCAGACTACCAAAGAATTATTCTATAGAGCCAGAAAAAATAGTAACAACATTTATCTTGAAGAACAAAAGGTCACGAATATCAAGGGAATCAATGAAAAAAAATTTGAGGAAAGTGGCCTAGCAGTTCCAGATTTCAAACTATATTACAAAGTGGTAATGATCAAAACAATCTGGTACTGGCTATGAAATAAAGCACTGTATCAGTGGAATAGGTTAGGTACATAATGCACAGTAGTAAATGACCATAGTAATCTAGTATTTGATAAGCCCAAAGATTAAAGCTTTTGGGGTAAGATCTCACCATTTGACAAAAAAAAAATGCTATAAAAACTGGAAAGCAATTTGGAAGAAACTAGGCATAGATCAACATTTCATACCATACTGCATGAAAAGGTCAAAATGAATAAATGATTTAGACATGAAGAGTAATGGCATAGGTAAATTAGAGGAGCATGGGAAAATGTACTTGTCAGATCTGTGGCTAACGGAAGAGTGTATGCCCAAATGAGAAATAGAAGGGATTACAGGAAGTAAAATAGATAAGTTTGATTACAGGAAATTTGAAAGCTTTTGGACAAACAAAACCAATGCAGCCAAAATTAAAAAGAAAATGGGAAACTAGGAAAAAATTTTGCAGCAAGTTTCACTAATAAAGGCCTCATT
Organism: Trichosurus vulpecula; assembly: GCF_011100635.1. Taxonomy (NCBI): domain Eukaryota; kingdom Metazoa; phylum Chordata; class Mammalia; order Diprotodontia; family Phalangeridae; genus Trichosurus; species Trichosurus vulpecula. The sequence goes on from NC_050581.1 coordinate 32,163,131, forward strand.
TCTCAATTATATAAGGAACTGAGTCAAATTTCAAAAATTAAGAGTCAGTTTTCAATTGACAAATGATCGAAGGATATGAACAGTTTTCAGAAAAAAATCAAAGCTATCAATAATCACATGAAAAAAAATGCTCTAAGTCATCCAATTTGACTCACTACAACAAGAATTAGTAAATATTTCCTGTGTCTAATAAGATAGGCACCATGGAGGATATGAAAATGAGTAAGATATAGAGTCCCCACCTTCAAGCAGCTTATAGTCTAAAAGGAGAGCTATGACATTTACAATATAAGGGAGAATGTGATGAGTTCCTAAGAAATCTACAAAGTGTTATAAATTCTATAAAAAAGAGATAGATTGCTTCCTGCTGTGAGAGATCGGGGTGCGGTTTCATGAAGGAGATGGCACTTAACCTGGGCCTTGAAGGGTGATTTCTAACACCAATGAGATTTGGACATTCTTGGCACAGGGAACAAAAACATGTGAAATTGTACAGATGAAGAAAAGCACAGGAAATTTTTAAAGGACAACAGGTAGACCTGTTTGACTAGAGTTTAATTTCCCAAGAACAATGTTGCTAGCAACTGCTGTGGCTGTGTAAGGCCCACAACACCAGTACACAGAAGGGCTGCCAGCACAGGTTTTTTGATCTGCTTTTCTAAGGAAAGCAACCCCTTAAGGGTTAACAATCTCACTTTGATCAAACACACATACATCATTCACTTAGTTCAGGAGGAAAAGCCAGCACCCTGAACTTCAGAGCAAATACAAACAGAAATTACAAACAGAAAATATCAACAGATCAAATAACACAAATCAGTAGACAGGCTTCTAGCTTTCTGTCCAACATCTCAGTACATAATTACCAGGGAAGCACCAACATCTGGGTTTCAAGCCAGTGGGCTCCTTAACAATGGCTACCCAGAGTCTTGTCTGGTCAAATCACACAACACTCTTCCAGTGAGTGAGAGCCCCAAACAAAACACTAACCTCTGAGTTTATATACCCTGTTCAGGGTCAAAGGGTGTCACAACCATTCGACTCAAACCTATGTGAACTAGGCTTTCTTGTTTCTTAAGCAAGTCATCAAAGACTCCAGGATTTAATCAAAGAAACAAAGGCCAGACTCATCAAAGGCACTTGATTACTTTAGTGCTCCAAAAGGGAAAACAGAAAAAAAAAGTCCCACCTTAATTACCAAAACACTTACATCTCCAACATGTTGTATTAGGAGGGCAGAGTTTATAATCTCAAAGAGGATCATAAACATGTCTGAAAGGTTCGGAACCGCCGGATATAAGAAACTCTCAAAGTAGAAGGCAGAAGAATCAAAACATATATTTAGGCTCCACAGTAACCAACCCATGAACCAGCAACCCCATTTTGATATATTGATCAAAAGCTTCCAGGCCCAATAAGTACGCCTTGAAAGAGTAACCAGGAGGCTACAGAGAAGCATGATTGCATAAAGCAAAATCATGCTTCCCCCTCTATGGTAATAAGATTACCCACTGGCCTGAAGTCTTTGTTCAGCTTCCTCCCGTAGGTTAGCTCTGCTACTGGCAGCTCCTGCTTCAGCTGTGGCTGTAGCTGTGGCAGCCTCTGGCTCCAACGGGAGCTGCTTTTAACCATCCAGCTTCTGCGGGGGTGTAAGGTACGCCGGGGAAAGCACAGGTTCTTTCAATCTGCTTAAGCAAGGTGAAGGGGTTGACCAGGAAAGCACAGGTTCTTTCCATCAGCTTAAGCAAGGGAAGCAAGGTGAAGGGGCCGACAAGCTTACTCCAGTCCAAGATACAAACAGCATTCAGTTCAGGGGAAAAAGCCAAACTAGTCAAGGGCACTTGTTGACTAAGTGCTAAGGAGCCCATTTTTGGTTGCCAATACACTCCACCCCTTGTTATAGGATACATAATCTAATCAGCCATGTATCCTAGAACATACATTGTGATCCAATTACAAAGGAAACTAAAACATATCATTCATTATAAAGCAAAACATATCATTTGGTGACATTCCTAAATATTGGTTTATGATTCAAATGTGATCCACCCCTAGGTCCCAGCAAGATAATCTCTTCAATCAATCATCCCAAAAATAATTATTAATAATTCAAATGTCCACCCCTAGATCCTTGTATCCATTACATAGGATCAATAATATCATAACAATAAAACAACACAGCAAGGATAACACAAAATAAGTAAACAGAACACTCTCATCATTCCCACCCCCCTTGAACGATTGGGGCTCAAAATCTTGGGGCAAGGGGTGAAGATCTCATTTTCCATAGCTTCTTCATGCTGAAATTGGATGTAGAGATGGCCCTGCCCCCAAAAAGTCCCATTCCAGAGGTCAGTTCTTTAATGAGCTGGCAGGAATTCCAAGAGTGCTATGTGCTTAGGCAGTCACCAGAAAGTGCAGGGTGCTTAAGCCTAAAGGAAACAAAACTAGCAACAAGGTTAGCCAAAACAAAGGACAAAAAGAGTAGACAAGTATGGACTATTATTCTTCAAATAAAATCATCTCAAGTTTGGTTGAGATTTCAGTTATGCAAAGATCCAACATCAGAGCCAAACTCAGGTGGGAAATGTTTCTTTTCAAAAGGAACATAATGAGGAAGCCAAGAGGATCCCACCCTAGATAGAGACTAAGATTGTCCTCTCAGCCTTTCCCCAGATGTACAAGGAAACACAATGGGAAAATTAAACTAAGAGGATCCCATCCTAGATAGAGACTAGGATTGTCCTCCCAGCCTTTCCCCAAATGTACAAGTTTTCATCCGTTAATCACACAAGGTTACCTTTCCTCTGAGTGGCTTATGGCATTTACCAGCATCAGCCATACCTGTGGAGTCTGTGAATCTATTATAACCTATTCACGGTAAAATATATGGTTCAGGGGTACGATCTGGTAATTATTTTCCCCTGAATAGACAACTGTTACAGTGTTGTCCTTCCCATGGGCTATAACTTCTGCAGCCTTTGGAATATCATCTGGCTTCCGTTTTACCCATACCTTAGCTCCTGACTTTATTCTATCAATGGAGCAAGACCCTTTTGCCCCTCTAGTAGTTATTTTGGGAGGAGGGTCAGTTTTCACAAAGGGTATTTTTTCACAGGGGATAATAATCACTTGAACCATCCTATCATTTCTACAAAATTGTACAGGTTTTTTACCCATATTCTGGAGTGTCACAACAATTTCTTTTTGATAATTAGAATCTATCACTCCAGCCAATACATGTATTCCTTGAGCCGCTAATCCTGGTTTAGGTAATATCCATCCAAGATGATTCTTGGGGATTCTCATACATACTCCAGTAGGGGTTTTTCTTATCTCTTTCCTATTTAACCTAAAATTCTCTATACAATGTAAATCATATCCTGCTGAACCAGGTGTTCCTGGACTTGGTAGTGGGACATCTTCCCTCACAGTCCAAAATTCAATGTTTTGGATCTCACATGTTTGCTGTTCTCTGATCTGCAGATTTGGGGTCATCATTCTGGCTAGAGGTGTACTCCCCCCTAAGGGCCTATTATTCAAATTACGTAAGGCAATAGACAAATTATCCTTCCAATGTCGATATGAATTATTTGAGCTTAATTTTCTCAGCTGTTCTTTCAACAATCCATTCATTCTTTCAATTAGCCCAGATGCTTGTGGGTAATATGGAATATGATATATCCATTCTATATTATTCAACAGACAATATCTTTTCACTTCTTTGCCCTTGAAATGTGACCCATTGTCACTTTGAATCTGCATTGGGGTTCCATAATATAAACTTACAATATCTAGAGTTTTACAGGTATTTTTCTGAGTTGCGTCTTTATAAGGACAAGCCACTAGTACACCTGAATAGGTGTCAACACACGTACATACATATTTACATCCTTTATCCTGGGGTAGTGGGCCAATATAATCTATCTGCCAAATTTGGGCTGGAACTTTTCCCCTTGCTATTTCTCCAGTAACTATCCTAGGAAGAGTTCGTTCTTTTTCTAATTGGCATATACAACACTCCTCTGTTATTTGTTTTAACAACGCATGAGAAATACTGATACCTCGATCCTGTGCCCATCGATGGGTGGCCTGGACCCCTAAATGGCCAGCAGTCTGGTGGACCCATCTTGCTAAGGCTGGGTCATCAGTTGGAGTCGGAGTAGGGACAATACATTCAGTAGCAATCTTTGCTAGTCGATCCGCATGTGCATTGTACTCACGTTCTGGTGTGGTCAGGGTTGCATGAGCATCAACATGAAAAACTGACAGATCTGTAACCAAAGACATGTCCCATATATTTTCCCATAACTCTTTACCCCAAACTTGTTTGCCATGAATCTCCCAATTCTGATTCCTCCATATAGGCATCCACGTAGCTAATCCATTAGCTACCGCCCACGAGTCAGTAAATATATGACACTGTCCTCCTTTCTCTGCTCTGATGGCCTGATGCACTGCCATCAGTTCAGCATATTGGCTACTTCCACCTATCCCAGAACTTTCCAGAGTTCTCCTTGTACAGGGGTTATAGGCTACTGCTTTCCAATGTCTCTTCTGTCCTAAATATTTTGCTGTCCCATCAGTAAACCAAGCATGTTTCTTCTGTTCTTCATTTAGTCCGTCATATCCATTATTCCATTTCACTAAGGATGGTACCATCTGTTGCTTAGATTCAAGGGGCTTTTCATTGCTCTCAGTATCAATGTTCGCCACAGATTCATGTAGAGCAGAAACTCCATTTTTGCCTGCTCTGGACCTATTCTGAATATACCACTTCCATTTGATTATGCTTGCCTCTTGTGCATGTCCAATTCTGTGAGAAGCTGGGGTACTCATTACCCAAGTCATAATTGGAATTCCAGGCCTTAATACCACTTCATGACCCAGAGTTAGTTGCTCAGTTTCTACTAAAGCCCAATATGCAGCTAACAGCTGCTTCTCAAAAGGTGTATATTGCACTCCAGATGAGGGCAGTTTCCTTGACCAAAAGCCTAAAGGTACACTTCGGCTTTGTTGTTTTTGCCACAGACTCCAATTTGCATAGTCATCTTGTACAGTCACTTGTAACTCCACTGGCCCATTTTGCATAGGCCATAAGTCTAGAGCTAATTGGATAGCAGCCTTTGCTTCCTCAAAAGCTCTACTTTGTTCAAGTCCCCAGTCAAATTCATATTTCTTTCTGGTGACTTTATACAAGGGTTTTAAAATCTGTCCCAAATGTGGGATGTGGTGTCTCCAATAACCAAACAGCCCTATGAACTTTTGGGCCTCTTTCTTATTGGTAGGGGTGGGAAAATCCTGGATTTTTTGTCGAGCTTGTGGGAGAATTTCTCGCAGTCCTCTATTCCACTGTATCCCCAAGAATTTTACAGTTTGAGCTGGCCCTTGAACCTTTGCGGGGTTGATTTCCCATCCTTTGCTTTTCATATGGTCAATTAATAATGCTAAACTCTCCTCCACCTCCTTTATATTCTTTCCCTGTATCATGATGTCATCTATGTAATGTGTAAGCTGTACACCAGGTAACTTTAATTCATCCAAATGTTCAGCTACAATCCTGTGGCAAATAGTTGGGCTATGAATATATCCTTGCGGCAGGCGTGTAAATGTATACTGTCGGCCTTGCCAAGTAAAAGCAAACTGATTCCATTGCTTGGGGTCTATTGGAATTGTAAAGAAGGCATTGGCCAAATCAATAACTGCATACCAAGTCCCTTCACGTTTTTGTATTCTCTCTATTAAAGTAACCGTGTCTGGGACAGCAGCATACAAGGGAGGAGTCACTTTGTTCAGCTGTCTATAATCTACTGTCATCCTCCATGTCCCATCTGACTTTCGGACTGGCCAGACAGGGTTGTTCCATTGAGTAGTTGTAGGGACTAACACTCCTGCCTCAACACATTCTCTTATAGTGTTGGCAATTTCATCTTGCCCACCTGGCACACGATATTGCCTCAAAGTAATTATTTTAGAAGGTTCGGGCAAAGTGATTGGATCCATCTTGATTTTCCCCACTAAGACTGCATTAATGCCCATTTTCCTCACAGCAAATTGGTATTTCCCTTCGGGTAAATTTAAGGTCATACCCTTCAATATGTCTATTCCAATGATGTATTCGGGAATAGGCACAATAACCACACTATATTCTTTCTTGGGCAACTGTCCAATTTTCATCATTAATTTAACTTGCCTGGCTGATATTTCAGTCCCTCCTAGTCCTGTAATGGTAATAGGAGTTCCATGGCTGAACTTGTCTGGATTTCCATAAATAAGGGTGGCCTCGGCCCCAGTATCTATTAATGCCTCAGTTACCGTACTTGACCCATTTTTCCAATATATGGTCAAGTTAATGTGAGGTCTGCAATCCAGCCTGTGTATTTCCTTAATTTGGACTGGGGCTTGGCCTGTTCCCTAGTATTCCCTTTCATGTGATTCACTTGGGTTTGAAGGTTCAACATCTGTAGTATTTGCAGGAGCAGTTCTTATTTCCCTATCTCTCCTGTTATCAAGGCCTTTATCTCTATACATTCTATATAATTCATTGGTTGGAATTCCATCTATCATTTCAAAACCTACCCCTGCTCTCAATAAAGCAGTAAACATTTCTTTCCTTGTTACTCTCCTTTGGCGCCAAGTTTGCTGGTTATTCACCCTTCTCTCTCGAGGAGATCTATCCCTTCCCCAGTCACCTAAGTCATGTAACTGTAAAATCTTATTTATCACTGTTGTAAGACGGCTCCCTACTTCTCCAAGTAATAAATTCAAAATTAGTTGTTTATAAGCAGGGGGAGCTGTCCTAATTATTAAATTCCTATGAGGCAGTCCCATTGGATCATTGTAATATTTGTCTGCGGTTCCTATCATAATGGCAGTCTTCATCACCTCCTCCTTTAGTCTCATGATACAATCTCTAAGTGAATACCAGGGTCTGTGCTCAGTGGGCCACATAGAATCAGTAGCATATCTCTTATTGCATCCCACAGCGGCTAATGCCAACAGAGTAGTCCTGCTATCACCATCTCCTTGCTGATGATGTTCCCTAAAAGCTTGTTGAACTAGAGGATCATGGCTGATACCTATGAATCTCATGCAGTCTGTCCTATCTACTGATATTCCACTGGCCCCTTGATCACTGAGTCTTACCATCCAAGATATCAATGGTTCTCCTATTCTTTGGCTGAATCTACTCAAAATATCTGTGACTTCTTGCGGTGAGAAATCTTCCTGAATTTCCCTTGTAACTGAATCTTCACCTCGGGTTTCTGTCTTCCTCCTTTGTATGGGTCGAGCCCTTGTCTCATCATTTAACCATCTCCTATTCTCTGTGTGAGGGACATCCTGAACCCCAGTAGTGTTTTGTGCCTCAGCCCCTAACATTGTCTCATTTTCCCCCCACTCACTTCCTCTGCCACCATGGCTAGGACGAAGCAGGCAGTCAGGCTCTTTCTGGGCTGGGTTGAAATGCACTCTGGGCTTTTTTGGTCTCCTGTTGCTCTTAGCCACATTAATAGAAAAGTTCTCATTTGAGTCAGTTTGGTCTCCTGCTATCTGAGATTCCCCTTCTTGCTGTGGGGTAGGAGTGCCCCCATGTCTTTCACTTAATCTCAATCTTTCGTATACTAGCCGGTAGGCTGATAACACTATCCAGCTTTGCCTAGATAGTGATGCCCCTGACTGAATCCCAACTTCTTGTAAACACTTTTCTAAATCCCTAGGATCTCCTCTCCGTAGCCTTGGTTCCCAGTTTTCACAGGGTCCAGCTTTTTTAGCCAATTCTTTTGCTAGGGAGGAATAAAATGGATCCTCCCATCCTGGGATATTCATCTCTTCCTCTGGAATTGTTCTGCTTCTAAATAGAGATCTTATACCTAGCGATCCCATCCTGGTCGCCAAATGTATTAGGAGGGCAGAGTTTATAATCTCAAAGAGGATCATAAACATGTCTGAAAGGTTCGGAACCGCCGGATATAAGAAACTCTCAAAGTAGAAGGCAGAAGAATCAAAACATATATTTAGGCTCCACAGTAACCAACCCATGAACCAGCAACCCCATTTTGATATATTGATCAAAAGCTTCCAGGCCCAATAAGTACGCCTTGAAAGAGTAACCAGGAGGCTACAGAGAAGCATGATTGCATAAAGCAAAATCATGCTTCCCCCTCTATGGTAATAAGATTACCCACTGGCCTGAAGTCTTTGTTCAGCTTCCTCCCGTAGGTTAGCTCTGCTACTGGCAGCTCCTGCTTCAGCTGCGGCTGTAGCTGTGGCAGCCTCTGGCTCCAACGGGAGCTGCTTTTAACCATCCAGCTTCTGCGGGGGTGTAAGGTACGCCGGGGAAAGCACAGGTTCTTTCAATCTGCTTAAGCAAGGTGAAGGGGTTGACCAGGAAAGCACAGGTTCTTTCCATCAGCTTAAGCAAGGGAAGCAAGGTGAAGGGGCCGACAAGCTTACTCCAGTCCAAGATACAAACAGCATTCAGTTCAGGGGAAAAAGCCAAACTAGTCAAGGGCACTTGTTGACTAAGTGCTAAGGAGCCCATTTTTGGTTGCCAATACACATGTCTAAAACTGAACTCGTATTTCACCCTAAAACCTCCCTTTTTCTTAACTTCCTTATTACCATCAAGTATGCCATCATTCTCCCAGTCACCCATGCGCTCAACCTAGCTGTTGTCACCAAATTTTCACTTTTGCACAGCCTTCATATCCAATTATTCGCTGTCTGCCTTTGTCACACCCCTCATATGCATCATTTTCTTTCCTCTGACACTGCCACCACCCTTAGCCCGGACCTTTATTACCTCTCATTTGGACTATTAGCCTTCACCTTGGTCTTCCTGCTTCAAGTCCCTCCCCACTGCACTCTGTCCTCCTCTCAACTGTCAAATTAATCCTTCTAAAGTGCAGGTCTGGACCATGTCACCACCACCCCCATCAAATATTTGCTACCTCTGGGATCAAATATGAAATTCTCTATTTGGCTTTAAAAGCCCTTCATAATTTGACTGTTTCCTGCTTTTTCAACCTCCTTAAACTTTACTCCACTCCCCATTTTCTGCAATGTGGCAGAGGTTTTTCTGTTTAGTTTGTTGGGTTTTGTTTGTTTGCTTTGTTTTGCCTTTCTTTGTATCTCTAGTGCTCAGTAAAGTGTAGACACTTATGTAATTTATATTATTCTATTATCTCTGTGTGTGAGTGTGTATAATCTAGTTTACCTATCAGATCTCTGAATAAGGGAAGAATTTATTACCAAACAAGAGATAAAGAGCATTGTGGCATATAAAATGGATAATTTTTTATTACATTAAATTTAAAAGGTTTTGCACAAACAAAACCAATGGAGCCAAGATTAGAAGAAAAGCAGAAAATTGAGGGAAAAATTATAGCAAGTTTCTCTGATAAAGGCCTCATCTCTCAAATATATGGAGAACTGAGTCAAATTTATAATAATATGAGTCATTCTTCAATTGACAAGTGGTCAAAGGATATGAACAGGCAGTTTTCACATGAAGAAATCAAAGCTATGTATTGTCATATAAAAATAGTCTAAAATCACTATACATGAGAGAAATGCAAATTAAAACAACTCAGAGGTACCACCTCACACCTATCAGATTGGCTAATATGATAGAAGAGGAAAATAACAAATGTTAAAGGGGATGTGGAAAAATTGGAACACTAATACACTATTGATATTGTGAACTGATCCAACCATTCTGGAGAACAACTAGACTCAAAGGGCTATAAAACTGTGCATACTCCTGGACTCAGCAATACCACTACTAGATCTGAATCTCAAATAGATTCAAAGAAAAAAAAAGGAAAAGACATATATATATATATATATATATATATATATATATATATATATATATATATATATATATATATAGTAGCTCCTTTAGTGATGGCAAAGAAATGGAAATTGACTGGATGCCCATCAATTAGGGAATGACTGAACAAGTTGTGGCGTATGATTATGATGGAATACTATAAGAAATGATGAGCAGGATGATTTCAGAAAAAACATAGAAAGACTTACATGAACTGATGCAAAGTGAAGTGAGAAAAACCAAGAAAATGTTGTAAATGCAATAACAGAAATATTGTACAATGACCAACCATAAATGAGCTAGTTATTCTCAGCAATACGAAGATCCAAGACAATTCTGAAGGACCCATAATATAAAAAAAATGCTATCCGCCTCCACAGAAGGAACTGATGGAATCTGAATGCAGATCAAAGCATACTTGGTTTTTGTACTTTCTTTATTTTTCTTGTGTTTCTTTTTATTTATTTTCTTTCACAACCAGATTAATATGGAAATATGTTTTACAGGATTGTACATGTATAACCTTTATCAAATCACGTGCCTTCTCAATGGGGAGAGTAGGGAGGGTGGGAGAGATTTTGGAGCTCAAATTTTTAAAAAATGAAGGTTAAAAATTGTTCTTACATGTAATTGAGAAAAATAAAATATTAATTAAAAAAAGAAAGATGAAACCATTATTCTTTTCTGTCTTTGTATCACCAGTACCTCATACATAAATATAGTAGGTGCTTAAATATAGTAAGCGCTTAATATTTATTATTTGTTGTTGAATTGAGATGAAATGAATATGAATGGAAAGGTAGGTGGAAGCCAGGTGCTGTGGAGCTGGGCTGATATTCAAGAGAGCTTACAGTGTAAATATAAACTTCTTTGAAAGCAATTTAGATACCTGATAAAAGACAGTGTCAGTTAGTATGCAAAATAGCACTTAAGATGTGACTGACTACCTAGAAGTGGAAGTCTTTCAGGACCTAAAACTTCACCGACAAAGCAGAGCTGAGAAAAATGAAGCAGCTAAATAGATAATTTAGGTAGATTTCTGAGGAGCTCATTTTGGTTTCCAGAAAGGCTTATGCTCTAACAAAATTAGCAGGTTTAAAAATGATTAAGATAAGTTAAATTTACTTTTAACAAAAAGGCTAGTGAGAAATGTCATGGATCACTTTGTTAGTTTGGGATGTATGAACTTGGCAAGACCAAGGCTCATTGCAAACTTCAGGAGGAAATGAATCAGAGGAAAAAGAAAATAGAAATAAAACTGGATGAGATAAGTGAATATAAAAGAAAGAGAGAGGTTGAAAAGGAAGGTGATTGAAAAAAGAAGAGAAAAGGAGAGAGATGAGGGGAGGGAATAGAGAGAAGGAAAAAAGGCAGGGGGAAGAAGAAAAAGAAGAGAAAACAGGAGAGGAAGGGGGAAAAGGAGGAAAAGGAGATGGAATTGAAAGAGGAGGAGAAAGACTGTGGAAGACAGGATGAAAAAGGAAGAAAAATGGAGGAATAAGAGAGGTAACAAGGAGAAGAAAAGAAAGAAGATAGCAGAGAGGAAACAAGAAAGTGGAAGGAAGAGAACAAACATTTATTAAGAACCTACTATGTGTCAAGCACTGTGACTAGTGCTTTTACAAATATTTCATTTGTTCCTCACAACAACCCTGGGCAGTAGGTGTTATTATCTCCATGAGGTAGACAGAGGCCAAATGACTTACCCAAAGTCACATGTCTGAGTCCAGAAATGAACTCAGGTCTTCCTGACTCAGAATTCTATCTACTGAGCCACATAGCAGCCTAAGTGGGGGACAGGGAGAGAAATCGAGGTGAGGAAGCAAAGGAAGAGGGTAGGAGAGAAAAGGAAAGATGAGAGAAAACAGGCAAGGGAAATAGGAGGGAGAAAGAGAAAGATGGAAGGGTAAGAAAGAAAGGAGGGAGAGATCCAGAATAAAAAAGAGGAAGGAAGAAGCAGAGGAAAAGAAAAGAAAAAGAAACAGGAAGGAGCAAATGAAAATAAGAACGGAGGAAGGGAAAGAGATATGGGTGGCCATCTCCCTTTCTCCATTCACTTCAGGCAAGGCAGATGGCAGGTAGGTCTGGAGACCAAGCTGGGGAACCACAGTTCTCATAAGGACATCCTGCCCTACTACTGCCAGGGACCCTTCCACTGTGAATTTATGGGAAGGAAAGGGAGGAGAGGAAATACATAGTAGAGTTCACTTTTGTATGACTGGGCAGACTTTTCCCTCATTGTTTCTGCTGCTGCTTCAATATTGTTTACTTTGTCAGCTTAATGTGAGTGAAACCATTTTCTTTTCATTTGTTTCTAGTAGGACTAATAACACCGATCTGCATAATCAGCTTCTTCTAGCCCAGGTTGATTCTATTTGGTGCTTTGTAGTCCCTCAAGCACAACTGTATTATCATTATTTGTTATTGATGCTGTTTGTTTTTACATTGCTTTCACTTACAAATATCTCCCTCTTCCCACTCCACCCCCACCAACCCATTTCACTGTAACCAAGGTTTAAAAAAAATGATCTAAGCAAAACCAACCAGCACACCGACCCTATCTGTCAATGTGTGCAATATTCCACACTAAAGGAAACAAAGTGTATTTTCTCAGCTCTTCTCCCAAAGCCAAACTTGGTCATTATAATTATACAGCATCCAATTTCATTTTCTTGTTCTTTCCAAGTTCATTGCTATGATCATCATGATTATTGTTGTCCTGGTTCTGCTCACTTCATTCTGTATCCCTTCTTAAGTCTTCTCATGTCAAGCACAATTTTAGCTAAAAGGGCATTTCTCTATACATATTGTAGTCAAATAGGAACACTAGCTGTTTACTGATCTTTTCATGTGCTTTCCCACCTTCTTGTTTTGGCAGTTTGTTCCCTATGCCTAGAACATACTCCTTCATCTCCACCTGCTGAAATCCTTCTTCTTCAGCGCCTAACTCAGCTACCACTTTCTCCATAGGTAAGGTCATCCTTACCCATGCTTCTAGCTGAAAGTGATCTTTCCCCAGATTTTCTTAAAGTACTTTGTCTGGATCTCCACTTTATCCCATTATATTATCTCTTGTATCATATCCCTCAAGTATATACTCAGTCACTCTTTCCCAATATACATACAAACCCATGGATGATAAGATCATACATCTAGAGCTGACAGGAACTTTAGAGGTCAGGTCCTGAACTTTCTCATCTTTGCATTCCTAGCACCTAGCACAGTGCCTCCTTCATGATAAGCATTGAATTTAAGGAGCTGCATTTTGTGGGAGATGCTTAATAAATTAAATTCAACGTAGGTCCCGGTGCTGTTATTAGTTGAGTTTTCCTGTCTCTGCAGTCCTAACGATTGTTTCCACAGCTATTGTTGAGAGGAATAAATCGGAAGTTTCATATAAAGCATCACGGAATTTTAGAATCGTCATTAATAGTTCAGTGCCGACTTGGACAGAAATTTCCAGTGGAGTGTCTCAGGGTTTTGTGCTAATACTCATTTTTATCAATGATTTGGATAAAGGTATAGATGGAATTAGCTTCATATTCACAGATGACAGAAACCTGAGAAGGAAGAAATCTCTCATACACTGGATCCAAAAAGATCTTGAAAGGTTAGAACACTGGGGTGGATTTGAGATGAAACTCAGTAAAGATGAATATAAAGCCTTACTCTCAAATTCAAAAGATGAGTTTCACAAGCACAAAATAAGGGAGCTGCAGTGAGAAAGTAGTTCATCCAAAAAGATCTGCCGATTTTAGTAGACAGTAAGCTTAATATGAGTCACAAGCATGATATGGCAGCCAAAAAAAAAAAAAATCTAATGCAACCTTGAGCCACCTTAACAGAGGCACAGCTTGCAGGAAGAAGGAGGGGATGGTTCCTTTCTGCTCTGTCAGGGTCAGAACACATCCGGAATATTGAATTCAGTTCTAGAAAGGACACTGATAAAGATAAGCACAGCCAGTCCACTGCATAACAAAGTCATTCTTCAGAAATTTTTGGACATTGGGCTGAACCTGACCCAAAGAAATTTAATAAGGATAAATATAATCTTATCCTTAGGTTCCAAAAAAAAAATGGCTTTTCAGGTACAAAATGGAAAGGCATCAGGAGATGGCATTTTTGGTGCAGAAGATCTCAGAGTCTTAGTGGACCTCAAGCTCAATATAAATTTTGCCCTCTGGTACTGAAAGGATCAAGACTCATCCTTTTCCCATGTGCCAACCTTTCAGATCTTTGAAAACAGTTGTCATTCCCACTGAGTCTTCTCTTCTTCATATAAACTTCCCTAGTTCCTTTGAGAGATCCGGATTTTGAAGTTATGCTGCAAAGGAACTTGAGACCCTTCATCATTCTTGTTGTCTTCTTCTGAAAGCTATCCAGCTTATCAATGTATTTTGTAAACTATGATACCCAGAAATGAACACAGATATGTAGTATTACCAAGGTAGGATATAGGGGGACTAGCACTTTCTTTTTGTTGAAAGCTAATGCCTTTCAATGTAGCCCAAAATCACATTTATTTTTTGGCTGTCACATTAATCTACTAAAACACACACACACACACACACACACACACACACATTTTTTTCAGATCAGCTTCTTCTGTCTTACCAAGCCTCCCCTATCTTGTACCTGTTATATTGATTATTTGAACAATCAACTATAACTTTACATTTTCCCCTATTAAATACCTTGTTATTAGATTCAGTCCAACATCATATCAGTATTATCTTTGGTTCCTCTTTCCTCAGATCTTTGGGAATATGTCAGCAGCATAGGCACAAATACCACATTGGCTCTTCTTTCAGAAAGCTTTTTTCTTCCAAGGTTAAATTGATATATAGAGTTTTTAAAAGCTATCTATTCATGTAAGTTGAAACTTCACCTATTTGTTAGAGATAAAACAATGTCTCCACTACTAGCTGCCTTGGGAATCCTTAAAATGATTAATAAGAACTTGTCTCTGATATTATTTGCTGTGTTGTAACAAAGAAAATGACAAGCACAGAATATATTTGTACCAAGACACACACACAAACGCGCGCGCGCGCACACACACACACACACACACACACACACACTCCTAGTTTCAATGCAGGGAAACAAGAAGACCCCTCTAAATTCTCAGGTGCCAGAGAACAGAAATATGAAATTTACTTCTATAAGAGTGTTTCCCCAGAGTCACACCAAGGAAGACTCTGATCCTGGAGGCAGGCAGCACAGAAGACAGCCCGCCTCATTGAGGTATAATTAAGGTAGAAGAGAGACCAGCCTATCCTCTATAGAACCCTTGTGACTATGAAAGTAGAGTGGAGAAAGGAAGGAAAAGATGGGCCTCAGGAGAGAGGCAGAACTCTCAGATTTCAGTACATGGTACAGGGCGTGCAGAGGATCACAAAACACAAATGTTGGTCTGGAGAATCAGTCCAGATGTTGGCACCCTGAAGCAAAACTCTGCCCTGCTTATGAGTCTGGCTTGTCCCAACCCCCTTAGGCAAAACACAGATATGGCTTCATGTAAGGCTAGTCCCACATTACTGCATCACAACATCTCAAAGTTGGAAGTGACTTTGGTGAACATGAAATTCAACCTATGCATGCCAGGAATCACCTCTGAAATAACCCCCAACAGAGGGATCATTTGCCTCCACTTAAAAACTCCAAGTAATATTGAGGCTATTATCACCTCATGTATCTGATCCCACTTTTAGTGAACTGTATTTATGAGATTTTTCTTTCTTCTCCTTCTGGAAATCCTCTCTAGCACTGCAAATGAGCAACTGTTCTGAGACTTATAGACTTAAGGCATACCCTACCTAGGCCACTGAGAAGTTATATGGCTTGCCCAGCAATCAAAGGAGGTACAAACTCAAACTGGCCTGATTTTGAGGCCAGCTCCCTAGTCCCTATGCCACATAGTCCTTCTTTTTTTTTATATTAGGCTTAAATCTGCCTTTCTACTGCTTCTTCATTCTTCAAATTTGCTAAGGACAAGCAGAATCAGCCTAATTCCTATTTCACATGGCTGCCCTTTGAACACTTAAAGACTCCTTTCAGGTCCCATTTGGAGCACCGAGCCTTCTCTAGGCTAAGCATACCCCATTCCTTCAACTCATCCTATAATCACATGGTTTGCATTTTTCTCTCTCTTTGTTTGCCTTCCTGTGGATACACTCCAGATATTTTACCAAAAGGCCATGTGACCCATTCATTAAAGTAGATGCCACGTAAGATTGGTTTTCTTTGCCAGTATAGATTGATGTAGTTTGACAAGCCCAAATATGTAAGGAGTCCCAGATTTACAAGCTTAGGTGTGCATCTCACATAGATGTTGGTGGTCCAATTCTTCAATAACTAGATTCCTTCCTTATTTCCCTGTGACTGAGTCCACATTTTCCCTATATCACAGTTGCTGAATAATGGGGTTCCTGTTTTGTTTCCCTATGAGCAATTCCCTTCTTGGTAGCCCAGTTTGGGGAACTGAATTTCCTTTTTTATGTTTCTTTTCTTTTTTTTTTTGGAGGAGGGAAGGCAGAGCAATTGGGGTTAAGTGACTTGACCAAGGTCACACAGCTAGTAAATGTGTCAAGTGTCTGAGGCCCGATTGGAACTCAGGTCCTCCTGACTCCAGGACCGGTGTTCTACTCACTGTGACTTCTAGCTACCCCTGCCCTATACTTCAATATCCTTATTACTGAGTTTTTATATTAACTAACAGACTTCACTCCTACTCACCATCTTCTTAGTCAGACCTTTGCTTGTTCTATCCCTGGTTGAAAGAACACCTTGAATCTTGGATTTGGTGTGGGGAAAAAAATCTCCCCCACCTGCTGACACCTGAAATTCTACCCTTAGAAGGCATTCCTTTAGTTAAAGACTCAGAACAAAAAGCAAATCCTTGGAGAAATGAAACTTAGAGCCGATCACAGACCTCAGTGTAAATGAGTTTCAGATCCTTTCTTGACAGAAAGTTTGAGTGTGGGCAGTGCAAGGATACTGGGCATCTGAGCGGGAAAAAGGGGATGTCACTGAAGAGAAGAAAGGGCACAGATCTGGCAAGCTGGTGTCAGCTTTGGTCTCTAATTCTGCCTAATACCAGAACTGCTTCTGTAGAAAGAGAAGTGAGAGAGTTAGGGGGTAGAAAATGTGAAGCTGAAGAAGGGAAAAGAGAGGAGAAACATAGGAAACAAGTGAGGAGAGTGACAAGACAGATTTGAAGGGTAATTTCTCTAACAAACAAATTCTGGGATAAAAAAATATACACGTGGCTTTTATTATAGGATTGTCCAGGCTAGGATATCCAATTGGATGAACAATATGTCTGTATACATACATATATTATGCATATATGTGTGTATACATACATACGTATTTTTTAGATATTGATGATATAGAGGTGAAGGAAGGTGGAGGTGGGAAAAGAGAAACAGAGACAGACAGAGACAGAGAGACAGAGAGAGAGAGAGATGATATATCATGAGTTAGAGCCAGAATTGAACAGGAAGAGAGCAGGCAGGGTTGTCCTTCGGAAACTGCAAAGTTCTTTTCATGACTTCCAACTTCCCTCTGAAACAAATACCTACTTTTTTTTTTTGACCAAATTTTACCCAATTCTTCTGATGGCATAGTATGGTTAGAAGTCATGGAGTGCTACGATCCCTAAAGAATAAGAATAGAAGTGAGCATTACCCTAAAGATGATAGAGAGTTGCTTGGTGGCGGTAAGAAAGTGGCAATACATTAAAAGAAACCTAAGAGTGATGAAAAGGAGAATTACAGATATCATTAAAGGAATGGATGATTTAAAATGAAGATAGGGGGTCAGCTAGGTGGCACAGTGAGTAGAGCACCAGCCCTGGAGTCAGGGGCACCTGACTTTAAATGCGGCCTCAGACACTTGACACACTTACTAGCTGTGTGACCTTGGGCAAGTCACTTAACCCCAATTGCCCTGCCTTCTCCCCTAAAAAATAAAAAAATAAAATGAAGATGGGCTAGTCACACAGCAAAAGCCAAGGATAACTGATGGGCAGACTTATGGCTCCATTGGTATGTTCAAGATGACGAGAGAACTCAAGGAAGAATCCCAGCACACTGAATGGATCTCCTGTGAAGAACTTATGAAAGCACATCGCTGAGAGTTACAGAGGATGTGTAGGCATGCATGGGCTGAGACCTGCATCTTTAACAGGCAGGCAACAAGCATTTATTAAGTACTTACTGTGTGCCAGGTACTGCACCAAGTTCTAGGGATACAAATACAAGCACTTGAGGGAAGTTTCAGTGTGAGACTGAAGTTGAGGAATGATATTAAGGTCAGGAAAGTCAGAAGCACAGTGGGAAAGGAATAAAGGTTGGCCATCTGGGACCCTTCCCCAAAATGGAGGCCCCAGGCAGAACTCACCAATGGAAAAAGGGTCTGTCATGGGTAAGGGATGTTCTACTGTAAGAAGGGACAGATGGATGTTCCAGGGTGAGGAGGCACTAGGGACTAAGCAAGTTTACAGGATGAGAAGGCAGTGGAAACATGGTGTTGAAATGCAGAAAGCAGAGGTTCTTGTTCTGAGCAGAGCCTAAGTCCAGTCCCCTGATAATTTAGGTTCCATATACTAAAACCAAATGAGATACTTGTAAAACAAGCAACAACTAACAAAAGGAGATTTACTTAGCCATAGCAGGTGAAAGATAATCAGTAAGGATAGGCACTGAGAATACCTCCAGATGATTCATCTGAGAGAAGCTCTCTTGCCTGTGTCCCAGGCACAGCCTGAGAGCCTTAGAGGTCCCCTTCTCAACGTGGTTTTCACTCAAGAAACGAAGAAATGACCAATAGCCTCAGAACTTATCCCCCTCAGGTAACCAAGTTCCCAAGGAACATCTCAATAGCTTATAAGGAAAAACTAAAACAACTTGCATGGTGGGGGTGGGGGGAGAGGTAGAACTGTTAAGATATTGCTTCTACCACAGTTCTTAACCTTGGGTCCCTGAACTTGATATATATTTTTAATATTTTGAAAGCTGTTTTTCAATGTAATTGGCTTCCTTTGTAAGCTTTTGTATTTTTTGCATTTAAAAACACCATTCTGAGAAGGAATCCATAGTTTTCATCAGACAGCCAAATGAGTCTATGACACAAAAATGGTTATGAACACCTGCATTACAATGTAGGAGTAAATTGGCATGGAAGCCAGGGTGAAGGGAAGATTAGTTCCAACTCAATACCATCTATTACAAGATGGCAGGTCAGGGGACACTAAATAACTAATATTTCTAAAATATTTTAAAGATTTTCCTCACAAAACTCCCATGAGATAGTTAGTACAGGTATAAGAATCCCTATTTTGCGGTTAAAGAAACTGAGGAATGGTTAAAAAGCATGCCCACAATCATTTACCAGTAAGGGTCAGAGATGAGATTTGAATCCCAGGTCACTCTGGATTCAAACTAGCCCTGAGGAAGTAGATAGGTACATACATAGCCCTGCTAAATGTACATATTCCTCTGATTTCAATTCCACTCCTCCCTGCTCCAGCCTAGCACTAAAATTCCTAGCATGACTTCTTCCAGCTCAAAGTACATCTCTGAGTAAGACATGAGTCACCATTCCCAACTTACTTTATATAGGGAACTTAGCTCTGCTAATTTTCACAATAATTTAATTTCCTTTCACTTGCCTTCAAGAATCTCTTCTAAAATTACTGTTTTGTCTTACCCTACAGTCTTGGTTTATTTCTCTTAATTTCCTCAGGGGAAAGAGTAAGCTCAATAAAGAATCCAATTCTTTCCCAAACATGGAAGAAGGGGATGTGTTAAACCTGAAAAGACAAGTCCTCTGGGAATTAATGCAAAGCACACACAAAGGAGTAATGTCATGGCTACGGGGCCAAACATATGAGTGCAAGACCAATTACACTCCTTCTGATTGGGTGCATACCTAGCAAAAGAATTAAAGAGAACTTGGGTTTAAATCTCAGCTTTGTTATCTGCGTAACCTTGTGGAAAAAAATTTAACTTCTCTCACCTTAGTTCCTTATCTATAAAATGAAGAACTTGAACCAAATCATGGGACTATTGTATCAAAGATCTAGAGATGGGAGTCTGTAGAGGTCTTCAGGTTCAGAGATTCTTAGCCGTTTAGTGCATCATGGACCCCTTTGACAACCTGGTAAAACCTAAATACTAAATAGTAACTGTTTCTT
Organism: Trichosurus vulpecula; assembly: GCF_011100635.1. Lineage (NCBI taxonomy): Eukaryota > Metazoa > Chordata > Mammalia > Diprotodontia > Phalangeridae > Trichosurus > Trichosurus vulpecula. The sequence continues at coordinate 32,183,167 of NC_050581.1, forward strand.
CTTTGCGCAGGAAACTTGAGGGTCTTCCCCTCCGAGTTTGAGGTTTGGGTTTTTTTTTTTGTTTGTTTTGATTAAAGGGGCTATCCCTTGATTAACTTCTTAAAGAGGCCTATTCATTGAATGGGCATTACCTCACTCAAAGTGAGACCCTGAAAAGACCTTAGCCTGAAAGGGCCAGGGTTTCCCAATGCATCCTGGGTCATCTCCAGTCATCCTGGTGAATATCAGGCCACTGGACCCAGATGGCTCTGGCGGAGAAAGTGAGGCTGATGACCTTGCACAGCCCTCCCTCACTCAAATCAAAGTCAACTACAAGTCATGTCATCATTTCACTGATGTCATGGTTCTCTTTGAGAATGAAGGACAAACACACAAAACCTATGGAGACCCCTTCTCAGAATAAATATATATGAAATACACTGGATTGCAAAATTATGTTGTAATACAACTATCAAAATGTAAAAAAACAAAACCCAAAAAAACCCTAACAGACCTAAAGTTAAGAGTTCTATGATCTAGTCTAAACTCTTTGTTTTACAAATGGAGAAAATGAGGCCCAAAGAGATTAATTGGCATGCTGGACCTCGGATTTGAACTCAGGTACCGTGACTCCCAGTTCAGTTCAGTGAGCTAGGTCAGCACTACTTCCAATGCAGCAGAGTTATCCTATGATGCTCTAAGGCTATCCCTTTAAAAGAATGTTCTGCTTAACTTGGACCAAAGCACAGTATTAATAAATCCTGGTTCCCAGTCCATAACATAGACCAAAGGAGGGTTTTCCCTATTTTGTAGCTCTGGGGCTAAGGCAGACAGAGACATACCTGGTGTTCTACTCTTCAAAGCCTGAAGATGAAAATTAGGGTGAATTTCCATAGAAAGTTCTAAAGTTCTATCAAGAGACTCTCAAAAGATTTTAATTACAAGTAGTAAATCTTGAAAACTATACTATGTTGAAAAGACTATTTTTCCCACCAAGAATTTTGCAAAATATTGATTTATAAAATGTAAATTATTTTCCCACAGAGTTTTTTTTTAAGTCTTCCAGTTTTCTTTATAACCCCAGCCTTCCTCTTTGGGTTTATCGGGGAGTTAATTCTTCTTGGCACTACAGTAGTCCCTTTGTTAAAGACACAGACACATGATTGGATCACTATATTCCTGATGAGCGTGGGAGAAGTAGTGATGACTTTCTGAAAAGCATAGAATTTGAGCTCCTGGAGAAGAGTGATCAATCAGAGCAGGGATTAGGATGATTTATTCGCCAAAAAATATGCCAGCTTCCTTACAGAAAGAGAAAGCTGAGATAGACATTAAGGAAGAAATACTAGGTAGAAATAGCAACCATCAAACACTAAAACAATTTATCAAAGCATCTCCATGGCAAGATATGCTGAAAAACTAGATGGGCTGTGCTACCACTTTACCCACATGATATAGGCATTTCATTTCACTTTAACATTTAGTAACCACTTACGGTGTACGGGTTCACTGTGCTAGGTGCTGGAGACACAAGACTGAAAGGCAACATAGTCCTTGCCCTCAAGCAGTTTATAATCTAATAGTCAAAGGTATAGGTGTGTATGTATGTGTGTGTATATATATATACATATATACACACATATGCATACGCAATATACTACATATGCTTATATAAACATATATTGATATATACTTGTATGTGTGTGTATATATATGTATGTGGATGTACGCGCGCGCGCACACACACAGACACACACACACACACACACACACACAGACACACACACACACACACAAACGAATGGTGCAAGGTTGAAAATGATAGGGACAAAGGAGAATTCCAAACAAAGGGTTCTGGGAATATTCTGGAAGAGAAAAAGCAGTTTTTTCTGAGGGTAATCAGAGGAAACTTCATGGAGAAGGTGGTATCTTCACTTGGCCTTGAAGGAACAGAAGGATTTCAACAAGCAAAGATTAGAACACATTGTGGGAATGCATGCAGATGGAAAAGTACAGGGTGAGATAGGGGAACACAAAATATGTCTTTAAAAGAGGTGAATATACTTCACCCCAACATGTACATATACATATATATGTAATGTATGTATATATATATATATATACATACATTCCTTGAATAATGTATTCAAAATGTGAAACATCCACATATCAAAACAAGTATATTCTATAGTTACTTCCAACTTGGGCAAATAAATTTTAAATTATTTATCTTTTATAAAAGATATCTCCAACAGACTGATACCAGGCTCCAAAACTGTATAGCACCAGATTGATTGATCAATCAATAAGCATTTATGAAGCACCTATTGTATACAAGGCAATATGCCAGGTGTTAGGACTGCAGAGACAAAAATTAAACAATCCCTGGACTTAAGGAGTTTACGTTCTCTCAGATCCCAAACTCTAGCAGAGCAACTGGACAAGCTTTGAGTATACAGGGTGGCATAGTGGATTAAGTGCTATAGCTGTGTTCATGAAGACATGGATTCAATCCTCACTTCTGATCCTTACTAGCTATAGCTCCTCCCCCCCCCCCATTTTACAGATAAAGAAACTGAGACTCAATGAGGGAAAACAACTTGTCCAGACTTACATAGTTGAGACAGAATGCAAATTCTAGCCTTGGATGAAGTCATAGGATCATTTATTTATATCTGAAAGGGGCTGTAAGAGGCCATCTAGCCTCTCCCCTCACTTTAAAAGTGAAGAGAACAAGGCCCAGGAAGGTTAATTTCCCCAGCATCACGTAGGTAATACACAGCAGGGTCCAATTTTGAACTCAGGGTCTTTTAACTCTAAAACCCGTACTGTTGTTTGTACTAGACCATTCTATGTCACTTAACCTATTTGTACCTCAGTTTGCTCACTTGTAAAATAAGGATAATAACATCTGTAGAACCTATGTTGTTGCAAGGTTCAAACGTGACAAGATAAATAAGGTACTTTGCACACTTTGCACAGTGTTATTTAAATGCCATTTATCATTATGGTTCAAAGACCGGCCAAGCCAATTATGGAGAGGCCTATCACCAGAAAGGTTACTAAGTGATTAATTTTTCAACCACACAACTCTTAAAGGTGACCTATTCTGTTTCTTTGTTTGCCCTTTCATACCTATATTTCTGGTTCAGGTTTTTTCCTTTTATTTCTTTTTCCTTTTATAATAATTTCAGTCAGTACCCTATAGATTACTTCTCAGCATAATGTTTTTAAATGCAAAAAATAAAATTCACAGAACTACAAAAGAAAGTTATATTGAAATACATTTATCAATTTTTTTAAAAAAATACAAGTTTGCAGGACCCAGATTAAGAACTCCTGCTCTAATCCAGCTCCCTCATTTCAAGAGAAAGAAATAGAGACTCAGAAAAGTGAAGCAACTTGTTTATGGTCACACAATTAGCAAGCACCAGAGTCAGAATGTGAACCTACTCATTTAATTCCTAATCCTCCTTGAATTATAACGTTCCATCTCTCATTGTTAGCTCTATCACAGTTTATTCAGACAATCCTATGCAACAAATATTTGCTAGATGTCTAGGAAAAGCATGGCACCAAGGTCAAAAAGGTGAAAATGACACGGCCCCTGCCCTTGAGGAGATCAGAGTTTTCCAGAGAAGGAAATGACCTCTCATATGGAGGTAGGAAACTGGATGGAAGACCCACTGAAGTTTTTTTCAAATATCACTTTCCTAAGACTGTTGAAATAGTGCCCGGATCTTGCATTACTCCCCACTCTACTCATGCCTGCGGAATACAGTTGCTTCCTTAGAAAAGGAAGGAATTACAACCTGCTTCCACGCTGTGAAACAAACAATTCTGATGCTAGACAAACCAGGAAAAAGTATCCAAGGCTCTAGGCCAAGGTGACTTCAAAGAAGACCTTTGTATTAGTGTATTCCTTCCTCATTTGTTTCTTCCCTGTTGCTATTAGTTAAAACACATATGGGTGTATTGTTTTCTGCTTGTATTGAAATCTTTTGGAGGTCCAAGAGCGGGCTATATTGTTCCGTCTTTCTACTGCCCAGTAACATGAGATGAATGCAGTTGGCACAGAACCAAGGTACCAATAAAATAAAGTGAGGGAAAGACAGGAAGGAATGAGTTCCAGCTACAAAGCTCACATGGCGCTATTATTATTCCTATTAATAGTCAAAGATCGAGAAACTCAAGTCAACAATTGCTTATTAAGCCCCTTCTGTGTACACAGCATTGGAAGAGATTTTTAAAAGTTTAGTTAATCTTTGTCCTCAAGGAGCTTGTAGCTTAAAACATACATGTATTAGGGAGAAGCAAGAGCCTGTCAGATCTGAGGAGGAAAGGGTTGCAATTGAGGGAAGGGGGAGAAGAGATAGTAGAAGGTTTCTTAATTGGAAAACAGATAACCAAGGTAGCAAGCATGCTCTGGCTTCATCTCCCAGAGCCAGCCAGCCTACATCCACCTTTGGGTACCCTGAAAGGTTTAGGGATGGCTTTTTTCTCTACTGCAATTGGCTCAAGCCCCCATCAGCTGCATTTCCCGCATTTTTAGGCTTTAATACTCCAGTTACATGTATCCACTTAACACCAGGTTTGATTGTGAGCTCCTCGTGGACAAGGACTTTCTTTTGCCTTTCTTTGGATGTCCTGTGCTTAGTACAATGCAAGAAATGCTGACTGACTGTTAGATTGCCTTTGACAAAGGGATATATACTTCACAGGAATGTATGAGTTGTCCAAGAAGGACTAGTACCTTTGGTGTGATGGCTTGCTGGGCCCTTTTCAGGGCTGCTCATCTACCTTTGGTGTCCACCTGGCACTCAACTCTCATCCGAGGCTCCAAGAAGCTGTAGCATATGCAGCAGCCACACCCCGATAAACCAACTCAGCAGATGGGCTAAACCAGGTTCAGAGTAACTGACAGCTTCAAACCTTTGGCAAGTGAGGGGGATGTCTACCCCAAGACTGTGAAGATTTCCCCTGGTAGAATAGGCAGATGAGAAAAATTTGTTCCAATGGCCATGAATGTGGGTGAAACAGGAGCTGTGGAGCACTTAGAGCTTGGTCAGACATTGAAGATGCCAAGGTCATCCACTGCAACCGAGGCCACCCTTGGTTCATCTTGATTTTTGTCTTGCCACCTGACTTTGATGACTCTGTAAACAAGAGGCTGATGACTTTGTGCAACTCTGTCTCACTTAAATCCAATTCATGCAAGAGTCAAGACATTACCCTCTGATGTCATTGGTCTTCTTCAAAAATGAAGGACAAACAACAATATACTTCACAGATATAACAAGAACAAACATATAAGTATTTCCCCCCCCCCAGTCACCTTGCTCTCTGGATAGGTAGGGAGAGGGCAGGAGGAAATGGTAGATTAGACTCAAAATTTAGCTGAGCTCCTACATAGCATGGTATTTCAAAGTTTATCTCCAGATGTGGCATGACTGCCAGATGATCTTGCATATCAATTACCACTAGGTTGGCTTCCCCAAAGGTCACTTCCAAAAGTCACTCTTTGCTCCTCAGGGCACTGATGTTGTGCTGGCTCAAGAACACCAGGATGCTCAAGGAATTTTCTCAGCTTTTTGACTCACAAGCTACCAAAAAACCTCTGCTCCCTTCACTGATATCAAGCTCCCCCAACAGTCCGGTGGCAAAGAGACAGTAACTGAACATGGCAGGACTATTTGAATGCAATTGCAGCCAATCAAAGAGAGTCCTCTTCAACACATGGTGAGTCAACCAGAACAAGTTACAGAATGGTGACACATGCTCCACAGTCTGTCTCCTCAAAGCACTTTCTTTATACATCATCATAATTTCCCTGGAAACAGCTCCCTAGCATCCACCAAGTGGAAACTCCATCTGGGATACTTAGGGCATGTGCCAGATCCCCATTATACCACTTTATATATATGTACATACATACAGACAGACAAAAACTCTCTCTTATGCTTCCTATCTCTCTCTCTCTCTCTCTCTCTCTCTCTCTCTCTCTCTCTCTCCCCCCTTCTCCCTCTCCCTCACTCACTATCCCTTACTCTTCACCTCTCTCTCCTGCTCCTAGTCTTTAGTCTTTCATCCAGTTGATGAACTATTTCTTATGCCACTGCTTTGATCAAAAGGCATATCATTTGTTTTTAGACTAATTTGCAGGACAAAATGTAAGCTCCTTGAGGGAGGGACCATTTGGTTCCTGTCTTTTTATCTCCTACAGAGCACCTTGTGAGTTCTTGGTGTAGTGGGAGAAGTACCAGATGTGGAAATCAGAAGACGTGTGGCCAGGTCCTCTTTGTCACTCAGGCCCTGTGTCACCATGGGTGAATCACTTCACCTCCCTGGATTTCATTTCCCTCATCTATAAAATGAGCTGAGAATAGGTAACCTTGTAGGCCCCTCCCAGCTACAAATTTAAAATTCTTAACAAACATTGAATTGTCCAGTTGGAGCAAGTGGCATTTGAGTTGGGATTTAAATGTTGACATAGTTAAAGTCTGAGGAGGAAAAGATGGATTTTATGAAGTGGTTGGGTATTTGGGGAATAAGGGAGAACAAAGAAACAGGTTATTTAGTACCATAAACTTCACTAATTATCTAAATTAGGGGAAGCCCAATAGAATCATTTTAAAGAAATATAGCTTTTGTTTTTATTACTTAGAGTAATTAAGAGTAAGCTAGTGTCTCCTAATAGAGATCTAAACATCTCATGTACACTTTATTTTTATGTTATTAATTTGCTTAGAAATTCTTTTCTTCATTCAGAGTGCAGAGGAAAAGTTCAACCTATCCCCTGTCTAATTCATCACAAATTTTGACTTACTGAAGTTTGAATAAATGAGATATTATTGTATGTTTTAAAGTCAAATACACTTTAATCTAATAGTGGAGGACCAAACTAGAACATTATTTAACTGTTCCATAAGATTTTGGCTGCAACTAATTATTATGTTTTTGTGTACTAAATTAGCCCTGTGGTAGGCTTGAATCCATACAGTAGCAGAACTTGTTATTACAGAATCCTGCTTTATATTTTTATGTTGCTTTTTTTTAAATAAAAAGTTTTATTGATGCTTTTGTTTTTATATCATGGTCATTACCATATGTACTCCCTTACTGCATACTCCTTCACTACCTACTGAACCATTTTTTAAAAAAAACAAAAACAGTTCGCTATAACCAACTGTTGGTATAACCAACCGTGTGGTGACGACTTCTGATAGTGTATGCACCTTCCATACCCATAGCTGCTCACCTTTCCAACAAAAGGTTTTATAATTTATAGATCTCAACTCTTTCAAAAAAAATTGCACAAAGAAAAATTCCAGAATTTTGCACACTTCAGTATGCATAGGCACCGTATGTAGTAGGCAGCTAGGTGGCACAGTTGATAGAGTGCCAAGCCTGGAGTCAGGAAGTCTCCTCTTCCTGAGTTCAAATCTGGCCTCAGACACATACTAGCTGTGTGACCTTGGTCAAATCACTTCACCCTGTTTGCCTCAGTTTCCTCATCTGTAAAATTAGCTGAAGAAGGAAATGGCAAACCACTCCAGTATCTTTGCCAAGAAAACCCCAAATGGGGTCACAGAGTCAGGCATGACTGAAAATGACTGAACAACAAAACTGCATTTGGTAGATTAAGGTGTGCAATTTATTTCCTATAAGTTATTTCATTTGAGCTTCACCAACAACCTTGTGAGGTAGGACACATAGATATCATTAATCATCATTCCATTTTATAGATGAGGAAACTGAGCCTTAGAGAAGTAAAATGAATTGCCCATGGTTATACAGCCAGTAAGTATTAAACATGAGAGGCAAACCTAGGTTTCCTTCATGTCAATCCAATCCAATCCAACAAACATTGAATTAAGTGCCCAATATGTGCCAGGCAGTGGGGCAGCTAAGTGGTACAGTAGATAGAGTTCCTCACTTGGAGTCGGGAAGACCTGAGTTTAAATCTGGCCTTAGATACTAGCTGTGTGACCCTGGGCAAGTCACTTTACCCTGTTGACCTTTGTTCCTCATCTATAAAATGACCTGGAGAAAGAAATGTCAAACCACTCCAGTATCTTTACCAAGAAACCCCCCCATGGGGTCATGAAGAGTCAAACATGACTGAAACGACTGAACAACAACAGATGTCCCAGGCATTGTGCTAAACACTTGGGATACAATTAGTAAAAAGACAGTCCCTACCCTCAAGGAGCTTACCATCAAACCAGGGAAGACTATACACAAAAGGAAGCAGCAAAAGGAAGGGGAAATCAGGGTGTATCTTGTTCACTTGAGTTGAAACCAAGGCAACAGAGAAGATGCAGAGTGGAGTAAATCCAAAAGTCCAGTTTCTGTTCTCTACAAAGAAGTCTGGTGCTCCATCCTCCACCCCTCCAATCAGAGGACGGAGGAGACTGATGGAGGAGGTAGTTTAGCATGGTGATGAGATTAGAGATGATAATGTTAGAGGTGCCTAATCTGGGAGGGGCATCTTGTTCAGTGGAGCTGAAACTAGGCAGAGCAGCAGATGCTCTAGACTAGAGTAATATCTTGCTGCTGTTGCTTGTCCTTGCTTCTGGAAGAGGACCATGACATCAGGGAGGTGATGCCATGAATTGCAAGTAAATTGGATTGAAGTGAGGGAGAGCTGTGCAAAGTCACCAACCTCACTTTCACCTCCAGAGCCATCTGGGTCCAGTGGCCAGATATAGACCAGGACAACTGGAGATGGCCCAGGATGCAGTGGGGAACCTTGGCCATTTCAAGCTAAGGTCTTTAACAGGTCTCTGTTTGACTAAGGCAAAGCCTATTCAGTGATTAAGGCTTAATAAGAAATGAGGCAAAGAATGGCCTCTCTTAAAAAAAAAAAAAAAGGATTGCCATGTTGCTTCTCCATAGGCCTTAATATCTTGAAAAGTATAATGGACCAGGATTGATAATACCTGGTCTGATTTTTAAGAACTCTCCTTCCTAAAGAGCATGTCCAGTCATATCACCCTCAAAAAGTTCCAGTAGCTCCCTATTACCTTCAGGATCAAATACAAAATACTCTGGTGTTCAAAGCCTTTTATAACTTACCCACATCCTCCTACCTTTCCAGTCTTTTTACAACTTACTCCCTGTCACATACTCTTCAATCCAGTGATACTGGCCTCCTGGCTATTCCACAAACAAGATATTCCATCTCTCATGTCCCAGCATTCTCTCTCACTGTCCTCTGTGCTTGGAATACTCTCCCTCGCTCCTCTGCACCAACTGCTGACCTCCCTGGCTTTAAGTCCCAACAAAAGTCCTTTTACTGAAAGCCAACCTCTCTTAATTCCAATGCTCTCTCAGGGACAGCTAGGTGGTACAGTGAATAGAGCATCAGCCCTGGAGTCAGGAGGACCTGAATTCAAATGTGGCCTTTGACACTTGCTACCTGTGTGACCTTGGGCAAGTCACTTAACCCCCATTGCCTCACTTCCTCCCTCCAAAAAAAAAATTCCAATGCCTTTCCTCTGTAAATTATTCCGTATTTACCCTCTATATAGCTTGCTTTTTTATATATTTGTTTGTATGTTCTATCCCCTAATAGATTGTAAGTTCCTTGAGGATGAAGACTGTCTTTTGCCTCCTTTTGTATCCCCAGAGCTCAGTATAGTGCCTGGCACATGGTATGAGTTTAATAGGTAATTAATGACTAAATAATAAATGTTTATTGCTTGGTTGTAGTTGATATATAATAACATTTATATTTACAATGAAACATTTCAATTGAACTGCATTTTTTGTGTCAATTCACAAACAAAAATTACTCACATTGAAATCACTATGAAAGGAGCAGTATTTATTTTAAAAAATAAATTTTATTGATATCTTGTTTTGACACAGCCTAAATTTCCCTCTGTATCTCTCTTCCTCTTCAGAGTCAACCCATATAATAAAGAATTGGGGGGAGGGGGAGGAGGAAAAAGAATGAAAAAATTAGAAAAAACGATTAATACATTGAGAAAATCTGCTATCACTGATGTCCTCAAGGAAGTCAGGGGAAGTGTCTTCTCTCTCTCTTCTTTGGGGCTGTGTTCTTTGTACGTTTGTAGCATTCATTTTCAGTTATTCTTTAGTGATTATTCTTCCCATTTACATTATTTTAATCATCATAGATACTGTTTTTCTGGTTCTACACACTTCACTTTGCATCAGTTCACCTAAGTCTTCTTCTACTTCTCTTTTGTAACATCTGTTGTTTCTTACAGCACAGTAATATTCCATTACGTTCATGTGCCACAATTTGTTTAACCATTCCCTAGTCAATGGGTATCCATTTTGTTGCCAGTTCTTTGATACCATCAAAAAATTAGAAGCCGACTTTCTGGAAAAAACAGGATTTTTGAAATTTGTTTGTTTCTCAAAGGAAAAACACTGTACCAAGTGTGGAATGAGAATATGGCATAAATGTCACAGCGATGATGAAGTTAATGACAATTATCAGCCACTTTTGTTTGGAGACAAAATATTCACATGGCATCTGTGTGACCTACACTTCTGAGGAAGCATGTCCCCAAAATGCCCTTCTGAACCCTCCCCCCAAGAAGTGTGAAGGGACAGGGCCCTTACTGCTATAGAGTTACTAGATGCTGGCCGTCTGTCATTTGGCTCATAAACAGAAACAGCTGTTGTAAAAAGGCATCTCTCTCTCTCTCTCTCTCTCTCTCTCTCTCTCTCTCTCTCTCTCTCTCTCTCTCTCTCTCCCCCTCTCTCTCCCTCTCTCTCTCTCCTTATCTCTCCCTCTCTCTCTCTCCTTATCTCTCCCTCTCTCTCTCTCTCCCTATCTCTCCCTCTCTCTCTATCCTTATCCTTCCCTCTCTCTCTCTCCCTATCTCTCTCTCTCTCTCTTTCCCTATCTCTCCCTCTCTCTCTCCCTCTCTCTCTCTCTCTCCTTCTCTCTTTCTCTCTCCCTCTCTCTCCTTGCTGTCACTGTGTATTGTGAAAAGGAAAAGGCCACAGTCCAGGTGTAGAGAGAGCTCTTATTTCTCTGGTTGATGGAAATCAGGCAACAGGGAGAGGCAATGAGTTTGCTCTTGCAAGGGAGGTTAATGACAGTCTCTCTCTCCTGCTAGCAAATCTCAAAACCACCCCAAAAGCACCAACATCCATTTCAGTACAAGTGACTCATGACCCAGACCAAGAAGCTGGCTACAAAAAAAGGGAGGAGAAGGGGTGGAAAGCAGGAAGGGGGGAGGGAGGGTGGAAGGGGGGAGTTGCTGATGATAGGAATGAGAAGGAAAAAAAAACATAATTGTCACTAGGTTTAAAATGAAAATACCACAATCTAATAATACCTACACACACACACACACACACACACACACACACACACACACACCTTTAGAAAAGCTATCAGAGCCCTAACCCCTTCCCCTCCAAAAAAGTCATTGTTCCTTATTATGTGAACACGTGTGGTGACAGCTGGTAGACTTCTAGCCAAAGGGTGAGCCACCAGGCTCCTTCAGAGATAACCTTTCAGTCACAACAGGCCATCTGATCAAGCTAAATGTGTGATGGAAAACAGATGGTTATCATTTAAAGCAAGCAGCAATCATCCTTAATAATTGTCACTTAATTCCAGCTTCCAACAGTATCAATCCTCATCAGAAACCTCTATAACAAAACTCTTTTCATCAAGAAAACTAAGTAGGGATGTTGCCATTAGACAGTCACACGTGGATTCAATCTGAATGTTTGGGAAAATTTGACCGGATTTTCTCTCTCAGTGAATACGGTCATAGAATGTCTGAGTTGGATGGGATTTAGTTAGAGATTACATAATAATCTAAATGCCGCCCCCCCCCCTCTCTCTCCAGATAGGGAAACTAGGGCACATAAAGTTAGTCATTTGCCCAAAACAACACAAAAAAATCTGGCGGGAAAATGTAAACTAGGTTTTTTTTGTTTATCCAGAACGGTGATTTCATTGGCATAGAGAGCTTCAGGGGTAGAAACTCCCTCTAGCAATGTATAGCACCTATAATTTCCAGTCTTAGAGAACTGGCTGACACTGAAAGTGGCTCATCTATGGTCACAAAGCTGGCATGTTCCAGAAGCAGGATTTCAGGGCCTGTCCTTCTAGTTACTCACCAGACTACCTCTAATGAAAAGTAACAACACAAGAAGAAGATTGGATACTCCTTTTAAGCTGAAGGTTAAATCACATAACACGATGGATTGTTTTTAAAATAAAGTTTTAGTTATTGTGGTGCCTTAGAGCTTCTGGATTACAATCTGTACTCCTACGAGTCTTGAAATTAAATAAATGCCCTTCAGGGCAGATGAAAGTTCTTAATATGACTAACTATCCCACTGGTTGGTTGTTGTCCTTCATTCTCAAAGAGGACCAAAATGACATCACTATGTTAGAATCAAGGTACAGTGTGTCCCACTGTGGCTGATCAGACCAATAAGAACTTGGAAGGCTCTACCACAGGTCAGGCACAAACTGTCCCATTATAGTTCTACTGAAGGAGGGAAGCTGAAGATCTGCGGAGATAGGTGATAATGAAACAGGAAGGAGAGAAACGTCACCGTCTTTTAAGTTAAAAATCAGAGGATGCATCTGCACCATTGGACAGCTTCATAAAAACTCACTTTCCTACTCGTTTCAAAGAACTTTACTGGTAAACCCTACAAACAAGAGTCACATAGTGTATGCTACTGTATTAGCCCTAACTCACAAAGACAGAATTTGTGTGCACAGTCACTATGTGTGCTCCATTCCAAACAGTTTAGTTGGCCCTATCATCTGATAAATATTGAAAGAACAAAGAAAAAGTTATTCCTTCTTTCAAATGTTTCATTTCTAATCCAATGTAGACAAAAATCAGTGGGATGATATTTGTTCTAAGAGTTATTTATATTATTGAGGAGTCTAAGTGCCAATCAGAATTTTTAATCTGTTTGGGATTTTTCAATTGTTAATTTTTCACTTCAGACATTTAGTGACCCAAGATAATTACAAGGCAAACAGAAAACACTGACGAAGGAAAAAAAAAAACACCAAGTAAGACTAAAATAAAACCCATTCAGATTCTCTCATTTTTCTTCTTTACCACACAGTAATTTTCTTAGAGAGGGGGTCATAGCTCAGGAGACTAAACAATAGTTTGGAAACTTGTGAACTGTGAGATTTAATCCCTATACTCTGTGAACATGGCCAAACCTTAACTCCAATGCATAATAATAAGACTTCACATTTATATAGTTTTTTTCTGTTTGTGAACAGCTATGCATACAGGATATCATTTGATCCCCAGAATAATCCTATGAGGTACTGCATCTATGAAAAAAGAATAACCAGATAGGTCTGACTGAATGCCTAGTCATGCACCAGATTAACCTACATTATCATTGGATTATAGATTTACAGCTTTCAGGACCTTAAAAATCATCTAGTCCCATTCCCCCATTTTACAGAGGAGGAACCTGCAGCCTGGAGAGGTTAAGTGATTTATCCAAAGTCTCACACAGCCAATAAGCAACAGATCCAGGATTAAACCCAGCCCTTCTGCTTCCAAATCCACAGTATTCCTACTGTGTCATACTGCTTCTTTAGTTGAACCATGGAATTGGGTAATGGTCCCATTTCTATATGAGGTGTGTGCTGATAAAAATTGAGCAAACCCCTACCACCTTGTATGAAGAAGAGTCCCAACATGCATGTATGCAAGGCATGAACTGCTTCCTGATAAGTATATGGGACCATATGGTGCCCAGAAGGCAAACACAGATAGAAGAAGACACAAACAGAGAATGACTGACATGGTGCAGATCTAAGGGCAGTGACAAACAAGACAGGTATCTTTCATCCACATGCTCTGTAATCAAGCAACATTGGCCTTTTTGCTAATCATCATGCACAACATTCCATCTCCTGCCTTTTTCTTTCTTCACTGGTAGTCCTCCATGCCTGCAATGTTTCTCCAATGAGGAAGAAGATTCTGCCTCCTTGATTCTCTGGTTTCCTTCAGGACTCAGCTCAAAGCCTGAGCCACAAGGAATGGTACTATGAATACAGATGACTGTACAAATGCATGAGGCCTTCTTGCAGTTCCTCTCATATTTGCGTTGTCTATCCTACCCCATCCATCCTCTACTCCCAACCCTAGCTTGGGAAAGGATGTCTCTTAAAATCCCTTGTTTCCTTCAAAATTCATCTCAAGTCCACTCTTTACATGGAATCTTTCCTGATTCCCCCAGCTGCTAGTGCCCTCTTCCCCACTCCCTAAAGGCTTGAATTTATTTTTCATATATTTTGTAAATACTTAATACAAAGGTTTCCCAAAAATTTTAGTGCAGTTTAAAGCTTTAATGGCTTAAATTATATTTAATATGTAAGTATTAAAATTTTCACTTGGATAATTCATATTGGTGGGAAAATTTTGGAGAGGAAATTAAATTTTCATAGCTTAAAACTATGTTAAGACTTTTGGGACACCCTCTATGTGTATACATTGTTTCCCTCAATAGAATATAAGTTCCTCGGAGACATTTCATTTTTGTCTTTATAGCTCCAGAATCTTGAACAATACCTGTACCTGGAAAATGATAAATATTTAACAAATGCTGATTGACAGACTTATTAATTGATATGAGAAGCAGGAAAATTTTCTTAACTGTCTAAAGGCTTATGTATGGGTTCTTTATTTTTGTTGCATAAATAGAACCCTTTCTATAGTTCATTTTTTTATTAGCCTGAGTGCTTGTAGGAGATTTGAGGGGCCCTTTGGAGGAGCAAAATGAACCAGAGATTAATGTGTCCAATATGTCCCTGTAGAGGATCACATCAGGGATTTCGTGAGTGAAATCTCCAAAATTACACACAGTTCCTCCTATCAGAAGGGACTCTACAATGCTAGGGTTATACCACCTAGACCTTCCTCTCACCACTTCCATGTCCCAAAGAATTTAGCAATATAAGTTCGTAATTATTTAAATTTTAAAAAGCATTATTTGGAGTCCTGATGCTCCCGTGCTTTTGAGATGGCTCTCACATCACCAAAGCTAACAAGTTATTCAGCTACAATTAAATAGAAAAGGGCTTTAACAGAAAAGAAAGCAAATGTTGAGAATTTTTCATTCTCATAGTACTATTTATTTTTATTAGATAAAAATAATTATTGATATCTTCTGTTTATATCACCTTCGTTTCCAAAGATATCCTTCCCCCACTCCCTACCCAGAGATTTATCCCATGGAACAAAAGAATTAAAAAAGAAAGAGGAAGAAAAATGTAGATCTTCAAAACTTGCCAGTACACCCTGGATGTGACAGTATACATAATATTCCACACCCATATTCCTCCAACCTCTTTAGTGAAAGGATCCAAAAGCATTTTTACATCTCTTCTTGGAGCTAACCTTGTTTATTATAGATAGCATTCAGTTTCATTGCTGTTATCTTTGTGTTTACATCATTGTAGTTTTTATGCAGTTTTCCTGGTTCCATTCATCCTATTTCTAAAAATTCTGATTGGATTTAAAAGGGTTAAGAAGAAACAAGACTTGAAGATGACTACAAGGTTGTAAAACTAAATGACTGGAAGTTTGGTAATGTCTTTCACAGAAACAAAGAAGTTTGGAGTGTAGACAGGTTTAGCAAAGAAGACATTGAACTCTGTTTTGGTTATGTTGAGTGAGCGATGGAGATAGAACATCCAGGTGGAGATGTCCAGCAGGCAGCTGACAACCCAAAAGTTAAGTTCAAGAAGAGTGATTAAGACTGGATAGATAGACTTGGGAATCATCTTCATAGAAATGATAATTGAAATCATGGAAATTAATAATATCATTTAGATCTGGCCTTGGAAGGCACCAACACTTAGTAGGTGAGAGACAATAACAATCCATCAAAGAAGAGGTGACCAGGCAGGAAGGAGAACCAAGAGAAGTTGTGTCATTGAAGCCATGGGAGAAGACAGCGTCCAGAAGAAGGTGATTTATGGTATCAAAAAACACAAAGAGATCAAGTGACATAAGACTTGACTTAACACAAAATAAGTATGTACATGCTCAAGGGAGTAGAATTTTATGGCATTAAAATGCATTTACAAAACATAATATAAAAATATGTTCCCAGTTGTATTTTCCTGCATTCTGGCACACAACTGCATTGGTAACTCCTCCATCCCACAAATATGATTTATCCATCCAATCAAAAAGGGCAGACCAGGAACTATTTGGAGTTAATAATATAGCACTGAAAGATGTGACTCAGAGATAGACTCTTAGTTTAGCTGAAAGTTTAAAATGGGGTAGTGAATAGTAGTGCTATAGGCAATGTGGAAGACCACTCATAATGTGGGGGGAATAAAAATACACAGATTTCAGACAAGTGTACCCACGTTGCCTGAGGAACTGTTATTTTCTGCTTCTACAATCCTATCCCCTTCCTTCATGGCTATCCAGCTGTTTGAAAAGAAAATTGAACCACAGCTGAAAAAGCCTAGCTGATTAACAATTAGGCTGGAAAACTACCCTCAGATGCTGGATCTCATATTTTGTTTGAACTATTACCTCCTTCCTTTCCAATAAGGAAGTCCCACGTATGACAATGTCTACCAGCTTATTCCTTCTCTTGTTTTTTCTCATTTATATGATAAAAGAGCCTACAAATTATATTCTCTGATTTAGATGTTTAAAATTTTATATATACATACATATATGTGTGTATATATATTATATATATGTCATATGTGTATGTATATATATATTTATATATGTATATACAGTAGTTAACAGGAAACAGCAAGCAATCAATTAGGGAAAAGGCTAAACAAATAGCACAATATAATGAAATAGTACTTCACTGTAAGAAATTAATGTAAAGAACATGGAGGAGCACCTAGGTGGTGCAGTGAATAGAGCACTGGCCCTGAAATCAGGAGGACCTGAGTTCAAATCCAACCTCAGATACTTGATACTTTTGAGCTGTGTGACCTTGGGCAAGGCACTTAACCCCGATTGCCTTGCCTCCGCCTTCCAAAAAAAAAAAAAGGAACGTGGAAATACAGTCAGAAATGTAGAGTGAAGTAAACAGAGTTGAGGAAAATAATATTCACAGTAACTGGAACAATATAAATGGAAAGACCAAAAAAATTAAACTGAATGCTATGTATGACTATGACAATCAAGAAATTTGACCCTGCAGAAAATATGAAAAATATGCCTCCTTTGCAGAAGTGGAAAACTATAGTTACAGAATATTGCAAATGATGTCAGATTCTGCTGATTTTGCTGAACTGTTCTTTTATCTTTCTTTTTAAAAAAAAATAATTATCAATGATAGTTCACTGGGTAAGGGAAAGGGGAAAGAGATATTTTAAAATGAATGTTATTTAAAAACAATTAATATTATATAAAAACAATGGTTATCAATAAAAATATTTTTAAAGGGAAAGTGGGAAACATGGTATAGTACAAGGGTTCCTAACCAAGGGTCCATGGACTTTTAAAAAATTTATATTGATAATTATTTCAATATAATTATTTTCTTTGGATTTTTATGTGTTTTATTTTTATTTAAGGCAGCTAGGTAATATAATGAATAGAGCACTGCACTTGGACTTGGGAAGACAAATTCAAACTCTGCCTTAAACACTAGTTGTATGGCCTGGCCAGCACACGTAAACATTCTCAGCCTCAGTTTACCCCTCTGCAAAATGGGTTATTGTGAGAGCCAAATGTACGAAGTGCTTTGCAAGCCTTAAAGTGCTATATAAATGTTAGATATTGTTTTTTATATTTAATAGTACAATTCTGAGAAAGGATCCATAGGCTTCACCAGGCTGCCATAGGGATGCATGACCCCAAAAAGGTTAAGAACCCAGAATTTGGGTTCAAATCCTGCTTCTGTTACTTGCTATCTGAATGAAGTCATTTCATTTCTATGAACCTTAGTTTCCTCATCTAAAAATCAGGAGCTTAGATTAGATGATGCCCAACAACCCTTCCAGATCTAAATTATCTAAATTCTATGTTGTGTCCAGACTTGATATAATGATAAAAATGAAATCAGGTTATCTTAATGAAGTACATGGAATTCAAAACCACTTTCTCTTTTATTCAAATCACATGAGTGTTTTCTATATTGTGCATATTTTCTAAAGAGACATAAGGATATGCTGGACACCCAGTGTTAAGCTATAAAAATACACTATTGCCTAGCAGTATTTTGGCAGAAGAATGGGCATATTGTGGCTAACTGGAGTCTGTACACAGCTTTCAAAGATGGGAACAGGGCATCACTTTGTTTGATCTAATAATGGGAGAGCAGTGAAAAGTCTAATTGTGGAGGGTAAATGCTGCGCCTTAAATAACTCTAAAGTAACAGTCTATGTCAGCACATGGCAGGCAGAAGCCAGATTAATTTCAGAGCACAGCATGCAAGAAAAGACTCATCTCAAGCTGAAGAGACTTTAGCAGGCCCAAAAGCTGCTGACACTCTTCCTCCCCACCCCTACCCCCCACCCCACCTGCCCACCCCCGCCTCAGTCACTCCCTGATGTTGGGCAGTGTTAAACAAGTCAAGAGTAGGTTAGAAATTGTCTGTCTTCAGATTCTGGCTTGGGGAGGGCGGACCTGGAAGTCCCTTATACTACTTCCTAAGTATCTTCAAACTCAAAATGGAATCACGAATCACTATTAATCTGAACACTATCCAGATTCTCAGTTCCCTAACCCATCCCTTTCACTGTTCACCAACAGTATTCTCTACCACTGTTCCCCGATTATTTTTAAGTCACAAATAGATGACCGCACAATAGTGACAAACCATTGTGAAGACTGAGAAGCCATGGATGGTTTAGTGTTGTCCTGGATCATAGAGGGTGGAGCCAGGTTCAAGAAACTGGCACTCTAAAGACTGAAGTTAATAGGAAACTAAATTAGTGTTCAAAGAGTATATTGGTCAGGTTGATCAAGCAGAAGGGCAACCTATAGGGACATGCAGGCAGATGTTGAAGTTCAAAGCATAGTTCCTTCAGGATGTAATCAAATTCATGGATGATATATTATCACTGGAGAGCAAAGGGGTAGTTATCAGAGGTTGACACACAGTTCTTTCAGGAAGGAAACCAATCAGTGCAGGGCAGGTGGTGAGGAAGGAGGGAATGCATGGGGAATGAAGCAAAGACTTACTGAGAGAAGTGGCCATCAAGCAGATAGTTTGATTTGCCTGGCATTTCTATGTTTCTCTTACTACATAACTTTTTATTCTGAGAGGGTACACAAGCCTGTAACCCTTCTGTCTGCATGATCTTGTGCCTGGACAATTGTAATCAAAGCTTACAACAAAGTTGACCTGACCCACATTTAATGACATGCATAATCATTATTTTCTGCATGGCAATTAAGCACAAATGGTAAGCAATTCACATAAATGACTGTAATAGCTATAATTTTTATACTGCCAAACCAAGAATTCCTGGGGTCAGCTAGGGAGAAGGGAAAGGGAAAGTGTGTTTAGCAGGGAGTTTCACTGAGGTTCATTAGAAGACGTTTAGGCTCATAACTCAGAGGTACCCCGGTGGCCTCTTCTCTGCCAGCAATAGATTGCTAAGACACAGTGTGGACACTGGGGTCCTGGGTCTTTGGACAGGCTTAACTTGAGACGTGTTCTGTACCACCCAGGAATGAGGTCAAGCACAGAGCCAGATTGTAACCAAGACCACTTTGTAGAACGAATTCCAATGCCAATAGGTTGGTTGGATAAACAGAACTATCTGCACCAGAAATTACTCCACTAAGGAGGGTCCACAAGGAAAAAAAATGGGTCATTTAAGGCAATAGTTTCATTAACAGAGCAGTTAATATGAAGTAACCAGCAAGGAAAGGCCAGAGGCAAGAGGCTTGTCCAAGATTCAAAAATGTAGGTCAATGGTGCAATGGCATTGAGATTCAAGGGGCAAAGGGAGACTCATGATATCCAAGAGTTCAAGAAACTAGATTCCTTTACAAGCCTGAGGTACATTATTCCCTGTATTAGAATGTAAGCTTCATGAGGCGTGGGGCTGTCTTTCTTTTTTTTTTAAGTTTTATTGCTTTGTTCTTACATTACAAACATTTCTATCCCCACCCAGAAATAACTGTCTTATAACAAAGTATAACAGTTAAGAAAAACTAACAATACAGTGAAATATTGCAATATTTCATCCCAGTAGGCCATCAACCTCTTTTTTAAGTGTTTTTTTTAGATGAACAGAAATCTATTTTCTCTCCCTCCCATCCCTACCCCATTGCAGAGAGAGAGAAAGAGGGAGAGAGAGGGAGAGAGACACAGAGAGAGAGAGAGAGAGACACACAGAGAGAGAGAGAGAGAGAGAGAGAGAGAAGAAAAAGAGGAAGAGAGAGAGAAAACAAAAGCTAATTCTCTGTAACAAATATAAACAGCTAAGTTCCAGGTCATGTAAGCAACAAGATAGAGAATTAGACATTTTCTCTAATTCTCATGACCTCTCAAACCTCTTCAAAACAGAAATTTTGCACCAAATATAAAGTAACTTCAGCTGGCTCCATCACCTAAGATACCCAGAATCCAAAAGAAGATTAAAAAAAAAACATCAAAACCCATCAACTGATGCTTACTGATCCTTAACTCATCCAACAATCCTCCCTTACCTCCCATGCTACTTGCAGTGAAGCCACACTAGCAGACCCAAGGACCAATTGATTCAGGGACTGTAACAACAATGTTACTTACAGCTGCTGTGTAGGTATAAGACCAACAACACCAGCACACAAGAGGGCTGCTAGCACAAATTATTTGAGTTTACAATCTCACTTTAATTTAACATACATATGTCATTCACTTAGTTCAGGGGGAAAAGTCAGCACCCTGAACTTCAGAGAAAACACAAATAGAAATTACAAGCAGAAATTATATAAACAAAGCAAATAACACAAATCAGCAGACAGGGCTTCTGTCTGTCCATAGCAATACATACATAGTTACTAGAGAGAGAAGCATCAGCATCTGGGTTTTCAAAGCCAGGGGCTCCTTAACAGCTACCCAGAGTCTCATCTGGACAAATCACATGAACACTCTTCCAATGAGCGAGCCTCCAAGCAAAATGCTAACCTCAGAGTATATATACACTTCTTCAGGATCAGCCCACAGAGGGCTTATGTGACTTAGGCTTTCTTGTGATTTAAGCAGGTCATCAAAGACTCTTGATTCAATCAAAGGCTCTTGATTCAAACAAAGGTAAGACTCAGTCAAAGGCACTTGATTAGTGCTGAGAAGCACTCCAAAAGAAAAAATAGCAAAAAGTCCCTCTTTACTTGCCATTACAGGGGCCACAAACAAAAGATACAAACCCAAATTGAGTCTTAACAATGAAATCCAAAATAATGAGTGGGTCAAAGAACAAATCATAGAAACAATTAGTGACTCTCTAAAAGAAAGTAGTAATGATGAAATAACATACTAACTTTTGAAATGCGGCTAAAGTAGTCCTTGGGGAAAAATCATATCCCTAGAAACATATTAGAATATATATTCTAGAGACATATTGGTAAAATAGGAAGAGATAGGATTAATGTACTGAATATACATTTTAAAAAATGAGAAAGTTGACATAACTAAAAAAATCAAGAGAAGATAAATTGGAAGCAAAAAACAAAGAAATGATAAATAAAACTAAAAGCTGATTCTTTGAAAAGACTAACAAAATTGATAAAAGCTTATCTAACCTAATTAAAAAGAAGATAGCAGAAAAACAGATCAATAAAATAGGAAATGAGCAAGGTAAAATCAGACAGCTAGGTAGCTGTTACTTATAGAGTGCTGGACCCAGGAAAACTCATCTCCATGAGTTCAAATCTGGCTTCAGCCACTTTTAGTTGTGCTACCCTGGGCAAGTCACTTAATCCTGTTTGCCTTAGTTCCCTCATCTGTAAAATGTACTGGAGAAGGAAATGGCAAGCTGCTCTAGTATCTTTGCCAAGAAAACCCCAAATGGAGTCACAAAGAGTCAGACATTACTGAAAAATGACTGAAAGGTGAAATCACATTAAAACCAAAAAATAAAAATAAAAAGAATAATCAGAGCATACTGTGTACAATTACATAGTAACAAAACCAAGAAAATAGAAGAAATAGAATATCTTCAAATATATAAAATACCTAAACTATTAGACCAGATAGAGATTTTAAATAACCTAATCTCAGAAAAAAGAAATAGATCTGGCTATAAAGGAACTACCAAAGAAAAAGACTCTTGATATGGATGGATTCATAGGTGAATTCTATCAAACTTTTAAAGAACAGTTAGTATTCATATTTTACAAATTATTCTCAAATATTGATAAAGAAAACACTCTACCGGAATTTGCATATGAGATATATAGTCCTAGTACTTAAACCAGGGAAGGATAAAACACAGAAAGAAACTTCAGGCCAATCCAGTCAAATAGACTTCAGTGATTTATCCGAGAAATCATTCATTATGACCAAGTAGAATCATTATGACCAAGTAGAATTTACACCAGGAATATAAGCATTATTCAATATTAATAAAACAAACAACATAATTAACTATATTAAAAACCCAAAACTCCAAAATCATACGGTCATCACAATAGATGCAGAAAAAGCATTTGACAAAATGTAATACTCATTTATGCTAAAAAACAAAACAAAACAAAAATTTCTACAAGGTATAGTCATAGAGGGACCTTTTTAATATCATAAAAAGCATCTATCTAAAACAAAAAGCAAGCATCATATGCAAAGGGGATACAAAATCAGAGGAAGGAAGAAGAAAGACATCTCAGGGACAGTAGGTACTAAGGAGCTATGAGTCCTATGGCTAAAGTAATCTTGAAGGTGAGGATGTTTCTGAGGCATGATGGAGAAGTCCAGAGGATAGGAAATGACATGATAGCTGGCCTAGGCACCTTCCTTAAAAGGAAATACCAGGAGAAGCTCTCCACTCTCTACCCTCCACTAGATCATAGTTCTTATAGTACTTGCTTGTCTTTACAATGTTGTGATTTTATCAATTGTTCTTTTGATTCTGTATGTTTTATTCTGCATCAGTCTATATGTCTTTCCCTGTCTTTTAAAAATCATCTTTTTCTCATTTCTTATAGTACAATAAATAGTATTCCATCATGTTCACAAATCACAACTTAGTCAATTACCTAATCACTGGACATCCTCTTAGTTTCTAGCCTTTTGCCACCACAAAAAGAGCTACTATAAATATTTTTGCAAATAGAAGACCTTTTCCTATTTCTTTGATCCATTTTGGCATAGCAGTGGTATACCTGGTCAGAGAGCATACATTGTCAAGTAACTTTTTTGTATATAATTACAAATTGCTTTCCAAAATGGTGGTACCCATTCACAGCTCCACCAACACTGCATCATGTTTCAATATGAGTTGGACTCGATGGTATGCAGTCCTTTTCAAGTCTGACATTTTGTGATTTTGTGAAAGTGGGATGATGGGAAATGAGTCAAAGTCATATTGAGAGGGACACTCTTTGATGGGTACTTTGGCTCCATGCCTATTAAGAATGTCAAAGAACAAAACGCAGAATAGCAGAATGGATGGGGAAAAGAGGAACATATACTCTTCTGGCCTTAACTGATCAGTGTGTAGAGATACAGTAGTTACCACTATTACAAATTATATAGTTAGACTGAATAGAATAATTTTCTTTTCACTCTCACTAGATGTTTTTCCATTTTCTCATCAGATCAGAGGATACCAGGAGGATGCCACATTTGTTGTTTCCTTCATACCTTGACCATTAGCTCAAGAAAAAGAGATCGAAAGGAATGACATGATCAAATGTGATATTTAGGAAATAATATGCAGCAGGAAAAGCATAAACTCCGAAAGCAGAGTACCAGAGGTCAAATTCTTCAAGTCTTCTTATCTGTATGACCTGGGTCAAGTCCCTTTAACTCCATAGGTCTCAGACTCTTCAACAATAAAATGAGGGAGTTGGACTAAATAGTTTCTGAGGTACCTTTAAGCCCTAACACTTTCATCATATAAATCCCGGCATAAGTTAGGGAACTCGCTGGGTTTTTTAAAAAAAACTGTTTTAGAATTTATTTCAACATAATTACTTTCCTTTGTAATTCTGTGTATTTTATTTTATGCATTTAAAAACATTCTGAGAGGGGGCTGGGCCAAGATGGCGATTTGAAAACAAGGACTCGCTTAAGCTCTCCCCCAAACCTCTCCAAACACCTGTAAAAAATGACTCTGAACAAATTCTAGAGCTATAGAACTCACAAAATGACAGAGAGAAACAAATCTCCAGCCCAAGATGGCCTGGATGGTCACTGGAAAGGGTCTATTGCACAGTGCTGGGAGCAGAGTGGAGAGGAGCCCAGCTTGGGCCATGCCTGAAGAGACCAGGCCAAGAGTAGACCAGGCACAGCAGGTCTCAGGGTGCTGAATCACTGAGCTGTGGCAGTTACCAGACTTCTCAACTCGCAAACACCAAAGACAATGGAGCAGGTCAGTGGGAAAACTGCTGGATCTGGGCGAGAGAAATGCATGGTCCAGCCCCAGCCCTGGGGGCAGTAGAGGTGGTGTGGCAGCAGTGGTGGCTGTAGCAGCAGCAGGAAGGTCAGGCAGCTCCTTCCAGAGCTCTAGCAGCAACTGCTTCCAAAGCCCCTGGCCCACAGCAGAGCAGGAGTGCAGGGAGCGCTTTGCTGGCACAGAGGCAAGGTTCTCTTGCTTTGCACTGCTTGGATCTGGGTGGCAGTCCTGGTTGGTAGTTCATGGGGCAGGTGGAGCGCTGGTGTGGCAGAGCTTGCTGTGACCTTGGAGAGGGAGTCCTCCTGGTGATTACACGGAAGAAAGGAGTATCTGCACTCACAGACTAGAGCACAGGCCAGGAGAGGAGTATCATACCACCTCAGAATGGAAGTAGCTCTGAAAACAACAGCGCAAAACCCCTAAACCTTGGGACAAAGCACTCTCCACTCTGAAAGCAGTCATACCCTGACCAAAAGCTCAAAAGTGAAGTAATTGGCTGGGGAAATGAGGAAGCAGCATAAAAGGACTCAGATTATAGACTCTTTTTTTGGTGACAAAGAATATCAAAACATACAGCCAAAAGAAGTCAACAAAGTCAAAGATCCTATATCAAAAGCCTCCAAGAAAAATATAAATTGGTCTCAGGCTATGGAAGAGCTCAAAAAGGATTTGGAAAATCAAGTAAGAGAAGTAGAGGAAAAATTGAGAAGAGAAATGAGAGTGAGGCAAGAAAATCATGAAACAAGTCAATGACTTGCTAAAGGAGAGCCAAAAAAATGCTGAAGAAAATAACACCTTAAAAAACAGACTGGCAAAATTGCTCCAAAAAGTCAATGAGGAAACGAATGCCTTAAAAGGCAGAATTAGCCAAATGGAAAAGGAAATCCAAAAGACCACTGAAGAAAAACATTCTGAGAAAGGATTCATAGGTTTTACCAAAGGGATCCATAACACACACAAAATAGATTAAGAAGCACTGTTCTAAAGGCCTCTTGCAGCAGCCAAAGACAAAACAACTTAAATAAAATCATTCAGAATTTACCAAATACCTGTGCTATGTAAAGGGCAGCCATTTTGACACAATGGATAGAGTGCCAGATCTGGAATCAGGATGTTCCTGAATTTAAATCTGGCCTCAGGTACTTACCAGCTGTGTGACCCTGGACAAGTCACTTAACCCTATTTGCCTCAGTTTCCACATTTGTAAAAATGAGCTGGAGAAGAAAATGACAAACCACTACAATATCTTTGCCAAGAAAACCCCAAATAATGTTATGAAGAGTCAGACATGACTGAAAAACAACTAAATCAATGCTGTATAAGGTGCTGTCAAATTTGTCATCTCTCCATTATTAGAGTTGTCAAAGCATTCTCCCTAGATCTTTCCTTTATATTCATCTGATTCCCTTGTATCAGAGTTATCTGTGTACATTTTTTAACCTCCTATCAGACTGTAAATTCCTTGGGAGCAAAGTCTCTCTTCATATCCCCTGTACCTAGCCCAGTGCCTCAAGCATAGAAGGCAGTTAATTTGTTTGTTGAATTAAACTGATAGTAGAATGAGGGTGTGGAAGAAATCACATAATTTGACAGTTGGAATGGATCTCAACATACCCAACAAATGGTCATATAACCTCTGCTACAAGATCTAGAGTGAAGAATTATGTCCAGGCACATTCTACTTTTTGAAAGCTCTAATTGTTAAGTTTTTCCTAATAGCTAGAGCTATAAATCATCTATAAGGTTCTAGGCCTAATGTCCTATAAATACCTCACTTCCAGCTTGTTCTCATTGCTCTTTTCCTTTGTCCTTCATTTAGTGTGTCGCCTGCTATCATGGGGTTGAGATGCTGGGCAGCAGTCCTCCCTCAAGGCTTTTCTCACTCAGAAGTCTCTTATTCCAAGTCTCCTTTAAGACTTTTTCAATGTACAGTTCTAGGACTGACCTCTCCTATCACATCGACTCAATTATGGGGCCTACTGTTATGCTGTGTCTCATTTTGTTCAGCTGTGCTTATGTCTAATTTGAACCGTTAAGCTCCTCAGGGAAGGGACCTTGTCATTTCAGTTTTCATTTTGCAGGGAACCACGTACCCAATCAACAGTGTCTAAACAATAAGATCTTGCTAACATGTGCTTTCTGTGTTATTGAGGTCAATACAAGGAAAATCCCATCTGCTACTTCTGTATTTAATACCCTTTCCTCCTTCTCAACCCCATTCTATGCATCTTGTTTTCCTGCTTGGTAGAGAAACTTAGTATCTTACACCAATTTGGATTCACTTGGTCAATTTTTAAATGCTATATCCCCCAGGAATATAAATTTAGATTTTGAGTCATTAAGTATTTTTAAAACCCATTTCCTTCATTCAGTTGAACTAACCTGGTATTTAAAAGCCCACTATTTGCCAGGCACTAGGAATAAAAAGACAAATGAGACAGTCCCTGCCCTCAAGGAGCATATATTCTACTGGAAGGAGAGAAGTAAGGAAAGGGGGAGCAGTATATAATATAGTCATGCATAAGTAAAGTGAATACAAAGATAAAAACAAATATAAAGTAATATGTTGGGGAGATCTAAGGCTCCCTATTGGAAGTGAAACCTGAGCTGAGCCTTGAAGGAAATTAGGGATTTCAAAAAGCAGGAGGCAGCATAGTATGAGTGAAAGTTCACTGACTCCCAGTTTAGAGAACCTAGGTTCAAATCCTGTTTCTGATGCTTATCCCCTGAGATGTGACAAATCTATTAACTAATATGTGCCTCCATTTTGTCATTTGCAAAAACAAGGGGGCTTGGACTAGATGGCTCCTGAGATCCCTTCCAGCTCTAGATCTATGAACCTATCATGGGGAGGGAATTTAGGTCTGTTTAATTTACTTTGAGATCCTTATGAGGTAAGTAAGTCAATATAGTATTCTCCCTTAAGCAGCAAATCCAATCAGTTGACATATTCTGTCATTTCTAGTTTGACAACATCTCTTGTATACTTTCTGTTCTCTATATTCACATAGCAACTACACTAGTTCAGGACCTTATCAATGGGACTATTCCAACAGCTTCCCAAATGTCCTTGCTTCAAGCGTCTACGCCAAGTCATTCATTACACAGCTGATAAAATGATTTTCCTAATCATTGCTAATCGTTTTCTAATCATTTCTAATCATCTAACTGCCAGTCACTTCTTAATCATTTTCTTAATCATTCCTAATCGGGTTGACCACATCATTTCCCTACTTAATACACTCCAGTGCTCCTTATGATTTTTAAGATCATATATGAATTTCTCTGTTTGGTGCTTAAAACTCTTCTCAATCCGACCCTTTCCTGTGTTTCCCATCTTTTAACACATTGCTATCCTTCATGCTGTGGTCTGGCCATTTTGACTTACTTGCTAGCAGTCAAACACAACACTCTCTTCTGTCCCCTTAGCTTTTCATTGGCTGTAATCCATTCTTGGCATGCATTCTCTCCTTACCTTCATCTTACTATGGTTGTTGTTTAATTGACTGACTATTCTATTTTTGCAGAGAGGATAGAGAAATATGGCCTAGACGATAGTACAATCAGGTGGATCTAGAGCTAGGTGAACGGCTAGATCCAAAAGTGGTCATTCACGATTCAGTGTTAACTTGGAAGGAATTCTCCAATGGAGTGTCCCAAGGATTAGTTCTTTTCCCTGTGCTATTTAACATATTTTATCAATGACTTAGATAAAGGCCAAAGCAGATTCAGTATGTCTTGATACATGTATATGCACGTGCATATGTGTATATGTATGTATATGATGTATATATACACATTACCATGTGGTACTACATATACAAAAGTACCACATTTCATACACATGTATGTATATGTATGCACATATAGGTGTGTGTGTATAGAGACATGTATGTATATAGGTGTGTGCATGTGTGTGTATACACATAAAATGTAGTACTTTTAATAGTACGGTAGAAGGCAATGGCCCCAGTACTGCAGGGCCACTGAAGCATTACTTCTGGCCCAGTTCTTTTGAAGGGGTGATAACTGATTGTCATCTATTTTTAGAAAGGGCTTATATGCGAAGCTATTGTCCTTTTTTGAAACTAGCCCCCACCATATTGCAGTTACGGGGTAAAGGAACGTATGGTTACAAGGTAGAGCTGAATGGGATCCCCAGTAGAGCGAATCCTCTTGTTTGTTCCTGTTCATTCAGAGTTCCTGGGTTCCTTTTTTCTTTGCCCATGAACCTTGTCTTTGTCTCAAGCTGGTGTCTCTTATCTGGAACCCAGAAAATTGGTTTGTAGGTATTATCCCCTTGGTGTGAATCTTGTCTGCCTATGGCTGTAGCAGTAAATAGTTTGAGGATTAGAGCGAAGCAGACGCTGAAGGGAAAGAAATTTATGTGGGAGCTACACGAATGACCATAACACACGTGATATTAATAGTATCTTGCAGTTTGAGGCCACTCTACAGTTTTCAGAATATCTAAATGTGGCCCTCAAAAGTCATCCTTTTAGGCAGGCAGAGCACTGGTGGTATAATGCCCCCTTTTAAAGATCATAGAATTACATCATTGGGAAGAAATTAACCTGGAGTCTGTGAGCTTGTTATTTATTTATTCATTTATTTTTTAGTATTTTGATAAACCATGTTTCGATATAAGTGGTTTCTTTTGTAATCCTACGTATTTTTATTTTGTGCATTTAAAAATATTATTCTGAGAAGTCAGTCAATAAATAAGCATTTATAAAACATTTACTGTGTCCCAGGTACTGTGCTAAGCACTGGGGTCAATAATCAGGCTTCCAGAAGTGTCCATGACACAAAAATGGTTAAGAACTCCTGGTTTAGTCTAACCTCTTAAATTTAAAGATTAGGAAACTGAGGCTCAGAGACTGTCAGGTCACTTAGCTAGTAAATAGTGGAGTCAGATTAAAAGCCATGAGTTCTCATTTTTTTTTTTGCATCACTTTTTTTTTTAAGGGGGAAGACAGGGCAATTGGGGTTAAGTGACTTGCCCAAGGTCACACAGCTAGTAAGTGTGTCGACTGTCTGAGTCTGTTTTTGAACTCAGGTCCTCCTGACTCCATGGCCAGTCCTCTACTCACTGCCCCACCTAGCTGTCCAAGAGTTCTCACTCTTAATCTAGTATTCCTTCTACTATTCTCCACTGCATCTTTCACTATATTCTGTATGCCTGCTCTCAACTGTCTTAAACTAAAAAAAAAAAAGTTTCCTATTCTAAGAACCAGATATAGATACTGAATTTGTGCACTGCATGATCAAAATTAGCTTCTGCCCCCGGGTCCACCTCAGTTGATTGTGACTGAGTGAGCTCAAACTGGCCACTTAGCTCCCTATACCTATTGGCTAATGTTAAGCACCAGACTTCATCTTTGCATCCCATCCAGCTGTCTTGTCATCTGCCACACCACCCCTAGACCACCCCACCCCTCTCTACCTTGCTTTTCACCAGGCACAAAGCAATCAGTAGTAGCATTGCTTCTGGAAGGGGTATGTCAGTTGATTGTTCTCACTAGCACTGTGACTCCCCAAACCAAAACTTCCTTCCCTTGACCATTGCTCCTCTATCTGCATTGTCTTCTCCTATTAGAATGTAAGCTTCTTGAGGGCAGGGATGGCCCATTTTTTTATATTTGTATTTTCAGTACTTAGCAAAGTACTTGGTACATAGGAAGCATTCAATAAATGTTTTTTCATTCATTCAATCACTCATTCACTCCTTTACTCATTCGTTGCCTTCCCCTGAGAAATAAGCCATTGTAGGAGATGAAAGAGATCTGGGTCCTTCAGTCTGTTCTGTGCATGAAGTCACCTAGTTGCCTTTAGTATACTTGTTTTGTGAAGCCAACCCATAATTTAATAGTCTAATGGATTTAGAGTGAGATAAAAATCTAGGATCAAGACAAGACAATGAGGGGACCATCTGGGATCTTCTACAATATCTTGTTTGGGTCTTGGAATTTAAACATTTCACTAGCTGAAGCCCTTTTTCTCTACCACGCCATTAATTCATTTCTGCTCTGGAGGTGACTCAACTCTTCATGCTAATCCAATTATTTCAAATACCATCTCTGGAATAGAGCTTGGGATGAAGGATCAGTGGGAAGTCATTGTCTATTTAAAATCAAATTGGAGATGTTAGTAAATATTGATTAAGTTCATATTATGTGTTACATGTTGTAGCAGATTCAAAATATAAGATATAGATCTTGCCCTCAAGGAGTTTGCATTCCAAACAAGAAGATAAGGCATAAAAATATGAAAATAGGATTAGATGTCATAGAGCTAGAAGTTATCTTAGAGATAATCTATTCCAACAGCCACTTTTTATGTTAGAGGATAATAAAGCCAAGGGGTATTAAGTGTTTTTCTTAAGGTTACATGTAACTTATTAATAAGGCCAGAACATTTAATAAAAGGATGGTCATTTCACTGTCTCTCTCTTACACCAAAGACAATCATGGCAGTAGGTTCACAGTTTACAGAGTAGGTGCTCCGTGAGAAGCTAAGAGTCACTTCATGTCACCCTTGGACAAGAGAGATTTATCTTCAGACCCAAAACACCCCCAGTCTTAGGCAATCTATTCAAATAACGATACCCCACTCAAGCCTGAACAGAAGACAATGGCTACTCTACCAGGGTGAGGTCTTGAACAAGAAAGTTAATACAATCTCATTATCAGCAATTGTTCTTCAAGAGACTGAACTTTTTAAAATCAGTACTTTAAAAGAAGGGGAGAGCTCTGGATCTCCCCAAATTATTGGTTATTAATAATCATGTATCTCATCACTGCTTCCTTTTTCAGCTATTCACTAGCCATCTTTTTAATAATATTCTAGAATTTTGTCAGGAGTTGAAATGAAGCTCTTCACTTTCTCTTCCCTTTTTCTGAAAATCAGTATATTTGGCCTTCTTTAGTCATACGGTATTTCTATTATAAGGGAAAGGGAGCACAGGAAAAAAATCCATATTATCTGGATTTTCATAACTCCAGACTACTCTTGTCCCTAACGAGACAAGTATTATAGATTCTACCATATTGATATCTTTGATGTCAATTGTTTCCATACAAAATACTGGTATTTTCATTTTAGGAAGACTGAGGAAAAGGAAAATACGAAATTCTTGCTTCTTTTATGCCTTTATACAAAGAACAAAAGCTAGGCTAGAGATAATTATCTCTCACTCTAGTATATTATTTTTCAATTTTTTAAACATGTTATTTTTACTCATACTTTGCTTTTATATCACCTTCATTTCAGAATATATTGCTTCCTTCCTCCCCACCCCAGTAAGCTATCTCTTATAACAAAGATTCTTTGCTAGTTTTTTTTTTAAGGCAGGGCAATTGGGGTTAAGTGACTTGCCCAAGGTCACACAGCTAGTAAGTGTGCCAAGCATCTGAGGCTCAATTTGAACTCAGGTCCTCCTGACTCCAGGGCCCGTGCTCTACTCACTGTGCCACCTAGCTGCCCCAACAAAAAAAATTTTTTTTAAAGAATAAGAATAATAGCAGTTTGAGGGAAACCAAAACATCAGCTGTGTCTGACTGCATATTTAATCATATATTTATTATTAATAATTACATTTAATGTAATTTAATTAAAATTAATATTTAATATATATTTAATCCCCACAGTCCTCCCACATACACCTTGGCTAAAATCAAGGTGCATTTCCTTAATTCTTCTCTGAAGTCAAACTTAATCATTATCATTATACAATAATCAATTTCAATCAATCAATAAACATTTATTAAGCATCTACTATGCTTAGCTAGATGGCACAGTGGATAGAGTGCTAGGCCTGGAGTCAAAAAGACTCTTTGCCCTGAGTTCAAATCTAGCCCCAGGCTTACTAGCTGTGTGACCCTGGACAAGTCACTTAACCTTTTTTGCCTCAATTTCCTTACCTATAAAATGACCTGTACAAGGACATAGCAAACCACTCCAGTATCTTTGCCAAGAAAACCCCAAATGTGGTCACGAAGAGTCAGACACAACTGAACAACAACAAAGCATCTACTCTGTGCCCAGGTTCCTCCCATTTACATTACTATAGTCATTATGCATATTTTTTACTGGTTCTATCAACATCACTTTGGATTAGATCATATGTCTTCCTATGCTTCTCTATATTTATCATATTTGTCATTTCTTGTAGTTCAAAAATATTCCATTACATTCATATGCCACAATTTGTTTAGTTATTTTTTCAATCAATGGGCATCTATTTTGTCTCTAGTTCCTCTGCTGCTACCAAAAAAAAAAATGATGCTATGAATATTTTGGTAGATTATAAATTCTTTGAGGGCAAGGACTATTTGCCTTTCTTTGTATCCCTAGCAATTAGGAAAGCACCAGGCACTAGTAAGTGCTAAATAAATGCTTGTCAATTTGATCTGATTATGAAACCTTTGTTCCTGTTATTGACCACCTGGGATATATACCTAGCAAGCAAGATCCCTGGGTTAAAGGGTATGGACAATGTAATCACTTTCTAATAAACTTCTTTAGCCATAAATCATGCCCCACCTACCTACACCCTAAAGTACCCTATATTCATTCTCTAGGCAATGGCTTATTCATTAGCAGAGTATGTAGCCCTATTTTTTCATTCCTGTTTACTTTGAGATTCTGTTCATATGTAGAACTGTAACTAGGGATGGAAGTAATTGGGACTTTGTCTCCAAGTGTTACAGTTCTAGGGATATTGACAACATTTATCAAGTAGAAACAACTTAGCACTTAGCAAGAATAACTAGTTTAAAAAAAAAAAAACAAGGAAGCTCCAGGTTGCATGCTTCTTCCCTGCAGAGACCTCATCTAAGGTGTGCTCCTTCTTACTCAGGGGCACTGTGTTCCTTCTCCCCTGCAGTGCCTCCATGGTCTGGAAGTCCCTGGGATCTTTACCTATCCATTCTAAGGAGATGTCTTGGCTCTCTCCTCCTATGGTCCCGGTGTCCAAATTTCAGAGGGACTGCTTTATCTGCTACTTTGTCCTACAGAACATTTTGTACCAGGTACCAAAATTTCTAGATACAGCTCTGTTCATGGAACCTTATAATTGAACTTCATCATAATCAGATTGGTGAGTTCGGTTCACTATAATAAAGTCTACTGGATCTCTATAGATAATGCAGAAAAATCAATCCTGTGGTGACCCAGATAGCTTACTAAATTTCCTTAAATGACTAGTTCTGTTGTTTCAGATGTTTGATCACTTTTAAGGTATAAATTCACTGTGGTATCACTGAAGTTCAAAGCATTATATTTTTCAGATGGTCATCTCATAATGTTTGATTCTATTGGGGTTTTCAGTGTATTAATACTTCAAAGACCTATGATTCCGTCACATGAATGGGTCTCCTCTCTACAGAAGCAGCCTTTGCACTGGCTGTTGCCCATGCCAGGAATGGGCTCCCTTTCCATGTTTACCTTTTAGAATCTTTTGTTTCCTGCAAGACTCAGCTCAACAGATAGATTTCAGAAAAACCTGGAAAGACTTACATGAACTGATGCTGAGTGAAGTGAGCATCACCAGAACATTGTACACAGTAAAAGCAGCATTGTAGGATGATCAACTATGATAGACTTAGCTCTTCTCAGCAATACAATGATCCAAGACAATTGGAAAATACTATCCACATCCAGAGAAAGAACTATGGACTCTGAATGCAGCTCAAAGCATACTATTTTCACTTTTATTTTAGTTTTAGTTTTTTCTTTCGCATATTTTTCCCTTTTGTTCTGATTTTTCTTTCACAATATAACTAATATGGAAATATATTTAACATGATTGCACATGTATAGTATATATCAGATTGCTTGCTGTATTGAGGATAGAGGAGGGGAGACAAAAATTTGGAACTCAGAATCTTATTAAAAATGGATGTTAAATATCTTTACTTGTAATTGGAAAAAATAAATTACTATTTTTTTAAAAAAGGCAACTCAAGTAACACTTTCCATACGAACACTTTCCTAATCCCTCCATTTGTTAGGGAAGGTAGAAAGGAATGAGCATTCTTTTAGGTGTCTACTATGTGCCAGAAACTATACTAAGTGTTTTGCAAATACTATCTTGTTTAACCTTCAAAACAACCCTGGAAAGTAGGTGCTATTAGTATCATCCCCATTTTACAGTTGAGGAAACTGAGGCTAACAATGACTAAGTGACTTGTCCAGAGTCACACAGCCAGGAAGTCCGAGGCTGAATTTGAATTCAGGTCTTTCTGATTCTAGACCCAGTGCTCTATCCACTGCCCCACCCACTTACCCTTCATCCCAAAACTACCTCACATGTAGTTTGTATATATTCTTGTGGTTTTTGTTGTTATTGTTCATCCTTAATTTTAGAAGAGGACCAATCACAGCGTGATGTCTTGACTTGTCTGTGTGGCTCCAAGAAACTATAGCATTCTTCCTGTACTTACATAGGTAAATACTGTTTGCCTTGAGGGCAGAGACTATTTCATCTTTGTCTTTGTATCACTCCATTGCTTAATAAACACTTGTCAATTGATCTATTGATTGAGAGAGATTGTAATGCCTCAGTGATTCTAGTGTTCTTGGAGCATTCCCTGTCACTGCAAAGTTCATGACTTCGTAGCCACTGTGTGATTAACTCTGCTCATCGATCTACAAGTGTCCTCAGACAATGGACATACAATCAGCAACCAAGCCAATACTCAAAGCTTTTCCAGCTTGGCAATACCTTCAAAAACCTAAGGTCACCTCAAGGCCAAGATGAGTCATCAGAAGAAGACCTTAATAGGGGTTAGGTTTTCAAATGTTGAGTTTTGCTTTGTAGTAATTTTTGCCATATGTGGTTTTCCTCTCAGCACAAGCCCCGAAAAACTGTACTCACTAACTTAAGTTATCAGAATTTGTTGACTCAAGAACGAAGTATTGACTTCAGGAGACAAAGATCAATATTTGCCTTGAATGACAATACATCTTGATATCCACTGAAATGAGAAGCAAATATATTTTCTTATGGACATTAGGAGTGTTTTGAGCAGAATACCTGGAAACATTTCAGAGGGAGGTTATAGTACATACATATATATATATATATATACATATATTTGCATATATATGTATATGTGTATATATGTATATTTGTGTATGTGTATATATGTATGCATATATGTATATATTATTTATATGTTATATGATTTTATACATATAAACTTCTTACCCTTCATACTTTGAAAATAATTTTCAGCTACAAGGATTAAATGAAACATCCTGCCCCTCCTGGGAAATAACTACCTCATGTGATGGACTGCCCAGCTGCAGATCACAATTTGATTCATTGCATGTACAATCTGATTAGCAACATGCCAGATTTCCACATTAAGGACTCGTGAGAATAGATGTTTACTGACTTGTTTCATAACGTTTGTCTAAGATCACTAGCCTAGATCATTTCTGCCCTGTATGTTTGAATGGAATTGTTTAGATTGGGGATTGGGTTGAGTTGGCTTAGGCTTAGCCTACAAAATTAGATACAAAAAGACCACAAAAAACATGGTCAGTTGGGTTAATCATGGGGCACCTTGACCACAAAATTGGACTCATCCAGGGATGTCAAGCCATTACCAGCATAGTGCCAAATAGCCAAATTTATCTAGAAATACAAATGATTAGAATTTAAGAGCATTGACTCAATTTCTCTGCCATCAGCTATTCTAGTATGCTGTATGAATGTCCTTTTGTGATTAATAGAAAGAATATAAAACTTGTCTTTCTCACCCTCTGCTATCTTTTCAGATACAGCTGAAACCACTTTTTATACTTTCTCACTGGTTACCTCAATATCCCCAAATCCAACCTTTCCTGGCATCTCTGGATTCATAGGATCACAGATTCAGACCTGAAAGGTACTTTAAAGGCCACTGAGTCCAACCTCCTCATTTTATAGATGAAGAAACAGAAGAGTTAAGTGGAACACCCAGGGTCACACAGCTAGTAAGTGTCTGAAGCAAGATTTGAAATCAGGACTTTCTGACTCCAGGTCCAGTACCCTATCCATCACACTATGCTGCCTTACCAGGTGTCCACAGTGTACAGTATCTTGAAAGTGATGAAAAGAAACTGAAAGTACTTTTAGTCTCTGACCATTCACAGAATCAGAAAAGCAGACAAGACAGGCTTTGAGTCATACAAAAAATACTAGGGCATTCAGTGCTGCTGATGGAAAACAGATACACAAGTTTAATACTGCATAAGGTGGAAAAATTCTTGACGTCAGTTACCCTTAGAGATGCACATTTGCAGTTATTATGCACAAAATGCTGTTCTAGGCACTGTGGAAAATATTAAAAAGTATAAAATATAGCCCCTGACCTCAAGAAACTTATCATCATCCTGGGGAGTTAAGGCAAATCCACATAAAAAGTCCTCTTCCTTAAGATGCTGGTTAAGTGCTTCAGGCAATAAAGCAAGATCTCTGTGGTCAGGGAAGGTATTATCGAGGAGATGGAATTTGGGCTGAACTTTGAAGGACAGAATAGGAATAAAATAAGTACAACCATTCCTGGCAAAGGGGTATGGCATGAACAAAGATGGAAAGGTGGGGCTGTGTGAAGGTTGTTGAGTGGAGAGTGAGTAGACCTTACTGACTGTTGCAGAGTATGATTACTATAGGAGAGTACTGAGCTATAAAATTGGAAAAAATGGTTTTGGACCAGATTATGGAAAGTCTTCCAGCTATGGAATTTGTTCCTTGATAGCAGGAACAATTTCATTTCCATGTTTGCATCCTCAATTCCTAGCCCAGTGCCTGCTACATAGTAGGAACTTGGCAAATGCTTGCTTTTTGATGAACTGATGCATTGATTATCTTAGAGGAAAAAGATTTTAAACAGGAGAGATGGTGTGCAGAATGTATAGGAGTGAGAAAAAGTTAAGATGATAGTCAAGACGCTATTGCAGAAATAAAGCTATAAGAGTATCCACACCAAAACTAAGATGGTGTCAGTGGGAAAGGAAAGAAATAAACAGATGCAAGGGACATTTAAAAGGAAGAATTAATGAGACAGTGACTAATAGAAGGCAATAGGACAGGAGCAAAAAATTAGCTATTTCAAACCTGAGTAACTAAAAGAACAGTAGTCCCAATAACCGAATAAAGAATTCAGAAGTGGGGCCACATTTGGAAAAAAAATGACCACTTTTAGACATACTGACTTTAAATTAATGGTGGAACATCCAAATTGCACATTATGTTCCTATTATTTGACACTTAAGGTTCAATTATTACAGCATTTGTGCCATTTTTATTTTACTTTCTCTATATATATATTTCTCATTATTACTTTTTTTGGAAGGGGGAAGGCAGGGCAATTGGGGTTAAGTGACTTGCCCAAGGTCACACAGCTAGGAAGTATGTCAAGTGTCTGAGGCCAGATTTGAACTCAGGTCCTCTTGACTCCAGGGCCCATGCTCTTCTCACTGCACCACCTAGCTGCCCCTATTTCCTATTATTATGAACTGAGTAGAGAGAAAGAATAAATAAAACCTGACATACAGAAAATGAGATAAAATAAAAATTTTATGTATTCTTTGTTCCTATTAAATACAATCATCATACTAATGTAATAATAATAGCTTATTTTTATATCACACTCTACAGCTTACAAAAAGATTTCCTCACAATGAACTAGAGCATTAATTAAGTGCTTAATGTATACCAGGAATTATACTAAGTGCTGAAGAATACAAAGAAAAAGCAAAAACAGGCTGCCCCCAGAGAACTTGCATTCACAGTAATTCTCTAAAGCAGGTGGTTGCAAGTATTACTGCTTTCATTTTACAGATGACTAAACTGAAGTTCGGAGAAGTTAAGGGACTTACCCAGTCATATAGGTAGTGAATGGCACAGTCAAGACTCACGGTTTCTCTAAAGGTCCAGTATTTTCTCCTCTATACACTGCTGCCTCTCATATAACAAAGGAGTTGTCTGTTGAATATTTTCACAAACTCATTTTGTAGATTTATACAGCATTTCTAAAGGCTATATCTATGCTAGTCCAACAAAATCCTCCTTTTAAAAACAGCCTTATTTGGCTGGCATCTAACTCTGCTTAATGTTACTAGTTCACAAAATTTGCAAATGACTTTTCAGACTTCAAAAGCTCAGCAAAATTTGGTATTCTTTTCAAACTAGACACAGAAGATGACTTGAAAAATCTTCAATTTCTTTTCTTTAAACTATTTGAGATATGCATAAGTATTCTTTGCTATTATTGTTTTACATGTTAATCCTAGAAAGCACTTAACAGTTCAAAAGGAGATTAATATTCTAAATGACCTTCTATAGAAAACCACTGTATAACATACTTTTTCAAACATAATATACACTACATAATAATAGCTGACATTTATGCAGCACTTTAAGGTTTGCAAAGTACTTTGCATACATTATCACATTTGAATTGCATGCATGATTTCTTTTTACCATCACAGTGATCCTATAAGATGTTATAAATGCCTCCATTTTATAGATGAGAAAACAGGTTGAGAGAGGTTGTACAGGGTCACATAGCGTATCACTGTCCAAAGCAGACTTTGAATCCAAGCCTAGATGATTCCAATTCCAGCACTCTACCTATTACACCAACTTCCTTCAAAGTACATTTAAAACAATTAACAACAATTTAGTCCACCAATCCAATAAAATGTATCCTTTGTTGTTTAGTCATTTTTCAGTTATGTGACTCCATTTGGAGTTTTCTTGGCAAAAATACTAGAGCGACTTGCCATTTCCTTTTCCAGCTCATTTTGCAGATGAGGAAACTGAGGCAAACATGGTTAAGTGACTTGCCCGGGGTCACATAGCTAGTTAGTGTCTGAGGCTAAATTTGGACTCGGGTCTTCCTGACTCCAGACTAGACACTCTATCCACTACCCCACCTAGCTGCCCCAATAATGTCTAATCTGTTCCAAATAGTCAACTTAAATTTTTATTTTTTATAATGGATGGTATAATGGAATAATCCCTGGCTCTAGGGTTAGAGGCTCAAACCTCACCTCTGACACTTACTGCTAGTGTGAACTTGGCCAAAGCTTCTTAACTTGTCTGGGCCTGTGTTTCTTCATCTGTAAAATGAAAAGCTTGAACTAAATTGCCTCTAGGTTTCCTTCTAGCTCTGGATCTGTAGGCCTATGACCAGACTTATTTGTTATCTTGGGTTCATATACACACAACTTTAAACTTTTTAGTAATAACAGAAAACAAGCTCTTAGGTCTATGAAGATGGAGGGCATAGTATAACGGAAAGAACGTTAGATTTTTATTTCATCCAAACCTGGTTTTGAATCCAGGCATTGATACTTACTGATTGCGATCATGGGCAAATCATTTAACTTCTCCAAGTCTGTTTCTTCATCTGTAAAATAAGGATAATAATATTTTCAGTAAAAACCCTCACTGGGTGGTTATGAGAAAAGCACTTGGTCAATCTTAAAGTGTTATGAAAGTGTGAGCTATTATTAAAAATTAATGCATGCTACAATTTATTTTTTTTTCTATGTAGATATTGCAACCCTCTGGTAAAATGTAAAATACTTGATGATAAGGATTCTCTCTCTCTTTTCATCTTTTTTTCATAGCATATAGAACACTGGTTTGCACATAGAAGGTATTTAATAAATACTTGAAAGAATGAAAGAATTTCAATCTTTTTTTTTTTTGGTCTGGATCTATGATTTCCTTGGCATCAAGGACTTCCAGTGAGGAAATTCCCTCTAGCAATGCAGACCAGGAAATTCTCTGTAACTTTAGAGTCTTAAAGATTTGATTGAGGTCACTAGAAAGTCAAGTGACTTGCCTACAACCATACAACTGATACGTATCTCAGAGTCAGGACTTGAACGCAATAGTCTTCCTTCCTATAAAAAAAAAAAAAAGAAAGTGATGTGACTTCCCCTCCATATGTACGAGGGTACAAAATGGTATCCTCCTGAGCATGAAGGGTATAATCAAGTAAACCAAGAATTAAAAAATTAACTGCTGAAAAACAAAGTTCCTTTATTTAGCTTGAAATCAGGCAGACATGGATTCCAGTCCTGCTTCTGATACACACTAGCTGTATAAACCTGGGCAAGTCATTTAAATTCTCAGTGTCCCAGACAACTTTTCAAGACTACAAATTACAGATGCGTAGCTGATCTGCTTCAGTGAAGGGCGTTTCCACACTGTGACTTCTCTATAGTGATTAAAGTTCTGGACCAAAGAGGACTGAGAAATTCATGTATTCATTTATATGTATATTCATTACAAAAACATTTGTTGAATACCTACATTATATAACACGTTGTACTGTGTTATAAGGATAATGAAGTATCAAATATAGCTCATGTCTTCAAGAAACTTTTATTTTGGTTGCAGGCATTGATCCAATTTCTTGATGTGAAGAGGCAAGTAGTAGAGTGCCATTGTGTTGAGGTTAAGGCCTGCTTTTATGACTACCTCCATCGGTTAGTCAATAAATTGACCAATCAACAGGCTTTTAAGTGCCTACTATGTGCTAAATAATATAGTAAATATACTCCCCCACCCCCCCAAAAAGCAAAAACAGTCTTTGTATAACCTAGACTCTAGGTTCACTTTCCCGATCCGTACTCACATGGGCAGGTTAGCTTCTTAGAAGATAGTTGGCTACTGCTCCCTTGAGAGTTCTAGGGGTAATTCTGAGGGGTTGGGTACAGTTTCTTGAATATGATTGCTTCACTCACAAACCCCCACCAGTGTGTCCCCCACTGATTCTCCAGGTGATATCAATCAGCCAGACAGACTTAATTGGCTTTTAGAAACAGGTATTGACTTAGACGGTGTCATAAGAACATTTGCTACAAAGCATCCTCATCCTCACTCTCTTTCACAAGAACATGCAGACTCCAGGAGAAAGTGTTCTCAAGCTTAGAAAGCTGATGTGGCAAAGGGGTAGTCTCATCTCCTGGTTTGCAGAAGTCCCTTTCTGTCCTAGATCCCACGATTGATTTAGTCAAGAGGTCTGGGCATTTTACGTTCTGATGGAGTGGGGTAGATACCCACCACTTGCCTTCAAGAGCTTACATTCTAGGTAGAGAGACAACTGTACTATTTATGTAAGTATTTATGAGATATATTCAGAACAGATGGAAGGGGAAATAAACAGCAAAGTGATAAAATTTAGTTTGTTGAGATACACATTGCAGTTCTGAATGTATACTGATGCTGTTAAAATTATTGTTATTAAAAGAGATTCATTTTTTTCAGAGTAAATCTAGAATTCGCAGACATCTGGAACATTAATAAGCAAGATAAAACTAGAACAAAGGCAATATACAAAGCATTCATGGGGGAATAATGGTCCCAAATTTGCAAGCTAGAAATGAATATGAAATTCTACATGGCAGAAAAAGAAGCCCAGTGACTACACAGGGTAGCACTTCTTTCAGTAAATTATCGAGAAAAAACCTGGGGCAAAACTGTAAGGACGGGATGATAGGAAAGGCCCATAAAGTCAGTCAGTCAATAAACATTTATTGAACACCTACTATGTGCCAGGCACTGTGCTAAACATTAGAATCAGGAACCCTTTAATATATGTGTACATATGTGTGCACTGTAAACATAGGCTGGCTGCATCCCCGGGAAGGGAGTACAATATGTGTTTGTAAATGATTACCAATCCCATTGAGAGCATGTATGCTTGTTAAATAGTGACTCCTTTCCTTGGAAAAAGGCAATTTCTATGTACAGGTAAGTCATTTTATTTCAGAGAAGAATGTGCTCATGGCAGCTCAAGCTCAGTTATTAAAACCAGTTATTTTGATCCTGACCACAGTAAAAGCAGTACAAATCTGCACAGAAAT
Organism: Trichosurus vulpecula; assembly: GCF_011100635.1. Classification (NCBI taxonomy): domain Eukaryota; kingdom Metazoa; phylum Chordata; class Mammalia; order Diprotodontia; family Phalangeridae; genus Trichosurus; species Trichosurus vulpecula. Next base: position 32,225,561 of record NC_050581.1, read on the forward strand.
GCATGTTAGTAGAACAGACTAGGAGAACATGATTCTCAAAGGGAACCAGTGACCTCCTAGCCTCCAACAGCTGTAGTCTTTTTTTTTTATTTTAATTTTTTTACATTATCTTCATGTAAAAAATTTTCACTCTCCTGTGCAGTGAACCAAACTAGAGAGAGGAAGAGGGACAGAGAGAGAGAGAGAGAGAGAGAGAGAGAGAGAGAGAGAGAGAGAGAGAGAATTATTTTGCAAACCAACATACCCATCAGCCACATTGGACAGAATACACAACAGCCCACACCTACAGTTCCCTATCTCTGCAAAAAGGGGTTAGGGATGAATTTGCTAAATTGACTTTGGGGCCAATCTTGGTCATTATAATTACACAGAATTCTGTTAATTTGTGGTGGTGTTCCTTTTGTTTGCATTTCATAGTCATAACATATATTGTTTCCTTGGTTCTGGGCATTTTCACTGCCTGTCCCCTCATGCTTAAAATGTTCTCCCTTCTCAGGCATGATGGTGCACACCTATAGTCCCTCCTATAGAAAAGGCCTAGGAAGGCCAAGGGCGGTGGATCACTTGAGCTCTGGAGTTCTGAGCGGCAGTAGGCTATGCTGAATATGTTATCTGCACTAAGTTCAACACCAATATGGTGAGCCCCCAGGTAGCCTAAAGAGAGGAGAACCAACCTAGAAAATGGAACAGGTCAAAGCTCAGGATTGAGATCAAGACAATGAGTGGCCATTGGATTTCCAGCCTAGGTGAGATAGGGAGACTCTACAGAAAAAAAAAATGCCCTGGGCATGGAAAGATTAAGTGACTTGCCCAGTATCACATAGCCAGAATATGCTAGAGATAGGACTTTTAAACTAGGTCTTTCATGACATCTAAGCTAACTCACTATCCATTGCATGATGTTGTAAGTCAATAATAGAAAAATAAGAATGATAGTTGTAGCATAGGGTCTTAGAGTCAGTAGACCAGAGTTCATATCAAGGTTCTCTCAATTACTTCTTCAGGGGTTATGGACGTCTACCACCTCTCCAGGCCTCAGTTTCCTCACCTAAAAATGAGGGGGCTTAGTGACATCTTAGGTTCCTTCTATCTCTTGAGTATAGGGTTTTATAACTAAATCTCATTGATCATAATCCCACCTCCCTTGATGTCATTCAGTCATCAGCCATTCATAATCCTGTTCTTAGAGAATGAGTTGTTCCTTGTAACACTGTTTCCGCTAATACTAAGTTTTTCTGAAACCAAGTAGTAATTTGGAGCATATTTATAATAACAAGAATGTTGAGGTTGTTCTTTTTCATCAAGGCTCAAACAAGAGAAAATGGGCTAAATTTATAGCAAGAAAGATTTAGATCAGATATAGGAAACAAACCAGAAAGCAAAAGTTTCTAAAGGTAAAGACAGCTATCCTAAACCAGTCATTAAATCACCTTCCATGGAGATCTTTGAAAAGATGGAAAAACATTGGTGCTATTGGATGGTATAGGTCAAGGATTCTTCACATATTTTTGTGTCAGGGACCCCTCTGGCAGTGTGGTGAAACCTCTGGACCCTTCCTCAGAAGTATGTTTTTAAATGCATAAAATAAAATATGTAAGATTACAAAAGAAATCAGGTATATTTAAAGAGTTATTAGCATATATGTATAGATACACATACATATGTATAGACACACATACATAAAGTTCATAGGCCCCAGATTAAGAGCCTCTGCTTTAAATGCAATCCTGCTTGTAGGCAGGTAGAGAAAGTAATTGACATTTTGCAGGCCCTTGGAGATCTGTCATATAAAATAAGGAAGCACCAATGTATCTGCAGTGTTTTTCTTCCTCTTCTGAATTTCTTTATAACTTTTCATCAGTGAATTTGCAAGCCCACCGCTATTACCTTCATCAGAGTTGGAGGTGGGGGAAAGGGAATGGGTGACAGTGTTTCTAGCACAGAATAGCTTCAGTACATCAATACTACACAAATCACTGTGCATATAACACAATGGAAAGTACACTGGACAGAAAATGACAAGCAACGGAGACTGAGAAAGAACAGTCAGATAGGTGGAGGAGAACCAGGAGTGGTATCACAAAAACCTAGAAAGAAGAGAGTATCACCAAAAAATTATTTTATAGAGCTAGAAAAAATAATAACGAAATTCATCTGGAAGAACAAAAGGTCCAGAATATCAAGGGAATTAATGAAAAGAAATGCTAGGGAGGGTGGTCTAGCCATACCAGATCCTAAATTGTATTGTAAAGTAGCAATCATCAAAACCACTTGGTACTGGCTAAGAAATAGAGTAGTGGCTTAGTGGAATAGGTTAGGTACCTAAGACACAGTAGTCAATGACTATAGCAATCTACTGTTTGATAAACCCAAAGATTCCAGCTTCTGGGATAAGAACTCATTATTTCACAAAAACTGCTGGGAAAATTGGAAAATAGTATGGCAGAAACTGGGCATAGAACAACTTACACCATATACCAAAATAAAGTCAAAATGGGCACACGATTTAGATGCAAAGGCCGATACTATAAGCAAACTAAGAGAGCAAGAAATAGTTTACCTATCAGATTTATGGAGAAGGGAAGAATTTATGACCAAAGAAGAGATAGAGAAAATTATGAAATACAAAATGGATCATTTTGATTACATTAAATTGAGAAGTTTTTGTACAAACAAAGCCAATGCAACCAAGATTAGGAGGGAAGCAGAAAACTGGGAAAGAATTTTAACAACCAGTGTCTCTGATAAAGGCCTCATTTCTAAAATATATAGAGAATTGAGTCAAATTTGTAAGAATACAAGTCATTTCCCAATTGATAAATGGTCAAAAGATATGAACAGACAGTTTTCAGAGGAAGAAATCAAAGATATCTACAGTCATATGAAAAAAGGCTCTAAAACATTACTGGTTAGAGAAATGCAAATCAAAACAACTCTTTGGTACATCACACCTATCAGGTTGGCTAACATGACAAAACAGGAAAATTATAAATGCTGGAGAAGATATGGGAAAGTCAGAACGTTAATGCATCATTGGTGGAGCTGTGAACTAATCCAACCATTTTGGAGAGCAATTTGGAATTATGCCCAAAGGGCTATAAAAATGTGCATACCCTTTGACCTAGCAATGCTACCTCTAGGGCTATATCCTAAAAAGATCATACAAATGGGAAAAGGACCCACATGTACAAAAATATTTATAGCAGCCCTTTTTGTGGTGGCCAAGAACTGGAAATTGAGGGGAAGCCCATCAATTGGGGAATGGCTGAACAAGTTGTGGTACACAAACGTGGTATATAAATGCGTGACATATGAATGTAATGGAATACTATTGTGCTATAAGAAATGAAGAGCAGGCGGACTTCAGAAAAACCTGGAAAGACTAATATGAACTGATGCTGAGTGAGGGGAGCAGAACCAGGAGAACATTGTACACAGGAACAGTCACATTGCGATGACTAACTTTGATGGACTTGGCTTTTCTCAGCAACGCAAGGTTCTAAGACAACTCCAAAAGGCTTATGATGGAAAATGTTATCCACATCCGGAGAATGGAATCTGAATGCAGATTGAAGCATACTATTTGCTCTCTCTGCTCTTTGTTTTGTTTTGTTTCTTCTTTCTTGTGATCTAGTCCATTGGTTATAATTCTCCTTTACAACATGACTAATGTGATAATATGTTTAGTATAAATGTATATGCAGAGCCTCTATCAGATTGCATGCTTTCTTGGGGAGGGGGGGAGGGGAAGGAGAAAATGTAAAACTCAAAAGCTTGTGGCACTGGATGTTCTAAACTAAAGATAAGTAAATTGAAATTTTAAAAAAGAAAGAAAGAAGACAGTATCAAGGAGAAGAGAACGATTGACAGTGTCAAAGGCTGCAGAGAGGTCAAGAAAGAGGAAGACTGAGAAAAGACCATTTGTGGCAATTAATAGATCATTATGAACTTTAGAGAGAACAGTTTTGGTTGAATGATGAGTTCAGAAGCTAGACTATAAAGAGTTAAGAAGAGAGTGAGAGGAAAAAAATTGGAGGTACTTATTAGAGTTGGATTTCTTTAAGAGTTTAGTCGCAAAAAGGAAGAGAAATACAGGACAATAGTTAATAGGAATGGATGGATCAAGTAGAGGTTTTTTGAGGATGAGGGAAACATGGGAGTATCTGTAGGCAATAGGAAAACACCCAGTAGACAGGGAGAGATTAAAAATAAGTGAAAGTGGGGATGATATAGGGAGTAATCAACTGAAAAAGAAGGGAAGGAATGGGATCCCTTATAATATGTAGAGGGGCTTGTCTTAGCAGGAAGAAGAGCCATCCCTTTGAGAGAGGGGTAAAGGAAGAGATAGTAGCAGAAGGCAACAGAGTGATATGAAATGAGGAAAAAGAGAGAGGAGGGAGGTCATGGAAAGGATTTAATCTTTTCAATAAAAAGTGAGACAAGGTTCTCGGCTGAGAGGTGAGAGGAGAGGTAGCCATGAGAAGTTTGAGGAGGGATGAAAAGACTTGGAAGAGCTGCTATGGTGAGTGAGATAGTGAGTTAGAAAGGCATAAAAGGGTTGTGTTGCAGCAGTGAAGAACCAGTTGAGATGATTTGTTGTAAATTGTAGTGGACCCAGTCAGCATGGTTTCACAATTTTTCTCCATTTTTGTTCAGCAGTACGTGTGTAAGAGCAAACGCAGTAGACAATGGGAGTGATTCAAGAATAAGGCTAGGCAGAGCAAGATAATAATGGGGGCAAGAGAAGAGCACAGTATAGAATTGAAATTGTTCACCTTGGGTCAAGATAAGGAAAGGAGAATGTAGCTAGTATAGGGAAAATGGACCTGGGAGAGAAGTGAAGCATCCAAAGACTAGAGGTCACAAGGTGGACAAAGAACAGGGCTTGGGGTTACAAGGTAGAGGGAAAGGCAGAATGACAACAGGTTGCGATTAGATAATGGAATTTCAGATTTCTTTTTTAAATTTTATTTATTTTATTCTTAAGAAATAAAACAAGCTTTTCTATAACATAGTAGAATAGGAAAAAAAGATGCTTGTACATGAAACTGCAAATCTATTATGTACAATTTGCTATTCTTTTTAAATATATAATAAAGTTATTATGTAACTTTCTTTTTTTTTCCTTTTTTTCTATCCCTCCCCCCAAAATGGCATTAGAGATGGCTACCATTCATGAATACTGAAGCAGCACGTTTATGATTGATGGTAAGACCAAAAGTATGAGCATCTTTGTATATACCTGAGGTAGATTGGAGGAGTAGGTCATGTGAAATGAGTAAGTTAAGGTACTATGAGGTTAGAATGTTTGAAGGAATATTAGTATGTATGTTGAAGTCTCCTAGTATTAGGGCAGGAGTTAGAAAGGAGAGAAAGCTTGTGAGCTAGGCATTGAATTCATTGAGGAAAGGAGGGTGTCCTGTAGGTTGGCAGATAACAGCTACCAGACTTTTAATTAGCTGGGAGATATAGATTGAGTGAACCCCAAATGTGATGGTGGTAAAGACTGAACCTGGAAGTGGCAATGGGGAGCAAGTGAACAATCCCTGGATTGCTTTAAATTCCACCATAGCTCTAATCTCTGGTGGTGTTCCCCTAACCACAATCTATGTGGATTGAGCCAGCCCTTGACTGTGGACACAGTGATCCTGAATCGAGACAAGTCTTCCAGCCTAGACCCAATATTTCAATTTTTGTTTGTGGGTGGATATCTGATTTTGATCTTTAGAATACCTTAATTATTGCCCAACTGATTCCTGGAAAGAGGCATTGTTCTGACCACAATCCTCGAGCTTGTTGACTCTCACACTTCAGACTGAAGCCAATACCTGCTAATCCAAGCAAATGCCCTGTGCATTTCAGGTCCTCTTTTTCCTGCATCACTATCCACTGCTGGGGCCAAAGGAAAGGAACATTGTCACTTATACCAGATCCAGTCCAAGTTGGCTCTATTGGGATCAATGTGCATAATTCAAATTAAAAATATTAGTGGAAACATGAACTATTGGAAATGTTCTACAATTAAGCAGAGACAAGAGTAAGAAAAACATTAGAGTAGGATATTAAGAACTGATTTCTAAATTAGGTTCCGGGGCAGAGCTGTTTTTTTCTTCCTGGGGTCTACATAGAGATTTCAGAGGTTCCATGAACTTGGATTGGAAAAAATTAGCACCTTTATTTTCACCTCTAAATGGAAGTTAGCATTTCCTTCAATTACAAATTTAGGCAATAAACTACAGTAGCATTTGTGTCTGTAGGCTTAACTAGACTATCAAAGAGGACCATCACACACACACCCACACCCACACACACCCACACCCCCCCCCACACACACACGGTTATGTACCCCTCTTCTTCTAGGAAAATGAATATACTATGTGATCTTAAAAGATTTTCTAGATCTAGTTTATTGAGATAACATTAAGCTACCCTGTGTAAGAATATTTAAAGTCCTTTTAAAAATTATTGTAATAATGGAATCGTCTATGCAACCAAGGGCTTTAGACCAAGACACTCATCTATCCATGTTAGACTGTTGGACTTGGAGTCAAGAAGAGGTAGGTTAAAGCCCACTTCAGATACTTACAGGCTGTGTAAAGTCAGGTCAAGATACTTAGCTTTTCTGTGCCCGGGTTTCCTCACCTATAAAATAAGGCAGTTGGACTTTTATGGTCTCTAGAAAACAATACACAAATTTTGGTCTTTGAGTTTAATTACACTTAAAGTTAGAGACACTTGGCCTGTGATTTCTCTACTAAAGGAAACTCCCAAATGATAAAACCACATCTTACCAATGCAAGTCAAAACCATTTTTGCAACTTAAGAGAGTTACTTAGAGCAGAGGTGTCAAACATATAGCTCAAATACTTGGCCCATAACACTCTCCAGTGCCTCCAAATCAGGTTAAATGTAATTGGGAAGTATTTAATAAAACAAAAATAGGATAGGATATAAATAATGTTAATATGTGGCTTTCCAAGCCAATATGCCTGCATAGGGATCCTCTTATAGGGTTTAGACATTCTCATTTCTGTTTGCATTTGGCACCACTGACAAAGAGCACTGAGAGGCTGTGCCTAGGGTTATACAACTAGTATAGATTGGAGGTGAGATTTGAACCCGGACATTCCTGACTTCACTACCAGCTCTCCAGCCACCATACCATGCTGTTTCTCTATATTAAGAGGACACCATGTGTTAGGCACTATTCTAGCTGCTAGGGCACAAATACGGAACAAGAAATAGTTCTTGTTAGACTGTGATATTCTTGAGAGAAGGGACTAGATTTTTCTTGTCTTTCTTTGTATCCTCAGCACTGGCATATAGTAGGTACTTGATGAATGTTTGTCAACTGACTGTCCTCACAGGGCTCATATTCAGTCTGGGGATAGAGGTACATATATACGTGTAATAAAAAATATTGTAAAAATCAACATATAAGTAAAATTTAATAATGATATTTGACTTTTTTTAATTCTTTAAGACAGTGGTATCAAACTCAAATAGAAATGGATCCCTGTGATCACATATTGACTTAGAAAACCACAAATTATCACTGACCATTTTGAATTGAATTTTTTATTTATTTTGTTAAACATTTCCCAATCACAGGAGTTTTGCAGCTGTAACTGGCTCAGGTTCTGAGTCTGACACCCTTGCCCTAAGGTTTGCAAGGCACTTCACATATATAGCTTCATTTTGTCCTCATTTTATAGATAAGGAAATGGAAATTCAGAGTGATTCGCCAACGGTCACACAGCTAGGAAGTGTCTGAGGCAGGATTTGAAACAAAGTGTCTTTCCTAACTCCAAGGGCAATGCTCTTTCAAATATACCATGTTGTTTTTTAAGCCAAGAAACATCCAAGGTGAGGCCACATAAGACTACATTTTGTGGCTACCCACCCAAATGAGCAATTCTAATTATTGCTTTGGTTAACTGATAAATTACACAAAGCTGATACAGACCACGAGGCATGAATTTTTTTTGTGGCAATCTACTTTGAAGACTGATTTTAGGTGAGGACTAAAGTAATAGTGGAGCTAACAAACATATCCAGAATCCAACTGCTAGAAAGCCCCCTTTCCTCGACACCATAAAGACTCGTGTTGGAACCAGCCCAGAAAGACCCTCTTTATTCTTAGTTGTTGTTTGCTTTCTCCACAAAAGTAAGTCCTGAAACCCGTGGTTCCAGCCACGCAGGTTTATTTACTTCCCTGCTCACATTTTAGAAAACATAATGGAATTTTTCCTAGTCTTTCCTGGCATAGTTCAAAAGCAAGCTCTGAATTCTGCCTCCAGCATTACAATCCTTCACCTTCCAGTAGGATGTCTGAGCACCGGAAGGGCCGTATAGAAGTTCAATGAAACGATGAAACCAACAGTCTTAAAGTTAATGTCGTGGCTTGGCAAATTCAAATAAAAGGGATGAACCTTCACATAGCTTGAGACTTTTCAAGCGATAGTCTATGCTTGGTTATTCCATTCTTCTATGAGGATTATTATTATTATTGGTAGGATTAACAACAACAAACAATAATAACAGCCAGCACTTTTGTGGTAGCAAAGAACAAGAAACAAAACGATACCAATCAATTGGGAAACGGCTTTAAAAAGTGGAATTAAACATTACCATGCTACAAGAAACTAGGAATATGGCAGTGGTGGTAGTGATGGTTGTTGGTCCTTTGTTTTCAAAAATGACCAATAAATACATAGAGAAGCATGGAAAGACTTACTGGAACTAATGCAAAGTAGAAGGAAGTAGAGTCCAGGAAACAATCTGCACAATGACTAAAAAATTGTAAATAGAGGCAGTTAAGAGATTCAGTGGCTAGATAGCTGGGCCTGGGGTCAAGAACATTTGAATTCAAACCAGGCCCTCTGACACTTACTATCTGTGTGACCTTAGGGAGGGTCACATAATCTCTGTCTGCCACAGTCTCCTCATCTACAAATGTGACTAATGATTGCACCCCCTTTACAGGGTTATTGTGGGTATAAAATGAAATATTTGTCATGTTCTTGGCCAACTGTGAAATGCTAGGTCAATAATAGCTATTATTATGATTATTAAATGGAAAAGGCAATAACCACAAGACAATAAAAAAATGTGTAGTAAAATTACAAAAATAAAAAAATAAAAACCAACTAGTTTGGTCCTAAAGATAAGAAATGAGAAGATATTTCCCACTACTATTTTGTCAAGATGGGGGTAGGGAAAGGAAGGACTCCATGGATGTGGAATATTGCATATTTTTGCCAGACTTTTTTGATGTATTGATCATTTTGCTGTTTTTCTTTCTTTTTTTAAATCTTTGTTATATAGGATGGCTCTCCAGAAATTGAGAGGAGGAGGGAAACAAGGGGAAATTTAAACTAAATAGAAACAAAATAGATGAATAAATTTTTATTTTAAAATAATGATGGCTAACATTTACATAGCACTTTAAGTTTTGCAAAGTCCTTTACATATGTTATCTCATTTGATCATCAATTAGTGAGACAGGTGCTATTATTAACCCCATTTTACAGATGAAGAAATCAAGGCTGAGGTGATTGATTTATCCAGTTCTCCTCTCTTCTCTGAGGAGGAGGCAGGATTTGCAGCACATTGACCCCTTTACATTAACCACAATATATCATAAGCACTGTAATTCCCGTTGAACAAATAATGAAAATGGGGCATAAAAGTGGTTTAGGCAAACCCTTATCCTCAAAAGTAAAGTTGGGACTAGATCCTACAGGTTCTTGAACTCCCGCTTGTGTTTGCCCCAACCAGCCCAGCTTGTAGAAAGCACATTACAACTATAATATTTTTTTTTCTGGGAAGCTTTTCAGGTTATCATTTTAAGTGAAGAAAAAAAAATCTCCTTTGCTTCAGAGAAACATTAATATAGAATTGTCCTGAAAGATCAAATGCAAAGAGGCTAAAAAAATTAAAGTTGGTTTTTTTTTTAGACTAAGACTTGCATGAATAGGAGTATTCACAGATAATTGGCAGTAGTGTCTGGCCAAATATCCAGCTTTGTGGTAAGCAAAAACATAGCTTGCGTGTCCAAATTAGCTCAAGAAATTTCCCATTTCTGAGAGGGTGGGAAGGATGCCAGCTCTTTCAAAAAGGAAAACACACCCTCTCCAAACATGAATCACCATACATCACACAGGTCATACAATGAAATTTGAATAATTGCATATGAGCTTCCAAAATAATCCTTCACTGTTCGTGAGGCCCCAAATTTTTGTCAACCAAGATCAAGCTATTCTTTGTTCCCTCATGCTCATAGATAACAGTAAGATATTTACCAATAACATTGCTACAGGAGAAGGCTCAAGATGTACTGTAAACAGGGGTGCTAAACAGACAAGAACAGATGAGTCACGCCTGATTTTATAGGACACTAGTAGGCTGAACTTAGTCCCTGTAACCGGTTATTTGTCAACACTGGTTTTTAAAATGTACTATTGGCTAACCTTTGTGTCCCTGACTCGCTATTTATCAATATCTGGATTCCTGAAATGCATTTCTATTTTCTTAAACAATAAAAACCTCATCCAACTACTACACAGAAGTGGAAAGATTGGCCCCACTTGGACAACATAGATAAGAAATTTGGAAAAGAGCAGTTGTGAAATCACTTTATGACTCCTCTTCAACCCAGAGTGACTGGATCATTTAAGAAGCATTCATAGAAACTGGCACTGAAATCAGCCAGAAGCTGAACCAGAGATCAGAGGCAATCTGACCTGCCAGAAATTAGAAGAGGGTACCTCAGCAGTTCTTGTGCATGCTGCAACTGAGTCTAGCCAATGTTTTTATCCTTGTTACTGACAACATTCCAATGTACTCAGACAAGGCAGACCCAGTTCTCTCATCTTTTAAAAAAGAGTGGTTTGGCCAGGACTAGTAGTATATGCTTGTAAGCCCTGCTGTTGGGGAAACTAAGACTGGTGGATTGCTTGAGCTCAGGACTTCTGAATGGCAGAGCATTAAGTTGATTAGGTGACCCATAAGTGGAGCATTAATATGGTGAGCAGAGGCAGGGAGGAGAATGAACTGGATTAGATTATCTAAGGAGGAATGAATCAGACCAGGTCAGAAATAGATCAGGTCAAAAGTCCCATACTGATTAGTTGGGATTAGGCTTGTGAGTAATCACTACTCTTTCAGCTGTAATGTTGAGCAGGATGGGACTTTTTTTACTATTTTCTCTCTGAGAATGCTAAAGTAATCAAATGCCTTGGATTAAGTCTTACTAGGTGTGAAGCCCCAGGCCCACACCCTTTGGCTGATTAGATGTGAAGCCTTCAGGCCCTATGAAGGGTATATAAACTCAGAGGTTAGCAGTTTGTTTGGGGCTCCCACTCACTGGAAAAGTGTTGGTGTGGAGACTCTGGGTAGCCACCGGAGCCTCCTGGTTTTGAAAAAAAAACCCAGATGTTGGTGCTTCTCTGGTAACTATGTATTGTGATTTGGTCTGTTTATACTGTCTCTGTAATTTCTGTTTGTATTTGCTCTGAAGTTCAGGGTGCTGGCTTTTCTCCCTAAGTGAATGATATATGTATATTTGATTAAAGTGAGATTGTCAATCCCTTAAAGCTGCTTTCCTTAGAAAAGCAGATCAAAGAATTTGTGCTAGCAGCCCTCCTGTGTGCTGGTGTTGTTGGTCTTACACCTCAGCAGCAGCTGCAAGCAACATTGTTGTTACACCAGTCTGGGCAATAATAGAAGGAGACCACCCACCACCACCACCACCACCACCACAACAACAAAGACTTTTGGTTTAAACAGAATGATCTCTAAGGTGCTTTCTGGAATAAGACCATGAGTCCATGAATCAGTGACTAGTGTATTTCATTTTCGGTTTTTAAGAGTAAATTTGTGAAATGAAAGAGTTTAAATTAAGAAACAAAAGAACTCAGGTAACTCAATATGTTTATTCCTCACTCCCCCTAACCCCCTGTGAAAAATAGTTTAAATAAACACAATTAACCATACTAGAAATGGACACATGATTAACTTGGAAAAAGCAAGAGGAATTGAAGTCAAGCAAGAACTGGGTAAGAATCTTAACTCCAATATCTTCTGGCTATATGAACATGGGCAAGTCTCTTAACCTCCTAGTGTGTGTTTAATAACTCCCATAGTATCTACTACACAAGATCATTGGGACAACACAATCAAATAAAATGAACTAAAGGATGTCAAGCATTTTGCCAGCCTTAAAACGCTAAATAAATGGCAGCTACTGTTGTTACTATCACTAATATTATTATTTGCTTTTAGACGTAATGAAATAGTGGGCAGTGTTGGAACAAGTTAGCTAGGAAGGACAAAAGAGAACTACTATACTGAAATAAAAAATTTTTAAAAAGGACTCAATAGCCTTACAGATGGTATACACCTTCAGATGTGAAGAGAATAGAAGTCCTCAAAGTTTACTTCTGTGGATCATAAACCAAAACATTTTGATACCATGGTCATTCTCTGAGCATTTTAGGAAAAGTTTGAGAAGTCCAGCAGAATATTTTAAAAATAAATATAGGCCAAATCTTTAAAATGATGGCAAACCAAAGCCAGAAACAACAAAAGAATCATGGTTAGATCATCAGAATTCCACATTGCTCCAACAAATAGATAAGTATGCCTGTCTAGATTGACCATTTTTAAAAAAATTTCTTGTTCTGTTCACTGGTGTTACACAATGCAAAAGTTCCAACTACTGTTAGCTACCTACAATGAAAAAGGTTGATGAGTCATTCTGGTCCAATTCTTGCCCAGGAAAAAGCTGAAAGGGTACTAACAAAGGAGAAAAATGGGAATGCCTATCAAATCCAAGAAATGCTCTTTCAACAAGAGGTCTGTCAGTAACAACAAAGAGTAGGGAAAAGTGAGAAATGCCCAGTTAGAAATAGCTGGCGTCAGATTCAACAAAGTTCAAAGAAACAAGAAGTAGTGGGTCTTGAAGAGATTTTGTGGATCCACCAGTAGTGAGGTGCTTTGAAAGTTTACCTGTTGTTCTTCCTTCATTTTCAAAGAGGACAAATGACAGAGTAATGTCTTGACTTTCACATGAGTTAGATTTAAGTGAGGCAGAGTTGCAAAAATCATCATCAGCTTCACTCTCTCTTCTAGTTATTGAAGTCCAATGGCAGACTTAAAGTCAAGATGATTGACAATGTCCCAGGATGCAGTGGTTGACCCCGGTATCTTAGGTCTGACCAAGCTTTAACCTCTCAACAGAACCTATTTCAGCTACCTTCTTGGATATTGGAATAAATTGTCCTCATTTGCCCATTCTACCAAGTGAAGTCTTCACCTGCTTGGGGCAGACATCCCCCTAACTCACCAACAAGTTTGAGGCTTATCATTACCTCAACCTGCTTTAGCCCATCTGCCAAGATGGTACCTAGAGGCAACATTGTGGAGTATCAAAGGATCATAGATTTAGGGCTGGAAAGGATTGTAGAGGTCACTGAGACCAACCACTTCATTTTACAGATGAGAAAATTAATGCCGAGGGAGATTATCACTTGCCCAGGGTAGCATTAGACTTAGGAAACTCTGATCAAAAGCTTCCTGTGACACTTAATAGTTGTGGTGACCCTGGACAAGTCTCTCAACTTTGTTGAGCATCAGGCAGCTCTCTAAGATTATAAATTATAGACAAGTTCCAATCTCAGTTGCTGGAGGGAGTTCCCACACTGAAAAAAAAATCGCAGATGCTTGACACAATGCAAGGTACTATGCTAAGTACTAAGAGACTTACCAAACAAATAAAAATAGCCTGTGCCTTTAAGGAACTTCAAATACAGTAGGTCAGATGAAACAAATACTAAAATTTCTATGGTACAATAGATCTTTAAATTCTTTCTTTCCCCTGTACCTTTTTCTCAATCTCCATGATCAGCTCTTCCCTTATTATATTTAAAAAGAAAAAAAAATCCTCAATATCCTCTCCTGAACCACTAGCTACCCCTGACCTTCAGGACTCTCCTTTGTAGACGATACTTCCTCCTTATCTCTGACTACTGAAGTCTTTATTTTTCCTCAATACCCAAACAAGAAAGCAACAAGTATTTATTATATACTTAACACGTGCCCAGCAACATACTATGCACTAAGTATGCAGACAAAAGTAAAACAGTTCCTGCTCTCAAAGAACTTATATGAAAACTTCCATGAATCTCCTCTTCTCCTGCCTTAATAGCTGGAAATGATCTTTCCTTTCTCCCTCAAGTTTTCTTAAAGCACTTCATGTGCCACTATTATTTACCCTTATTCTACCTTGCAACATCCTTGTTAGCGTATATATCATATATATTCCATCCCTTCCCTCTACCGTCCCTTAGATTATAAGTCCCTGAGAACAAAGGACTGTCATTTTCCATCTTTGTCATTTTGCTCACTTACAATCCAAAAATTTAGTTGTTGGTCCTATTTCTCTTCTTTTTATCTTCTCACTCAAGATCTTACTCATTCTCACGGCTTTGACATTCATTATTATTCAGATGCTATTCAAGCCCACATCTCCGACTTGGAAGATAGTTCTACTTTGGTATTCCACTGTTGTCTCAAATTCCAAAGATCTGATAGAGAACTCATCAACGTTTCTTGGAAGACATCTCTAATTTGGTATTCCATTGTCGTCTCAAACTCAAAAGGTCTGATAGAGAACTTAACATTGTTCCCCCAAAACCAGCTATCCCACCCCTAAGGACATTTCCATTTTGTGTGTGTTGTCTCCCTGGTAGAATGGCAGCTCCTTGAGGGAAGGGGCTATCTCACTTTTGTCGCTTTTTCTTTGTAACCCCAGCACCTAACACGAAACCTATCTCATGCTAGTTACTTGATAAATACTTGTTCGTTGATTCATTGGTTTTTGCCTCACATGAGGAAAATTAATGTTATTCCCCGCCCCAGCTAAATGAGTAGCATTGACACTGGCTGGCTTGTGTTCCTTCCTCTAAGAGAGAGGGAACCTAGGTCAGAATGGCCCATCAGGGGCTGAGGAGGGGTGGGGAACCTGCAACTTTGAAGCCACATGTAGCCCTCTAGGTCCTCAAGTATGGCCCTTTGACTGAATCCAAACTCCACAGAACAAATCCCCTTAATAAAAGGATTCGTTCTGTAAAACTAGGACTCGGTCAAAAGGCCACATGTGGCCTCAAGGCCATAGGTTCCCTACCCTGTTTTAACAACCCAGCTAGCAGCTTCGATGGGGGCATAAGATGCACCCAGGACGCTGCCGGGACACTGGAAAAGCACAGGTTCTTTTTATCTGCTTAAACAAGGAAAGCACAGTGAAGGGGTTGACCAGCTTACTTTAATCCAGCATTCAGTTAGCATACAGACAACAATCACTTAGTTCAGGGGAAAATGCCAGCATTCAGTTAGCATTCAGTTAGTTCAGGGGAGCATACAGACAAGCATCAAGAGACAGACCAAATTCAGATTGATTGACTTACTTCAGGGGAAAAAACCAGCACCCTGAGGTTCAAAACATTCATTTAGTTCGGGGGAAAAACAAACCAGCACCCCGAACCTCAAAACCAAAATACAAACAAATTACAAATATCAACAGACAGACCCAACACAATTCATAGTTACCAACATCTGGGCTCGACCCGAGAGCAAGGGCTGGCCCAGATTCACGCTTGCTTGCCGCTGCTTCCCACACCAACCGGAAGAGGAAAGAGAGAGCTTCAAGCTGTCCTCTCCCCTCTTATAAGAGTTTTTGACATCATCAAGCACCGCCTGAATGACCAGGGCCAATTGGTTCTTGACTTGGCCCCTCCCCCTAGCGTAGAGGTTAACACCTCCCCTCAGCCAGCCCCATGACTCATCACACAGGAAGTTTTCTGCTTCCTGACAGGCTCTCTGGGCTTCCTGCCCCGGAAGAGCAAGCCACAGCATCCAGAAGCTCAATGAGGTAAGCTGAGTCATTCAAAGAAAACAAAGGCCATTCTGGTTACACTCCACCCCTCACTATGTTCTAGGATGCACAATCCAATCATAATTTAAATTAAATTATATATCCTAGAACGTTGTGATCCAATTACCCAGGAAACTAAAACATATCATTCACAGTAAAGCAAAACATATCATTCAGTGACATTCCCAAACATTGGTTTACGATTCAAATGAGATCCACCCCTAGATCCCAGCAAGATAATCTCTTCAATCAATCATCCCCAAAATAATTATTAATAATTCAAATGTCCACCCCTAGATCTTTGTATCCATTACATAGGATCAATAACATCATAACAATAAAACAATATAGCAAAGATAACACAAAATAAGTACTCAGAACACTATCATCATTCCCCCCCCCCAAACAATTGGGGCTCAAAATCTTGGGGTAAGGGGTGAAGGTCTCATTTTCCATAGCTTCTTCATGCTGAAATTGGACGTAGAGCTGTGCCTGCCCCAAAGAGTCCATTCCAGAGGTCAGTTCTTTCAGCGAGCTTGCAGGAATTCCAAGAAGCTACATGCTTAGACAGTCACTGGAAAGTGCGGGGTACTTAAGCCTAAAGGAGACAGAACTAGCAACAAAGTTAACCAAAACAAAGAACAAAAAGAGTAGGCAAATATGGGCTATCATCCTTTAAATAAAATCATCTCAAAGAACAAAAAAAGTAGTCAAGTATGGGCTATTATCCTTTAAATAAAATCATCTCAATGAACAACAACAACAAAAAACAAACAAAAAAAAAGTAGGCAAATATGGGCTATTATCCTTCAAATGAAATCATCTCCAGTTTGGTTGAGATTTCAGTTATGCAAAGATCCAATATCAGAAGCCAAACTCAAGTGGGAAATGTTTCTTTTCGAAAGGAACTCACTGAGGAAGCCAAGAGGATCCCACCCTAGATGGAGACTAGGATTGTCCTCCCAGCTTTTCCCCAGATGTACAAGCTTTCCTCTGTTAACCACATGAGGCCACCTTCCCTCGAGTATGACTTCATCTGGCTTCCATTTTACCCATACCTTAGCTCCCAACTTTATTCTATCAATGGAACAAGACCCTTTTGCTCCTGTTTCAAAACTCCATGTACAATATAATCTCAAGAAATTGGCCCTTTCAGCACAGTCCTCCGGGGCCAGGTTTATCAGCTTAAGCCCTGGGAGGAAGGGATTATCTCCTGCTCTGGGCCCCTGGGAAACCTCACCTAGCACTTCCACTCGCCTGTTTTCCTTCAGGCCTTCCTTGCTCCTAAGGCTGCAAAGTACCGGCCTGTTTTCCTTGCTCCTGAGGCTCCACAGAACCATAGCCGCCTCAAGTACAAAGAGCAGTCCAAAAACAGGGAAACATTCAACCAACCCAGCACCCCAAAACGCCATGCTCTCTTGTTAAAGCCAGATCCTGACCAAGACTACGCCATATGTTTTAACAACCCAGCTAGCAGCTTCGATGGGGGCATAAGATGCACCCAGGACGCTGCCGGGACACTGGAAAAGCACAGGATTCATGCTTGCTTGGATGTATCTAGTTTGCTTATCATTTCTTATCATCATAACAAAGAAAAACACTTAAGCAAAACCAACCAACACAGGGACCACCTTTGAATATATGCATATGTATAAATAAATACACACACACACACACACACACACACACACACATATATATATATATATATATATATATATATATATATATACTCTTATACATACATATATGTACAACATGGGATCACGAAGAATCCAACACTACTGAAACGACTGAACAAAAAACATGCAACATTCTATACCTATTGTCCATCAAAAGGAAAGTGGTACATTGCCTCATCTTTTCTCTGTGACCAATATTGGTCATTTTAACATAGTTTCCCCTCTGTGTTCCCCACAGTTTACACTTTTATGTTATACCTCAGGTTCAAAGTACCCAGCAATTACCAGAGGGTTTTTTTTTTTTTTATTTTAAACAAGAAGTTTATTTAAACAACAAGATGTTTGACTTGAAGGGAAAACTATCTAGGATCAACTTCTTTATAGTAATTTATCCCTACTGAGAGACAGAGATTGCCCTACATGTAACAGCTACATACAAAAAAAGTTATAAAATCGTCCTTGGTTTTACAATGATAAAAGAAAAACATTGAAATTATCCAATCAAACAAGGTATGCAAGGATTTTTTTGTGGGTTTTTTTTTTTTGTTGCTGTTAAACAGTGAGAGCAAAATAACTTACTGGAATATAAAGATAAAAGTTGAATGAGCATGCCACTAATGGAGAAAAGGGGTATTTTCACAGAACCAGTTTGTTTTTTCCCCTCCCCATCTCCATTTGATGTTGATCAAAACATACCATCGGCCATTTAGTTAAAAAAAAATACGCATTATGCCTGTGCACATACACCAGTTACTTTATGTACAATAAAGGAACGGGGGAAGGGAATCAAAGAAGAGAGAAAACTATACTGCAGTAGTCAGGATGTGGATGAACCAAATCTTGGTTTCTAATGGTGAATGTATTGTTTTTCTTGGGAGCACAGTTCTGGAGAGGAGTTGTAGATTCTTCTTAGTAAGCGCCTCCCGTCTGCTGCTGGAATACATCAATTGTATCTTCATCCTCCATTTCCAACTGCGCAGGTGTGTCTGTTTCATTGATTGGTTGCCCATCAAATCAGAATCTGATCTGCCTCATTGACAAACCCTGTCGTTCACAATAGGCTTTCATTAGTTTACTAAGTGGTGTGTGCCTCTTAATCTTAAATTGCACCACTGAACCATCTTGCCCTGCCACCTTCAAATTAATGTGGTGGTTGTTTTCAGTCTTGACTCCTTCCTTCGGCTTTTCGTCGGCCATGGCGAGTCCCGAGGTCTCAAAAGAGGCACCAGGATGGTCCGCTCCAAGGGAACGGGGGAGAAGCAGCAGCGGCAGGAGCAGGAGCAGGAGCAGGAGGAGGAGGAGGAAGATGATGGTGATGATGGTGAGGAAGAGGAGGAGAAGAAAAAGGAGGAGGAGGAGGTGGAGGAGGAGAAGGAGGAGGAGCCAGAGGGTTTATTTTTAATAGTTGGCCAGCTGATACAATTAGCTTATAGGAAAGGCATTTACTAAAATGGTGTAAAAACAATGGTAACAAACATTCCCCCCTCCCTCACTCCTCTACCATAAATTAGGAACAAATTCTGCTACAAATATCCACAGCATCAGTGAGAAAAATGGATATAAACCTAGAATACACTAATAGAGAGGCCCACAGATATGGAAGATGTGGGCCAAACAACTCATACCTCTAGCACATTAGGGCCTGATGGCCCTGCTTTCCTCATACTATCCTCATATTACTATCTGGGAACAGTGTCTCTGCTGGGGCGGTCACTCACCTAGTCTTTGTGAGCCTGCAGCTCAAAGCCCAATGGCCAGAGTTAGCTCTCTTTTCATCTGATTGGAACTCATTCTCTTCAGAGCTATCTCCTGTGAATACTTCTCTAGAGAGAGGGTCTCGCTTTTTAAAGGACCACCAGGGACAGGATATTAACCTGCCAAGAACTAGCTGCTCTCAAATTCCATTAGTTTTTATGAAAAGATTTCTTAATATCTCCTAAAAGAGTCAACCAGGTTTTGACCCTTTTAAAATCTCATTTATCACTAAAACAATTATACAATGTTTAGCTTAGTTTTATTTTTCTCTTCAATTAGATTATTGTAGTCATGCATATCATTCTCCTAGTTCTGTTGACCTTACTCTGCATCAGTTCAAATAAAGTTTTCCCGTGTTTCTTTACATTTTTCAAATGAACTTTCCCAGAGTAGTATTTTATCTACGTCATCTTGGTGTTCAGAAGCCTTTTAAAAACAATGCTATCCCTGTCCGTTAGGTCGCATGAAATTTAATGGTAAGTACAAGGGCAATCTATATTCCACTGCCCATGAATTATACTAAACAGTTTCAGTCTCTCAGTCATAAGCATGTGATCACCTCATTCTAGCAGAGTGAGAGTAGGTGGTTTTTCCAGCATGACAAAGATGTGTTTGTTCGAAGGGCAGCTACAAGATCCACCAAGAACATATGTGCCATGTGATGACTAAGAGCACAAAGCTCACAGCTGTTCACTTTGGACAAATGAGAGATCAAATAATTTTTTCATTGTTTAAATCTCTTTGCCTTTTCTTCCCCTCAATAGCTGCTTAGCTCAGACTGCAAGTTTAAGAACTAAAAATTGAAATGTAAGGGAAGATGTTTTATAAATGTTATATGTCATGTACTTATTTCGACTTTCCCAAAACTGAAATGAAAAGAAATCACCTAACACTGGATTTTGGTCCAGTGGAAAGAGCACTGAAGTTGGAGTCCCAGGACCCAAGTTCAAATCCCTTTTCTGCTTTTACTTACTACCTTAGTGTCCTTTGACAAGTGGTTAAAATGCTCTGGGTCTCAATGTCTGTAATGGTAATTAGGGTGGGACTTTTTTTACTGTTTTCTTTTTTAGAATGCTAAAGTAATCAAGTGCCTTTGATTAAGTCTTGCCTGGTGAAGCCATAGGTCCATACCCTTTTGCTAACTAGGTGTGAAGCCCCAGGCTCATACCCTTTTGCTGATTAGGTATAAAGCTTTCAGGCCCTAAGAAGTTATATGTACTCAGAGGTTAGCATTTTGCTTTGGGGCTCTCACTCAGTGGAAGAGTGTTGTGTGATTTGACCAGAAGAGACTCTGGGTAGCTGCCGGAGTCCCTGGCTTTGAAAACCCAGATGTTGGTGTCTCTCTCTCTCTCTGGTCACTATGTAATTCTTTAGTGGGACAGCCAGAGGCCTGTCTGTTGATAACTGTGTGTGTTCACTCTGTTTGTATTGTCTCTGTAATTTCTGTTTGTATTTGCTCTGAAGTTCAGGGTGCTGCCTTTTCCCCCTGAACTAAATGAATAATATATGTATGTTTGATTAAAATGAGATTGTTAACCCCTTAAAGTTGCTTTCCTTAGAATCTAAAGCAGATGAAAGAATCTGTGCTAACGGCTCTCTTGTGTGCTGGTGTTGTTGGCCTTACATAGCCACAGTAGCTGCAAGCAACATTGTTGTGACAATGACATTTCCTATAAACTGTATGTGTTGGACCAAACTGCTTTGGAGAGTTTCAGCTCTAAAATCAGTGATCTTATGATCCATGCTCCTTGGAGGATGGTTCTTTTCTGGTTTTGTCTTTGTTTTTTCCAAGACCTAGTTTGTTTTTTGCACATAGTAGGAGCTAATTAAATGGTTACTGAATTGATCGAATTAAATTGAATGCTCCTTCCTAGAATCTGCATTGGAATTGAGTCCTTACTTGACCCAAGGGCTGAATCCATTCCCTAATCTCCCCTTATACGGAAATGACCCTAATTCATGCCTTAATTACCTCTTATCAGACCTGTATAGATATGGCCTTCTGCCATGGTCTGGCTGTCTACAGTCTCCTCCCTCTCCAATCCATACTCCAAGCAGCTGCCACATTTACATTCTGAAACATAGGTCAGATTGTGCCACTACCCTACTGAAGAAGCTTCAATTGCTCCCTATTGTCTCCAGAATAATTCTTCTGATATTCAAAATTCTCCACAATCTGCCTCCCCCCTGTCTTGTCAGAATGATTTCATATTTTGCAGCACAAACTCAGAGGAAGTTTCAATCAAACCTGCTCTCTACTTGCTCTTCATTCTCCCAACTGTGTGCCTTTGCAGACTCTGTCTCCCAGGATCGGAACACTAAATCTTTACTTCTTGGAATTCCTAACTCTCTTCATGCTCAGCTCCAGGACCATTTCACTTCTTTTTTCTTTATCCCTTAAAATGACCTTGCATTTATTCTGAATGTCTTTTATACTTACCTGTGTGCACCATTTCCTATCAATTGAATATAAACTCTTTGAGGGAAGGGACTGTTTCATTTCTGTTTAGGTCTCTCCAGGGTCTGCCCCAATGTCTTGCATAGAGTGGGTACTTAATAAATTCTTATTGAAATAAATTGAATGGAATTGAATGGAACTAAATTGAATCTAATTAGTGGCTATTCTCAGAACCTTACACACATGGGAATTAGTACAGAATTAGAATCTGTCACTCTAATTCATTAGTGTATTCCCTAAACACATATAGGCTTACTCCATGACCTTCAGGGAGCAGAAATGTAATGGCGGTACAGAGAACCACTCTATTCCTGGACACAGTAGGAAAAAAATAGACACCCCCTCCACTATTTTGCAAACCTTAATAAATCTACCTTTTAAAGGTTTGTGACTGCTCCACAGAGGAGAGGAATATGCAGAATATTTTTTAGCTAATACCAGCAGTGAGAGGGAATTTTCAGTTTCTGTGTAATTCTTTAATCAAAAGATTCAATTTAACAGTTGTATGATCTGATTAATTAATAAGCTATCTAATACTGATTACATTTCAAAACATCCCTATTCATCATTGAGAACACAGCCTCTTTTCCTCTGAGGAATGTTGCTGCCCTGGGCAGTATACAATATGCCACTAGCTCCACATGCCACACTGGTGTAAGGCCAGTCATGACCTGAAGTCTTTCCATGTTCAGCCCCCAGACAAGAAACCTCACTGATTCCAGGTCTGCTGATTCCCCATCAGTTTAATTATTTCAAAGGGATTGTTGTTTATTTGTTTAATTAAGCCTCCAAAAAACTTTAGTATGTTCTGTTGATAAGTGTGGCAATATCAGAACCAAGAGACTGCTCTGAAGAATAGAATAAGATCTTTTCTTTCTTATTTTTTTGTTCTTAAAGGAACACATTCTCTTTTATATAAGACAACTCAAAAGTAGCTCAGGCTTATGGCTGTAGTAAAAACAAAGAAAGACTTGAAATCCCAAAGGCCAAAAATAGAATGGGGAAAAGGTCTAAACTTAAATTGCCTTACTTTAAGAAGGAAGGAAGGAAGGAAGGCAGGAAGGCAGGAAGGAAAAGAAACACCTCGGTTCTAAAGAAAGTTGTGTCTTGGAGTAAGTTCCTCCTCAGACTCTCATTCTTCATTGTCAATATTACAGTGAAAACTGGGTGAGTCTTTCTGATAAAATTTGACAGTAAAACAAACTGGCATTTGTTCTGTTTTGTTTTTTAACGATTCTAAAACTCTCTTAGGATTGTGGAAGCTCTATGGAACTCTTACAACTCAGTTTATCAATGTTCTATTCAGTCTGTAACTCTTGACCAAACTAGGCCTCAAGCCCTTGGGACATCCTCCTCTTCCTCCCCTTCTCCATCCTTTTCTAGCTCCTTTTCTATCTATTGTTTCTTCTCATTAGAATATAAGCTCCTTAAGAGCATGGACAGTCTTGCTTGCTTATATTTGGTATCCCTAGTACTCAGCGCAGTGCAAGTCACATAGAGATTAATGAATACTTTTTCATTCATTAGGAAACTATCTAAGGACCTTTAGCATATCCCTTGTTCCCAAAGAGGTCTGAGCTATAATTGAGAAAGAGAGGTCTAATGTTTAAAATTAGCCTGAAGGAGTGGCCTTGTATTAAATGTAAAATAAAGTTTAAGAAAACCCCGATATTTTCATTGGTTTATTTTGCAATTTTTGTGCATACTTAGATGTACACATACTCATATAATATGTTGTTTCTCCTCATCCTTAATATAATTTAAGCTCCTTGAGGTCAGGGAATATTCCAGTATTTTCGTGTGTATCCATAGTACAGCACCTAGGTGCCTTAAATATTTAATGTATGGATGAGAAAAATTGAAGTATTAATAATAGTCGACCCCCACTCAGTTTGATGAGCAGAGCAGATGCTAGCCTGTGACTTTTCCTCTAAGAAAGTTGAGAAGGGAAACCAGGCAAAGGGAGTCACCCAGTTTCCTCATCGTTAGAAGGAGAATGTTGTATTAGATCACTGGTTCCTAGCCTTTTTGAGGATTAGGGACCTTTTAAATACCAAAATCCAGCCTCAGATACTTACTAGCTGTGTGACCCCGAGCATATCACTTAACTCTGTATACCTCAGTTCCTCATCTGAAAAATGAGAGAAGGAAATGGCAAACCACTTCAGCATCTCTGCCAAGAAAATCCCAAATGGGGTCACAATGACTTGGACACAACTGAAACAACTTAACAACCACAACAAAATATCAAAAGAATGTCATACCTCCTATATAGTGGTAGATGTGCTATTAGTGTCTGTTGTTTAAGGAAATTCATGATGATTTTTAAAAAGAAAAAAAACACATGAATTTGGTAACATTTTAAAATGAATTTGTACTTTATTAATCACAACATCAGCATAGTTTGAAATATTGCAATACATATGTATAGTGAGCCATTATTCAGTTTACAGAAAGCGTTCATTTACGTATTATACTACACTGTGTTGAATATTTTGTTAGAGTTAAAGACCAAAATAATAATGCTTGTTGTATATATGGATCCATGGACTCCTTAAAGTAGTTCTATAGGTCCCCAGAGGTACTAGGTTCACAGTCTGGGAACCTCTAGACTAGGTGGTCTTCAAGGTCCTTTCTAATTCTAAACTCTATCATCCTACAATCCAAGGACCAATCTCAACAGGTTGAACACAGGCATTTTTTTATAAGTATACAAAGTTTGAAAGTAAAGATGATTTTGGTAGATTTTTCTGTTTTAGGTCCAGAGGAAGTATAGAAATGGAAGCAGAAAGAAAAGGGAAAGAAAGCATACCATTTTGCATTTAATTTTGTCAAATCAATGGAAATAGTCAATCAGTAATACATATTGAGGTCTCAGCACACTGGGATAGAGAGATAGATGGAAAGAAAGAAAGAAAGAAAGAAAGAAAGAAAGAAAGAAAGAAAGAAAGAAAGAAAGAAAGAAAGGAAGGAAGGAAGGAAGGAAGGAAGGGCCAGCATTATGCTAAACTCTGGGAATACAAATGCAAATTCTTCCCCACTCCACCCCCTAAAAAAGAATCTATACCCTCATGGAACTTGTGTTGAGGAAGATAATACATAAAAGGAAGAAAGGAATCCAGAGAAAGGGAAGGGTACCTGTGTTAAGCACTTTGTCCCTTGAACTTGTCTTTTTGAGATGCCATATGTTCCAGAAACACTGGACCCAGAGCATGCAGGAGACACTGAATGTGTCAAGGACAGGAACCTGCCCCTCCCCCCTTCCCCAACTCCTTTTCCCCTTCCCCTTCCCCATCTCTCCACCTCCAAGCTGACATAATTTGTTGTTTGCTTCCCAAACTGGACTTCCTGTTTGTTGCTGGGAATCAAGACAAGTGCCAGTCAGTCTGCACTAAGCTGAGAAACTGCTTATGCAGCTGGGACCTGTGTAGATAAGCAGACCATCTTATCTTCATAGTCTAGCAGTTCCCAAAGGAAAATTTTTGGGGGGAGGGGTTTTGTCCTTTTTCCACTTTTACTGTACCTTTCCCACTCCCATGCTATGCCCCCTTAGGTGGAGATTTCTGGTATCTTATCCTTCCTTTGTCCTGCTGTTATAAAAATGCAAACTTCTATATGGATTGTGAACTCTTTGGGTTACACATGCATGTTCATCTCTCTTATAGTAAACCTAGTTTTCACGAGTTTCTGAAGTTGTGATTGCCTGTTGACGCCTGGAGGGGAAGCTGGTAAGAAGAAGGGAAGGAGCAAGGTGGAAAAGTCTAGAGAGTCAGGAGCAGAGCTGGGTAAGAAATGAGCAGGGACGAACAGGGCAGTTTCTTAAAATGCTCATCCTGGGCAGGAATTTATCAGTCAATCAGGGGAAGGGGCCAAAGGAGCAAAGTTATCTCTATAGAGAAAAGGCTGCTGGGAAGAATGTTAAAAAGCCAAGAGAATCAGCAGCAGAACTAGGTGAGAAGTTACCACTATTTAAAGAACTGCCCAGATTATATGTATTCAGTTGTCACCCTGCTCTGATCCTGATGCTCTTGGCTTTCCACTTGTGTCCCAGCAAGCTTCTCACCCTAAAGATGTCTCTACCTCTGAAGCTCCTTCCTCCAATTGTGAATTCCTACTATTAGAGAATACCTTGGCAGAATATGCCAAACCCATCAGAATAAAAACCATTGAACAGAATACAAACTAAATGGAATAAAACAATCATTATTTTTAAAGCAAATATTTCAAGGAAAGTATGGCAGGAGCAATATCTGCCATATAGACTAGGCTAGTTTTACCTTAAAATATAATGAAATCATCCTTAAGACAATGATGTAGCTTACTGTTTCCTTAAATACAAAAAAACCAGCACAGGAGAATTTGCAGCTCCTCCCTTGAGTTTTTAACCAGCAGAGCAGCATAGCCATACCCAAATGATCAATGCTGAATCCTTATTGAATATTCTTTCCCAGCTAAGACTGAGAAAACCTCCTTTTGTTAACTGTTAAATGTTCTACCAGTATCTCCTTTCATCCCAATTTCAAACCTAAACTACCAGACAGGCCCAAGTGAGACCTGGCAAAAGAAGGGGCACAAACTAAAATAATCCTCACAAGGTACTAGAGTTCAACAGCACAGTAGTCATACTGTTGGGGCCCCAAGGCCTGTTTATGTGGTTTCAAGGAGAAGGTCTCAAACATTCGTGGATGAACTGCTGAGCAGATAGTTCACCCACAGACAACTGAAAATTGAATATACCGAGTGTTCCCAATAGATAAACTAGATCTTAAATAGAAACTTATAGACTTGTCATACAATTGAGCTTAATCCATTAGGTTGGGTTTTTTTTAAAATAAAATTTGTTAATTATTACAAACCAATAGCATCTTCCTTTGGCTACCTTGTGTATATGTAGTAGATGACAGGGTCTTTTTTGTTGTTTTTGTTCAATTAGGTGTTTGGTTTTTTTTATCTCCTTTACAACTTAACAACTAAAGCTAAATCAAAATTTGGACCGACAGATATCCTCTGCTTGCTTCCAGTAGACCACATATGTATGGGTTGGGAGTCCAGCTTTGGCCCATATGTGATTCATTGAGGAAGGATTTGGGTTGTTGATGACTATTTTCCATCAGCTCTGTATTTTTACTTTCTGTGTACTGATTTATACATGTAATCTCAGACAGTGACATGGATTGTTTTTTGCTATTTCATTGTATCCCCAGCACTTAGCATAGTGCCTGACACATAGTGAGGACTTAATAAGTACTTGCTGATTGATTTTAAAAATCCCCTAATTTCTACTGAGCCAGAAGAGCTCAGTAGACGACAGTAGACAAGGGCTTTCTTCTCTCCCAGCTGTGAATCATCTAGACTTGGTTCCAGCTGGGTCCCCAGAGTTGGGTGGGAGAAGGGGCAATTGTCCTGAATCCCACCTGGCCCCCATGTGGCCATGAAGATGTGGCCGTCCTTTATTTTCTGTGTCTGTTCTTTCCAGATCTTAGGCAAACAAGTATCTCATAGTGCATGCATCCAAGACTAGCATTGGCCTTGTAAATCCAAAAGGTCTGAAGGTCCCTTGAGGCCTGCAAGTGTAACAGCTATGGTGACCCCCAAAGCAACAGTGACTGATGGCAGAGGAAGTTTCTGTATCAGACAATATAGCCACTGACAAAAGAACTGGCCCATGTTATCAGCAAAGGAATGCCAGGAGGGGTTATCCAGTGCAGTGCCAGGATGAAATTTAAAATGCATTATTTGTGGTCTTGTAAAACTGTTATGATGATGCTTAAACATTAGCCTCCCAGCTTATTGTAACTACAGTTACAAGTTAAATTACTGGATTCTATTAAATTTCTTAATTCTGTTAGTGTATTGTGACTGTTTCATGTTTAGCATCTCTGTGTAAGAATAAACCACCACTTCTCTTTAAAACAAAAAACAAAAAACAAAACAAACAAACTAACAAAAAACTTGGACAGAGAAGATAGTGGTGAGTAGGGTAGTCAAGTCATTCTTCTGGTCTGGGGTTTTCCAAACATTTAGCTAAGGTGCAATCATCTGTAGCTAAATTTTTCCTAGCTTGGGATGTGATGAAATAAACAAGCTTTAAAGTCCTGATATTAAAGACACATGTATGCCTCCAATAGTATAGCTCAATAGAATTGTAGTAAGTGACCTTAATTAGTTTATTTTTGGAAGGGGCTTGTGAAGTCAATACACAATTAACATAAAGAAAAAAGACAATTGAAATTTTGGGCCAAAATTCCCATTACAGTTCTTTGTTGCTAGTTTGAAAAAAAATGTTTTTGTTTTTAATGGGACATCATTGTTTTAGGTCTTCCACACAATTGAATCACAGGGGAAGGGTAAATGCTGTGGCTGGGTGCAGCTTGAAACAATAAAATTTAAAAGCAGTTGACATTTGTGCTGTGTTTCAGTTTGGAAAGTGCTTTCACAGACCTTCAATTCATTTGATCCTTGCAATAGTCCCGTGAGTTAGGTATTATTATATAGAATATAGTATATTAGGTTATTATAAAGAAGCTGAGATTCAGAGAGGACAAGTAGCTGAGTGCAGTGGAAAGAATGCTAAATAAAAGCACCAGTGCAGTCCTTTATCACCTCAAAAGAGATAATATTTGTAAAGTGCTTCCCACAGTGCCTGGCATGTGGTAGGTGCTTCATAAATTCTTGTTTCCTTCCTTCCTTCTTTCTTTCTTCCTTCCTTTCTATTTCATATCTTGACTATTACAATGACTACTGGTCGACTTCCCTACTTCAAGTCTTTCTCCACTCCAGCCCATCCTCCACACGGTTTCCTCAAAGCTGTCCTCCTAAAGCTCAGATCCGATCATATCACTCTCCCCCACCCCACCCCTTTTAAATAAACTCTAGTGACTCCCTATGACCTCTCGGATCAAATATAAAATCTTCTGTTAGACTCTTAAAGCCCTTTTTATAAACTTACCCTTTTCCAACTTTCTAGTCTTTCTTACTCCTTACTCTCCTCTACGTACATCTACAATCTTGTAACACCTGGTAGCCCCTTATTGTTG
The DNA here is from genome assembly GCF_011100635.1 of Trichosurus vulpecula. Classification (NCBI taxonomy): domain Eukaryota; kingdom Metazoa; phylum Chordata; class Mammalia; order Diprotodontia; family Phalangeridae; genus Trichosurus; species Trichosurus vulpecula. The sequence continues at coordinate 32,254,427 of NC_050581.1, forward strand.
CTTACACATGATATTACAATTCTAACTCAGGTATATTTTACTTCGTTGTCCCCCATGCCTAGAATTCTCTCTCTCCTTTTCTCAGCCTCCTGGTTTATTTGACTTCCTTCAAATTCCAGATAAAATCCTACCTTCTATAAAAAGCCTTTCCCAGGCCTCCTAAATCTTAATGCCTTCCTCTGAGACTATTTCCTATTTATCCTGTATGTATCTTGTTTGGACATGTTGTCTCCCCTACATTAGATTTAAGAGTTCTTTGTGGACAGTGACTGTTTTTGTCTTTCTTTGTATCCCCAGAGCTTAGTACAGTGCCTGGCACACAATAGGCTTTTAATGTGTACTCGTGTACTTGCTTTGACTTGATGATTTGGAATCAAAGCACTTGGGTTCAAACCCTTCCTCTGCTACTTACTACCTGTGAAATCTTAAGGCAAGCCACTTCTCTGAGCCTCAGTTTCTCCATCTTTAAGATGAGTGGGTTCAATTCCCTTCCAGTTCTAAATCCTATGACTTTGTCCAGAGTGACTAAACTAGGAGATGGCAAAAGCGACACTCAACCCTGGTCTTCTGATTAAATCCAGTGCTATTTCCCCTACGCCACCATGCTACAGAAGGACAAATAAGAGTAAAGAAGTATTAAACTTGGAATTGTAGGGACCACCCTGGTATAAGTCACCAAGCTGGAATGAAAGCAGAAGCAATGTTGGACAGGAAGTGGGGGACATCAGAAGCAAAAACTGTTGTTTAATATATTGCTTCCACAGATCTTAAAAGCCCTCCTAACTTGAAACAGCAGCTAGCCCCAAGCTATACAATGGAATAATGACAAAGATGGAACTCATAATTGGTGATTTCTGTATTTGATCTATCAGCTTTCTGATTCTCAAATTTTTCCCCTTTCCAAGATCATTTAAATGATTTTCTCCTTCACTCCTGTAAGCTCCAAGCCAGTAAGCTCTGTGTCTTATTCAGTCTTATGCCTTCCACGGGTGTCTAGCACTGCACCTTACATACAGTAGGTGCTCAAGAAATATTTACTGAAAAAAGATTGCTGTATAGCAAAGAGGACCATTGGGCAACTAGGTGGTACAGTGGATAGAGTGCCAGGATTGGAGTCGGAAAGACTGTCTTCCCGAGTTCAAATCCAACCTTGGACACTTACTAGCTACGTGACCCCGGGCAAGTTACTTCACCCTATCTGCCTCAGTTCCTCTTCTGTAAAATGAGCTGGAGAAGGAAATGGCAAACAATTCCAGGATCTTTGCCAAGAAAACCCTGAAAGGAGTCATGAAGAGTCAGACATGACCGAACAACAACAAAGAAGGCCATGAATATTGCTCTTGATGCCAGTAATACCCATTTCATCATTCTTTTTTCCAAATCTTTGCCCCCACTGTGTGTTTCTTCCTTCCAAACCCCCATAGTAACCCCCATTCTCTCCCTCATCCCTCAGGATCTCCCAGAATACCACCCTTGCTTTGGCTGCTCTTTCCTTCCTTCTTAATCTTAACCCTCTAGGTAACCAGTTCAATTGTAAACTGTAGTCTCAGTCAAGAATAATCCCTTGCCCCCTAATCTTATCATCACATATGCCACATCAAATCCCAATTTAGACTACTCCCACAATCTACCTCTCGCTCCTACATACAATTCATAACAGGAAAAAGTTTGGAATATTGTTGACTAGATCCATTATAGACTTCTGGTATTTAATCTCAGTTGGGCCCTCATTTGCCTTAAGGTAACTCTTCATACTTTTTGTTAATTGACTCTGTACTTTATCCCCTACAAGGGTAGTTTCCAACTTTCTTTTCTCTCCTCAAGTCTTAGACATCATCCGTCCCCCCTTCCCATCAGGAGAAGACCTTGACTTATATTTTACTGAGAAAATAGAGGGCGTTCTTGTGAACTCCCACTTCACTCCTACTTTACAAGTTAAAACCCCTTGTTATCCTCTCCCACTCTCTCCTCCTTTATTTAGTCTCTGATAAAGTGTTAGCCCCTCTCCTTGCCAAGGCAAACCCCTGGACTCCTACTCTTGATATAATGTCCTCCCCCTGACAGATTGCCTCTGAAATCATCCCCTCTCTCAACTTTAATTTCTTATCTATTGGCTCCTTCAGTGCTGCCAAGAAACAGAGTTTGGTCTCTCCCATCAAAAATAAAAAAAAAAAACACCTTCATTTGACTGTACTATTCACTCATGCTACGGATCTAGGCTAGAAGCCGCCTCTTTGTCTCTGTTTATTTCTCTCTGTTTCTGCCTCTGTCTCTCTCTCTTGTACTCCTCTTTCTCTTTCTTCCTTTCTGTCGTCTATGTGATCTAACATCAACTAAGTTCAAAGGTGTCATAGGACAAGTATTCATTTGTATTCAAATTTCACCTTCTTTGCAGGAGTATTTGTGTGAGTTACGGTATCAATTGCTAGTAGTCATTCTGTAAAGATTTACATACTTACATTGAACTAGAAAAATCCCCCTCCTCCCCAAAGTATATGTATTTCTCATCGGATATAGCTCCTTCTTAATTTCACTCAATGTGGAGAGAGGACCAGATTTGGAGCCAAAAGAGACCTAGGTTCAAGTCTTGCCTCTGATACATACTATGTGATGCGAAGCAAATTACTTAGTCTCAGTCTGCCTCAGTTTTCTCATTTGTCAAATGAGAATAATACCACCAGTAGTTCTTACCTTGCCAGTGTCCCTGTGAAGCACAAATGAGATGACACATCAAACTTTAATGCATTATATAAATAGCAGCTATTATGTGCCTTGTTGCTGTTGTTAAGACACTGGTGGTGTAGTATCTGTTTTATTGAGATTCAGACTAACATAATGCTCTTTCAGCCAATTGCCAAATGGCACACAGAACTCCTGGCTGAGGATGGAACCCCCCTTTTTTTTTTTGACACAACGTTATAACAGACCAGTGGAGAACATGGAGCAGTGTTGAGAAATGTGATTTAGAAAGCCTTTTCCTCATGACAAATCTATGAGATAGATATTTTAAGTAGGAACTTACACTATAGAACATATGGACTGGACATATAACTTTACTGGTCTGTTTTTGTTCAGTCATTCCAACTGTGTCTGAAACCTCCCATTTGCAGTTTTCTTGGCGAAGATACTGGAGTGGTTTGCCATTTCATTCTCCGGTGGATCCAGTGGATTCATTTAAAGGTTAAGTGACTTGCCCAGGCTCACACAGTTAGGAAGAGTCTGAGGCTGGATGTGAACTCAAGTCTTCTTGACTCTAGGCCCAGTGCTCTATCTGAGCCACCGCTGCCTCTAAAGGAGTCATTATTTTAGGTAATGTAAGTTGTATTACTTAACACAGCCTGCATAGGACTTCTAAGAATGTTCTTTCCCCATTTGGCAAAGATAATGGAGTAGTTTTGCCATTTCCTTCTCCAGGTCATTTTATAGATGAGAAAATTAAGGCAAACAAGATTAAGTGACTTTCCCAGGGTCACACAGCTAGTACGTGTCTGAGGCAGCATATTGAACTCAGGTCTTCCTGACTCTTGGCCTGGGGCTCTATCCAGTGTGGTACCTAGATGCCATATAAAGGGAATACAAATGAATGTTCAACCGTTTTTCAGTCATGTCCCTACTTGGAGTTTTCTTGGGAAAGATACTAGAGCAGTTTGCCATTTCCTTCTCCAGTTCATTTTACAGATAAGGAACTGAGTTAAATGACTTGTCCAGGGTCACACAGCTAGTAAATATCCGAGGCTGGATTTGAACTTGGGAAAATGAGTCTTCTTGACTCCAGGCCTGGCACTCTATCTACTGCACCACCTAGCTGCATTACTGGTATAGGGAATGCCCAAATAAGGAAATTCCCTGTACTAATGTAGACCAGAACTTTCTGTGACTTATAGAAGTTACTTAGAGCACTAAAAGGTTGTGACTTGCCCAGGGTCACATAACAAGTACATGTAAGAGGTGAGACCTGAATCAAGTTCTTTCTAATTCCAAGGCCATCTTTCTATCCCCCTACTTCTCATAGGTATAACTATGCTGATTAGAATATTGCCTATGCCTTTTAAATGAGATCTGTTCGAAAGTAAAAAATACGATATGAACAAATACTAGGGTTTTTTTGTGATTTCACTAATGTGGGTATTTCTTCTAATGAAATAGATTAAAACCTCTTCACAATACACATTAGTGTAGGAATACACACTAGGAATAACTATGGTCTCCCCTCTCCTCCCCAATCATTTTCTAATGGTTAAACTTGTGATTAGTTTCCCCCAGTTTACTGGATAAGAGATTCAATTTGTCTCCAGGCCTATACCTGAAGTCTTTCCAATCTGATAGGACCTGCCAAGACTGCTGCTCTACTGGCATACTTTTCAGGAAACCAAGGTCACCTCATTGGCACAGAATAGGACTTTAGTGGAGGGCCTTGAAAATAGTACAAAATTACCATATAAGAAAACACAGCTTTTGAAACAAACATGTGGCAAGGCAGTTTAGTTCCAGGAGTCTGATAATACGGGGTAGATTTCTCTGTGTGTTTGCATTGTATATGTCCCTGGGAAAGTCACTGGGCCATACTTCAAGTTGCCTGAGGTCTTGGCACAACGAAAACCAAAAAGCCAGACAAAGATAACTGACTCTGTGTTACAAGGTCAGCAAGAGCTACAGCCTTGCCAACCTTGGATTTAGAGCTGAAAGTGACCTTACAGATCATTTAATACAACTTTGAATATTTATAGATAGAGAAAATGATTTGCCTAAGACAAAACAGGTAATAAGCAGCAAAATCATTTTTTCAAATGCAGCTTTTCTCATGCTGTTCTTCCTGTACCTTAAGGCATTCTGGCTGAATCCTTTCCTATTCTCTTGGATGTACCTGTCCCAGAAGGTTCTAGGAGCTCAACAGTAACATTATTAAAGCATTGACCCTTCTGGACCACAACCATGGAGGGTATGATGGGATTAGTTAGCCAAGCACTAAGGGCACAGCCACAGGAACTTTATAGGGTGATTACTAGACTTCTGGCCTATTAGGAGCATCTCATACATCACTGTTCCTTGCTGTGGGGATGTTGTTACTAACTGAGCCCGCCATTGCTCACTGTCTCATGTTCTAGGGCAGGCCTGCACATCATATGGCCTGCAGGCTATTTGCAGACCGCCAAAGGATTTCGGGTGGCCTGCAAAAAATGTAGAGGATATAAAAGAAAGTAAAGATGTAACGAGTGCTTTGTTTATGCCCTGCTTAAACCACCTTCCACTAGTCACTACTGTGCCCGTCATATAACTTGGCTGGTGGGTTGCCACTGCATACTCTGTCCTGTTTGCCATGTAACCTGTGGCAATCAACCACTGTCAGTCTGTCTCTAGTCTGAGAGGAACAATTTCATGATAAATAAAAATCTTTAGTAACAAGTGTAATTAATTGATATTAATTGAAATTTCCTTTTTTAAAAAATATGATGTGAAAAATAGTTTAATCATTAATTATACCTTTACTTGGAAAGTGAGCTGCTAAAAACCTATCTGCAGCCCGAAGAAGTTTAGCCTATTTTAATTTTAGCCCCTACCTACTGCCAAGTTGTGCAGGTCTATTCTAGGGGCAGCAGAAGGAGACACTGTCATGTCTAGGTCAGTGTGAGCGAGTCTTAAAAACTCAGACATGGATCTTTCCTGGTTTTTTTTCTGTGGAGGGGGGAAGGCAGGGCAATTGGGGTTAAGTGACTTGCCCAAAATCACACAGTTAGTAAGTATGTCAAGAGTCTGAAGCCGGATTTGAAACTCAGGTCCTCCTGACTCCAGGGCCAGTGCTCTATTCACTGTGCCACCTAGCTGCCCCTGACATGGATCTTTTCAATAGCTCTGGCAAGTGGCAGACCTTTGGTGTTCATTTTTGACAGTTTGGATGGAAGGCCCTGTATTGAAAAGTTCCTCTGATGGAAGAGAGAAGCTCAATATTAGGGAAATACCAATAGTTTTAGAGCTACTTAGGGGGTGTCCCCCATTGCAGGCAGGACCTAATACTTACCATGCTCAATTTAGATGTAAAGGAAGGACTTTGGTAAAGTATTCAATGAATTCTAGCAACCAAGAGCTATTCCAATCTGGGAGAACATATTGCTGATGAAAGTAAATAGGGAAGTCAGGAAGAGTAATGGGTTGGGGGAGGATGAAGATAATGAGTTCTGTTTTTGACATATTGAGTTTGGGATGCCTATGGCCTAACCAGGTAAAGAAGTTTAGCAGGCCTATGGTGATATCATAGGCAGGGTCAGAGATCAGGAGAGAGGTGAAGGCTAGATATCACAATATTGCCTGTGTAGGGATCTGGCCAAGGGGAGAGGGCTCCAGATTGCTATTTCTGACATGAGGTTCCTTTACCACTTTGGTCTTCCACTGCTCCAGATCCCTATCACTTACAGTCATGACCCCTTTAGCTACTGGGGTCCAATCCTTATGAGTCTCTGGGTCCTATCCTTTAACCCTGAAAGCTTCTCCAGAAATATGCTCTCTCAAAATCACAAGTGGAGAAGAAATGGAGCTAGGATCTCCCTAGTCTAGTGTCTCCACCCAAGGAATATGTCTGCATGTAGGGAGGGGAGAGGCCTTTTACTGCCCCACTAATAAATGGTGATTAGAAGCTTCAAGAGGACAAGACTTTTCAAATATATGCCTTTGCCCGGCATTGAGAGATTTTGATGGCTTTCTGGCTGGAAAGCAGACAGACCAGCACACCTACAATGACTCTAGCAAACACCTTAAATTCATGTATGACCAAATAATGATCAAGAAATCCAATGAGAAACTAAAGTAAGTGACTTCTTCTAGCCCAGAATTGTACAAAAATACAGAAAGAAGTTCATGGGTAACAGAAAAGGGGGCTGTCTTCCAAGCCTGTGCCAGCACAAGTCAACAAGCTTTTAGAAAAGGGCCAAAGACACATATTGCCAAGACAGCTTCAAAGGGGTTAATAATCTTACTTTATTCTAGTCTAGTCTTCTAAGTTGCTGATTATGGGAGCGTAACTCCCACAGCATTACCTAACAACCTTTCTTGCATGGGCAACTACCCCTACATCTTAATGGGGTCAATAGAGACAGGCACAACTTGTGCATTCCCCTAAATCCCCTCAAGCCTCAACTGGCCCCTGTTGAGGCAAACACAGATTCCTCCAAACCTTGATGGAAGCCGATCAAGGCACACACAGCATTCCAGCTTGTGCATTCAACCCTAAGGGTTCCCCACTCCTTGACCAGGGCCCACCTGCTTTATAGGGCAACAGACAAAGAAGGCATATTGCCAGCAATAGCCTCACAAGTTTATATCACCTCATCCCTACATCCAACTGCATAGTCACAGTGGATATTTACAATTTCAGCACAAATGTTTATATTGTTTATCATTATATAATGCTGCACAAGCGTGGCGAAGATGTTTTGAACCAGGAACCCGGGAAGCAGAGGTTGTTATGGCCATGGATCCTGGGAAACTGAACTCTAAGAAATAATAACAAAAACACACTTTACACACACTAAAATCCACCTTACTTATAGCATCTATCCTGAGATGCCATGAAAGGTCCTAAAGAACCAGCACTCTGAAAGATGAGAGGGGGGAAGGGAAAGGGAGGTAACTCCAGAAGGTGGAGGTCACTGCACATACCCAGGGTGATACCAAGCAGGACTGACCACCTGTAAAGGCAATCAGTGAATGGGAAGATCTTCCCTGCCCATTTCCATGGGCTTCAGGGGTGGGGCTCTCAGGGTCCTGTGGGGAGTGGCTAGGGCTGGAGCCAATGGTAGGTACCTGAGCTCTGGTCCACGTGATGACATGAAGCCTGTGGTGGGAGGAGCTTGCTGAACAGTTGGAGCAGAGCTAAGAGGCAGTTGGTGAGAGCAGTTGAGAGCTGAAGGAGAGAGGAAGCAGTCAACTACATGGAACACAGCTTGGAGATTGTGGCGGAAGCGGCAGCGACAGCGGCCGGCGCTACAAAAAGCAGGACTGACCCTTGTGAAGACGGGAGAGTGCTGAGCAGGGGCTTGAGGCCAGTGGGTGGTCTTCTTGCTGGAGGGCCCTGGCATTGGGGGGAGAAGCACCAGTATGGCTTGGCTTGCTGCCATAGTGTTTTTCTGTGGCTTCCTGGTCACTATTGTGAGATGGGCATAGTGGTTTTAGAAGGTTCTTGCCAGGATGTCGAATTGCAGACACTGGTCTGTGGGTCTGCTACTTTTGAGTTTCAATAAATGCTTTAACTCCTCTGCCTTCTACTTAGAGAATTCCTTATATCCTGCAATTCTGGACCATTCAGGCATATTCATGGTTATCTTTGAAGTCATGAATTCTGCCTTAATAATATACCACCCTACCTAAAAGAGCATAAGGGGACAAAGCCTGGCCCTGGTACAAAACCCTAATTCAGGACCTGGAGAGAAGAATAAATCACCCTTGAGAAAAATATAAAGAAGGTTTATCCTTTATTTGGAGATACAAAGGAGTCAGAAGGAATAGTCAGAGTTGATCTTAGTACTCCCCACCTCTTCAGAAGAAAGATCAGCTGAAAGAAAAAAATAGAGATTACTAAACACACTGAAATACATTTAGGCAAATCACAAAAGCCTGAAAGCACATAAGGAACCATAGACTTGGGAGAAGACCTAGCTTTGAAGTGCCCCAGAATGGAAGCAAAGACAGATCCAGACAACTGCTTCCCTTCCAGAGAGGGGCAGAGAAATATGGTCACCATCCCCTTGCTCTTAAGGGAAGAAAGAAGCACAGGTCTTGTGCTATTACCATAATCAGAGAAACAAGAAGGAGCTGATCTTTGGCGTCAGGGAGGCAGCATCAGCTGTTAATAGACCTAATGAGGAAACTAACCTATATTCTACTAAGAGGGCAAAAGAAAACATAGAACTTTAGGGCCATTGTTTAGGTAGGTTCAACAGGCTATAGTGACAGAATCATGTATGTTAGAAGAAGGGAGAACAATATAGCTAGGTATGACCTACCTCTTTGTGGAAGATTAAAGCAACTGAAAAATGGGTGAGTTGTACCCAAATTATACTGTTTCCCTGTGTTGTGTGTAAGTCTTATGTGAAGTCTAATGGGAAGTCTTATGTGCTGGGCTGTCCTGTAATTTGCCCAAAATCTTGGGCACAGAAAACATCAAAGGGCTGGTTGATGATGACTATGTCACAAGACCAGGGACAGCTCTCCATCCCTGACTACACCTTCCAGATTGTTTCTGATTCCCTCAGAAGCACCTGTCAGGGGTCTCTAAATCTTGACTGGTGAGATGAGATATCAGCAAATCACAAAAAGAAGAAGCAAGGGAAGCGTGGGTCGCATGCTCCTCATACTTAAATAGTATTCTACCTAGATCACTCTCAGGTAACACTTAAATCCTAATGGTGCACGCTCTCTCCATTTTGGTAAGATGAATCTTAGCCATTTACTTTGTATATGTAACACATGTGCTTTTTATGTATGACTTTGCATTGGGCCCCTTCAAAAGGCTCCAGTTCTGGACCTGTGTAGACAAAGATCCATCCTGACCTAAAATGGGGGAGGGAGAGGGATTATAGAGGTCACTGAGTTCTCATGCACCCCAGCCAAGTATAATTCCAGAAAAAATAATCTCTAAAACAAAGCTAGGATAACAATAATAGCTAACATTTATATAGTGCTTACTATGTGCCAAATACTGTGCCAAGTACCTTATAATTATTATCTCATTTAATCCTCACAACAACCCTGGGAGGCCGGTGCTATCATTCCCCCCATTTTACAGATAAGAAAACTGAGGCAAAGGTTAAATGACTTGCCCAGGGTCACACATATAATAAGTGTCTGACAATGGATTTGAACACAGGTGTCCCTAACTCTAGGACCAAGGCTCTATCACTTCACCAACTACCTGCCTATGATTCATGTCTAGGGTCTCCCCTCAAAAGTAGGTAACAGGGTCCCTTCTAGAAAAGAGACTCAGCATATAACATGGATAGCATTTGCAGGATGAAAGTTTAATCTTTCTACCACAGAAAATGGCAAAAGGAGCCAAAGACTTGCAAGCATGGACTGATATAGACAACATCTCAAATGGTCATTTACACTCATTGTACTCCCACCACAAGAGTAAAGACCCTCTGTAGAACTATCAAACAGATATACTGCTTTTACCTCAAATCATTAGATTGTAAGCTCCTTGAGGGCAGGGACTGTCTCTTGCCTCTTTTTGAGTCCACAGAGCTTAGCACAGTGTCTGACACATAGTAGGTATTTAATAAACATTTATCAAATTGATTTGACTCTTCCACAAAAGCCTTTACCTGTGTGAAACTAAAGGCTTAGGAGAAGACGTGGGCCTAGCAACATCCCAGCAGGATAAGCAAGGATCCATGTGTGCTGGTTCCCCTCCAGAGGCAGGCAGAGAAGCATGACCATCGCTCCCACAACCAGACAGGAAGAGGGAAGCATGGGTCTTGTACTCTTATACCACAATCAGAGACGCAAGGCAGCTGAAATTTGAGGTTGGGGAAGCAGCAGCTGCTGCTGAAAAATTACCGAACAGATATTTTGCATTTACCTCCTGTCTGCCTTGAGTAACTCACATGGTCCAGGTCTCCTAGCCTGTCAGGGAATGGTTTATCCCCTTAGGTTTCAGGCTGAATCTGTTGGTAGTCATCATCTCACCTTGTTGTATATGGGAATCACCTCCCATCCCAGCTAATACCTGACTCAGGGATCCAGGAACTCTTGAATTCAGGATGTAGTCAGTCACCAAAGCTGGAAATACCCATTTCTCAAGATCACTCACTGGTTGCTGACATTTACTCATGGAAGAAAACAGAAAGCAGAAGACAGCCAGGGACTCAGGCTCACTTGGGTAAGCAAATGTTTTCTCCAATATGTGCATGCAGCCTCCATTGCAGCTTGGAGGGGGAAGGGAAGAGAAATGCTCTCCCATGGTGTTGCTGGAAATTCAAGGGAGAGAAAGCACTGGATCCAGCCCAACAGTGAAGGCTGGTTTCTCCTCAGCTATCTTATAGCCCATAGAGTGGATGACTCTTCCTGGCTCATCTGTGATACAAATCCCCTCAATCATAGATATCACCAACAATGCTGTGTCATCTCAGCAAGATATAGTTCATTCATCAAGGGACCAGAGTGAATATACAGGCTCCAAGGCAGGTTCAAACACCCAGTTCAGCAAATCAACTACGTGTGTTATATAAATATATATATACACACATATATATGTATTTCCTTATCTACATAAATGTTGTTTTCCTCCAGTAGAATGTAAACTTCTTGAGGGCAAGGACCGTCTATTTTTGTCTTTGTACGTCCAGTGCCTAGCTCATGACAGATACTTAATAAATCCCTATTGAACTGAATCCTTCTTATGAGAAGCAAGGTAGTCTTCAAATTGAATAAGGAAAACTATTTAAGTTTTGGCCATTAAAAGGGCCCTAAGGCGTCCTGGGAATTTCATTGATACGGAAAAGCCACTAACCCAAGACTTAGCTATGTGTTGTTCCAATGTGGAGAGCACACAAGATGGTGACGGAAGGAAAGAGACATTCTGATAGCTTTTTAGAATGACTCCTTAGCGGCGTTTGACGTTAGCATCAGAATCATTACTGCTCCCAATCAGAAGCCTGGTCCAGAAGGCCGTACGCTTGGTTGAATATCATGGCTAGCCAGACAGTCAAGAAGCATTCACAAAGCACTTACATGTGTCATGCTCTGTGCTAAGTGTTGGGGATATAAAGAAAGGCAAAAACAACTTCCTGCCCTCAAGGCGTCGATATTATGATGACGGAAACAACATGTAAACAACTTCGTACAAAGAAGATCCGGATCATTGCCATTCGTCTTGACTCTGTCTTGCCACGGACTCTGGAGACTGGAGGAGAGAGTGAGGCTGATGACTTGGTGAAGTTCTGCCTCACTTTAATCCAACTCACTTACAAGTCATCACCCTCGTGATGTCATTGGTCCTTTTCCAGATCAAAGGATGAATGACAGTAACAATATACAAGATACGCACATATATACATATATTTACAAATACAGATGTACACATATACATACATCTAATATACAATTATGTAACATCATATATATATATATGTATATATGTACACACACACACACACACACACATATACACCAGATTAAGGTAATCCCAAAAGGAAGGCATTAGCCATGATAGAGGAGGTGCTGTGAAAGGCCTACTGCAGAATATGAGACTTGTGCTAGTCATGTAGAAAGCCGGAGAAGCCAGGAATTGGAGATGAAGAGGGAGAACATTCGAGGCATGGGGGCACGGGAGATAGCCGGTGAAAAAAGACGTTAGAGTGTTACGTGAGAGGACATCAACAATGCTGATGTTGCGGGATGGTAGAATATGTGGAGAGAGAAGTGTAAGAGCACTAGAAAGAGAGGAAGGGGCAAGACTCTGAAGGGCTTTCAATGCCGGAGGATTTTATATTTGATTCTGGGGCAAAGCTACAGGGAATAAGGATGAGTAGGGAGGACGAGTGGTATGGTCAGCCTGTGCTTAAAAAAATTATTTTGGAAGCTCAATAGAAGACGGATTGGAGTGGCTAATCAAGGAGTTAGCATTACAGTCTAATGTAGAAGAGTCATGGGAAAGACCAGGTATTTCAGGGAAAAAATGTTTTTCCATATCCCTGCCCTGACTCCCTCAGTTATCAAAACCTGATGTCCCTCAAACATCTGCTCACACTCCAAGCAAGCCCAGTTCAATGACTTACCCTTCTAAAAAACAATATTCTGTGATATTGAGAAAAAGCAAGAGAAACAAACTTCAAGTTGAAAGGAAAGCAAAATCAAATTCCCAGCTGATTAACCATGTAGGTCCCAAGACTTAAAGAAAATAAAAAGCCAAGATAAAATGTTCACTTATCATAAATAGTGATGTTGGGTTAAAATAACTGTGTTTTACCTACAGAGATCAATTGCTAAATTAATGTTGATAATAGGATCGTAGTTACAGCTAAAAGTTTAGAGGGCCAACATTTTCCATATAAAAAAACTAATGCCAAGAAAGAATAAGTAACTGTCACAAAAATCACACAGTGAATAGAGAGCAGGGTCAGGATTCGAACCCAAGCCCTGTGACTGCCATCCTAGTGTTCTCACAGTGACATGCAGCTTCTAGATAGAGGCTAGCTTCTTATAATTATTTTAAAGGAGAGAAAATATCTAAAGTCGCTTCTTTTGTAGATGAGTGGAGAAAGCAAAGGTCTAGATCTCAGGAGCTAAGAATTCTAATCTTTGTTCTGCCACTAACTAGCTAACGGACCAAGGAAATCATTTTTATTCTACTTGTTTCCTCTTTTATTAAAGGGGTGGGGGGGAGGATAATACCTGTTCTGCCTCAAGGGATTGGTGTAAGGATAAAAAGAGATATTAGAGATGAAAGCACTTTGAAAGGACTCTACATAAATTAAGATACGATTTAATTTTTTTAATTCATTGATTTTTTTTTCATCACCTTAATTTCTCCTCTCTCATCCAGAGATATCCTTTGTAACAAAGAAAGAGGAAGAGCAGGTTAGCAAAAATAACTCGCAGATCAACAGCCTGTCAATATATGCAAAGTTCTACCTCCATATTCCCTGCCTCTACCGAGGATGAAGGGCAGTGCATTTTCTCATTTCTTCTTTGGGGACAAGCTTGGTCATTATAATTATACAACATTCAGTTTCTTTCTTTCCTTTTTTTTGGTTCTTCTATTATGTTTTTAACCTGTCCTATATGTTGTTTGCCTGGCTCTTCCTTCATTATGCATCAAACTCTATCAACTTAGATCTTCCCATGTTGAATTATTCATACTCATTATTTTTTATAAAATAATATTCTGTTATATTCACATACTACAATTTTACCTTGTTTCATATTCTTTGCTACCACAAAAAAGTTGCTATTAATATTTTGGTCTATGTAAGAACTTTCATTTTTGCTTTAACCTCCCTGGGTTGTATTTCCAGAGTAGGATCTCTGAGTAAAAGGGGATTAATATCTTATTAATTGTTTTAGCATAATTCCAAATTTTTTTCTGGAATAATTTGACCATCACAGATTTGTCAGTCATGTATTAGTGTGCCTCTCCTTCCACAACCCCACCAACATTAACTACTCCCATCTTTCTTCACCTATTATCATTATCATTGTTAATACTGCAAAGGTGGGAGGTTTCTAGCAGTGCACTCAGCGTCTTCCTCCCTAGCCTGTTTGACATTAATAAGAACAACTTGGATGAAGATGTTGACGATATATTGATCCAGCTTGCAGATGACATAAAGCTGGAAGAAATAAGGTAATACAACATATGTTAAAGTCAAAGCGTAAAGTGATCTCAACAGGATGGAACCAAGGGCTGAAACTAGCAATATTAAATTTAACAGATATAAATGTTTGCAAATTTAACAAGCATTTCAGCTGCTGGGGAAAGAGAAAAAGGGGAAGCTTGGTTTTGAAGCAGGTTACGAAAAAAAGTGTTGGGTTTCTGTTGTTGTTTTCTATTAGCCCAATATAAGACAGCAGCTGAGTCAAAACAAAACAGAACTAATGTAACCTTAGGCTGCCTTAAAAGCATTTCACAGACAAGTTCCAAGTAGATCATAAGCCTGCTGTACTCTGGCACTAATCAGACTGCATTTGGTGTAGTATGTTTGTTTCTTGTTGCTACACTTGTTGCTATTCAAAAGGTCTGATGGTACAGATCTTGGTACAGTCTGTAAACTGTACTGTATGGGGAAAAAAAACTGAATAAACTAGAAATGAGAGGACTTAGCCAGAAGATAATAGAAGTAGTCGAGTATTTCAAAGACTACCACAAAAAAGAGACAAAAAAAGGGACAAAATCATAGAATCTTAGAGATGGAAGGGAACTTAGAGATCATCTATTCTGATTTTGTAGGAGGCAAATTTCATCAGGAAGAAGTTTGTAACCATTGGAATTGTCCTTTCCCAGATATGAAGAGATGCTCACCATCACTGGAACAGAGCAGGGTTTTCTTTCAGGAATGTTGTACATTATTTACCAATTTGGCCTATACTTCAAAATTCTTTCAGTATTATTATTGCTATCATTAATTAGGGGGCCGCTTGGTGGTACAGTGGATAGAGTTCTGGGCTTGGAATCAGGAAGACTCATCTTCATGAGTTCACATCTGGCCTCAGACACTTACTAGTTGTGTGACCCTGGACAAGTCACTTAACCCTGTTTGCCTCAATTCCTCATCTAGAGAAGGATCTTTGCCAAGAAAACCCCCAAAATGGGGTCACAAAGAGCCAGACACGCCTGAACAACAAGATTATTATTATTATTGTTTCCCTGGCTAACCCTGCCCGGTTCTTATGATTCATTCATTTCGTGTCCTTTTGGCTTTTTGCCACCATGATGGCACAACATTAATTAGAGCTCACACATAATGTTTCTTTGTAAATATTAAGTATTTTTGTCCCTATCTTGTGCACTTCCTTTTAGATTATAAAAACCGGCCCTGGAGTCAGGAGGACCTGAGTTCAAATCCAGCCTCAGACACTTGACACACTAACTAGCTGTGTGACCTTGGGCAAGTCACTTAACCCCAATTGCCCTGCCTTCCCCCCTGCAAAAAAAAATGTAGATTATAAACTCCTTGAGGGCAAGGGCTATTGATTCCATCGTTTTTATATCTCCCCATAGCATCCAGTACAACGAACATTACACTGAGGGGATTTGTTGAGACTGAGAATTGCATTAGCTCACTTGATTCTCCTTTAAAAATTCATTTTTCAGAATCACAGCATTTAAGATTTGGAAGGGACCCCAGAAGCCACCTAATTCAATATATACCTAAACAAGAATCATCTCTACAAAACACCTGACAAGTTTTCATCCAATCGTCATTTGAAGACTCAAAGTAAGTGAGAGCCCATAATCTTCATTCCACTCACTTTTCACTGTCCCAAACTTTCCTCTCTCCTCCACAAGGCATAGCTGTCTATCCATCCATCCATTCATCCATCCATCCATCCATCTATCTATCTGTCTATCTATCCATTTACCTATGTATCCATTTACCTATCTATCCATCTATCCATCCATCTATCCATCTATCCATCTATCTATCCATTTACCTATCTATCCATCTATCCATCCATCTATCCATCTATCTATCCATTTACCTATCTATCCATCTATCCATCCATCTATCCATCTATCTATCCATTTACCTATCTATCCATCTATCTATATATCTATCTATCCATCCATCCATCCATCTATCTAAAAGTGCTACATACTTGTCCTTTGTCATTATTATATCATAACAATGATGACTGAATGTCAGAGTAGTTACACAAGAAATTCTGCAACTTGAACTTTCTCTCCTACAGATGGGATTATTTAGGAAATAACATTTATAGGAAACTGGAAATTCCTCAAACAAGCTACTCCATTTCCTGACTCCAAGCATTTTTTCTGACTGTCCCCATGCCTGCGGTGTTCTCACTTCTCACTTCTCTAAAAAGCCTTTTGGCTTTACTGGCTTCCTTCAAGTCCCAGCTAAAATCCTACCTCCTACAGGAAGCCTTTCCTGATCCCTCTTAATGCCAGTGCCTTTCCCATGTTGACAATTTACAATTTATCTGGTATATAACTTGTTTGTACATAGTCAATTGCATGTTATCTCTGCCATTAGTCTGTGAGCTTCTGGAGAGAAGTACTGTATTTTACCTTCTTTTGTATCCCCAGAGCTTGGCAAAATGTCTGGCACATAGTAGGCTCTGTACTTAATATTTGTTGACTGACTGACTGACTGATTGACAGTACATTGGTTTCCAACCCCGGTTCATAACACAAATCAGGGGCACAAAGGGTCATGAATTCTCAGAAGGAAAAAAAATTTAAATTATACTTCTCATGTGAAGATCTACATGAATTGATACAGCATCTGGGATTTAGAGATGAAAGGACCTCAAGAATCATCCAGTCCAACCCTTCCTTTTACATGTTAGGAAACAAAGGCCTAGAGACATAAAAGTGCCTTTTACCCAAGGTGACAGGTAGTAAGTGGCAAAGCCAGGATTCAAACTCAGGTCCTCTGATTCCAGAACTCTTTTCACTGGACCAGGCTATCTCCTTCAAAGTAAACAGAAGTAAAAGAACAATATATACACTCATTGTCATAACGTAAGCAAAAACAATATTGAAAAGCCCCTAAATTCTGATTCAAAATTCAGTGTTCTTTCCACCGTATCACACAGTTCACCCCTGACTTCCATTTACAAATGGGACGAGGCATGACAGCTGGGATACAAAATAGAGATATGGGCAATAGGGGTGCAAGGAGGGAGAACAGTTATTAGAATTAAGACAAAGTCTGAGCAGGATCAGCAAGCAAGTCTAACTTGATAGTAAGCTAATTAAGTCCTGACATAATGCCAATCTATCATTCTGAATTAGCATCTTACATCCTCTTGGGTTGTAACGGTCATGTTATTTGGCTCACTCCAGGAAAAGAATCAATGTAAAGAACATGTATATTAACTTGTAAAAGGATACTATGGAAGTTGTTGGTATGACGTTCCCACCACCTAGGAATAGCATTATTCCCCAAGCAGAGCTGAACGTTCAGGTAGGGATTACTAAGTAATTCCAGTTGAGAAGGTGAGAATTGAGTAGAGAAGGTAGAATTGAGTAGTCCAGGAGAGTAGGAAGAGCAAAAAACTGAACAGGTTGCTGTCACTGGGGCCAGAGGTGTGCCAGAGCCTGTTGAACCCATTGTTAGATTTTCAATACAAACATTTACACCTCTGAAATAGGCAAAAACTACACATCAAGGCTTAATTTATTGTTTTGTTGAGTATCTGAGCTTAAGCAAAGGATGGAGAAAATGTTAATAGTGCAGATTAAAATTAAAAGTATGTCAACGGTACATATTCCTCCTAGTCGTGAAACATTTACTAGCATAGCCCTGGACAGAAAATTTCTATTTTATGTCAGAAAAAGGGTAAGACCAATGTCCTGTTGCAGTCACAATAACACAAATTAAAAACAAAGTCCACTTCGGATTTTTCAGTCTTCTGCACTATTTCAAAACACCATAGATTTTGGAGGCTGTGCTTAGCATAGTGTACGCCAGCTTACAAACTTACCCTGATGGCTGGAAATAGAGTGTACAAATATATGATTACACATACACCATTTAAACAATCACAAAACTAGTTTTAGAATAGATTCACAGAAGAAAGCCTTGAGGGTCTCATAAGCATAACATTTTGTTTAATATGCCCAAAGTATTACAAAATAAAGGAGTCATAGCAAAAAACAAAATTCTATCAAGAGTACAATTAACTTATCACTGACCATTAACATGTCGAGTAAAGTCAATAAGCATATATTAAATATTTTCTATGGGTGAGGCACTGTGCTAAGTGCTGGGAATACAAATATAAGCAAAAAGAAATACAGTTCCTGCCCTCAAGAAGCTTAATATTCTAATGGGGGAAAATAGCACATAAAAGAAACCTGAAAAGATGAAAAGGGTTGGCGGGGAAAGGGGAAGGATCCAGAACCCTGTCCAGGGGCATGATGGGGGAATTGCAGCCTGGTAAGAAATGAAGAACATGACAATGTTACTTTTTTTTTTTTAACCTAACTAGAGGGAGGATTAGGTTTGAAATCAGAGGACCTGGGTGCAAATCCTGGATTTGCCACCTACAATCCATGTGACCTTGGTATTATGGGCCAACTGATGGTTCAGGTTCATTGAAATGACATGGAACATTTATAATTCATCTTACAGTTAATAAAAGGGAAGTTTACTTAGCCATAGCATGGGAAGAATATTCAGCAATGATACAACATTGACTCACCTGGATGTAGCTTCCCTACATCTGTGTTAGCGACGATGAAGTTTAGTCAAATATGTATGTTAAGCCTGAGGAAGGAGCCCCCTCCTTCTGTACGTGCTGGCTTTTGTGCTTAGGCCTCCAGGAAGCTATGTCTTCTAGATCAATTAAGTCTTAAAGACAATTTCTTTTATTTATTTACTTTTGATATCTTTTTTTTTTCCTTTCTGGAAAGCAGGTTCCATGCTATCTCCAGGTATTAGTTTCAATTCAGTCCTACAGCTTATATCATCTGTATCCATGAATTGATTCCACAGTTACACATTGGGAGTACCGTACAAGAAATTGCTGTCACTGTCCTATCCAAAAAACTTTAAGAACAGTTTCAATTCTGTTTAAGGAAAAACTAGCCCAGCCTGCATGAGTTAGATGTCGATCCTATAACATCACCAGTTGGTGGCAAAATCCTAAAGGTCTTCTAGAACAGGGGTGGGGAACCTGAAGCCTCAAGGCCACATGTGGCCCTGTAGGTCCTCAAGTGTGTGCCTTTGACTGAATCCAAACTTCACAGAACAAATCCCTTTAATAAAAGGATTTGTTCCATAAAACTTGAACTGTCAAAAGGCTGCACCCAAGGACCTAGAAGGCCACATGTGGCCTCGAGCTGCAGGTTCCCCATCCCAATAAGATACTATACTATTTAGTAGCCCTTAGGACTATCATTGGATAATTTGAACCTTGAGGACATGAAAAACCCAGTATAGGCAACACAGAGTGAGGAAATTAAAAAACTAAAGCAGAAAGATAGCAAAAAAGACAACATGTTGCATAGTAGAATTATAATGAATGGGAGGAAGCATGAGAAAGAAAAACATAAAACAAAATAAAATAAAAAAAATAGTTTGTTTCGATCTGCATTCAGACTCCATATTTCTTTTTCTGCATGTAAATGGCATTTTCCACCATGAGTCTTTTGGAATTGTTTTAGGTCCATGCATTGCTGAGAAGAGCTAAATCTATCAAAGTCAGTCATCGAACACTGTGGCTGTTACTGTGTACAATGTTCTCCTGGTTCTGCTCACTTCACTCAGCTCTACACTTTGCTCACTTGTCCAAGCCATTCCCCAACTAATGGGCATCCCCTCAATTCCCAGTTCTTTGGCCACCACAAAAAGAGCTGCTATAAATATTTTGGTACATGTGGGTCCTTTTCTCATTTTTATAATCTCTTTGGGATACAGCCCTAGAAGTGGTATTGCTGGGTCAAAGGGTATGCACATTTGTATAGCCCTTTGGGAATAGTTCCAAATTGCTCACCAGAACGGTTGGATCAATTCACAACTCTACCAACAATGAATCAGTGTTCTAATTTTCCTACATCCTCTCCAATATTTATCATTTTCCTGTTTTGTCATGTTAGCTAATCTGATAGGTATGATGTGGTACTTCAGAGTTGTTTTGATTTGCGTTTCTCTAATCAATAGTGATTTAGGGCATTTTTTTTATGTGACCATACATAGCTTTAATTTCTTCATCTGAAAACTTCCTGTTCATATCCTGTGACCATTTATCAATTGGGGAATGACTTGCAGTCTTGTAAATTTGAGTCAGTTCTCGATACATTTTAGAAATGAGCACTTTATCAGAGACACTAGTTGCAAAAAATTTTTCCCAGTAGTGCTGGGCAGTTTTAACTCTATATGCTAAAGACCCCTAGCACTATCACTGACCTACTGATATGATCTAAGGACCCTGTGAGCTGTATCAACTAGTTGCTCCTCCAAAGTCATCTTAGGACTTCTGGGCCTGTTTAATTTTGGTTTTAGCTTACCGTCCATTTGAAGTATCTAAGATGATGTACTGGTGGACCAGCTATGTATCCATCATCCATCCGGTATTTCCTTTGTGAACCAGTTCTTTTGAGTGATTATCGATCTCATTTGAAGACCTCAGTATTCTAGGGTTTATTGAAATCTACAAACGGGAATCCCAGCAAACAGAAATTCCTCTACCTTATGGACTCTGCCAGACAGCCTCCATAAAGAGTGGCAAACACCTCTGGTGAGCATATATGTCTCCCTATTTTATGCTTCACTTCTATAATCATAAGGTTGTCCAGCTAAATTATACCATCTTTCAATAAATCTTTTATGATTTTAATTTACACATGAGAGATTCCTTTTTGGAGAAAAGACTTTAAGGTGGCACTTTGCTTTGCACACCAATCTTTTTTTTAATAGTCAACTAACAATAAGGAAAGACCTCAAATATCTCAACTGATGTCTGCTGATCCATAAAAATTTCCATGTTAGGCTCATATGGTTTATTGGTGTGAAGTTGGTGCTTTGTGAGTAAACTTAATTCTAAGGTCTTTAAGACCATATGACTTAAAGGTCACATTTGCCTGATTTCTTTTGCCTCCCAAATGGCAGGGCTAGAAGGAATGGTTAAAAAGCTTTGCATTAGGGAAGCTAATGTGGGGGAGGAAGTAAGGTATTTCCTTTTCATGGAAGTCCTGTTCCTTTCCCATCCCACCAACATACTCTCTCATCTATTGCAGTCCTCTCCATCTCCCATCTTTCAGAAGGAATTTTTCAGCAAAACTGCATCAGATCAAGGGGTGTCTTCCATGAGATTCTATGAGTTCTTACTGTGGTCTTGGGGGTTTTCTGATGTGATAGCAACTAACTGGGGCCAGAATGTCCTCTGGACTACCCCCATTCCTCAGCCAAAACAGAATTTGCTCTGGGTGTCAGAATTTCTAGTTATGACTGTACATATCCACAGATTTTCAGGGCTTTTACATATTCAACAGTATTTTAAGTTAGGGAGTGAAAAAACTGCACAAATACTAAATGAAACAATATTTGAAGAATATCAATATATACTGTATAGTAAGTAGCCTCCTAACTAAAAGGCAAAATGGTTACTGATATTAAAAGATAATGCCGTGGATGCCGCTGAAAACTTAAAAAACACTGATATAGATGGTAAAGATATCACTGAGGGCAAAAAATATCATAAAAGAAAGCTTCTTCAGACTTTATTATAAGCATTAGTAACTAACTACTTTAACCTCTTAAACAAAGCCTGGGGCTTTGCACCTAGTAAGGCTCAATCAGACACTTAATTAATTTATCATTCTAAAATTTATCATTCTAGCTCAATTTGCATCCCAAAGCCATATTAGTTGTAGGTCTAAGTCTGCCAAGTTGTGATACTTCAAAGGCCCAATTTGCCTCCTTGTGTGAAGATACCTAGTTCATGTTCCTTGTTACACACAGTTTATGCATATATCTATAGACATCTGGAGCCATGGGGCTTCACCTTTCTCAAGCTGTGTTTTCTGTTTCTGGATATCTCAATGAATATTCTCAGCCTTCCTGTCTAAGGTTAGTTTCCATCTACTCTTGATTTATCTTATATGTACCAGCTAATGTTTATATCTCCTCCTTTAGTGTGCATGCTTCTTGGAGACAGGGACTATTTTTCTTTGTATCCCCAAAACTCAGCAAGCACTTAATAAATCATTGATCGATCGATTGCATTACCTTCATGAGGCAACAATCCAAAGTACGGACATTTAGGATACTGATGTTAAAGAAAATTTGCATTTTGCAACTAAAATACAAATGGTTACAGGTTTGCTGTGTTCCTTGATACTTGAGGATGTCTCAGACTTGTGGCTTGTAGATAACTAACCCTTGTCAGTGACAGATGTTACTGAGTTTCCTTGTAAACTCAGAGACCTTAGCTTTTCTTCTTAGGAACTACTTCCCATGTATTAATTCTTTCCAGGTGGGGTGGCGGGGTTCTCCTTTAGGCTTTCTCCCAATTCTCCCTATATATTCTCATGCTTCAACTGTGGGTTCAAAACTAAATGTAGGTAGACTCCAACTTACAAGTGGGTGGCTTTCTAAAAGTTCACTTCTAAGTCACTTGTTTGGAAGTCAGAATATTAGGCCATGTATACTATACTCAGTCAGAGGCAGAGTAGCTAACTGGTCTGTATAACTTTGGGTGAATCACAAATATTCTTCCTATCAGTTGTCTCTCCTGAAAAATGAAGGGGTTCTATTAGATGATTTCTAATATCACTGACAATTCTAAAAATCCTATGATTTTATTGTTTTCCCAAATTATGTCCTAAATGGAGGTTAGCTCCTCAGCCGACACATGAAAGTCTTTTGGATAGGATCATACAATCAAGAACTGAAAGGAACATTGGAAATCATCTAGTCCAATCTGCCAAGAAGTGGAGTTTCAGAGAAATTAGGGGATTCGTACCTTAGGTCACAGAAACAAAATCAAGCCAAGAAGCATTTATTAAGGGCCTACCATATGCTAGGTAAGGAACAATGGTCTGGAGAGCCAAGCCCATGTTCTTTTTCACTAGACCACAAATTAGTAGAGCTATAGTAGTAACAGGTTACCCTCCAATTGCCAGAGCATAATGGGTGCCAAGTTCTATTGCAACAATTGGGCTAGCAGCTGCTGTGGGGGGTGAAAGACCAACACAAGCCCAACAACAAGAACACTGCCAGCACAGGTTCTTTGATCTGTTTTACTAAGGAAAGTAGCATTAGGGGGTTAACAATTCTACTTTAATCCAACATATACATATAAACTCATTTAGTTCAAGGGAAAAAGCCAGCACCCTGAATTTCAGAGCAAGTACAAATAAATTACAAACATACATTTATAAACAGACCAAATACAATTCATAGTTACCAAGAACGCATCAACATCTGAGTTCACAAGCTGGAGGGCTCTTAACTACGGCTGCCCAGTCTCCACATCAACACTACTCCAAGAGTGAGGGCCCCAGCAAATAGCTCTCTTCTCTTTAAACACTCTTTAGCCATCATCAAACTGTCATCTGAGCCAGGAGAACCTAGGCTCCTATTATTTATTGCCTCTGATCTTAGCAACTCCCCTTAGGACCCCAGGGCTTCACGCCCACATAGGCTTAGCACCTAGTAGATAGGGGTTTGGGCCTGGGGCTTTGCACCTACTAAGGCTCAATCAGACACTTAATCATTCTAAAATAGTAAAAAAGTCCCAACTTAATTGATATTACAAGTTCTAACTGAAAACTCAGGAGACTAGGAAATGTAGCTATAGCCCCAGCCTCTGAAAGATTTCCCTCCTCTTGGGAGGCTGTCTTTCCTCTGTCCCAGAGAGTCTCTCTAAGCAGTAATTTCATAAAATTCTAACACATGCTAACTTATATTGGGCTTGTTATGCACAATTATTAATCACGTGTCACGGATGTTTATTGGATATCTAGTAGCAAATTATTTAATCTTGTATTTACGCAACATTAAAAAAAATTCTGAAGTATACAACAGCAAAGTTGTGTTTCTGCCCTCAACAAAGACAGTGATGCCCTTCAACTTTTTAGCAGCCTTCAAAACATATCACACCACCCAACAGGTTATTCATGTGGCTGTACTCCCCTTTATGAAAAAGGCGCAAATTAAAATAAATTGATTCGCCTCAAATTTATTCAAGAAGGCAAATTCCAAGGGTTCTGATAACCTATTTAGCTCACCGTCCTAAACATCACCACCACAGTTTGATAATTGAACACGATCGTCTTGATAGAGCAAAAAAAGTTAAGTATCTTGTATACCCATACAGTTCACTAAGATAAAGAACTACGTGCTACAATTAAGGAATGTGGCCACTAAAAGGAGTTAAATGTTTTGACTGACTGAGTTTCAGTTATGCACAAAGTGTCATAAACCAGAATCATCCACTCGTCAAACCTCGACTTCTACAGCTCCTCTACCCCCACAGCCAAATGAAAGAAGACAGAGGAAAATCGCTCAACGTTTTATAGGCCTTTACTTATTAGATCCATTTTAGCTATTCCTCTTGTCCCCTAGTTTGAGTGTTATTTCATTTTCTGGCGAGATCAGATAGAGTGAATCGATCCTCTGGTCATTCCTGACTTTTTCCAAACTCTCATGCTTTGTGCCATTGTGAATTTCCCTTATCAGTTTCCATCTGCTTTGTGGTCTCGGCTAATGGTCTCTTGCTGGCTTTCTCACCCTCCCCCCCGCCTTTTTTTTTTTTGCATGTGTGTTCTTACAGAAACATTCCTTTGATGGAACATTAGGTACTTTCTCCCAATTCACGATCGCTATGCTCGAAGAGTCGATTTCTAGGAGTTTCCAAAGGTTGGCCAAAACAGTCTGTCCAGAACAGAAATACTACTTTAAGGCCAAAAGAATTAGCAGCCTGGGGCGCCGAGAGTTTTTCCTGACACAGCATAACCACGGCACGACCTTGGGCGAGTCACTTCAAGTTCTCGGGGCTCGGGTTTCCCATTTGTAAAGGGGCGTTGATGATACCTCCAGGTGGCAGGGGGAAAGAAAAGCCCACGTGACCAGGCGAGCCCGGCTGCTGTGATAGGAGCGAGAGAAGGAGAGAGACTGCTTTGGGGTATTCTCTTCGAGCTCAACGGAGACCAAAAAAAAAAAAGTCCTCTCTTAGCTAGAGACAAAGCGTGAGAACTTTCAGGATTGGGGAGGGGGGAAAAGGAGCTTTAATGGGAAAGTTGCCGGAGGGTGAGGGCGTTCATCAAGTTAAAAATAGACTCGCGTCCTCTACGCCGCTCCCGCCTCCCAGTCCCACCCTCAGGGTGGTGGCCCCCGCAGCTTAGGCGTTTTTTGCATAGGTCTGAGTGACAGTTGCTTTGTCTCCCCCTCCCGGGGCGGCCCGCTGCCCTTCTGAGGCTCGGCTTTCCCTGCCCCCACCGCCTCCTCCTCCTCCACCGCCCGGGCGCCCCGGAGCCCGAAAGCCCGGGGGCGGAGTCACAGAACCCTTCGTCATCCTCGTCATCGTCCTCGAGGCTAGAGCAGCAGCAGCAGCTGCTGGAAGAGCTTTAGCCGCCGCCTCGGTTGGTTGGAGAGTCGTTTGCTGCCGCTGCTGCTGCAGCTGCTGCTGTGTACACGGCCCGCCCCTGCCGCCGTTGCCGCCGCCGACGCCGGTGGGGTTTTCGCTGACGTCCCCGCCCCGCCTCCTTCTGCCTCGAGACTTGGGGCCGAGGACCGGGTGAAGAGACGGCAGAAAGCGCACCGCAGCGAGGCTGCCTGTACGCCGGGGTTGCTGGTGGCAGCCTCGGGGCGGGGGCGGCGCGAGCGAGCGTGAGCGCGAGACCCGCTGCCGGGAGCCGCGAGAACCTCGGCCGGAGGTAGAGGAAGGAGAAGGAAGAGCCGTATTAAAAGACTGTCGGGAACTCTTCCCCCCCCCCCCCCCCGCCCGGCCTCGGAGTCGCCGCCTGACCCCGGGGAGGAAGCGGCCCCGTGGTCGTCGTCGTCGCTTCCCTCCGCCTATTCCAGCGCTCGGCCCCCTCCCACTCCCTCCTCCCATTTCCCGAGCCCCTCGGCGAGCCTCGGCCACGCTCCGCGCCGCCGAAACAAAGGAGGGAACCAGGGAGCGGAGGCGGTCGCGCGAGCTCGGGCCCCCGGGCTTCCTCTCGCTCGCGCGCCCGGTTCCGGGGCAGCCAACGGCACCTGGGCGCTGTGGAGGAGACGGCGCCTGAGGAGGAGGCGCCGCTGGTGCTGCCACCGCCGCCGCCTGTGCTCCTGCTGGTGGGCGCGAGCTCCGCCCGGGATCTGCCCCGCCGCACGCGCCTCGCCCGGCCCGGGAGCCGCCGCTCACCCTCCCTCACCCGCCCCTCCTCCTCCGAGCCGTCGCGAAGGCAGAGCCGGCCGCCCTCTTCGCATCCTTCAGCCGCTCCCTCCCATCTTCTTCAGGGTTTCTCGGCCGCCTAGAGCCCACTTCGTAAGTGAGGAGTTGAGGGGCTCTGTGGGATGGGGGGGAAGAGGGGTCGCACTTCGGTCGGTGCTTTGTATTGGCTTTGCCACAGAGGGAGGGGGAGGGGGTAATTGGACGGTTATGGGGGGGGAAGGGATATGCGCCGCCCGTGGGGTGAACGGGCGGTCCCTTAGAAAGTGCTTTAGGGCCTTCCTTATTTGGGGCGAGGACGCCGGGGGCCCGGCTCCCTCCTGGGAGAATCGAAGCCCGTCCGTGTAGAAATCGTTCCCTGGAACGAGCTCGAGGAGCCCGGGCCTAGGGGCGAACGTGCTGGGCCCGAGCCGGGCCGGGCCTGGAGGGGTGGAGGCCCACCTGCGCGAGGCCTGGGGAGGGGGAGGGAGCGGGAGCGGGGCCGCCGAGGAAGCACAAAGGCGGCGGCGTCATCTTGTCGTCGTGGCCCGGGGCCCTTCTTCCCCGGCTTCCTCCTCCCTCTCCTCCATCTCTCCTTTATCCCACCCCAATGCGGCGGCCTCGTCGCGGCGAGGACGTGGAAACCGCCACTCCCCCACCCCCTTAGAAATCTGTCAGGAAGCGGCGGCTTTTTCACCCCCCTGACTCGGCGGCTGCCGCTGCCCTGGGCGAGGGAAGAAAGGGAGGAAGAAACAAAGAGAGGAGGACGACTCGGGGCTGTACCGCGCTCCGGGGTTCCGTGTGTGTGAGCGTGAGCGCGCGTGTGCGTGTGTGTCCCCCTCAGCTGACCCTTGGCAATCTGGAGGGTTTAGGTGGAGTGTATGGGGAGAGGAAAAGGCCACGGGGGCAGCAGTCCCGGGGTACTGATGAGTTTGTTCAGCATGACTCAGTGGTTTTGTGCCTCACCAGGGCCGTGCAGGTCTTGTAGGCCTCGTTGGGGGGGGGGGAGGAACGCGCCACCCCCTCCCCATTCTCCAAGGCTGAGCACGGTAGCTGCTTCTGAGCAAGCTTCCATACTGTCGGCTTTGTTTCACGGAGGCGCGAGTCTCCCCTTTCCCCAGACTTTTTTTTGGGGGGGGGAGGTGTTGCTATCCCCGTTTCATACTACCCCTCCCTCCCTCTTTTGTGTGTTTCTGCCCCCAGCTGTCCCTGGCTTTCCCTTTTGTTCTAGGTCACTGGTTGTAGGTCGTGAACGTGAGATCCTTTTTAAGCCATTTTCCTTACAAGTCATGGAACAGACCTTGCCAAAAATATGTGCTCAAAACAAAGCTTGCATTTTTAGGAAGGGCTTGGAGGTTGGCTGTCCGCACGGTTCTTTTCTTCTGTGTGGGCCTTCCGTGACTTTGTTTTTCAAGAGGAGGTGATTAGGTTTGAAACTGGGTCTCTCTGACCTAAATACTATTTATCCTGTCACTCAAGTTATTCTAAGGAATTCTCTTTTTGACCTAACCAGGGCTTCCTCCCCCAAGCCTTAAGTTAAGATTTCCCCCATTCCCCCCAAATCCCTTTGAATCCCTAAGTTTGTGGAAATACTTCTTGTTAATTTGAATTGAGTTTAGAAAAGGCTGGTTTAAAAGCGAATTTCCCACAAATTACAATTTGTCGTTCGCTCAAAGAACTACATCTCCATGAAGGAAAATAAAGGTACCTTACTTTAAATAGGGGGTGTGAAGATTTTGTTTAAGGTGAGGTAAAGGGGGAGTTTCCCTTGTGGAGTAACTTTTAAAATATTGCCGTAGCTTTAAAATTAATCACTGAGAAATGCAACCTTATAAATTTGTTTCAGTCCTAAACTAAGGCATTATTTTTTACAAAATGATTATTTGATAACCTAATGATTAAGTTTGTGTGCAGAATTTGCCAATTAGCGTGAGTTAAAACTTGATGGTCCTCATCATGTTGAAATGTCTGGGGCTCTTTAAAATGACCGATTTCATGATGCTTTATGTTCTATATGGGGTTTTAGACTGTCCTCTTTCCTTGCGTAAAGGAAACTGGAGCATTGTTAATGGGATTTTACATTTTCCCATTACAGTACTGGTAGGAGTTCCACAGCCTTAGTGCTTTAGGTCTTGTAGGAGTTGGCAGCCTCCGGGATATAAATAGAAGCTGATTTCAGAGGCCCCTGTTGACGAGGTTGTATGTGAGAGCCTCCACCTCAAGCCTGTCACATTGCAGCCTTGTGACAGGCGGAAGCTAATGTACCCACCCATGTGATCTAAGCTTCTGAGAAGTATTAAAGCGAGCAGAGCACACGTGATGGCATTTAAAACTGGCGTTCCAGGGGAAAACAGTGAGATAGAAAGCAAGTTAGACGATGCTGACTTCCTAGTAGCCTTATCTAGCAAGCACAACTTTATGTGTATCTATCCTCTGGGGTAGGAAGAAGGTGGTAAATTTTGATGTGCCAAGTGGACGTATTTGTTGTTTGGTAATTTACATGCCCCTAAAACACTTAAAACCCATCTTTAATTTTCAAATTTGGGATTATAAAAACATTAAATTGTGGCTTGAGCTATAATTGTGTTCACGGGTTGGGTTTTTTTTTTTTAAATATTACTGCTTACTTTTAAAAGATGTCAAATGATACTTGGACCTACTATAACAAGAGTAATGAACTAGCATAATTTTAGTCGTTGGAGTAGTAACTTTTGAAATTAAGGGCTTGACTTTCTGCAAAGATGTACGGAGATCAGTACTTGTGACTTGGTAGGCCATCACATTTTAATTTGCATAAATCGCCGAAGAGTATTTTTGGTACAATTTAAAATATCTTTATAAAATACTTTCAGCCAGTTTTCTAAATAATAAAGTGATGATGAAATATGTTTACAGTGTCCAGCTCTAATATGAGTAAGCTAAATTTCCCTAAGTCTTATTTAAAGAGACAGGCAACTAGCTAAATTATAAGAAGTCAAATCAGGGCACAGGTCAGTTTGACAAATACTTTTAGTGTTTTCACTAATGTAATTAATAATCACTTTCCCTTACCTAGATTTGTACTGAATTCATATTAAACTTGATGTATTCCTGCCCAGGTGTCTTTTCATAGACAACGCCAAAACCTGTAATATTTATTCCCTTTTAATCTCCTGCTTCTTAGGAGATTTTAGGTGCATTAAAAGTCCTGTGTTCCTTTCTGGTTCTTTCTTCCTCTAGTTAGTACTCTCCTTCCTCAAGTTATCTTCTATTTACTTATTTGTAACTTCTCCCACTCCCTAAAATAGAAGCTTCTTTTACAAGAGGCTATTTTTCCTAGCATCTGTATTTTAAGCACTAAGAGCAAGCTTGTACCTAGTAGACAGTTAAATGCTTGTTGAATTCAGGATTCTAGTTAATATTAATCTTCCAATTTTTATTATATTAGGGATGCAATAGAATATAGTTCTAAAAATAGAGTATTGCAATAACTGCTTTTAAAATTGCCAAAGCACATTTTGTAGTTGTTTTTCTGAAGGTTTCCTTCAGTTACATCTTAGGCTTACAGCCCTTTTTGGAACACTTATCCAAAATGTTTACAACTTCAATAAGTTTTTCAGTTATGGTTTGATTACAGATTTTAAAAAGAATTAAAATGTTCCATAAGGATACAGTGCTGCCTTTAAAATTATTTGCTACTGGCAATTATGCTAACATTTCAGAATGACCTGAAAAACCTTCCAGTTTCCATTTTTAAAAATTCTTATAGATCACTTTTTTCTAAGAACAGGGAATTCTTACCCAGAGGACAATCTAATGAACATAATTCATCTTCAATTTGTGGCAGATCAGTTGATTACACTGAGTGCCAATTATAACGGTGCCCTTGGAAACACAAGGATTTGGTTGCTATATCGAGTTCTGTCTAGTAACCTTGCGTCAGAGATTAACCACTAGTGAAGGTGAAGTATTTATATTGCCATAACTTTCCATGTCCCTGTTCTCACAAGCAGCAAAGGTTTGTTACCTGCTAGAAGTGGGATGTTGAGGAGCATTCGCTCTAAATTTATCACAATAGTTGGAGTCATTGGCTGAGTAATCTAAAAATTGATAAAGCAAAATTATCTACATTACATACTATCTTTTAAGTACTTGGAGAACTAATTTTCTTGAAGTAAAGAGTACAAGGAGGGATTTCACAAGAAAGTAGCTGACCTAGAGATATTTAGGATCTGCACATATGTTGTTGCCAGTTAACAGGCTGGGTCAGATTACAAACACAACCTCGTTTAAACTCCATGTAACTTTATAAACACCTTTCAAGCTTTAAAAGAAGGCACATTTGGATTTCCTGTGAAGCCATTATGTTAGGTTTTTTTTCTTTTGTCCAAAAAATGATTTACTGAGTAGATAATTTAAATATTGTTTATGAAATTACTCACGTAAAGGAACAAAATAGAAGGAAAATACCAAATCTCAAAGCTTGTGTAAAATCACATTTCTTTGTTTCTCTTCCTGAAAGGATTGGTTGTTAATGAGAAGTGATAGAATGGAAATTACTGTTTAATGATGAGGGAAAGGTGAATATATGGTTTTAGAATTTTTCAATATGAAAAAAAATTTTCAATATGCCACAGAAAAGGGATAAAAAACTGGTATTTTCTGCTCTACTGAAACTCATTATGAACAGTTACTGCTTTTGTTAAGAATGCTGATGTCATTTGTTTCTAGAAAAAGCAGATACTGATGATATCATACCAAGTCAATGATTGATTTTGGTGATATGCCAACTTCTAATGCATTTTTTTTCCTGGTTTTATTTACAGCCCAGAGAAATGGCTCAGGAGACAAACCAGACCCCAGGGCCCATGCTGTGTAGCACAGGATGTGGCTTTTATGGAAATCCTAGGACAAATGGCATGTGTTCAGTTTGCTACAAAGAACATCTTCAACGGCAGCAGAATAGTGGCAGAATGAGCCCAATGGGTAAGTTTTTGCCAAGGAAAATCATAGTTTTTGAAGAAGTGGCGGAAAGAACTCTAGAACCAAGTATGTGAGCCGAAGCTGGGAACCTATACTGAAATCTACTGGAACCTGATGGGAGAAATTTTCGAACTTAACAAAATGCAACAGCAAAATACTTGTGAAAATACTCAATTCAACAAGCTTGTGTTAAGCACCTACCAAGCGCAGGGCACTTTGCAAGGTGCAAAACGACAAAGGCAAAAAAAATAATAGGCCCTGTCCTCGAGGATCTTACTTGGGGAAAGAGGAGGGAAAACTGCATAATTTAACTTCTCATTTTTATATTTGAGAATTTGCACCATGTTTCAAGAATGCTTTGGATATATCTTTTTAATTTCATATTTTGTTTGAACCACCACCCTAGGAATAAGTAGAGGATTCTGCCAGCATAGTAAAGGTGATTAGAAGAAGATCGACATACCTAAACGTTTTATGTGTTTGTTTATTAATATGGAAATATCTTTAAGGTTACTTGATAGACTAATTCTTAGAAATCACAAAATCTCAAGAGTTGTAAGGAATATCAGAGGTCATCTAGTCCAACTTATGCCTGAACAGGAAGTCCCTCTTACAACATTCTTGACAAGTGGTCATCTAGCTTCTGCTCTTCCGGTGGTGATGGGGAACTCAATATCTACTCAGGTGGTCCTTTGAGTCTTTGGACGTCTTGTAGGTTGGAAAATTTGTCCTTCCTGAGTTTTTAAGAAGTTTCTCCCAATCTACTGTTCCTGTTTTTGTTTTGTAGGATCAGCTAGTGGTTCCAACAGTCCTACCTCAGACTCTGCATCAGTTCAAAGAGCAGAAGCTAGTTTAAACAACTGTGAAGGTGCTGCTGGCAGCACATCTGAAAAATCAAGGTATGATTTGTTTTCAGGTTATTTTTGTGTAACATTACAAAGCATAAGTAAGTAAAGTTGTGCTATATTCCTTTTCCCTGATAAGGGACTACTTTAAATGTATCAAACTCTACACACATTACATATAAAAGGATAGGTGGTAGATGTTTGAATGCAAATATAAGCATTACAACTCACTCCTGTAAAGAAAATACTCAGAATGATCTACTAAATATTAAATTTTGTTCCTTTGGAATTAGAATTAGTGATAAACAGAGCCTTTGTACATTTTAATTGTCAGAGGAGGGCACAAAGTGAACAAGTAATGCACTCGAGTTATTTAATCAAATAGACATTTTGGGAGTGTAATATAATTTTGTAACCTTTGCAATTACCATTGTAGTGTTGCTGAGTAACTCATTCAGCCTTTGGTTCAACTCAAGACAATAGGGGAAGCACCATCCCAAGAACTGGTGGAATTAAAAAATGAGTAAGACATAATTCCTGCCCTCAGGGAACTTAGAGACTAGCAGTCAAGAAAAGACTTAAATGAATTAAAATGCAAAGAGTAAAAGTGCATAAACCAATGAAAAAAACCTATCATTCAGTAAAAGAATATTGCTTCATAACTATGGTACAAATTAGAATGGAAGGACAAAGCTAGCTAAAGTGCTACAATAGAGAGTTTGGCCTTGAACTTTGAAGTACAGTTTTTGTTGCTTGATCTCTGGTACACACAGAATGGTAGTTGTCCTTTTTAAAGAAAGAGTCAACTCCATTAGTCAAAGATTACAGATAAATCCATTTGATAAATTGTTAAATACCTACTTTGTATGAGAACCGGCCTTTTCTCTTAAGGAGAAAGATTAGTATGAAAATGAGGACTAGCCTATAGAAGTATTTTAAAAGTTAAAACTGCTATGAGGACAAAGTATGCATCTGCATATGTCCTTGTAAACATATAAGCTTAAAATAGTACCCAAGAAGCTAACATATTTTGAAAATACCATATTTAAAACGTTGAGCTATTAACACCTTTAAAAAATTTTATTTTACTGAACTCGAATAGAAATGTGCCTGTGGCCGCTTTGCCTGTAACACAGCAAATGACAGAAATGAGTATTTCAAGAGAGGACAAAATAACCACACCGAAAACAGAGGCATCAGAACCAGGTATGCTTTTAATAGCTTAACATTGGTTCCTTCTGAATGCTTTCCTGAATTCTGAAGAAAGGATTTATTTAGGGGGTTCTCACAGCTCTGTTGAAGAAGAAAAGAGAAGATATTTGCCAGAAGCATCTTCCTTCCACTGATAAGTCCTGATGTAAAACAATAGACTTTGTGTGTAACAAAGCATTTAGTCATACAGAACTTCAAGCAGATGTGAAGGGACAGTTTGAGATCTTTAAAGTCAGTCTTTACCAAAAAAATCTACATGTACTCATTTTGATGATAATTAGGTCCTCCAGTGACTCCTTTGGTTAAGGTATTAATAAGTTGCTGTTAGCTTGTGAAGTGACTGAACAGCTGCTCAGTTTCTTAACACAGCTGTAAAGTTATTTGTGTATCTTCCCACACAGGAGACACAGTATGTGGTAAATCAGTTAATTTTTTTCTCACATGTATATGCCCTTACTAAAGCTTTAAATTCAAGATGCTCCTAATTTGAAAATTGTCATAATTCAAACTGTCTCTTCCTGATGATTGCCACTGTAATGTCTGAGGAAAAAGAAAATTCCTAAACCAATTAATACAAACATGTCTCTTGTGGTAGCAGTTTAACTTAGTTTAGAATAACCTTTTAAAAGAATTCATTTTTGTGTATGTAAATATATGCTGCTAATTTCAAAATAATTCTTGCCTGTCTAAAGCAGGCCCAGCAGGAGCAGCATTTTAAATAATGGGTTAAAGCTTTTGGAGATTCTGGGAATTTGGAAAAATATTTTGGGGTCCTTATGTGACTAATTCTAATTTTTTTGCTTAACTCTTCCTTCTTCCCCTTCACCAGGAAGAGAGTGAGGCTTAGTATTTGAAAAATAAATTTTAACAAATTTTAAGTGTTTTTTCTATAAAGAAATAATAGTCTTAATTTTTCAGAGAAACGTTTCCCTCAGTAAAGAGTTGTCATAAGCCCTGAAGAAGATATTTACGTAGATAGGTAGTGTGCTGTAAGATTTTATTTTAACATTAACTGGAAGAAATATAGATATATAGGTACACTGCTAAGATACTTCAACAACATAAACCTCAGAGGAATTATTCTATTTTCAGGAATCCACCCAAGCAAGAAATGAAATGCAAGGCCTGCTTGGGGAAAAGGTGACAAAGAACTGTCAAGAAAATAATAGATTTCAACAGTTTTATAGCAGACTTGGTATTAGTCTCATTTTCCTTAACTGAGCTTTGTTAGACTGGGCTGAGAAAAGCCTCTTTGGTGGTTAAAATATAAATTAAGATGTTATAATTTAGCAGTTTATCTTCATGGTCAGCTAGACTTTTAGGCAATAGGTTTGGGAAGGATGAGAATGCACTGCTTGTATTCTCAGGATGACCTAATGATCATATCAGTAAAAATTAAATAAACTTAGTGACCAATGCAAATAGTTCTTAGGAATATGTAAGAACCATGTTTCCAAGCCAAAAAATGGGATATAGGTACTATACTACCTCCTTATGGAAATAAAAATATGCAGAAGCTTTTCAGATTCATAGGTTAGTAACCTTATGCATTTGTCTTAGTTTGGGAATTTTTCTACTATCTGGAGAGAGATTATTTGTCTGAATATCTATGCTGGAAAAACACAGGGTGGTCTTTGTGTTCTATATAAGGGTCATTCAGTCATCCTGTAATTTCCTTGAAAATTGCAAATATAAACAGTGTACAACTTAATTAACAGGAAAGTGGCTTAGGTGAAAATTAATGAAGCTCTCTTTAGCTATTTGCTTATTAACACCATGGCCAAGATTGTAGTTTGTAAATACAGAGTTTTTAACCCAGGAAATTCTCAATTTTGCTGTAGGCCGGGGGTAGTTTTGTATATGTTGTAAAAAGTCAGTTTCCTCCTTTTATAGAACTGGCTGAATCTCCCAGCCTTCCTTCCCACCAACACCACCCCCTCCAAATTCTTTTGCCCTTCTAATGGTGCATTGTTTATCTGATGGTTTAATGGAAAGAGTACCTCACAGAGAAGATAAGTGTCCATCATCTTCTTAGTTGATAATTAGTTTGACCTTGGGAAAGTCTTCTTCTTGGGAAAGACCTTCTGACCTGGTTACTCTAAAAAGAAGAGATTGGGCAAAATTACTTATAAAGGTTCCCTTCAGGTCTAATATTGAGTATACAGCTGAGCCCTCCTTAACTTCTTGGATTCCACAAAGTAAGTTATTTTATAATACTTCCCAGGTAATTTTTTTTTTTTTTAGTATAAACAGAGAAATTGTTCTGTTTCTATTTACCCTAATAGGTGTACCAGTTTTAGCAAGAGTTAAAGTTTTTTACCAAGGAGAGTTCCAGAGTATTAAAACTTTTTAGACTTTTTAATACTTTCATTACTCTTTGATTATAGTATTTAATAAATGATTCTAAAAAAGTCATTCCACAAAACCCTTACAAGTTCTCAATGCCTCTGAACGCAAAGTTTACATTCTAATGCTGAAAGCATTGATGCTTATAAACCTTTAAGCAAAATATATACAGATCAACAAGTAAGATTATGAGGCTTCCTGTATTGCCTAGTAAATTGTAAAAGTTAATAACACATTTGAAAAGTTGGTTTATATTACCTTGGGACTCAAATGAAGAATGTTTTAAGTTTTGTAAATATTCTCCTAAGGGTTTTATGTTGGAAATTTGGGGCTTTAAAAAATTAAGTTTACTCTTAGGTTGACCAAATTTGACTAATCTGTTTCCTAGGAGCTCTTCATAATTTGCTGGTTATATCTTTTATTTGGCACCTGTTTAAAATTAGGTTTGCAGAGGAGTAAAACCTGATAGTGAAAACACCTGACTCTTAAATAAAGACATAAGTAATGTCTTGTCTCCATCACCCTAAATGTTATCAAAACATTCATTTTATAAATATTGCTAGTGTGCTTGGAGTTACTTTTGCCATTAAGACTTTTCAAAAAATATGATTGGGCAGAAGAGAGATTTTGATTCTAGCTTTCCTCCATTTTGTGGGCACAGGGTGCATATGAGTGACATTGAACACTTTAACTCTTTAAAAAATAGTATTCTAGTGTTCAGATGGTTTGGGATTTGTATGTTATTTCAAACTTAGTTATTTATTTTTACCAATGCCTACTGGTTTTGAAAAATTGATGGTTTGTGTTCATCCAGATGAAAATAGTTATTTTCAGGTTAAATTGGTTCTTCATTATAGTTTATTTGGGTTGCTTGACATCCTATTTAGAAAGTTTATACAATACAGAAGATGAGAATGTTGGTCTATATAGTATGATCCATGTTCTTCTGCCAACTCTGCAATATATAAAAGTAGGTAGCATTGTGTCTTTCAGAATCCTAACTACTAAGAAATGTTGGTCAAAGAGCTGTTTTTGAGAGTATTTTAGCAACACTGCTCTACAGAATGAGGGTAGGATGAGAGTCCTTGAGGAATCATTTGAGGGAATATGGTCACCAGTTATTTCACAAAGCTGTCATCCAGTTAACTCTTGTCAAATTTCCATTTCTTGGCTTTATTCTCCAGTTGTCACTCAGCCAAGTCCATCAGTTTCGCAGCCTAGTACTTCTCGAAGTGAAGAAAAAGCTCCAGAATTGCCTAAACCAAAGAAGAACAGATGTTTCATGTGCAGGAAGAAAGTTGGCCTTACAGGTATTGCAACTGCCTTAAAATCATCTATGCCTGAGAGAGACCACTAATGTTCAGTACTAGTAGAGGGACTGGTATAATGTTAAATTTAAAACCAATGATATGGAAAAATTACCACTAATCAAGATTTCTGTTTAAAAAATTGAAGAAACAGGTATTTTCTACCTTAAAAGGTAAATTGAGCTGCAGGGAGGGATATATCATTTTAGATCCTTTTTTCAGCTGTATAGTTGAAATGTGCCCTATTTGCCATATTCTACTATGGCACAACTAGTAATAAAAATTTTGCTCATGTATCTTAAAATTAATTTTCCCATTTTTTTCTCTTCCCTTTGTCCTCTGTCTCCCTGTGAAGGTAAGGAAAAATCACCTGGCAAATCTCAAGGACAATTTTCTAATATACAGTAACAATCTAAGCTAAATACAATTATTTCTGGTAGATAGAGAGTATTCTTTAGCCATGGTCGTAGTCTCTTTCCACCCACACTTGGTGCTCTGAATGCTAAAAAGGCTTGTTTTGGAGGTCCACCATTGTGTAGACAGGAGAATATTTTTAACTTGTATGTATAGTATATAAGACTTTGGGAGTCAGGAAGACAGACATTTATGTTCCCAGGTCTGGTGCTTATTACTCAATGTAATTGTGAACACTGAACTTGTTTCCTCATCTATAAGATAGAGGTATTAGAAATAATAGAGCTTTTCATTTTTAAGTACTATGTAAATGTCAGTTCTGTTGCCCAAAGAACAGAATTTTTTTAGTTGAAATAACTCAAGGTTAAGAGTTATTTCAATATACCCTAAATAATTTTGACATGACAAGCACATAGGATGAAAATGTATGTATTGCTAGAATGCAAAAGACTTACAGTATTTTTCTTTTACATTGTAGAGGTATTGAACTTTGATTTCACTTCTATAGTGACTAAAAACCTATAAATTACAGTACTTTAGAGCTAAGTTCCCACATGACTCTATTTCCTCTTGTTTGTACAGGGTTTGACTGCCGGTGTGGAAACTTGTTTTGTGGACTTCACCGTTATTCTGACAAGCACAACTGCCCCTATGATTATAAAGCAGAAGCTGCAGCAAAAATCAGGAAAGAGAATCCAGTTGTTGTGGCTGAAAAAATCCAGAGAATATAAACTAAATTACTACTTGTGAAGAGACTGAATTTTGTTTTTGTTTTTATTTTAATATATCGTAGGAAAACATTAAAGAGCAGATGCATGGCATTTTCCTTTGATGTTCTCCAGAGTTTTACTTTAAACTTGTCTGTCTTATAATTGATATTTTAGAATGTTTGGGTGTTTGTTACAGGCAGAATTGGATAGATACAGCCCTATAAATGTATATGCCCTCCCTCTGAATAAAATTGGATGATAACCTGCACCATAAATTGAAATGCACAGATACTGGAGATGAGATTATTTAGTTCACATGTGCCAAACAAATAGTAAAACCTGCATGTTTGCAGCATATATCTGCCTTTTGGGAATGTAATCAAGGTATAATATCTTTGGCTAGTGTTATGTGCCTGTATAAAAAAATGGTACACCAGAAAAAGACTGGCAGTCTACGTTTACCATAGTTAAACTTTGCCCTGTTAATTTCTACAACTTATTCTTTTGAAGCAGAAAGTAAGTTATCTATAAAGGATCAGACCTTTCAGTGAAATGAATATTTTTGGTGCCGTATATAAGCCATGGTCTACTAAATGCTGTGAAAGTAAGACATTCTAACTCAAAGGGTAAAAACATTGAAACAAGTTATATGGGAGTAAATCCATCCAAGTGACTCAAAGATTTGATTCTGTCTCTGAAACAGCGTGCTGGCCTGCACCAGAAGATTTGTCTGCTTTACTCTTGTGTAGCTAAAAATGTTGTGTAGCACAATACTGTAGTAAGGTTTTTCGTTTGTTTACAAGAAGAAATAAACGCTACATGGTTTTACATACAGCAGCTTTAATCAAATTACGTGCATTTGATGAATCTTACTTTGCAAAAGGTATTTGAACAGTTTGGTTTTTTGTGTATATCTTCTGTTGAATGTGTTTTTGGTTCCAGAAAGGTTGTTTAAAGCTTTTTTAAAACTTCAGTTTTCAATGTAATTGCACCCTTCTGCATGGAA
The DNA here is from genome assembly GCF_011100635.1 of Trichosurus vulpecula. Taxonomy (NCBI): domain Eukaryota; kingdom Metazoa; phylum Chordata; class Mammalia; order Diprotodontia; family Phalangeridae; genus Trichosurus; species Trichosurus vulpecula. Next base: position 32,293,764 of record NC_050581.1, read on the forward strand.
AAAAAAAAAACCCATAACCGACATGGCTTAAGTGGTACCGAGAACCACTCTCAGAGGGCTGCTTTTATCATTTTAATTGTACTTGGGTGTAGGACTATAGTTGTTTTTGGGTGTATTGCATGGGCTGCATTATCTACAGCATTGTACAATAACAACTCTAGAAAAGGCAGTAAACTTCACTGATGCTTGTCTGGTAATATCACTTCTGTGTTATAATGGAAGGTTTTTCTGTGATGTATGAAACTTGTGGTTTTTTTACATATAAAACGAGTACAGTTTAGACTAGTGTTGTGGTAATGCCTGTTTTCATTTGTAAATAGTTAAGTATGTACACAAGGCGCTACTTTTGACTTTTTTTTTTTTTAATTGCAGTGTTCAGTCCTAGTTTTTACTTCACTCTTAAGGCATCAGGTTTTTGGCTTAAATTTCATGTACTTTAGTTTGGAGTTAGATATGCAAATGTGTACAGATAGTTCATATTTATGTATTGCACATAATCATGCTCCTCAGCATTTATGCTACATTGTATTATGTAAATAATAAAAATCATGTACAGAGGGAATTATTTCCACTCATTCATTGGCTTCTTAGTCATGGGTTATTTTCAGAATTAGAAGCCTTGAAGGGGAAAAAAATTGATATCTGTATTATATAAGGCATTAATTTATTTCTTACTTTTTTTTAGCTATGTATATAGGCTTAGCATAGCTGTAATGTCACTTTTTCATCTCAATCCCTGAGGAGGATTTATTCTACTGAGAAGCGTGACAGATGGAATATAATTTTTAAAACTTGGACTTTTATCAATCAGTATGCCAAGATAGGATTTCTAGGGGACAGATCACTGTTTGCAGCTTAAAGAAAAAAAGGAAATCTGTGAAGATCTATAACTTTTACCTCACTCACAATTTAGTCTATATATGGTTATGGTTCTTTCCTCTCCTTTGGGATTTGTCATGGCAAGACACAAGTGTGCTTAATTTTCCAAAGGCATACACCACTGCTATTTTGATCTGTCTTGGATTTTACTGTTTTTGTTAAAAGAAGAAAAAAATTCAAACAGCAGATGTGCTGTCCAAAAGGAGAGAAAGGAACAGTGCAATTCCTGGGCCAGCTTTGGCAGCAGCTGTCTTGTTGGCAAGGGATAACACCACCAACTTAGCCATAATGGGATTTTAGGGGTGGGAAGGAGTCCCTTCATTTTATCTGTACTCTAGTGCTTCCTGTAATGTATAATGGGATTTTTTTTTTGGCTGCCTCATACTTCTGATACAGGAAAAGACTACAAGTAGAAATGACTACAAGTGCATGTTGGGATAATGATCTATGTCTACAAAAATGTGAATCATGTTAAAAACTAAATCTAGTTGGGGTGGGGGGGGAGGTATAGATATTCACTTATCCAAGCACAGATTCAATTGATTCCCCTACTCTACCTCCAGCTAACTGCTAGAAAATTCTAAATGATAGCTACTGGTAGAAGAAAAGATGTGTGGTGAAGAGAAAAGGAAGAATTCTGCAGGAAGCCGCTAGAACCCTTGGAGACCATACAACTTCAATTGGGGAAGGTCTGTATGATCAAGAGCTACGAGTGCTAGTTTTTTAAGAAAAGTGGCTGTTTCTAAGGATTTTTGTTTGCTGTGTTTAAAAAAAAATTAGTGGCCTATGTAAAGGGAAGCATTAGTTAACTAAAAAGTCTTGAGTAAACAAAGTTACCAGTGTTTTAAATACAAAATTAGAGAAAAATCTTTAAAATCCTGAAAGGCTGTATGCATTATTCTGGGTCTTGGAAATGCGATGCTTCATAAAATCTGAAATAGTTTGACAATGCCTTAAATAGGGCCAAGACAAAAAAGCGTTATGTTAGTTTTGGGCTAAGATTTAAAGCGTGTGGATTTTATTTTCATGGAAATACACGGCATGTATGGGTACAATATCAGAAACTGGCCTTTTCTGCTCTCTAGATTTTATTTACAAATACTTTTTATAGTCGAAGTGGGGCTCAAAACTTTTTGTTGAAAGTAGTTTTAAAGATAATATTTTCAATTAAGCTTTTATTTTAGATGACTTGTATCTGTAGCTCCTGACCACTTGAGGTAATTTCCGGGCAAGAAGTCACTATTACTGTCTGGTTTTTTTGAAACATGATCGGTGTCAGTTTTGTTGATGTAGGTAACACCTCCGGTGGTGCAGATAGCTACCCACCAACACTGTTTTGTTGGACTTTAGTTCGTATCCTTCTATAATTCCTTCACAGGGTCCAGCCAAAGTACCGGAGTCGTTACTTGGGTGCTCGTGCAACAGCGGGCTGTCTGGCTTTTGGTACATGGTTGGTCAAAAATAGATGGCCGTGTATCTTTATCTTGTATAGCCCTTCGTGTGAAAGTTTTTATTGATGATACGTAATAGAGTTGGGGGTGTAGGGACTAGAGACCAATATGACCCGACTCTGGGACTAAATCACTAATGTCTTGCCGGGCTCCAACATTTGGGGAATAATTGCCATTTTACATTGGTTGTAGTTTGCGTACTAGGGACCAGGTGATTCCTTGTACTATCTCAGGTAGGTACTAGGTAACTTACTGAATAGAGTGCCAGACGTGAAATCAAGAAACCGGAGTTCAGACCGTGCTTCACAAAGCTACGACCCTGCACAAGTCAATCTCTTACCTCAGTTTCCTTATCTGTACAATGGGGAATATGATATCACCTTCCCCGTAAGATTATGAGGATCAAATGAGATAATAGTGTGAGGTGCTTCGTAAAGTTTAGTGCGGTCAGTGAGCGCCTATCAGACACCTCCGTGTGCCGGGCGCAGTGCCGAGTGCTGGGGTTATAGAGTCCAGAGGCTCTTTTCAAGGATCTCAGTGTTGAATGGGAGAAGTAATGCAAATAGCTACGCAGAAAGAGGCTGTGTACAGGGTAAGTCAGAGATAACTGGGAAGAGAGAGAGAGGAGGCTTCTTTTAGCGGGGATTTAAAGGAAACTAGGAGGGAGAGAATTCCGGGAAGAAAGACAGCCAGTGAAAATGTAAGGAGTTGGAAGATGTAGTTCCTTTTTTTTTTTTTTTGAGGTGGGAAGGCAAGGCAGTTGGGGTTAAGTGACTCGCCCAAGGTCACACAGTAAGTGTGTCAAGTGTATGGGGCTGGATTTGAACTGAGGGCCACCTGACTCCAGGGCTGGTCCTCTACTCGCTGCATTACCTAGCTGCGCCAAGATGTAGTTTCTTGTGTGAGGAACAGCAAGGAGGCCAGGGACAAGGGATAATAAAGGTACGTGAGGTATAAAATTGAAAAAGACTACAAAGGGGAGGTAGATTATGAAGACTTTGAATATCCAAATGAATTTCCCATATATATATATCTGATAACTGTGGGTGACACTTGTTACTACACTGATTGAAGTCACAAGTTTGACAAGATCAACATGGTCTAGTCTGTTTATGTCTGCCGGGGGTAGACACTATCTCACCATTGATTATGCTTGCATGACCTCCCTAGTTAGACCTTTGTAGGGAGTTGGTTATTGACACGTTTTGTGTAAATCATTTTTCATTTTGAAGGGTTTTTTTTAAGTGCAACTGTCAGAATTTTTATAGCTTTTAAGCTAAGAAATCAGATTTTTGTGAAGGTGTGGGGTTAGGCGTAATGCATACAGAGTGAGAGCTAATAAAAATGTTTTAGAAGGCTAAGGTTTGGTACTTTAAAAAAGGGACTCAGAAATACACATCAGTCAAAGGTGCCCATTAACTCTAGATATTAACACACTACCGTAATACCGGGCTTTGACAGAACATGGTGATTTTGTCTCCCCCATCTTCCTTCTTGAAAAGTATACTCAGAAATTGGTCTTTTTGTGTTCCAGATATTTGAATCCATTTTTTCTGCTTGCTAAAGTCTTTCTTTTTGCACAAGCAGTAATGTTGCTAAATGTCAGACGTGGCGGTGTTGACATGCACTTTTGGCCTTTATATCATCGTATCGTAGCTTTAGAGGTACAAGGTATGATGAGAGGTCGTCTGGTCCAGGGCTTAAACTTTTTCTACTTGCAACCCCTTCAGCACTTTTTAAACTGGGTTGTGACCTCACATTACCCACAGTTTAAAAAGCACTGATTCTAGTCCAGTTGCCTTCATTTTAAAGAATATCTGTAATCTAATTGACTCTCAGTTGCTGAACTGTTCCAAACTTCTCAAAGTCTTCTCCACTCTTAGATCACCTTTACATGATCATGCTTGGTTGGAAAAACAGCTCAGGTTTTAATAAAATATAAATTTCTTGAGGGAAGCAACTACTTCAATTTTGTCTTTGTCTTTCTCCGAGGACTGGCACATATTAATTGTTTAATAAATAGTTGTTTGGTGGAGCTCCCTCTACAGTTCTAAATCCCTTGAAATCATCCCCATTTCTCTTTTCCTTTATTTCAGTTCCTGATAAAGAAGTGGCTTTCTCAGCAAGGCTGGCCCCTCTATTTCTACTCTTGATGTCATCTCTACCTATCCTCTCTCTATTCTTCAATCCTTTTCTTTCTTCTGGATCCCTGCTGCCTACAGATGTGTGCTGGTCTCATCCTTACAAAAAAATCATTTGACACTGCCTATCCTCTAAAGCCATGCTACTAGAAAAAGCTGTCTTTGGTTATTGCCTCTACTATATTTCCATTTCATTTCAACCCCTTAAAGTTTGGCTTTCTGCCCTCATCTCTCAACTGAAACTGCCTTATTCAAAGTACATAATTTGACACCATGGATTACGCTTCCTGGGTTTACCTGATGGTGTTAACTTGGTTCTCCTAGATACTTGTTTCCTCAGGTTCCTTTAATCTGGTATACCCACTGACTGAGTATCCATTAAGGCTATATCCTGGCCCCTCTTTATAGCCTTAAACTTGGTGAGCTCATGAGCTTCCATGAATTCAATTACCAACCCCTTTTAGGCGATCGTCTTATCTATATATCCAACCTTAATGTCTCCTGACTTCTAACATTTTCAACTGGGGATCCTAGAGGCAAGGTTAGTGTGTCTAACACCAACCTCATCTCTCTTCCAAATCCACTACTCTTCCAAACTTCCCCATTTCTGTTGTAGGTACCATCATCCTTTCAGTTACCCAGGATCACAACCTTGGAGTCAGACTTAACTCCTTTCCCATTCATCCCACTTTTTCAATCAGTTGTCAGACCTCCTAAGATCAGTTGTCTACCTCCTAAGTAACTGCTTTAGCATACATCTCATAAGCTGCATGAGCACTACCCTACTTCTGGCCTTCATCTCTTGTCTGGACTGCTGTAATAGCTTTTTAATTGATTTTGCCGTCTCCAGTCTCACCCTTCTCTAATCCACCTTTCACTTCACTGCCCAAATGATACTCTTAAGGCTCAGATCATATCGTCACTCCCTTATTTAACAAACTACGGTACCATATTACCTCTAGCATCATATTAAACTCACCAAAACTGAGTAGCAGCCTACCTTTCCAGCCTCATGTTTTATTTCCCTTCATATACACTATAGTGGTCCTCCTTATTCTTCAAGTAAGACATTCTATCTTCTATCCCCATGCTTTTTGCACAGTTATCCCCGGTACCTTGAATGATCATGATACATCTCTACCTCTGTCTCTTATAATTCTTGGTTTCCATCAGGGTTTGATTTGAATGTCACTTCCCAACTGAGGGATCTTCCTTTCCAATTGCTAGTATCTCCCCTTTCCCCCCAAATTAAATTCCATGTTTATGTATGCTTGTATGTCCACCTGGGTAGAATAGAAATACTTTAAGGATAGAAACTGTTTCATTTTTGTCTTTTTATCTCCGGAATCCAATCCAGTATCTGGCATATAAGTGCTTAAATAAAGGCTTTTTTCAGGAAACTGAAGCCCAGAGAGATGAAGTCATTTGTCCAAGGTCGCATAGCTGGCAAGTGGCAGATCCAGAATAATTTGGCTGTGTGGGATATCTTGAGAAATTGTTGACTGTTTAATTCCCCTCCATTACACGGAGGTGTTTAGATAAGGACATGGATATGAAGACCACAGTGATGATGATGGAAGTAGAATAAAAATTATTTTCCATAACACTGCAGTATTGGTGCATATGAAGAAGTTTATACAAATTTAGTCAGCTGTTTTCAGCATGTAATTATCTTGAGTTATCCATGGCAGATTTAGAGTCCTCATGCTGGTTTTCCTTATATTCACTGCACCATTCCCAAACATGCATGTTTGGTATCAGCAAAGTATACAACTTTAAAAACTAGCCTATGTAAAATAGTCTTGGAATTCAGTAAGTTTTAACTCTACTAACTCTTCTAAGAATGCCTTTATTTATTCCTTGAGTGGCATTGTTATCGTATCCTATATTTGTTTTTCCATTAGCATAAAAGATGAATAGTTGATTATACCTTCAATTAATTTGGTACCTCTTCCAAAAAAAGAAAATACTACTACATGTGCATGCCATGTGTGTTCCTGAAAAGGAGAATGTGACTCATCTAGAGTGATATTACGTGGCTCATCAGTGATAGGAACTAAGACTTCCTGCCTGGGGGAGTGCTTTCCCCTCTCCCACCCCCAATGGTGCTAATGGTGGTTTCCTTAATTTTCCATAGGGTAGGTAGATAACTCCATTGGAATGTCTTCAAGTTTGCCAGGTGCAAGGCACCGACCCTGCTAGGGTGCTCTGGACGTTACCCTATGGTCAGTCAAGTTGGCCTTATTTGATGATGACTTCTTGGAATAAAAACCAGTGGCTAAATAATATATTCTGCTTCACATATAAGAAAGTAGGCTTTAAACTATTGTTGCTTAGCCTTTCACTCTAATTATGGGTCTGCTAAAACTGTATTCCAGCAAGTAGAAGTTTCAGTATCTTGTATAGGAAACTCCATTTTTTTGATGTGAAAATTAGCTACTTTCCCATATCCAGGGCAGCACAACATGTTTCACCAGCTCCTAGGTCATATCAGATAACATAAATAACTTAACATGAGATGGGGTGTCTTAAAGCCGTACCATTACCCAGGAGCACATATTCATACTCAAAACATGACATGTTGACCAAACCCTTTATTGGGATGGCTATTTTGTTTTTCTTTTTATTGGAAGTGAAGAAGAGGTTTTAAGGAGAGAAGCTAGTAGAGACAGCAGCATAGTACATTGGAGAGTCCTAGATTTGGAGTCAGCACCCCAGTTTGACTCCCAACAACCTCCCTGGATCTCAGTATCCTCATCTATAAAATGATGTAGGTGGATTGTATGGCCTCCAAGATCTTTTCAGTTCTGCTGTTGCAGGCTAGTGAGAAGACTTTACTTATATACTTTAATAGGGACGAGTATGTGGTATAGTGGATAGAGCACAGAGCCAGAGTCAGGAAGAGCAGAGTTCAAATACAGCTTCAGACGCTCGATAGCTCTGTGACCCTGGCAAATAACTTAACCTCTATTTGCCTGTTTCCTCATCTGTAAAGTGAGTGTAATAACGTCATCTACTTCCCAGTCTCGTGAAAATCAAATGAGATAATTGTAAAGCGTTTAGCACACTGCCTGGCATGTGGTGTGTGTACATAAATAACTGTTAAATATTATTAATCCCCTTCCGTCGTTATTTAAACAGCATATACAGAGAAAGTATTATAATTTGTAACTTCGATATTATGCAGCCCATCTGATTCACGGAAATGAGATTAATCTGAGAACCAAGGAAAATAATTTGATTATGAATTGCCACAGCAAAAAAAAAAAAATTATCATCTGGTGACCAATCATCCTGAGATGAGGCTTTCCATACTTACGTAGGCTTATTGTCTAAATTGCTAGGCTAGTCTATAGACGACTAATATAATCTCAGAATGGGATAGTACCCACCACACTACAATAGAATAAATATTTTTTTGTTTTTCCCTAAAATACTATACACTAACATGGGTGTTTTGTGCCTAGGTGTGTCACTCAAATGCCTGTTGGATTAGAGTGATAAGGTTTCCAGCATGTTGTAACCTCCCAGGGTCATCCAAACTTCTGGATGAAGTATCAGAGTAGGACTTCTTTGGAGGCCTGTGAAACCAAAAAAGAGGAGCTTAAATGTTCCAAGCTCAGTACATAAAATAGTACTCTATAATTTACAAAACATTTTTCTCAAAGCAGTACATGTACTTGATGCTAACTTCAGAATTCAAAGGACACCATGGACTAGTTCTCCCTAAAAGGCAAGAGTTTTTGGTGTGTTTGTATGTGGCTTTTTTAAAAAATTCAATTTTAAGGTAGCATATTTTATATTTTAAAAAATTATACATTCTCTCGAGGGAAGGGAGTGTTTAATAAACACTCGAAGGTCGAAAAAGGTCGAAGACCCTTTGCCAGGAAAGAAACCTGATTAGTTAATGTTGATTCTGATAGGATTTGTCTTAAGTCAACCAAGCATAGATAGTATGTATCTTAAATCAGCTACATCCAGTGAATGAAGGCATTTGATTGGGTATGGAGGCTCAATTACTGCCGGCAATTCTATCAGGCTTTGAAGTGTTTGGATACTTAACATTTGATTGTGGTTGTGCCTATCTGAGCTGGACATTTGCAATTCACAGACTGGATAATCAAGTCCCATTTTGGAAGATTTGTGAGTTCCTGATGGAAATCATCCCGATTATTTCAATTCAACAAGCATTTTATTGAACATCCACTATGTGAAAGGCACTATGCTAGGTGTTGGGCATGTCAACACAAAATAATCTCTGCCCTCAAGGAGCTCACATTTTGTGTGGAGGGCAGGGAGTCAACAATGTACATTGCTGTACAATGTACGTGGAAGAATAAATGCAAAGCATAAGACTACATGGCACGTTCCAATTTAGGCAACCCAATGGCATGGTATTTTACTTTTCAAAACTTCAACAGTGTAGAAATTAGGACAAAAGCGGGTTTCCAGATTCCTAAGTGGCCAGGTGAAACTCAACACTTCCTTCTCTCAGTGTCCAGTGCAATGTCCCAGGGATCCATGCTTAGTTCTGTTATTTACAATTTTTGTCAGTGACTTGCATAAAAGACACGCAGAGCACATTCATCAAATTCACTCCCCACTCTACTACATCCTTCACTGAGCTGCCGATGACTTTCCCAAAGCCCAAGACTGTCACTCCCTCCCCTCACTGCTCTAGTGAGTTTGGCATTTAAAGCCTTTCACTATAATGCCCCTTTCTACCTTTCCAGTCTCCATATACTTCCTTCTTCTCCACCATCCCAAGATCCTGCTGCATTGGCTTACTTGCTATTCTTAACACAAATTACACGCATTCCCTGACTGCATCTGTATTAGCTATTCCTTATGGCTGGAGTGTACTCCTTCATCTCCACCTCTCCAGGTTACCTTTGAGATTCAGCTCAAATTCCAACTTCTATAGGACACACCCTCCTCCCACCACCCCATGCCTTTCCCCTGAGATTACCTGTTACACTGCAGATATCTGGTTTGTATATGGTTATTTGTATATTTATATATCTTCCCTAGTAGGATGTGGCTGCCCCCTCCTCCCTTATTGTTCGGTCTTTGCATCATCTATGCTTAGCATAGTCCTGTGTTTAATAAATGCTTACTGACTTAGTGCTTGCCTGAGCTAGTGACTAGCACAAAGCTGAGAGAGATACCTAATATTAAATATTTGTGTCTGCTTCTTCATAGAATCCCTCTCAATTCAATATATGGTTCAAGCACTGCCTTCTACAGGAAACCTCTCTCAGTTTTGCCAGTAGCTGGTGTAGTCTCCCTAATTATCTCATTGTGTTTCTGTATCTTCTTTTATATGTACAAGTTGTCTTCAACAGAATGTAAGATTCTTGCAAATAGAATTGTTCTGTTCTTTGTATCTTCAGCACCTAATACAGTGTTTGGCATATAAGTGCCTAATGAATGCTTATTGATTGATTAGATGAAAGTTAAGATTCAAAAGATCTTGATAGGCTAGAACATTTGGTTTAATCTAATAAGACAAAATGCAGTAGGGATAAATGTAAAATCTTATATTTGTGTAAAATCAATTTCACAAGTGCAGGATAAGTGAGATGTGTGTGTGGGTAGCAATCTGATATGGCAGCCATATTTTCTTGGGCTTCATCAAAAGAGATAACAGCTTCCAAGAAAAAGGATAGTCCCTCTAAAATTTGCCCTGGAGTGTTGTGTTCAGTACCAGGTGCCATGTTGACAAGCCAGAGAGCATCCAGAGATGGCAACCACGATGGAGAAGGATTTAGATTCCATAATATTGGAAGAATGGTTGAAAAAACTGGGAATGTTTAGCCCAAAGGAGAACAACCAGAATTTTTAGGGCTCTCGTGTGAAAGAGAGACTAGGCTTGTTCTGTTTGTCCCAAGAGAGCAGAACCAAAAATGGAGTGGACTGCCTGCAGAGGTAATGAGTTACCTCCCATTGAAGGAAGCTGGCTGACCATTTGGGTATTTTGTAGTAGAAATTCCTTTTGACTATAAGTTGGCCACTGAGTTCCCTTCCAACTCTGAGATTCTTCTGTGAGGTCATTCCCCCCATAGGAAGCTAGTGTCTCTTGCTCTGTCCTCAGATTCCAATGAATTTCCTTTATTTTTATTTTTTTACTTAAAAACCCAAAACCTCTTTGTTTCTTCCAGATAGTCTAGTTGAACTTGTATTTAAGCCGTGTTTTTCTTTGAGTCTTCACTTGTAGCTGGTTTGTAGTTACTCTCTTTTGACTGTCTTTTGGGCGTCTTTGTCACCATGATAGCTCATAGTGAGGTGTGGTTTTTTGGTTTGTTTATTTGTTCTTCTAGTCTTAATTCTCAGATTGGGACTTTGTGTTGCAACAAGACCATGCATACTTCTCAAACGAAAGTGTGGGCTTTGTTTGGTCCTGCTTTATAATCTCTGGGGTCTTACTGCTTGTTTTCTCTAGGTATTGTGCTGTGTCCTTCAAGGATCAAGGGCAGCTCAGGCCAGGTACTGACAAGCTCAGTGCTTTGAAGCAGTCCAGAGCAGGCCAGGGCAAAATATGATCAACGCCCTTCTTATTGGAGCTTTGCAAGGTCTTCCTCCCAGTTTGAGTTTGGGTTACCATAGACATCTGCTGGCCCTAACCCCTTGTTAGCTAGCTTTGAAGGATCCTTATCAGAAAGTTGACTTCTACTGCTGAACTTTTAGCCACATTGACCCGTGGGACAGATTTCTTAAAAAGAGAAGGAAACCTTGTTAAGATGACCCAGAATCAAATTGTGCGAAAGAGGCACTTAGAATTTACCATTTCATGTTAAATAGTAACATCATGTTAATACAGAAATCAATGAAAATTCAAAGTTGGTATAGCAAATCAACTATTTTGGCATTAGTCAATTAAAACAGCCAGCCTGATTGATACGTTTTGCGTTATTGGGAAGTTGTTTCAGAGCAGAAATTCTTCAATTTTTTTTTGTCGTGGATCCCATTAGCAGTCTGGTGAAGCCTAGGGTCAAAGAAGTGAAACCCAGACATTCTAGGCGAAAGCCAAATAATCCTCTTTTGAATAACTAGGGGTTGAACATTTTGATTTTGAAATTGTTGGTGTGATGGAGCATGGTGGGAAAAGACTGGTCTAACTGGGGAGCCAGAAGACCTGACAACATGAGGACTGAATTGGTGTCTTGTCTAAGCTGGGAATTTCCCCTGGTGCATCTGTGGCACGGTGCTCTGCACCCAGCAGGTGCTTAATAAATGTTTGATTTAAATTCTAGTCCCTGTCCTGCCGCTAACTAGCAGGATGATCTTCGGCAAGTTACTTAACCTCTTAGTTTTAGTTTCCTTATCTATAAAAGACACGTTACCGGGGCAGGCAGGTGCCACAATGGATAGAGCGCTGGCCCTGGAGTCAGGAGGACCTCAGTTCAAATTTGGCCTCATACACTTGACACTTAACTAGCTGTGGGACCCTGGGCAAGTCACTTAATCCAGATTGCCTCACACACAAAAAGGAAATATTATATCATCTCTAAGAGCCTTAGAAGCATAAGATGTCCACTTAAACATCCAATGTCCCTTACATTCAAAACTTGTGAGACCAGAAAAACCCCTGAGTGCTGCCCAAGCCGGATTAAAATAGAATCAGGAAATGTTTAACAATACAACACAGCTAATATTAATTTGTGATTTTCTAAATCAGTATGCAGCCTGTAGGGGTCTGTTTCTATTTGAGTTTGACACCACTCTCTTACACTCTAAAATTTTATTGTTCTGGTTTCTTTTTCTATAAAATGAAGGAGTTTGATAGTCTCCTTTGGAAGTTTGGTAAAATTTATGAAGCCCTCAGAATTTTTTAAAATATTGATAACTGAAAGAAATGATACATTTCAGTTAGAGGTTAACAAAAGTAAAGCTTTTTTTCCCCATCCAAGTTCATGGACCCCTTGAATTCTGTCCATGGGCTTTAGGCCAAGAAGTCCTAAACCACTAGAGTACTTCTAGTTTGAGCATTCAATGAACAGACAAAATTGATATAGGACAATGTAAAAATCAAAAAGAAATCAATTACTTGAGAATAATTGTTTCCTTGTTACAAGATGTTGGTCCTTTATTTGAGTCCAGTACCCTCAGAAATCATGGAAACGAGAAGAATTTTGCACCGTCTTGCCCGTTTTACGTACCGCCTCATCCCTTTCCTTTCTTCCCCTTCCCTCAGCCCAGGGAGAACTTTTGACCTAAGGTGTTATAACATAGGCCTGTGGCAAGACTTAAAGTTCAGCTAATTTTGGATAAAGTATCCTTGATTATGATAAACAGGAAACTTGGTTTGATGGAAAGGAGCCTGACCCCTACTCTAGCTCTCTCTGCACCCCACCCCTAAGAATGAGAGACATTTCAGTAGAGTTTGACCTTTCTTTAGGGTGAAAGAATTTGAGTAGGCTAAGGAGAAGCTGTCAATCATACCAGCAGGCTGAATCTGCTTCTTGCTTTGTTTCTGAGATCACTACCGCTTCCAGATGGAGGGAACGAAGCTGCATGGCATAGTGGAAAGAGGGGTCCACTTTCCCCCACTAAGTTTTATTATTTTGATAAATTTGTTGTATTCTAAATGAACCACATTTTAAGCCCACGTACACACAAAAGAGGGCTGAATTTGGATTCAGAAGAGTCTTTGAGAGAGATTCCTTACCTGTATAATGGGGATAATATTATCTATCATCCATCCCTACCCCATAGGGTGGTTATGAGGATCCAATGAGGCAATGTGTGTAAAGCACTATGTGAATGTCAGCTGCTTATTATTATCATGGTCAGATATCTGCCCACATAGACTAGGTTAGTTTTTCCTTCATGGGCAATGAAACTGCCCTCCGGACCTAATAGTTTTAAGCTTGGACCCTTAGCATAGCTTCCTGGCGATCTAAACAGGGAAAAGTCAGGGAACGAGGAATTTTTTGCCTCCCTCAGGATAGACTGGCATGCCTGTATGGCTTTATCTTCAATTAGTTAGCCTTCCCGTTCTATGGCCAAGTAAACATCTTTTTGTTAACTGTTATATGATCTACATGTATCTCCTTTCATACTAACTGCAAACCTGAAACATTACATCAGCCGGACCTACAGTAATAGTTATTATAATTAAGATGTGTTCCATTATAATAGGAAAAATTGTTCAACTTACCCCATCACAGCCATCACAGTAACTAGGAGATTTAAATTTAAAACAAATTTAAACTTTATTAGTATTAATTATATAGAGAGCTGAGTAATAATTCTTTTCTGGTCCCTTTCCAATTCTCCCGCAAAGAAGGAATACTTGAAAAATATGCAAGGCAAGGCCCAGGGCTGAGATACTAGTGTATAGTTCTTTATTGCAATTACAGAACTTACATAGTTCTTATGCATTGATTCCTAGCCTTAGAAACCTTTTAAGTGGGCTATAGCCTACTGGGGACTGACAGAATTGGGTCATTTCCCAATCTCACTGATGAAAACACCCAAGAAAGGGTTGGTATAGATGCCCTGGAAGAGGGACAAGACCAAAGCCCATATAAATAAGCTCCTTGAGGGTCAGAAATATTTGTTCATTTTGTCTAGCACTCTGTACGGAACAAGTCCTTAATAAATGCTTGTTGAATTGAATGTTACAGGTATAACATAGCTATATTGAGGAAATTGAAAGAGTGCTGACCTGGACTTGAATCCCCCATTTTCCACTTGGTAGCTGTGTAACTGGCAAATCTGTTTGCCTCTTTGGACCTTATTTTTCACAAATGCAAAATGAAGGGATTAGAATTAGATGGCTTCTAGAGTCCATTCCAGCTCTGAATCTAGAATCCTATGATCCTTTCAATCAACCAGCAAGCATTTATTAAGTACCTACTATGTGCCAACACCTGTGCTAAGCATACAAATACGAAGAATAAAAAAAATTTTAAATCCTTTCTCTCAAGGAGATTATATTTAGAGTACATATAGAATAAACATGAAGAGAAAATATACTGGCCAATTTGTTATTCCTCACAAACAATGCTCCATTTAACATCTCCGTGCCTTTGGACAGCCATCCCCCATCCCTGGAATATTCTACCTCCCATCCTCCAACTCTGAGATTCCCAGGGTTCCTGTAAGACTCAGCTGAAATGCCACCTCTTTGAAGAAGCTTTTCCTGGTCACCTGAGCTGTTAGTGCCTTCTCCTCTAAGTTTACTTAAGTCTACCATTTTATCTTTACTTACTGACTTATACATATCTCACCTATTAGAATGTCAGCTCCTTGAGGGTAGGTAGTTTTTGTTTTTGTTTTTTTGTATCCCCAGTGCTTAGCACAATACCTGGTATACAGTAGTTTCTTAATAAATGTTTGTTGATTGATTGGTTGAATAAATACAGATAAATACCAGGTTATTGAAGACAAGGTAGTTAGAAAGGAAGGGAATTAGTAATTGAGGGTATCAGGAAAAGCATTCATGTTAGAAGGTTGCACTACATGTGTTCCAACCTAGAATGGTGGTAAGCTTGATTTTTCTCTCAGGCTGTTCAAAGTATTAGTTCTGCCCTATTCTTCAGGATCATAAATAGTGCAGTAGAAAAAGCACTGGCTTTTGAAAGTTCAAATTCTGCTTTTGACACTGATTATCTGTGTGACTGAGGACCAGTCATAGCTTTTCTGGGTGCTAGTTTCCTCCGAAAGACCTCCGAGGCCAAAAGGCCTAGAGTCCTAGATGGCCTAGGAGGCTAACCTATAACCTAGGATCACAGATATAGAGATATAAGAAACTTCAATACCTTCAAGCATTCTCCCTCATTTTACTGATGAAAAAACTGAGTCCCGAAGAAGTTAATTGATTTGCCTAAGGCTACTTCACTGCATACTTTGATTGCTCTTAATGAACCTTGTTCCCCGGTTCCTCTAGTTGGGAGGGATCCAAGTTATTACCAGTCATATATCTCTCACTCTTCCTTGTGGTCTTAGCCCAACAGAACCTTTCTAGAAGTAGAAATAGTTGAGCTATGTTTAGAGATGATAGCACAACCTATAATCTTTATTTTTTGGTTCTGATTTCATTAGCATAGGAAAGAGCCTCCACTAATCTCAGCACCTCATCTGTAAGTTGGTCTTTTTTTTTAAAATCAGTTATTTGTCATTTATTCTGTATTTAGGGTTAATATGACACGTGAGGAATTGGTTGCATCATTTTACATATACAGGTCTTTTATATAATACGGAAATCTACAACTATTGAGATGTGTGCGTATGTATATAAATATATATATATACATGGGGCTATGCCGTAGAGCCCTAATAGAGGGGAGCACAAAGGTAATCAATGCATCAATAAAGTATTTCTACTGTATGGTGTTATGTATCCAGCAATGTTGTCTTCTGGACTTAGAGGAACCTGTAGCACCTACATACTAGGCAGGTGGTTGTATAGCTGTGGGGCGCTGGCTCTGCTTGACACCAACTGCTGAGACAGTACAAGTCATATCCAGCATCGTATGCAAGCAACAACAGGGATTAACAAATAGTAGACGCACTGTACTATTCCCCGTTTCAAACTTTAAGAAGAGACTAGAGTGTGTTCACAGATTTTATATTTCTGGTGTTCAGTTACTAATCAGAGGAAGGATTTGACCTATTTGAACAGTGCATCATACATAACCCCTTAACCACTGTCATGGTCTCTCAACAGTAAAATGGCTGCACATTAAAAAGCTTTAAAATTGCAGCTCCTTCTGGATTCCCCAAAGAGTATCTGTGCTTTTCTTTAAACAACTCTCCTCCTCCAGATTCAGGTTTACCTTCACCACATCTGAAATGCCATCCTGCCCCAAGACACATGGGACACTAAGGAAGACATCCTCATTAATGCCATATATACCCTTAATCATGGTGAAAATTGGATGCACTCTCCTAAGATTCTTCATAATGCTTTCTGCCAGATCTGCCACAGACAAGCCAGTGGCCCAGGAAGTATAGCACTTCAGCTTGATCGCCTCATAAGCACTTTCAACCACCTGTTTATGAGCATTTTTCCAATTCTCTGAATCAGCATCAGTTTCCAAAGCAGAATAAAGATTCTTCAGAGAGACACCGGCAAAATTCACACTACTCCACACAGGAACTCTGAAGTCTCTGTGTTCCCTAAGGACCCATCCATGACAACTTGAAGAATGGACACCAAGTCTCTCCCCCATTATGTAGCAGAAATGGGCAGAATTCAGATTGCAACCACTTCCAATAACACAGTTTTTAGGAAAGCCACTTAGCTTCCAGGCTACATATGTCAAAATATCCACTGGATTAGAAACAATGGTAATCAGGGCTGATGTGCCTCAGCCGTAGCAACAACCAGCTTTGAGTTTGCAGTCACACTGTAGTCTTTGCCAGAAACAATCTTTGGCATTTTGAGGAAAAGGCTGCCATGTTGGATATCCATCATCTCTCCCTTTAGTTTGTCTTCTATTACATCAACTGGGACAAGTTTTTCAGCCAAATCCTTCGTCAAGATACTGATGGCACATGCCATGCCAACTGCACCAACTCCAACAACAGTGTTCTTATTATGGGGACCCTGGCCTTCCTTTAGGACATTTACAATCAGCTGATCCTTGACAGTAGTTGCCATTTTGGGGAAGATCAAGGTTGCTGGTCAGGCTGCAAAAGTTCTGAGTTACATGTGAGACTTATGCTCCCAGACTCACACCTGTAAGTTAGTCTTAAAGAGTTACCTGCATCACTAAGAGCTTAAGTCACTTGCCCATGCTCACATAGTTTCAGAGACCTCGTTTGAGCCCAGACCTTCCTAATTCCAAAGCCAATTCTTTATTCACTATGCCAAGCTGCCTCTCTTATAACCTTTGTTGTTATTCAGTCATTTCAGACTCTGCATGGCCTCATTTTGGGGTCTTCTTGATAAAGATGCTGGAGTGGTTTGCCATTTCCTTTTCTAGCCCATTTTACAGATGGGGAACTGAGGCAAACAGGTTTAAGTGACTTGCCCCAGGGTCACATAAGATAGTAAATGTCTGAGGCCGGATTTGAACTCATGAAGATGAGTCTTCCTAATTCCAAGCCTGGAGCTCTATACACTGCACTGCCTAACTGCCTCTTACTACCTCTAGTTGGGCTTTAAAGCCTTCCTGGTCTGTGCTGTGAGCTGCCATGAAATAGTGGTATCTGAGAATACAAGAAGGGGATGATGCATCCTCTTAACTCTTATGTTTATCATATCCTTCCCTACTGCTGCTATGGAAATGGCAGGTCAGTAATTGACAGAGGGGCACATTAGTTTCTATATTATTGGTCTGGTAACATCAATCTGTAGCTCGCTGACATTTTAGCTGGAAACTTTTCCTTCAATAGGTACCACAATTAATCATGTTGTTAGATGGAGCAGAGCAGGTATTGTCTTGGAAGCAGACATTAAATACAGAGTGTATTAAGCTAAGTGTTCTGGGGAAAGTTATTGCTAGTGGTTAACTATCTATCTGATAGATATCTGTGTTTTGGCTCAGGCTCAGTAAATCCCACTTTCAGGTTTATTGACGGCACCTGCAATTCTCTGCCACCCTGCTTTGTTGATGGCTCTCTTTGGTGATGAGGCAGCCATTTAAATTAGTTTGCTGAAATCTTTCTATTTGCTTTTCTAAGTCCTAGTCCTTATTCTAGGAAGGAAGCCCCTTGGAACTCAAACCCTTGGCTACCTCCGTTACTCCAGAGAGGGTTTAAGAGAGGGATATTTTAGTTAGCCTGTTATCTAGGGAGAAAAAACAGTTGCTTATCTTTAGCATAGACTCTCTGATATTGGAACAGAGTCAGAAGAGGGAAAATGCATGACAGACTCCTTCTTAAATGTAAGCAGGTCCCAAATAATGTACTAATGCTGTACTAATACCTTGTTATCTTTTATTCATTGTGATTACCTCTTTGGTTGAGTTACAGAATCTACTTATTTATAAAACCCAAAGTACAAAGCCAGACCTACTAGTTGGGGGCTGGAGGTAAGGGAGAAGCAGCAGCAGTGGCAGGTGGGGGGGAACAGGCAATCTGATGATTTAACTTTGCTTTCCCAGAAAACTCAGGTGCACTATCTTCAGAAGAAAACATGAAACAATCCATGTGATCTGGTAGCATCTGGAGAGCTAGGTTGTGTTTTTCGGTGAACATATCCTACAGTTTTCCAAAGAAAGACAAAAGGACACCACAGCTGGAATAAACTAGGAATCACCAAAACTGAGTATGAGATCACAGCAGTCCCTTGATTAAGTGAGGACAAAAAATGAAATTAAGAAGAGTTATGTGGAAGAGATATCAGAATCCTGCTGCCTATGATCCCCAGCCTCTGAATGAAGTTGACCTCATCCCTGTGGGCATGGAGCAATTGTAAAGAATAAGGAAAGCTCTAGAAGATTAGGTTCTTTATCTAACAGTAACTTATTTTGCAGAAGGATCTAATTATTGGCTGGATCCAGGGAAATTCTGGAATATGGAAATACCAAAAGCAATTAAGGAAAGCCACAGACCTCTGGAAGATACAGAAGAGGTATGGTGCAAGGAGACAGACTTACTAGTTAAGAATTGCAAACTTGATAGAAGCAGGTTGCATCAGCAGAAGACAAAGTAGACCAATAATCCATAAGCCATGGTGATGGCAAGCAGTTAAAGCTGCTGCTTTAGGAGACCACCCCTTGGTCTAAAACTGTAGATAACTTCTTTGGGGCCCCTTACAGAGCGGTATGCCATTAGTTTGCCATCCTGTTACATGTTGGTTTCAATGAACATTCTTTGTTTGAGACCCTGTGCCCTATAACCAGACAACAAAGGTTTTCCCAAGTTTCTCTGTAAGATCTCTACCAACACTTCTACAAAGTAAATCGGGCCCTTTGTGCCCTAACTACCTCCAATGAAAAAAATTACAAATCAATTTTGAACTACCATTTTTTCCAAATATTCTTTCTCTTCATTAGTAAAAATGAACAAGATTTGACATTTTTTTTGGTCATATCTGAGCCAACCTATCAAAGCCTATTTTTATTTAAACACCTACTATGTGATAGGCACTGTAATAAGTAGCTGGGAAAGCAGATCTACAGGAAAAACACATACACATATAAGTGTATTCAAGATAACAAGGTAATTTGGATGGGAGAGAGGTATTACCAGCTGGGGGGTCAGGAAGGGCTTCATGTTGGAAGTGGCATTTAAACTGAACTCGAAAGGAAACTAGGGCCTACAAGGCAGGCTGAGCAAAGACATGGAAGAACATGAGTGAGCAAGCTCAAGGCCAGCTTGGCTATAACAATGAGTATGGAAGGAGAATAATATTTAATAAAGATGGTAAGATAGACTAGAACCAGCTTGTGAAGGGTCTTGAAGGCCAAACTGAAGAGTTTACTCAGAAACCAAATGTATCACCGCTACGTGTTAAAATACCGTTGTTCTGATTCTTTGTGACCCAGGGGACCATAGCACACCAATACTGTCTGTGGGGTTTGCCATTTCCTTGTCCAGTAGATTAAGGCAAACATGGGTTAAGTGACTTGCCCAGGGTCCCACAGCTGGTAAGTGTCTGAGACTGGATTTGAACTCAGGTCTTCCTGACTCCAGGCCCAGCGCTCTATTTAAAACACTAGACCAATATACTTTAAGATTTCTCACTTATTACAAAGTGGAGGGTTACTGACCGTGGTATAACAGCAAGAAAACTATATATGAAGTGAAAGAATGTAGATTTGAATCCCACCTGCTACTTAGTCATTGGAGAGACCGATCTTGAACAACTGCTCACCACCCCTGGGATCCCAAGTTCGGTTTCATCTTTCATAAGTCTTGCTGGAGTTAAAACAGCAGCTAATTATCCCTTTCAATAAAAGTCGATCAGTAACGAAATCCTGACAAAACATTAACAACTGGAATCCATACCCCTAGAGTTTCATAGCTTTATAGTTGAAGAAACCTCAAAAATCATCTAGTCCAACCTCCTCATATTAAAGATAAGGAAACTGAGGTTCAAGATGGTTGTGACTTACCCAAAGACACAAATAGCAAATATCTGAGGTGGGATTTGAATCCAGACCCTATGTTTCCAAATCCAATGTGCTTTCAGCTATATAATTTTCTGAGCTCACACTGTAACCTAGTAGTTATGCTGTACAGAAGATAAAGGCTAGGTAATGGGCCTGTGATTTCATTGATGGAGGGAGCTCTCACATGAGGAAACTCCTTTTACCCAATGCAGGAAGGTGGAGGATTTTCTGCAGCTTATAGTCTTAAAGAGTTGCCTTCAGCACTGAGAGCTTAAGGGACTTGCCCGGGGTCACATAACTAATATCTATAATAATACTTATATCTAGGTAGGAAGACCTTCCTATCTATGAAGTCAGTTCTCCCAACTACAACATGCTGCCAAAAGGCTACGGTTTTGCTGTTCCAGGCAAAATTACACACTCCCAGATTTAAACAGATGCATTACCAACAATGGTCCCCAAAGCAGTTAAGAAATTATCAGTATTATTATTTCTCTGGCTGGATTTCGCAGAACATATGCAGCCGTTTGCTGGCAGCAGCAGTTCCTCGTGAAATGGTTTCTGCCTGGTAGAGTTCCAAGTTGAATATCTCAACCCAAACACAAAACAACTGTTTTGCTTGGCATCAGATACCAGCCTCCATCATCAGAAACTATTTGGGGTTTTTTTTTGTTTGTTTTTTGCTTTTGTTTTCTTGATGCAGAGCAATTTCCAAGAAGTATTTACTAATGTCCCCTCTTTAGATTGTACCAACATTCCAGGAGCAAAAGGTCCAGCCAAATGTTGGTGATCCTGTCCTTTCCACAGAACTTCAGAGAGTAAACAAATACAATTGTGTCCTGGATAGGAATGTGTTATTTGTAATACTGATACTTACTACATGTTAGTGTTTCAGAAAGTCATAGTTATCAGCCTCATTTCTCCCATTGAGGGAGGAACATGATGTTCTAACGTATGGGAGGCTTGTTTGTTGTATATACTTTCTTTTTTTTTTTCAAGAAGAGTATGGTTTTTTGGTTGATATTTCTTTTACTTCTGAAACCATTGTGAGTAAGGGATATAATAAAGAACAGACAGTGATGTGGAATTTTATCTGTAACTTAATGTAGTAGAGAGATAGATCAAAGCAGATGACAATCCCTTAAGGTCTTCCCATGAGTACTCCATGGTCATCCATCCAATGGACTGCAAGACTTTTTTCTTCTTTTTAATATTTCTGATCTGAGTCATGGAACCATTGCTGTAGGATGAAGGAAAGCAATGTCAACTTAATCCAAGTCAGTGTCAGTATTTGAACACTTACTATGGTCCAATTGCTGTGCTGGGGATACAAAGACAAAGCTAAAACAGTCTTTGCTTTCAAGGAACTTAAAATCTGACTGGTGGAAAGGGATGGAGAGAACAGTGGGATTGGGAGACCACAGATTAAATATTACAGTGTTTTAAGTGATCCAAGTTAGCCAAAAATTTCTGAACTGTGCTTAATGGACAGAGTAACGAACTCAATACAATATAGAAAGCATTTTCTTCATGTAATACAATAATCTTCATATTATTTTGTAGACTTATTGACTATAAAATGTTTATCTTTATAAAAGAGCTGCTGTCTTAAGTATTAAAAAAAGTCTTGATGATCCTTCAAGACAGTTTTCCTCCTTGTGAAAAATAACTTTTCTTTTACTGAAGGGTTTGGGTGATATTTACTTGTGGTTTGATTCTTGTACCGGATTCACAAAATCATCTTATTTAGGGGATGAATGGGTTCTTAGATGCATTTACACCATTCTTTCATGCATTTTGAGAAGTAGTCTGATAATTTTATCATCCTTCCTACTACTTAGAATGCAAACTGGCTAGAAATCTTTTCTTTTGTAGCCACGTTTACAAGAAGCAGCTATTTTTCATTTAATAAAACTTTATGACAGTATGGCATAGTGAATCAATGCTGTCCTTGGTATCCAGAAGACCCAGGTTCAATAACTGCCTCTGAGACACACTAGCTGTGTGTCTATGGAGAAGTCACTTAAACTTTCTGGAACTCAGGCAACTCCTTAGAATAAATTACAGATGAATTTTTAATCTACATCAGGAAAAAGATCTTTCTTTTCTTTTCTTTACTTTTCTTTTCTTTCTCTCTCTCACTCTTTCTTTCTTTTTCTTTCTTTCTTTCTTTCTTTCTTTCTTTCTGTCTTTCTTTCTTTCTTTCTTTCTTTCTTTCTTTCTTTCTTTCTTTCTTTCTTTCTTTCTTTCTTTCTTTCTTTCTCATCCTTCCTGCCTTCCTTCCTTCCTTCCTTCCTTCCTTCCTTCCTTCGTTTTTATTGATGTCATCAGTTTCTTACACAACCATAGTTATCCCAAGTATGCCTCTTCCCCATCTCCTAGAGAGAGGAAGAAGTTTCTATATCTGTAGTTACCTACACTGATGAAATCACAGATATGGACAATTTTTTTTATATTTTAGAGAAAAAATATATTCATAATAGGTTTTTTAAAAAATTTATTTCTCTCCAATTACATGTTTAAAACAATTTTTAACACTTAAAAAAGGTTTTGAGTTTCAAATTCTATTCCTCCTCTCCCTCCCCCGTCCCCTCCCTAAGATGGTAAGCCATCTGATGTAGGTCATACATGTGTAGTCATGTAAAACATTTTAATATTAATATTTTATACAAGAAGACTCAAAAAAGAAAGGATGGGAGGAATGAAGGAAGGAGGAAGGGCGGAAGGACAGAAGGAAGAGAAAAAGAAAAAAAAAGAAAGACAGGAAGAAGGAATCTAGCCACTAAACCCCAAGTTAACTGAGGAGCTTCCAGCCATTAAAATGTACCTTCTTTTGGAGAGGAGAAGGAGAGAGAGAGGATGAGCAGAGTTACCCAACTGGCTGGGTCCCCATTCAGGCAATTTGGACTACTTTTTTGCTCAGACAAATGAATAACGTGAAGAAGAAAGATTATGAAGGAATTTATATACTTGAAAACAAACTTCTTTTAAGCACAGTGATAGACTCTCAGTGCTAGAAGGGACATCAGAAGTTATCTGACTGTTCTCTGAACAAGAACCCCCTCTGCAACTAACTACAAAGTGGGCATCCAACCTTCCTTCAATGATATAGAACTCTGTGATATAGAACTTTCTGTGATACAGAACTCACTACTTCCTGAGGTAGCCCCTTCTGCCTTCAAATAGCTCTGATTGTTAGAATGGCTTTTCTTTCTTTACCCAGAACCTAAAACTGCTTCTTTGTGTCTTCTACCCGTTGGTCCTTTTCTGTCTCCTTGGGGCCAAGTAGAACAAGTCTAATAATCCCTCTTCTACATGACAGTTCTCCAAATGCCAGATGGTATTTCTCTGTGCCCTTCAGATCCCATACATCCAACTTTGTCTGCCCATCTTCAAATGCCAACAGGCAACATTGGGTTCCAGTGAGAAGCAAAGGACCTGCTGTTTCCTCCTGGAAATGCTGGCATTTACTTAATTTGCAATAACGGCCTAGGAGGCTAGGGATCAAATACAGATGAGGACTGCAAAGGAAACTTTGGCCAATATTATCAAGTCAGCTCTATAATATAGGGCCATGTTTCATATAATCATTGTCAACCAGGAGGAGGTTAGCAGGAGGGCTGAAACACCTTAGAAGCAAATTCAAGTTACTGACCTTCCAATGAGAAAGATATCTCTTCAAATAATTTCTACTTTGTTTACTTAGTTGTTGCCTTTAATCTTTTTTTGTGTTGTATTATCATATTGAGCTTAATTTCCTTTATGATGTTTTAACGTCTTCTTAGGCTAACATATCATTGAGTGTAGATAGATAGTGTGCCATAGTGTATTGAATGCCGGATTTGAAGGTAGCAAAATCTCGGTTCACATTTCACTTCTGACATGTAATATCTGTGTGATCCTGAGCTAGTCCCTAAATCTCTCTGAGACTAAGCGTCCCCCTCTCTAATGAAGGGGTTGGCCTCTAAGGTCTCTTCCAGACACAAAAGCTTGCTAGATATCTTGGTCAGATCCCATAGGTATCTCAAACTTAACAAAACAGCATTCATCATCTTTCCCCCTGACTTCTCTACTTCCGTTGGGGACTATCAGTCTTGAGACCAATCAATCTTCCAACACTCAGGTTTACAGTCTAAAATTCATACTTGACTCTTCACTCTCATTCACTTCCTGACCCTTTCCCAGATCTAATCAGTTGCCAAGTCCTGCGGATTCTAATTACAGAATATTGCTTGTATCTGTTCCCCCTCATTTTTAAATTAGTGCCATAATCACCCCAAGTTCAGGCCCTCATCATCTCTTGCTTAGACTAGTTCAATGGTATCATAATTGGTCCACCTGTATCCATTCTACCCCTGCCCTGTCCAAACCATCCTCCCCACAGCTGTCACATTGATTTTCTTAAAGTATAGGTCTAACCATGTCATTCTTCAGGTTAAGAAGTTTCAAAGGTTCCATATTGATCCTAGGATAAAATAGAAGCTCAACTGTTGGCATTTAAAACGTCTCACAATATGGCTAACAACCTAACTTTCCAGCATGACTGCACATTATTCCCTATCATGAACCCTATGACCCATCCAAATGGGTCTGGTTGCTATTTCTCTACAAGTAGTTTCATCTCACTACTCTGGGGCTTTGCATAGAGTGTCTCTTCTACCTGAATGCTCTCCCTCCTCACCTCTGCTTCTTGGGACTCCTAGTTTCCTTCAAGGCAGAGGTCAAGTATCATCTCCTATAAAAGGATTCTCCTGGGTTCCCACCCTCACCCCTCCCTACCAAATCCTTTGTATTGATTTTGTACTTATTTGGCAATATTGGTGTGTATGCTGTATAACCTCAGTAAAATGTAAGCCGCCCGAGAGCAGAGTTTTCTTGTTTTTGTGTCTTCATAACATAACACAGTGCCTAACACATAGTAAGCACCTAATAAATGCTTTTTGAATTGAAATGCTTTTTTTTTTTAAAAAAGCTTTTTATACAACATGGATATCACTGTATAGAAAGGCAGTGTGATACAGTGGAGAGAGGACTAACCTTGGAACCTAAAAGACCTGGGCTCAAGTATTATATATAGTATTATATATATATATAGTATTATATATATATATTATATATAGTATTATATATATTATATATATAGTATTATAGATATATAGATATATACATATACATAGTAATTGTGTGACTATGGGCAATCCACCTAACCTCTCACCATGCCCCAAATAACTAAGACTAAGTTACAGGCAACTTGTATCTGTGGGTGAAATTTCCACACTAGGAAGTTTCGATACATCAATGAAATTGCAGATCGGGACATACAAATAAATAACAAATAATGACTGCATTAAAAATAAAAAAAGGTTTTATATTGTTAGTCACATTTTAAAATCTAATGCTTGACTTATTTACTCATATAACATCTCCTTTCCCCAGCTGTTTGTTTATGATTATGATTATTAGGATGGGAACTCAGAGAAGAGAAACCGTCATGGAGGCTGTCAAAGGAAAAACCATACTCCAGGTCAGTAGGAAAGTGGAATTTGAACTTAGATTCTCTGGGGCAAATGAACTCTGCTTTGCTTAATGAAGTTCTTTGCCATTTTATCAAAGTATTTGGTGCCTTAATGGAGGTCCTTCATCCTGGCCATGAGGTAACTTTGGTTAGTTTTTCCCAACTCATTTTCCAACACCTTGATTCTCAAAGTGTGGTCTGCAGGTAGCCTGTGGGTTGGGCCAGCAAAATACTTAAATATTTGTTTGCTTGTTTGGGGATATGGACTTGTAATTTTGTGTAGACAAATTCTAGGAAAGAAATTCACTCTACCATTGCAAATCAGCACCTGCTCTGCAACTCATGGTCTTAGATAGTTGCTTGGGACACGGAGACATTAAATAACCTGTCCAGGGTTCCCCAAACCAGTATGTGTCCAGATCTCTCCGACTCCAAGGCCTGATCTCTACACACTCTACCATGCTAATGCTCAGTTATTTGGGGTTATGAGGTGATAATATCTATGTTTTAATTTTGGGAATAAATTTGTCTTTTTATGAATTTCCCATTTCTGTCTCATTAAAAGCAATGCCATGCCTGTCATTAATGATTGTGAATGGTTTTTGATTTTTATCATGGGACTGACTGGGCAGAGCAGACAGATGGTCCATGGAGTTGTCTGCCCCAATAAATTGGTTGGTCTGTGACCTGAAAAATATGAGAAGCCCTGATTTAACCATGGAAACACTATGTTAGAGTGGATTAACTGAGGACATTAAGGAGGAAAATATTCACATTTGAATCCAGCAATGGATATATTATTTCCTTCTTGGTAAAGCCTTCTTTCAAAGCACCGGCCGTCTTTTAGGGCCCAATTCAAACCCCATGTCCTCCACAAGCCCTACTTGCTTTGTCTCCATACCAGATATGATCTCACTCTGCTTCTTCAGTACTGCTTTGTTTACATCTCGTTTGTAACTTTCTATCATAGTTGTTCCTGTATGTAACTCAGCTTTCTTACTAGACTGGGAGCTCCTTAAGGGCAGGGATTTCGAATCTAACATGCCAAAAGCTGGGGTACAAATACAGCAATGACAGTCTCTACCCCCAAGGAGCTTACTTGGATGGGAGGGCAGAGGAGGAAAAAATGGTGACAGAAAGGTAATAATTGAGCAAATAAGTAAATGCAGCATCTGTGCAAAATAAACAGCAATTGATGGAAGGAGGCATACTCCCCAGGGAGCCTAGCATACAACTTTGCTCACTCATTAAATGTTTGTTCAATTTAAGTGCGTGTGTTCAGAGAAATTTTGTTTGGAATCTGTTGCTTTCTCCCTAGGTCTTCTTAATTAATGCCACCACTTCCAGACATTCTTCACAACAAAAAATTCTGTTTCTCCTGAGTTCCTTCTATCAATTCCGATTTCTTTCCCATAACATCTAGCAGATTTACATTCATCTCAACTCACTTTCTCTTGTAGACCTTTTGGTCTATCCTAGAGAGTCTCCAATGTGTTTCTGGGAAAAGTTAGATGCCTTAGGATTTGGAAGTTGCTAATTTCTGAGAGGGGAAGGAGGGGGAGGGCAGTTCACAGCTGTGTTCTACCTCCCTTCAGGGCAGCCTAGGGCTTTGAGGGGAGAATTCCCACGGCAGCCATCTTGGAATATTGCCTCTAAGATAAAAAAGTAACTTCCTCATTTTATTTTTTAAATCCCATCCCAGCCTGGCCTCAACCTTATCTCTCCAGCTTCATGGTGCATTTCTGTCCCTCCTATCCTTTGTGATCCGGCCAAACTGGCCTTCTTCTGTTCCTACTAGTCTATCTCCTATCTCTATGCATCCAATTCTTTCTGCCAGGAGGGTACCAAGTGGTCTCCTTCTTTGCCCCAGCTACAAAAATTCCTCTCTCAATTAACTCCCTGCAAGACCTTAGGCAAGTCATATTCTCTTTAGGCCCCTGGGACATCCCCAATGCCTGGAATGCACTTCCTTTTACCTCTGCCTCATAGACCCCCTCTCTTCTTCAAGATGCAGCTGAAGCGCGACCCACCTACTGCATGAAGCTTTTCCTGACCCCCCAATTACTAACATTCTTGCCCCAAACTGTTTTGAATTTAACTACTTTGATTATATTCTCTTCATATGACATACATCTGTACATATATACACACATGCGTACATGTACATATGTATATATGTTCGTCTCTCCCGTAGGAATATAAACTCCTTGCAAGTGGATTGTTTTTGTAATCCTAGCACCTAGCAAAGTGCCTAGCACGTATAAATACCTATTGATTGATCGGCACTTAATCAGATAAGGAGTTCACAAGTTTACCTTTTGGGGATCCACAGTGTCAATTTAACTGATTTCTGGGATAGTAATAGTTGGAATAGGAAAGGATCTAGTCCTAATCTCTCATTCTAAAGATGAGAAAATAGAAGCCCAGAAAGAGTGTGACTTGCCCAAGGTCTTGCAAGAGCAAGAAAGGAGATCACTTAATGTCCCCTTAGCAGAAAGAATTGTGTCCTGGGCCACTGAAGTTTATATGCTGTCATAGGACTGCCTGCTACTGGGAAGGTAACGATGGGGGGTGGGGCTTGGAGGCTGGGAGTGCGTCCGCTGTGCTAAGCAGGTGTGCCCTGGGATGTATCACCAAGGGTAGTTGATTACCTGGGGTGTGGCTGTAAGTGGTGAAGAAGAAATAAGCGAAGGAGTGCCCACTGGAATAGTGCTGTGAGCTTCCTCC
The DNA here is from genome assembly GCF_011100635.1 of Trichosurus vulpecula. Lineage (NCBI taxonomy): Eukaryota > Metazoa > Chordata > Mammalia > Diprotodontia > Phalangeridae > Trichosurus > Trichosurus vulpecula. The sequence continues at coordinate 32,322,487 of NC_050581.1, forward strand.
GTATCTTGGCACCCTTGGGCAATGTCCCAGGTTAGTTATGCCTCTAAGTAGAAGCAGAAATCTACAGGTGGGAGAGAGAAAAAGGGAGAAATAGACCAATCATTCCTAGAGGGCCTAATATGTGCCAGCCACTATGCCCTGGAGGTGATTCTGTTATCCCTGTTCTAAAGTTGAGGAAACTGAGGCAAACATTCATTAAGTGGCATGATTAGGCTTACACAGCTAGCAAATGTCTGAGGCTGGATTTGAACTCAGATCTTCCTGACTCCAGGCCCAGTGCTCTCTCTCTCTCCACTGCGCCATCTAGCTTCCTCCAGCTAGAGGGAAGAGGCCATCTCTTTAAGGCCCTTATTTTATAGATGACAACTCTGAGAACCAGGGTTCTTGCACAAGTGATCTGCTCAAGGTCACATGGGCAGTAAGCGTGGGATTTGGACCAGGGTTCTGTGTCTCCAGAACCAGTGCTCTTTCTCCTATCCATGCTGCCTTCTCTGTAGTAGAACAATATTCAGAATCAGATCTTTGGAGTCCAAATCCTTTGCAGTTTCTGGCTGCCACAACTTCATCACTTACCTCCTCTCTCAAAACCTTATTCCCACCCACCTTCACAGAAGGGCCCTTCCTATATCCTTTACCTGTACACCACCCCTACACTATTCTTCACCATTGAGCGGCCATCAAGGAGAGAAGGATAAAACTCACACAATTACTAAGAGAAAAACTAGTTGAAAAGTACTAGTAAATTTAAAATCTTTGTAGTCCTTAACTTTCTCTCTGGATTTCTGTTTCAAGATAGAATGGAAACTCCTGGTTCCAGTGACAGATGATCTCCCATTAATGCCTAAATCAACCTTTAAACAGAATGAAAACAGGATATTTTCCATAGAGAATCTGTGCTCTTTAGCTTTCCTTGTGCTTACTAGGCTAAAAGAACCTCAGCATTCTGAGCTTCATAGTATAGTACCTATCCTTTTAATCTAGTCTACCCTGATTAAGTAATAAGTTGATGATTTTCTTTCTGTTCTTCTTTATGCATGATGATTATAGCCACCAATATCTTAATTAATGATAATTTGACTCTGCGGAAACCTTGGAGACAAAATAAGTGAGGGAGGGGGTAGAATGGGGCAGAGATTTTTAAAGTCTAGTAACCAAACCTAAGAAAAATGTTATCTGTTATAATTTGTTGATCTTTATTTTTAAAGGGATCAAAAGAGTAAATTAATATTCTTTTGGATGGTTAAATGTGGACTTAAAAATGATTTGCCAATTCATTTTTAATCTAGCTCTTGGCTGAAAAATCACGGGGTTATAGCAAAATGAAGTATGCTTAATTCCTTATACAAGTTCACCCAAGAGGAAACTAATTTAGTGATTGAGGTGTCCTGGTACTGGAGGCTATAAAAATTAACAGAGAAAGGACCGTAGCGACAGTTTGGAAGCCTATTGCCTATATTCACTGTATCTATGCATCTACATATGTATATATAAATGTGTGTATGCACATATTTGTGTATACGTGTGTATCCATATATGTACACATATATTATAAATGTGTATACATGCAGGTATCTGTATATATGTATATGTGTGTGTGTATGTACACATTTTGTTCTACATCATCAAGCCCTTCACAAAAAGTCTTGTGTGTGTGTGTATGTATGTATGTATCTCCAGTCTGCACACAGCAGATACTTTTAAAATGTATGTTTGTGTATATTGTTACAAAGATATAAATATATAATACATTTATATGTAGTATAACAACATATAGACATATTTATATGTATTATGATAATATATAGATAGATTTATATGTACTATGACAACATGTAGATATACATTTATTATAACACAATATATAGATATGTACTATGTTAGATAACATAATAGAGATATAATATATTTAGATAATATAGATATATTTATACAACATAATATATAGCTATTTAATAGATTTATATAATATAATATATATTCATATTTAACATAATACATAAAGATATATTTATAAAGATTTAAATAAAGAGACAAATTAATGTGTATTGATACAAAGATGTAACAACAATGTTACTTGCAGCCACTGTGGGGGTGTAAGACCAATAACCAGCACACAGGAGGGCTGCTAGCACAGGTTCTTTGATCCTGCTTTTCTAAAGAAAAGCAACTTTAAAGGGATTAACAATCTTACTTTAATTAAACATATACATCATTTTCTTAGTTCAGGGGAAAAAGTCAGCACCCTGGACTTCAGAAAAAATACAAATTCACAGAAATTACAAGCAGGAATTACAAGCAGATAAAATAACAAATTAACAGACAGGACTTCTAACTGTCTGACCAAGACAATACATACATAATTACCAGAGAGAGAAGCACCAAAATCTGGGTTTTCAAAGCCAGGTGGCTCCTTAACAGCTACTAAGAGTCTCATCTAGCTACATCACACAAACACTCTTCCCACGAGTGAGCCCCCAAAGCAAAACCTCACCTCAGAGTACACTTACTGTTTCTAATCAATGACTCTTGATTCAAACAAAGGCAAGACTCAGTCAAAGGCACTCGATTGCCTTAGTGAAGAAAAAACAGCAAAAAGTTCCACTTTGCTTGCAATTACAAAAGACCAAGTGAAAGTTCCTGCTCTTTTTATTTGTTTTCCCCCTTTTTTCCAGTTTATTTATTTATTTTAGTTTTCAACATTCACTTCCACAAGATTTTGAGTTCCAAATTTTCTCCCCATCTCTCCCCTCCATGATGGCATGCATTCTAACCACCCCTTCCCCCAATCTGCCCCCCTTTCTATCACATATCCCCCCCTTCTCTTATCTCCTTCTTCTTCTATTTTCCTGTAGGGTAAGCTAAATTTCTATACCCCATTGCCTGTATATCTTATTTCTCAGTTGCATATAAAAACAATTTTTAACATTTGTTTCTTAAAACTTTGAGTTCCAGGGGTGGAGCCAAGATGGCAGCTGGAAAGCAGGGACTAGCGTGAGCTCCCCGCTGAGTCCCTCCAAAAACCTATAAAAAATGGCTCTGAACGAATTCTAGAACTGCAGAACCCACAAAACAGCAGAGGGAAGCAGGGCTGCAGCCCAGGACACCCTGGATGGTCTCTGGGGGAGGTCTACCCCTCACAGAGCTGGGAGCGGAGCAGAGTGGAGCAGAGCAGAGCCCAGCATGAGTGGCGCGGACCAACCAGATCAGGAGCCGGGCGGAGCGGGCCCTAGCGCCCTGAATCAGTGAGCTGCAGCAGTTACCAGACTTCTCAACCCACAAACACCAAAGACAACAGAGAAGGTTAGTGGGAAAAGCTGTAGGAGTGGAAGGGGTTCATGGTTGGGCTACTGCCCCCGGGGGCAGCGAAGGTGGGGCAGCTAAAGAACTACAGCTGTAGTTGTTTCCAGCCCCAGGCCCACCTGGTGGGAAGAATTAAGTGGCGGATCAGAGCAGGAGTGCAGAGCCTGATGAAGATCTAAGTCCAGTCTGGGTTGGGGGTTCTTGGGCAAGGAGGAGTGCCGGCGTGGCAGCTCATCTGCCCAACCTTGGAACATAGATCTCTAAACTCGAAAAGCAGTCATACCCCACTGAAAAACTCAAGGGTCAAGTTAGTTGGCTGGGAATATGGCCAGGCAGCGAAAACGCACCCAGATTCAGTCGTAGACTTCGGATTCTTTCTTTGGTGACAAAGAAGACCAAAACATACAGACAGAAGAAGTTAACAAAGTCAAAGGCCTACAAAAAAAGCCTCCAAGAAAAGCATGAACTGGTCCCAGGCCATGGAAGAGCTCAAAAAGGATTTGGAAAAGCAAGTTAGAGAAGTAGAGGAAAAATTGGGAAGAGAAATGAGAAGGATGCGAGAAAACCATGAAAAACAAGTCAATGACTTGCTAAAGGAGAACCAAAAAAATACTGAAAAATATACTGAAGAAAACAACACCTTAAAAAATAGACTAACTCAAATGGCAAAAGAGCTCCAAAAAGCCAATGAGGAGAAGAATGCCTTGAAAGGCAGAATTAGTCAAATGGAAAAGGAGGTCCAAAAGACCACTGAAGAAAATACTACCTTAAAAATTAGATTGGGAAAAAAAATTAGATTGGAGCAAGTGGAAGCTAGTGACTTGATGAGAAATCAAGATATTATAAAACAGAACCAAAGGAATGAAAAAATGGAAGACAATGTGAAATATCTCATTGGAAAAACCACTGACCTGGAAAATAGATCCAGGAGAGATAATTTAAAAATTATTGGACTACCTGAAAGCCATGATCAAAAAAAGAGCCTACATATCATCTTTCAAGAAATTATCAAGGAGAAATGCCCTGATATTCTAGAGCCACAGGGCAAAATAGAAATTGAAAGAATCCATCGATCACCTCCTCAAATAGATCCCAAAAAGAAATCTCCTAGGAACATTGTTGCCAAATTCCAGAGCTCCCAGATCAAGGAGAAAATATTGCAAGCAGCCAGAAAGAAAGAATTTGAGTATTGTGGAAACACAATCAGAATAACCCAAGATCTGGCAGCTTCTACATTAAGAGATCGAAGGGCTTGGAATACGATATTCCGGAGGTCAATGGAGCTAGGATTAAAACCAAGAATCACCTACTCAGCAAAACTGAGTATCATGCTCCAAGGCAAAATATGGATTTTCAATAAAATAGAGGACTTTCAAGCTTTCTCAGTGAAAAGACCAGAGCTGAATAGAAAATTTGACTTTCAAACACAAGAATCAAGAGAAGCATGAAAAGGTAATCAAGAAAAAGAACAAGAAAAAGAAATGGCAAGGGACTTACTAAAGTTGAACTGCTTTGTTTACATTCCTACATGGAAAGATGACGTGTATGATTCATGAGACCTCAGTACTAGGGTAGCTGAAGGGAATATGCATATATATATATATATTCATGTATATATATATGTATAAGAGAATGTGTATGTATGTATATATGTATGTGTGTGTATATATATATATATATATATATATATATAGAGAGAGAGAGAGAGAGAGAGCGCAGGCACAGGGTGAGTTGAAGATGAAGGGAAGATATCTAAAAGAAATGAAATAAAATTAAGGGATGATAGAGGATTTCTTGTTCTAGAACTAGAGGAATAGATGAGTCCTGAGGACTCTTCTAACTCTCAGACTGCAGGAAATATGGAACAAATATTTTACAAAATCGGATATATCATTTAGAAAAATACATCTTCAAAAATAATATATTTAGGTTCTGGGAGTGATCCATATGAATATTGACAAGCTAGTCTGATGTATTAATTGGTGCTAAACTGTTGGTGGGCACTCATAGCATTGGATTCATTCCATCTCTTATTGGAGATAGCAGGCACTGGGAGAACTTCTGGAGGCACAATGTCTTAGCCAAAGGCTGTGAGTGACCCTGAACTCCTTACACCACAGTAGTCTAATGTGGAAGGGATATTTGTGTAGAGCAAACGTTGTGCAAACCTCAGCTCACACCTAAAACTGAACCAGAAAGTAACAGAAAATAGCTGTGGTGTGAAATGAAGGATGGGTGGGGATAGAGTGGGAGGGGAGCAATATAAAATAAGACTGAAAAGGTAGCTGTTCTGAGGGTAGTGAAAGGTTAAGCCAGGGGCAGGCAATCTCACTGGGGAGAAAATAAATTCATAGCCTGAGGATTGATGCAGAATCAGGTAACATGGCAGAGTAAGTATAATATTGCACCTGGAATCAAGAGTACAGGGGTACAAGTCCTATCTCAGACACTTACTGGCTGTGTGACTCCGAGCAAACACTTGACAGATCTGGGCTCTGGTTTCCTTATCTCTAAAGTGAAGAAGTTGGAATTAAAGTCCTTTAAGGTCCCATTCCAGTTCTCTTATCTGTAATCCTGTGATTCTGTTCCCATATGATCTATGGTCCAATGAACCTCCTTCCTCTCAGCAGCTATCCCACTTAGCCTATGCACAGCACATGTGTGGTAAAACACATTTTCAAAGTACTGGAAGCTGGGGCAACTAGATGGGACAGTGGATAGAGCACTGGTACAGGAGTAGGGGGACCTGAGTTCAAATGTGGCCTCAGAAACTTACTAACTGTGTGACCCTGGGCAATCACTTAACCCTAATTGCCTCCCACCCACCCCCCAAAAAAGAAAATACTGGAAGCAGGGAGGAACTTTACAAATTCAGTTTTTAATCATTTTAATTATTGCCATTTTAAATTTGTTAGCCTAATAGTGAGACTTTAGCAGCTAAATTAGCCACAGGTTGGGGATTGGGGTAGGGAGGAAATGGAGAGGAGAGCAGGAATTATCTTTCTCCAATTGTGTAGTGACAAGACTTGGATGCCCATTGCCACTATGGATAATGAGGCAGGACTGGGACATTTGCATTTAGGTGGTCATTTCTCAGTAAGGGGGAAAATTAGCTCCCTGACCAAATAGAAATAGTGGAATAGGTATACATGCTACAAATGATAGAAGCTCTGTGTGTGTTCACATGTGTGTGTATGTACATGGGTATTTGTATCTGATCTCAGACTCTAGCTGTGTATTTAAAGAAAAGGAAGAGGAAAGAGGAGAGTAAAGGTACCCAAGGCAGTTCTCATGGAAGTCTACATGGCTGTTCTTTTCATGTTCTATGAAATCTAGCAAGTCATGAAAGTTGCCAAGAAAACATACAATTTTTTTAAATGCAGGGGTATAATTTAGAAAAACACACCTTCATAAATCCTTAATATACTCAAATTCTTGGAGTGATCAATAGGAATGTTGACAAGTGAGAAACTGTTAGAGATTGCCTAGACCTTCAAAAAGCTTTTAACAAGTAAGGGCTTAGAAATCACGTCACCATGGAACTGGTGCTCAATATTTTGCCATAGATAAGGAATATTCTCATTTAGCATTTTCAGAAAAGTTGCGAAGCCTGTAATTGAGTGCTTGGCTGACCATTCCCAAAGGGAATACAAAATGTTGAGGTTCCATGATTGCTCTTCAAGGTAATGAGATCAGCAGAGGAGGCAAGAGCTACCCAGCTCAAGTGAATTCACCAGAAGCTGGAAATCTGGTCTTGACTATGAATGACAGTCTTAAAATCTCATTTGAGCCTTTAGACATATGACAGCAAGACATTACAATTTTCCTGGTCTGACAGCATCCTATTGCTCATCCAGACACGAACTTTTGATACCTGAACCTCTGAAATACCTGCCCTTCTGTTCATCTGTTTTCTGTTGTCCTCTGCCTCTTGCCAATGGGGATTGTGCTCCTGATTTTGACTTGGCCTCCTCTTTGGAGATAGCTGCTATCTTGGGTCTGTTCATCTCTGTAATCAGCAGTCTAGACTATCAGCCTTGTTTCCTGCTTCAGAAATCACTGCTGGCAGAGCCTTACAGTTCTAAGATTTTTATGACCAATTATAAACTTCTACTTATTTGATATGCAACTTTTCCCTATTCCTCCTCTAACAGATAAGAGTCCCTGACAGTGAAGGAAGACTTGGTATCTTGAATTCATAATCAATTCTCTCCTGGTCCAAAGAAGCTGACACTGATCTTTATTATTTGAAAAAGTTTTATTTCCCTGAGTCATTAGTCTTCCCAAATAAATACAGAAGTAGTTTTTTTAAAATAATATAACCATGGCCTTTATTCCTGTGATATACTTTGAAATTTCATTATGTAATCATGTCCTTTTGTGATAGATTTGTTTGACCAGGGTTTTTTTGTTTGTTTGCTTGCTTGGTTTTAGGGTTTTTTCTTTTTTGGCAATGAAAACTTTACCAAAAAACAAAACAAAACAAAAGAGTTCAGGTTCACAAACATGTCATCTGTTTTCCAGGGCTTTCCTCTTTATTGTAATTGAAAAAAAGGATTCAGAAGATATCAAATTATCACTTAATATCACAAAAGATACTCAATAATGCCATGAAATAATTAACTGACTTGTCTTGTACATGAATATTTTTCTCTATATTGTAAATGATCAGTGTAAATGATTTGAACACTTTTCAAAATATTTTTAGAATATACTATAGAGTGTATTTGTCAAGTAAGCTAGAGTTGACACGGGCTGGTAAAGTAACTTGGAATATATAAAATTGGAGAATTATGAAAGCAGGAAATTGTGGAACTATTAACTTCATGGTACTATGCTTGGCAATGAACCAGGTTCATAGAACCATAAAATTTTTGAGTAGAAAGGGAAGTATGTCAGTCCAATCTCCTAGCCTTCCAGGAATTCCTTATGTAACACCCCTGATAAATAGTTAAACAGCCTATATTTGAAGATTTCCAGAATCAAGTGATTCACTAATTTTCAAGACAGTATATTCCATTTTTGTATATCTTATAATTGCTGGAAAGTTCATTCTTAGGTTTATTTACATACTTTGACAGATCCATGATCTCGTCCCTGTGAGTAACTTTTCCATCAATCACCCTGGTATATGTCACAGTCCCTCCAAACTTAGAATCCTATTTAATTTATGTCCATTTCGTCCATAAGTCCTTCATAAAGGATCTACCAAATGTGCACAAAACCTCCTCCTCCTCCTCCTCCTCCTCCTTTCAACATTTTGAGAGTGCCAGTGTAATAATATCATAGGATTATGGATTTAGACCAAGAAGGGGGTCTCAAAGTCCATCTAGCCCAGCTCTCTTACTCTATAGATGAGGAAACTGAGGCCCAAGGAGGTGAAGTCCCTTGTCCAAAGTCAAACAGGTAGTAGGTATGAGAGATGTCCACCCCTTCACCCTCGCTGCATGCACTGCCCTGTCCATATGTTTTATCTAATTGTATAGTCCTTGATGATACCTTTTATGTCATTTTTATGCATAGATCCTTGTGGGCATATGGGGTATTCAGAAGGAATAGCATCTCTGGTGGGAGGGCTTGCTGAGCCCTTTTCATGGTTGCTTACCCACCTTTGGTGTCTACCTGCCACTTAACCCTCCCCTGTGGCTCCGAGAAGCTGTAGAATGCACAGTGGCCTCACCCAGGTAAAACTATCTTAACAGACAAGCTAAACCAGGTTTAGGGTAGCCGATAGGCCTCAAATCCATCAGTGAGTTAAGGGACGTCTACCCTAAGCATGTGAAGTTTCCCTTGGCAGAATGAATGCATGAGAACAATTTGTTCCAACAGTCATGAAGGTACCTAAAGCAGGCATTGTGGAGTGCTTAGAGCCTGGTCAAGCACTGAAGATGCTAAGGTCATCCACTGCATCCTGGGCCATGGCCAGTTGTCTTGACTTTTGTCCTGCCACCGGACTTTGATGACTCTGGAAAAGAGAGCAAGGCTAATGACTTTATGCAACCCTGCCCCAACTTAAATCCAATTCATGTGCAAATCAAGATATCACCCATGATGTCATTGGTCCTCTTTGAAAATGAAGGACAAACAACATCAATACACCATGCATTTTCTATTGTCTTTGGATCACATGCAATTTTTATTATTCTGTCATCATGGCGTGCCATGATTCACAGTCACATAGCATCACTGGGAGAATCATGGCATTGAAAAGGTAGAATTCGGTGGCAGCCAGCAACTTGGAATCATTAAGAGTACAGAAATATTTTTCAAATATAGTGTGTTAATAAATGAAAATATTATCTAGCCAGATTTCTTTTTTCCTCTTCCATTTTATACTCGGTTCTTATATTCGGGCACCTCTATAATGCCTGTCCAAGACAGTTATAGTGAAATTCAGTGAGCTATCCAACTGCATGTCTGAGCAATGTGTTTTTCATCCATCTTTGGGTTTTGTCTTTTGCTTTTTTGTTTTTAGTATGAGTGGTTAATCTGATATCTTTCAAAAATCTGTGGCTTTCATTGAAGAAAATTTGTAATATTTCAGGAATTGTGACATTTTAGGTGTCATCTGTGATCTGTAGCATTTGGAGAACCTCTTTGATTTGAAAGCCGTGAAAAACATATGCCATGATACTGATAGAAACCTGGTTGAATATATGTTTTGTGTATCATTTGATGTTGATCTTCAAAGGGTTATTGAAAAAAGTTATCTGTATAATAGCATCTGTCATAGAATCTTATATGATATTAACATATATGGGATACATCTTATTGGGGAAGAGATTCTAAGGTAGAATTTCATTTTTCTGAATCAAATGCTTTTTTGAAATCAATAAGCAATAGACATAATAGAAGTTCTATTTTAGGCAAATTCTCAGTGAGTTGTATGGCTGTGAAGATGTGGTCTGGTATAGAAAATTGTCTATAGATTCCAGTTTATTCTCTTTTCGTGTGTTCATGAAATATACTCTCAGTGAGTATATAGATCGTTCTCATAAATATTTGATAGAGATGAGACAATAGAAAAATAGGTCAATATGCCAATATTGATATATTGACAATAGGTCGATAGGGTAATGTCTCCTTAGTTCTCTTTTTTAGGTAATGATACCACCCATGATCTTTTCCATCCATCCCTCACCCCTGTAAGATGTTTTGGAAATTGATCTCTCTGTACCTTCAGAATTTTCATTTCCAGCATAGATTTTAATATTTACTGAGAGAGAGAGAGAGACAGAGAGAGAGTCAGTTCCTGATCTCAGTTCTTCATATGGTACAGTGGATAAGAAGATGATAGAATGCAAATGTGGTGATTCCATTATCATCCTAGATGAGAATATATAACTATAGACTTAGGTTGGAGTATCTTGCATTTTTCTTCTTAGAATTTCGTGAAGTACTCAACCCCAAAACAGCTGTTGGTACATAAGCTACAATTATCTTATTATCTTCAAGGTGGTTGATTTGCTTATGCTGATTACTAGCACTGTGAGACAAGATGATTAAATGTCCCATGAAACAGTGTTTCTTGTTGCCTTTGGATATATGATGAAATCAGTTTTTCCAGATCCTTTATTTGCCTTCGCCTAAGGAGAACCTATGAACCGTGTTTGCACATAGCTGTGCTTTTTTTCACATCCTCTGGTTTTATTTATAGTGAGAATGTCAATATGAGAATGTGATTCATTTCTCTAGAAGTGTATATCAAGAGTTTTATAAAGTTTGCACATTGAGAGTTAAATTAAAGTTTGTAGTTAGTCTAAGAACTGTGTGATACTTAGTTCCCTCTGTTCCCTTTTCTCTGTCACTGTTATCATGGAAGTAGAAGGGGGCCAAAAAATTACTTTTTACTTACTTATCCATGTACATGCTATATCCCTCCAAGAAAAATGCAAGCACCTTCAGAGTAGGTACTGTTTTAGTTTTGTCTCTGTATTGACATTGCCTTTGCATATAACAAGATAGTGGAGGCTCAATCAATGTTTGTAGTTGAATTGAACTAAGGGTTTTTTATGTTGGAGAAGAGGGCAAGTTAAGTATTCTAAGGTCTCCCAAGTGGAAGTAGGTTAGACTTGATCTGCTTGGCCCCAGAATCAGAAGCAAGGGGTAGAAACTGTGTAGGAACAGATCTGAGACCATAAGAGGAAATGTGCTTACAATTAGAGATGTCTAAAAATTAATATGGGATGCTTTTTTAAAGTAATGGAATTCCCATCACTGGAAGTCATCAGCTGGAGGCTGGATGACAATAGTGGTTGAAGAGGATATTTTAAAGGGTAGTCTTTCAGTATGGGTTGGCTAGACGACCTTTGAAGTTGTTTCTAATGCTGGGATCCTGACTATGGGACATTTATATTTTCACTTGTTTCATAGGTCACTATAGCCAAAAAAGTTTGCCAACTAATGACCAGACTTCTGCTGAGCATCCCCTTACTTAGGCTAGTCTTCAGATAGTAGACGGTCCTCAAGGAAATTACTTTGTATTTTATTTTTGTAATTCTCTCTACATACATATTTTCCCCCAATAGAATGTAAGCTTCTTGAGGGCAAGAACTGTTTTATTTTTGGCTTTATATCGACAGCAACTAATACAATCCCTTGCACAGAGAAGGTGCTTAATAAATGCTTTTTGAATTAGGGCCAAGGTCAATGCTTTTCCAGGTTGGTAGTATCTGCCAGAGTTTGAACTCCACTGGCATAGCCTTTGAGGACCATGGAGAGACATTGAAAAAGGACTTTTGTTCCTCCTTCTAACTTCCACAAATTGGAAGTACTGCGGCTAGAGTAGTAATGACTCTGGACCACTTTGGCAGTCTGGTGAAACCTATGGACCTCTTACCAAAATAATGTTTTTAAACGTGTAAAATAAACTGCATAGGATTACTAAGGAAAACAATTATGTGGAAATACAGTTATCAAGGTACTAACAAGAATAATAAAAGGTTCCAGAACAGCTCTTTCTACATCTTCTCCAGCATAAACAATCCCAATTCCTTCAGTCTTTCTTCATATAACATGGTTTCTAGACCCTTCATAAAACTGGTTGCCTTCTGTTGGACATGTTCTTATTTATCAATGTTTCTCCTAGAAAAATTGATATCCAGTAGGCAACACTAAACACTCCAGTTGTAGTTTGACTAGTGCAAAGAGCAGTAGGAGGATTGTGTTGTGTTATGTCTGTGTCACAGTGTATTATTCTCTTTGAGTTCCTTGGAATTTTTGAATGTCTGTCATTCGTGTTCTAGAAAGAGCGTTGAAGTTAGAAGATCCAGCTTCTGATACAGTTTGATCCTGGCTCTGATACTTCCTACCCGTGTAAACTTAAGCAAGTTTCTTCACTTCTTTGGGACTCAGTTTCCTCTGTAAAATGAGAGGCTTGGCTAGATGATCTCTAAGGTCTGTCCTTTGGCAGCTCAAAATCTTGTGCTTCTGTAAGTTTGTACTACAGTGATTTCCATAATAGGTCATTATTCAATAATAAAGCATAGTCATCCTCTCCTTCCTACTTGCCTGTTACTGGTACCCTGTGTGACAGTCTGAAACCATACTTCTATTAGTGCAACCTAAGATTATGTTAGCCTTTTCGGCAGCCAACTAACATCCTTAAGTAGGTGTTTCCCCTCTCCCTGTCATGAGTGGTTATCAAGCAAGGTATCCCCTCATGACAGGCTTGTATAGTGGATTTGTTTGTTTTTTCTTCCCCATTAAAAAAGAAAATATTTGTAATTTAATGGTGATACAGGAAAAGGTGATTCATTGGATGAACCACTAAATTTGGAGTCAGAAGACACAGGTTCAAATCTAGCCTCTGCCACTAATTTTACCCGTCCCATTTTGGGTAAGGCACTTAATCTCTGTTCCTCAGATTCCTCGTTTGTAAAATGGGGGCCTGGACCAGGTGGCTTCTAGGGTTCCTTCTAGCTCTCAAACTATGATCCTTAGATGCTAAGGTATAGTGATTTGACAACAGGAATCCAGATGAATATAAGGGGATACATGTTATCCAACATCAGGATGAACGGGAAGATTTAAAGTCAAACCAGAAAAACAAACAAGCTTTCCTGGTTACAGAAAATGACCTTTGAAGATCAAGAAGATCTACAATGGAAAGTAGCCGTGGACTAAATCTAATGCCCTGCCTGTGACATGTGCAAGGCATGACAGCTGTACACCTTACCCCTGGTTACTTCCTCTGGGGCAAGTTGTTGTTGGCAGGCCAAAGTGGTGTTGAATAGCTGCTGGGTCTGGGAAAAGGGGGCTAGGGAATACAGATCTGCCACTGGCTAATGAACAACTTGGCCTGACATTCAATCATGCCTAAAGCCTATTTTCTTTAGATGCTATGTCCTTAATTTGAGCTAGAAGGATACAAACACATTGGCCTCAAATGCTGAGCCTCCTGTGGTCTTGACAACCCTGTTATTTAGCAAGTCAGAGTAGAAGTCAACTGAAACTTCCACCTTTGATTTCTGCGACACAAGGACATCGTGAAAGACCTGGGGACAAATAAATTTCATAGCCTTTAGTGCTGGCAGCACTTCTTGAAGCCTGGGTCAGATGAGGTTTAAGGAGGATTAGATCTAGATTAAAGAAGGGTTCGGCTGGCAGGGTTATTTGGGGGGGGGGAGGGGATGGTGCTCCCTTAAATACTCCAGGGTTTTACAAGGGGGAAAGTAGGCTGATCACCCTGGGGATAAGCTGCTCCAGAAATAAAAGTGGTGAGCTCTGTGTCCTTTTCAGTGAGAGCTCTTTACTCACTAGTGTCCTGAGGATAGTGAGGGGCTTGAGAATTTTCAAAAGCTTACCCACAAAGAAGGCCAGGAGAGGCACTCCCCAGAGGCAAGCCTGTTCCGTCATACAGACTCACTCAGGATGACAATCTGCTCCTCAGTAATCACTGTCCAGCCTGAAGAGAGATTTTTGTAACAGAGCCAGAGTTCCCTGGCTTGGGTTCGCTGTGGGGCTCTGGCAGTTACTGTTGTTTATAAGACAGAATCTTGTTCCACTCCCAGGCGACAGCTTACACACCAAAATTATTTTGTTTCCTAGTACCAAACAGGTTGGAGGGGAGAAGATGAAGGAAGAAAAAAATAAACAAGTCTAACCACCCCTCCACCTTTGGAAGGACAGCTTCTCCTCAAATCCCCTGGAAGCTCATTTTCTAATGCCAGAGGAGTGACTAACCTTTGCTTCTGGCCATAGCAGACTGTTTCAGATGCCTCAGGTCTGCTAGAAGGGAAATTGAGCAAAAGAAAAACTTTTAAGAGCTTTCTTTGCCTTACATATCCCTCTCTTTTTTAGAATCAGCCTTTCATCTCTGCAAGAACACAGATGCTCCCTCTAGAAAAACCCCTTGTCCCTGCTAGTCTTTTCCCAACCTAACAATAACAAACAACTCAATCTTATGTAGCTTGAAAGTTCCCAAAATGCTTTTTTCACCAACCTGTAAGGTAGGTGGTGAAAGTTTTATTATTTTCATTTCATGTGTACGACTGGGATGTGCCTTCACACAAGGGCCCCCTAGAAAGCTGCCCTTGGTTTGAGACACTCTGTGAATCAGCCCTCACTTAAAACACGAACCGCAACCTGTGTGTGGTTACTCTCGCCAGATAATCAGAGGGTATTAGACAAACAAAAGACATTTAATCAAATGGAATAGCAATTAAAGTCATAGGAAAAGACCCCTCCATGTACACTTGGGGCACAATTTTCCAGAGATTTCCACACCACCAGTGAAGAAAGGCACACACAGAGAAAATGTGACCCAGAGATCATGCACAGAGGACACACAATGGGGGGGGGCATATGCACAGAGTACATGCCAGAAAGCTGTGTGGCCCATGTGTGTGGAGGGTACATGTGTAGGAAACGTGTGCCAGAGCAACTCGTACCTTCATTGCTTCATGGCAGCCCTTCTCTCCTAGTGATATCATCATTCTACTTGCAGTCCTCTGTTGGCTGGATCATCTCCATTTCCCATGTTAGCTGCGTGTTGCCACTAATTTCGTGGTTGCTACACGCTTCTATCTGCTACCATCTTGGACCTTAGCTCTCTTCCTGGCTCTCAGCACCCAAGTGTTAAGGTGCAGTAACTACACACTTTCCCTTACGAGGGCAAGCTAAGACTGTTTAGTTCATAGTCAAAGCAATAAACCATCACACCCAACTAAGCACTGCTGAAAAGTCAACCAGAGTGCTGCAGGCTAAGATTAAATCTATTCTATTGACTCCCCATGTCTGACTGCTGATTTAAAGTCCAAGGTCCCAGATCACTATTTGACTTAGGGCCAAAAATTCTTTGTAAATCTTGTCTAACTCCTCAGAAGGATTTTGCTCCCCCAAAACTCCAATTGGGGATTCTGCCCTGCCTCAAACCCCACAGGAGGTGTGGGGTATGAAGTCTCCTTGGCTCCCAAGATCCTCTCCAATTGGCATGCCATTGAAATTTAACAATGGCAAAAGGTAAATAAAGAAAACAAGTTCATTTCTTTGCATTTTCCTGTTACATATCTGTCTTCACTATGTCTGTTTACCAACGACAAAGCCCTTGACTTTGGGACTCTGTTCTGGCCAGCACAACTTCTCATTCTTACATTTTGTTATTCGGTTACTTTCAGTCATTTCTGACTCCTTATTCCCCAATTTAGGGTTTTCTTGGCAGAGATTCTGGAGATTCTTCTCCAGCTCATGCTACAGGTAAGGAAACTGAGGCCAGATTGGAACTGATTTGTTTGATTTGAATGATTCTTCCTGACTCCAATCCCAGCATTCTAACCACTGTACCACCTAACTGCCCATTTCCTTACAGAGACATAAAGAAATAAGGGTCAGAGAGAGTAGGCCACTTGTCTGAAATAGCTAATAAATGTTAGGAAAGTAATTCACCTGTTACTTTGGGCAATTAAACAGATAACAATATGTTTAAGGTCCAAGGGGAGCTTCTTGAGAGGCAGAGTGTTTTAGAGGATAAAAAGTCCAGGATTTGGAGTTAGGAAGGCCTGAGTTCAAATGTTGCCTCTGCTGAAAACCAGCATTGCAAATAAAGACAAAACATTTCACATTTTTGAACCTCAGTTTTCCTTATCTATAAAATGGGGATCACAGTATCCACAGGATCATCATCAGGGATCAAATAATATAAAGTATGTAAAGCACTTTGTAAACCTTAATACTATGCAAATGGTAGCTATTCCAATGCCAAGTTCAACTGTGAGCAGAACTCAGTGCTTTCAGCCTAGTCCATCTTATGATGTATCTGTAGGAAGGAAGGGAAGGAAATCTAGCATCTGTTCTGTTCCTTAACTCTAAAGGATCTCATGAAAAGGGAAAGTATGAATACCTTTCTCCAACTCTCCAAATGCTCAAGTGTTGATTTCAAAATACCCCATGCTGCTACCCTGCCCCCTACCTAAAAATAATAATTTTCTGTTGAGAATCTCCTGTTGCTTGCTTTGACAGCCCCTACAGTCTTCTCCTGGCAGGAATCTCAGATGGTACATTAATGCTGTCCAGAGCAAACTTGTCTTCAGATTTATATAAAGCAATCCTAAAACGGTTTGAAAAACTGCTGGGTGCTTTACTATCTTTTTTCTTTTCTTTTCTCTTTTCCTTCCTTCCTTCCTTCCTTCCTTCCTTCCTTCCTTCCTTCCTTCCTTCCTTCCTTCCTTCTTTCCTTCCTTCCTTCCTTCCTCCTTTCCTTTCTCCCTTCCTCCTTTCCTTCTTTCCTTCCTTCCTTCTTTCCTTCCTTCCTTCCTTCTCTTTTCCTTCCTTCCTCCCTCCCTTCCTCCTTTCCTCCCTTCCTTCCTTCCTTCCTTCCTTCCTTCCTTCCTTCCTTCCTTCCTTCCTTCCTTTCTTTCTCTTCCCCCAGTCCTTCCTTTTTTTAGCTTTCCAAATAGAACTAATCTTTTAGGACTCATCTGTATGGGGAAAAATAATGTATACATAGGTCACAGAGATTGTGAGTAAAAATAACTAATTGTGTTTACAGCCAGAAATAGACATATGTTATTGTGCTTCTAAAAGCTGACATAACAGTTGAGGTCTCTTGCAGAAACTTTGAGTCCAAACTTCTCATTTTTACTTGTCCTAAATAAATAAATAAATGCAACTGCTCCCCTCCCCCAGGGCTGGATTTCTTAATATTTGATTGGGACCCAAAGGCAAAAAGCTCTTTAAGGAAGCCTCGACCAAACCTGTGCAGCTATTTTGGAGCTGTTCTGGAAGGGGCAGCATATTTTTGTTTCAGAAAGCAATTCAAGAAAATTTTGCTACAAGATCATTTAGAAACAGCTAAGTTATAAAAATGAAAATTGTATGTTGCCTAATTTTTGTTAATATATTTCTCTTGAGGATTGAATAGAGAGTGCAAACTGGGAAGATAAAAACTGTATGGTATCTTGCCTTTTAAAAATCTTTTTTTATTATGAATTTGACAGTTTTCAGCAAATAAACATTTCAACAAACAAAGAGCCAAAAAGAGGATTGCATATGAGCCCATGAACTTGTCACATATAATTCATTTTTGAAATGCATATTAACTTTAATGAGGCAGTAACAAAATTGCCTTGTTTGTTTTTTCTCCTGAATTTCTTTTTCTTGTCTTCTTTGTATTTTAAAATATTAACGTTTTCCTTCCTTCCTTCCCTCTCTTTCTTACTCTCATTTTTTCTCTCTTCCTTTATCCCTTTCTTTCTCTTTGTCTTCTCTCTTTTTTTAACTTTAGTCTTTGCTCTGTTTTCACAGATGTGTTTTGTAAGAAAAGCAAGGCAATGAAATATATAGTAGCACCCACATTTTTATTGCTTCCTACATTAGCCAGTGAGACTATATAAATCCACTTAAAAACTCATCTTTAACATGCTCTGGATGGAATGTGAATAACTAATTCAATTCATTTCAGTTGAATCTAAGCACACTGCCAGGTACTGGAGTTAAAAAAGAAATGAATGAATAAGAAAGTCTTTATTAGAGTCCTTGGAGTACAATAGCAAAGCAGATGATTATGGTCCTCAAGTAGCTAACATTTCTACTATTGTATTAGCAAATGAGACAATATTTGTAAAGCTCTAGGCACAGTGCCTGACACATAGTAAGCACCTAATCCCTGTTTCCTTCCTTGTCTTTGTATTCCAGCATTTAAATATAAACATATGCTTAAATATATAATGTATAATAAATATAAGAAATGATAAATATAAATGTGTGCGGGCAGCTAGATGGTACAGGGGATAGAATCAGGAAGACTCATTTTCATGAGTTCCAATCTGGCCTCAGACACTTGCTAGTTGTGTGACCCCGGGAAAGTCACTTATTTCTATTTGCGTTAGTTCCTCAACTGTAAAATGAGCTGGAGAACGAAATGGCAAACCGCTCCAATAACTTTGCCAAGAAAACCTCAAATGAGGTCACAAAGAGTCTGTTACAACTGAAAAACTGAACAACAAGTATAATTTGAGGAAGGAGATAAAGCTAACAACTGGGAGGAGCAGGGGAGAGAATTGAGAAGGCTTCCTTCCCTAGGAGATTGTCTTTGAACTGGGTCTCAAAGACAGGTAAAGATCCTGGAAGACAGAAATGAGGAGGGTCCCTAGGCATTCAGGACAACCTCTACCAAGGCATGGAGGTATGTGATGGAATGGCAAGTTTGGAGAAGCAAAAAGATCACTCTTTTTGGTCAAAGAACTTAGTTTCTTGATCAAAGGACAAAGTTTAACTTCTCATTTCCTTATATGAACTTCTTTGCAGAAGTGACAGTGTCTGAATACAGCTGTGTGCCCAATTATCCCTCTGCTAACAAAAAAAGAAAAAAAGCCTGACCTTTATTCTATTTGATTTTGTTCCAAAGTTAGAGAAGAGAGGTGTTTTTCAGATTTGAGAACAAAAAACATCATGCCTCTTGTTGTCTCCCTGTCTAGGCACAATGATGCAATGAGCAGCTTTCTGTTTTGCATTCCCAACTTGTGTGGCGATCAATGTACTCATGACCATG
Organism: Trichosurus vulpecula; assembly: GCF_011100635.1. Lineage (NCBI taxonomy): Eukaryota > Metazoa > Chordata > Mammalia > Diprotodontia > Phalangeridae > Trichosurus > Trichosurus vulpecula. Next base: position 32,341,775 of record NC_050581.1, read on the forward strand.
CTTGTTTATATGCTTCCTTTTTCATTTGAGTGATTTAGCACAATATACAAATATTAACTGGCTGTAGACACTTTTCACTCTAAGTGGAATGGGATGCATTGTTATTATTATTATTATGTGTTTTGTATAATCAATTTCAGCTTTGCATTTAACCTGGGAAAAGAGAATTCACAGTGATGGTTGTGACTCATGATGAAACTTGAAGGCATTTTTTTTTATGTCAATGATTTTCCATGACTCATTGGAAAAGGGTTGTATAATACTTTAGCATCCCCAAGAGGAATCGAAGTGACCCAATCTGGCTTCAAATCTCTAAGATCCCCCTCTCCAGTTAGGGAGACAGTTGGAGAGCAGTTTTTATGGGGGAAGGGTGGGTGGAAACTTTGGGTTTTAGTGTACTACAAGTTCAATATGAGTTAATTGTGGGTTATGGCAGCCAGAAAGGCCAGTGTAATCCTAGGCTGCCTTAAGAAAGACAGTGTTTGGAACAAGGGAGGTGATCATTCTTCTATATTCCATCCTGATTTTACCATGTCTTGGGAAATGTGCTCATTTCTAGGCAGTATATTTTCAGGACACTGAAAACCTGGACATCATGCAGAGAAGAGTGACCAGGATAGTAAAAGGCTTCTTGATCATGCCCTACAAGGATAATTTGAAGGAATTGATTGTGTATAGCCTGGGAAAGAGAGGACTTAGAGATGGCGATAATTGCCTTTAAGTACCTGATGGTTTTATAATGGGGCTATGGAACTATACTTACTATGCTTGGCCCCAGAAGTCAGAATTGGGACAAGTAGGTGAAAGTCACTGAAAGGCAGATTTAGGTCTGATTTAAGTGTAAGCAGGAGTTGTTTTCCATGAAACAAACATAGGTGGCCTATAGGGGCCACCCCATAGAGTGTGTGCTGAGCTCCTCTGGCAACTTCTAGGTTCACACATGGCTTAAATCTGGGTGGATTGTTGCTTGGACTGATCTGCTCAAGAAACTCTGGGTGTCCACATAGTCATTCTCTTACTTTAACTCTTGAGGACACAGAGCAAAGAACTCTCCTTTGACCAGTAGAAGAAAGGGTTGCCTTTTCCCCACCTCCTACTCCATCCTGGCTTCATGGTTGTTGTGAGCACACGGCAGCTAAAACATATGTCCTGCCTGGGACAACCTGAAACTAGATCTCAGAGCCCTAGCCTCTTCTGCTTTGTGTCTTTTCCTGATTAGAGGCAAGTTACCAAGTTATGATTCTGAGATGTCTATTTCTAGCCTGAGAAGCCATCTTCTGAGTTTGGGAGGTCTGGAAATACTGGGTCCTTAGTTGGTATGAGATGCCCTCTCTAAATCCATTATACATGTTAAAGGGGAAGGTGACAGCAAATCAGAGGACAAGCTCACCCCCCAGCCAGGCTTGCTGTAAGACATTAATCTAGAGGGAATTATTGGGGCAGTACAGAGCCAAAGCAAGTTGCAAAATATCTATTCAGCAGTCTTGCAAACTGCTTCATGCTTAAATGTTTACATTTCAACCTCCAGGCATAGTATAACAGTAATTATAAGTTAGTCTATCCCATTTTAAGTCTTTGTTAATGTGGACTGTGAGTTTGCTTTTTTTATCATTTCTTTTGTGTAGAAGAAATAAATAGCTGTCCTTTACCTGATTTACAATGTACGTTGAATAGACTCCCCCTTGGGAGAGTCCCTAGACATGAAATAAAACCAAAGCTTTAAGTAATTTCCCCCAGGGCTCCAGGATGAGGGTACAAAGAGACAAGAGAGTCTTATCCTTCTCTTTGGAGGTCAGACTCCCCCAGGTCCGTGCTTATGGGTCTTGAACTAAAAGAGTTCTCTTAGTGGAGAGGAAGAGGGTATAATTGTCTCAGGCCCCTGGGCCCATAACAGTTATTTTTACTTGAAGAAAAACTTTCTAGCAGAGCTATCCAAAAATGGAATGAGTTACCTTAGAAGGTAACTCATCCTATGAGTTTCTCTAAATATCTGGGGCCTGTTTAGGGATAGATCAGATTTTCTATAGTGACCTAAGGGGCTTTGGCAACCTTGGAATAGGCTTACATTTTAGGGATTCTACTCCCTGGCCGAGAGGATGACCTTCCATCTCCTTCCTCTGTTAACTTTGTCCATTCCTGGAATGGTCACTTCTGCCTCTTAGAATTCCTGGCTTTCTTCAAGACTCACTACAAAATCCCACCTTTTGCAGGAGACTTTTCCAATTCCCTAGCCGCCGGTACCTTCCCCTCCCGTATTTCTTTCTATCTACTCTGTATAAGTCATGCATTTACCTACATACACTATGATAGAGTGCTCGAAATGGAATCGGGAGAACCTGAGTTCAGATTCAACCTCACACGCTTACTAGCCGTGTAACTTTGAACAAATTATTAAACCTCTGTTGGCTTCCATCTTTTCATCTATAAAATGGTGGACATAATAGCACCTTCCAGGGTTGTCGTGAGGATAAAATGAACTAATATTTGTCAAGTACTCAGCAAACCCTTTAAGAGCTATATAAATTCTGGCTACCATCCATATTACTAGTTGTTTGTTTCCTCCTTCAGAATGGAAGCTCCTTGAGGGCAGGGATTGTTTTTGCCTTTCTTTGTATGCCCAGTGCTTACTTAGCACGGTGCCTGGCACATAGTAGGCTCTTAATAAATGCTTCTTGATTTACATAGGCAAACTACCCAGCAATTTTAATTCCAATATTGCCAGACTAAAAATACATGAACTGCTCTTATGATTCTTGAGGAGATGTTAGTAGTGACACACCACCTTGGAAAAATCACTTAGTCTGGCTGAGTTGGTGAATTTTGGCCTTTGACCTTTCCACTGAACTTTCATTTATAGCCATTTAACATTTTATTCTCTGGCTCCTGACTTCTTAAGCCCAGATCTTCGTCATCTTTGACCTTTGGTCTTTTATTCCCTAGCTTTTTTTATTTTTTTGAACCTCATCAGTCTGAATTTTGATCCATGAACTCTTGTCTGGTGGCTGTAACATCCTGATTCTTTCCTAGAAGATTTGACAGTTGACCTTCTTTTAGCAGTTAAACTTGATCCTTTCAGCTTTCAAAACTGACCTTTGATCTTAGTGGGTGGCGTCCAATTAGCGAATGTATTCAGAATATCTGGAAGAGCTACAGGAGAAAGGTGCTTTGCAAGTTCCCAGAAATGTTATTGATGGTTACTTTTATGTTTCAACATAGAACAAAAGTGATGCAAGACCCAGTGCTGTCTCATATTTAGAGCAGGAAATTATTTTGACTGTACATCTGAGTCATTGCCTGACCTTGTAATGCTGAACTCATGCCCCTGGGTCTAGGAAATGGATTGTCTTTGAAGCCCAAAGTGAATAATAAAGTCTGACATTTGTCTTTCCAAAAGTATGAAGCCATCTTACCTGGTTTTCACTGTATACACTTCTGGCTACATACAATTTACTAATTAAATAGATATCTCAAAATAGATATCTCATATGCTCAGGATATAATTTTCTTTCTATTTTTTTACTTTTACTTTTTGTGGATATCATTTCAGAATATATCCTTCTCATCTCCTACTTAGCAAGTTATCCCTTAGTTCAGCAAAACTAACCAACACATTGATTTCCTATAGTTTACACGATGCTTCCCATCCATAGTCTCCCTCCACCCACTAATTGAAATGACGGAGGTACATCTTTACATTACCTCTTTAGGGAGAGTCATTTTTGGTCATTGTAATCACACAAGTTAATTTTGAGAATTTTAATCATTTTGGTTTCTTTCTAATCAAGACATCTTTTCCAAATGTGAATAATTTTGTAATTATCACTAGTTTGTGCCTGCAAATAAAAAGGTGACACTCTTCATTTGGAACATGATAAGTTTTAAATTTTCAAGTTAATTGCTTTTGAATTAACTAGATGGTGAAATGTTGTTCATCCTTCCTTCTCAGAGAGGACCAATGACTCCACAAGGGTTATGACCTGGGCATGAATTGGGCTTACGTGAGGCAGAGCTATGCAGAGTCATCAGCCTCATACTCTTCTACAGGGTCATTGAAGTCCAGGGGCAAGACAAAAGTCAAGATGACTGGGGATGGCCTGGGATGCAGTGGATGACCTTGGCCTTTCTAAATTAAGGTCTTTCCCAGGTCTCAGTCTATCTGAGACAACACCCATTCAATGACTAAGGGCTGGGTAAGAATTGAGACAAAGGATGGCCTAATTTACCACCACAAAAATATCAGTCTGGGAGGGGAAGATCCTCCAAGTGTCTGGCCAGAACAGAAAACAATTGCTGTTTATACTCATTCTCAGCCAACAAAATCAAAACAATGAGCCACAGAGGCTTGGTCTGGGGGCTATTATTGGCCATTCAGTGAAAGGCAGTGATTTCAGTTTAAAAGCTTAGTCAAGTAGCTCCATTTGAAACACAATAAGCTTTTATAAAGCCTGTTTTTTCAGAGCTATACTTCAAGAAATCATAAAAGAAAATTGCACAGGACAAAAAGTAAATTGTTTCAGCTTTTTGAAAATAATAATCATTTAGATTAAATTAAATTAAATCATTAGATTAAAAATCTAATCCCCAAACCCCAGGAATATATTACATAATATAAGTGACCAAAAATGATATTCCTATGGACAGAGTACCCATGTGTATGGGGCCCCAGGTGGAGAGAGGGACCACATGTGATGAGAAAAGAAGAGGAGGAGAAAAAAAAATAACAGCATTCTTCAACTTCTACTTGAATTGGCAGGTTGGGTTCCCAGAAGACAGCTACAACTACTATCTGATAACATGGTAAAGACAGTTAATACAAAAAAAATTCTCCTAAAAACTTGGTTTACTCCTTCCCACAAATATACACAGCATTTATGGGAGGAGTAAGCTTAAACTTAGACCATAATAGTAGTGAGGCATACATGTAAAAAACATGTGTGAAAAAGGTTTAACTCACAGCACTTATTCTGGAAGTCCTTCTCTGTGTAGAGATCTCATGCAGAATCCTTTGTTGTTGTCCAGCCTTTGTTCTTACTCTCAAAGAGGACCAGTAACATCACAAGGGTGATATCTTGACTCTTGCATGCATTGGATTTAAGTGAGGCAGAGCTGGCATAATATATAGAGTACTGGGCCTACAGTGAGGAAGACTCATGTTCCTGAGTTCAAATCCTGCCTCAGACACATAGTAGCTGTGTGATCCTGGGCAAGTCACTTAACCCTCTTTGCTTCTATTTCCTTATCTGGAAAATGTGCTGGAGAAGTAAATGGCAAACCATTCCAATATCTTTGCCAAGAAAAACCCAAATGTGGTCACAGACATGACTGAGAATGACTAAACATCAACAACTTTTAAATTAACTTTTAAATTAATGTATCATAAAACTCCACTGAAGTAAGTGACCCTGGATCCTGAAAAAGTCTCCTAGAAGAAAGAGCTGCCAGGTCCTACCAAGCTGGAAAGGCCTCTAGGAGAGACTCGGCAAAGGACTGTATGTTTGTCATCTGGTGCTAGACTCATTCAGGAAAGTCTGGGTTAAAATCTGTTTATTAGCTGGGTGACCTTGGGCAAGTCATTTAACCTCTCTGTACTTCATTTACCTTATAATTATAACAGATAACATTTATATAGTGATTAAAGTCTGAAAAGTACATAGGTAAGGGTGGGGTTGGATTGAATCAAATTATGGACTTCACCTCACTGAAGGAACTGTATCAAAGAAGTGAGAATGCCTTTATTAAATCAATCAGCTGAGTTCATTCTACTAGGTATAGAAGTCCATGATGTGTATTGGGATTAGCTGAAGAGACTTGGTCATACCCTGTGAGTATTTCATAAAATAGCAAATCACTTTGGAACCTAACATGCCGTTGTCTGGCCAGCATAGAGGAGAAAGTAATTCTAGCCAACTCCCTGAAAGGGAGTGATTTATTGGGGGTAGGCACCCCGGAGGAAGTAGAAGAGCTTCTATTTTCTCCATATCCCCCTTGGCCAGAGGATAACATTGTGAACTTAAAAGGATTAGAGGACTTGGATTTCTCATTGGCACCCTAGCAGTATCCCCAGAAGAGCTGTGGTTGGTGTCATTATCTGCATCAGATGCCAAGGACCTAGGAAAGGCAGCTTCAGAACTCTGTAAGAAGCCCAACAGAAAGCCCGGCATTACCCAGTGATCAAAGAGAACTTTGTGATGGACCCATGAAGGGGAGAAATGGATTTCCAGTAATCAGAAACTGTGAGTTACCATACCACATGGTATGCTCTATGCTTTTCCCTGACTCTGTCTGTACTTGGGGAAGAGTATGTGTCCATTTGGGGGTTTGGGAAATGTTTTGTACTGCCTTTTCTTCCTATGTCACCTCAGTAAATATCCCCTAACAGCTGGACAAGTCTGGCTGGTTAAATGATATCAAGTGATAATCATCGCAAAGGGAGCACACTGGTGGAGGTTAATTCTATAGTACTAGAAAAAACACCCTACTCCTCAACTCCCAGTTACAAGGCATGATAGCCACCCTCTGGAGACCTGACTTGAATGGAAATTGAGATAGTAGCCCCAGAATCTGTACCATAAATTAGGCCATCTTTTGTCTCAATTCTGACCCAGCCCTTAGTCACTGAATGGGTGTTGCCTCAGACAAACTGAGACCTGGGAAAGACCTTAATTTAGAAAGGCCAAGGTCATCCACTGCATCCCAGGCCATCCCCAGTCATCTTAACATTTGTCTTGCGACTGGATTTCAATGACTCTGGAAGAGAGAGTAAGGCTGATGACTTGGCGCAGCTCTGCTTCACTTAAATTCAGTTCAAGCATGAGGTTAAGACATCACCCTTGTAGGATGGATGAATAATAATAACACATATATTATCTCAACAAGACCTATAGAACCCACTTCAAAAAGTTCTTGTGAGGCATATGTAAGCTAATATTTATAAGGTCTTTTGCAAACTTTAAAGTACTACATAATTGCTAGTTATTAAGAGTTCCAGTTTCTTCCTGTCTTTTTTTTAAGTTGTACATGCACACCAATATTTCAAGAATGTAGGCTGTCCCCTCTACCCAAAAAAGTCTTCATGAGCCCTTGTGGCTAAAAATATTCATTACGTGGCAGCCAGCCTTATAGCTGAATATAATATAAGCTGAATATTCAATAAGGAGACAATGTAGGCCGCTCTGTCTCTGTGGCATTGACCTAAAGAGGGCAATGTAGTGCTCATATGGGATCAACACTTACGGGTAAAGGTATGTGGAGAAAGCCTTGTCAAGTAACAAGATATGCACAAGTGGGCCAGCGTTCTAGGATAATCCCTGAATTACTTATGCTGAAAGGGAGCTATGTGGGAGAGGGAGGGAGAGAACAATCACTTTATACCTAGCAGGATAAATTTCAAAAAAAGAGGATACAGATGGGGCAGCTAGGTGGCACAGTGGATAAAGCACTGGCCCTGGAGTGGGAAGGACCTGAGTCTAAATCTGGCCTCAGACTGCTGTGTGACCCTGGGCAAGTCACTTAGCCCCATTGCCTCCCTCGAATAAACAAACAAAAAGATATAGAAAAGAATGCAAATCATGAAAGAAAGGAGAAAAGCTGAGTGGAATAAGGGTACAGAAGTGATTACTTTTAACCAAGCTCATCAGAAACCCTGATTATAGCAATGATGCAAAGTAAAGTCAGAAACCTAGAGTGGTGAGGACCACAGCTTAGATATTTTAAGGTAAGCCTTAATTCTAACTGTCTGCTCAAAGATAAATAAGTATCAGTTTCTAAGTCCAGGAGGCTTTTTTCCTCTGGTGCCCCCTATTTATGGCCTGTTTACTCAATAATGACGTTCTTTAATATCACTTGCTGGTGGGACTTTTCTTAGCTAACCCTAATTTGGGGTTATTTAAACCTAAACCAAAAATAAAAATAAAAACCAATATATTAAAAAAAGATAATAGCAATTGACTTATTTAAAGCAAAAATAAACAAATTGTGCAACCCAAGAATTTTCAAAATTAACAGTCACTTCCCAAACATTCCTATAAAGGAAGTCTTTTCTCCAACTCCTAAACACCAATAAAAATAAGACAGAATTCTGGTTTAAACAAAATTAAAATTCTGCCTAAGGGAACACCCAGCTAACAAAATAGGTCTGTTCTAACAATAATTCACTTATAGTCCACCAAGGTCACATATTGGGTCCAAATTATTACATAATAATTTTGAAAAATGCCTATCTTTTTCCTTTTCATTTGAATTAACATTTATTATGCCCCTACTGGATGTGTAATGGATGCTATACTTGGTGTTAAAAAAAAAAAAGAAATGTAGGCTACAAAGTAAAGATGATCTCTGCCCTAAGTCTGGTCTTAGAGCCAGAAAACCTAGATTATTGGAGTTCTGTCTCTGCCACTTATTAGCTCTGTGAACTTGGATAAGTCATTTTTTTTTCTTCTCCGGACGTCAGTTTCCTCATTCATAAAATGAGGGGTCAAGGCCAGATGATTGCTGTGGTCTCTTCCAGCTTTAATAGTCTACAGATTTAGTAGGAATTTCAGTTAAAATGACTTCAATCTATAGCAATTACATAGATACATAGGATAAACTCAATGGCCTGCTTAAAATGGAAAGGATACAGTAACATGAATAATCTAAAACAATGCCTAACAGATGTAATTTTCTATTTCCTTTGGAATGAAATCATTTGCTCCAGGATTCTTAAAGTCCAGAGTCTTGTTCTAGGCATGATCAATATCTTGGTGTCTCCAGAGACTGTGGTGTAGTGGAAAGAATATTAGATTTGAGTCAGATGACCTGAGTTCAAATGCTGCCTTCACCACTGCTACCTGTGTGATCTTGGACGTGTTGCTTAATCTTTAACGGCCTCAGTTTTTGTAAAATGGATTAGAGGACCTTTAAAGTTCCTTCTAGCTCTGAATCTGTGATTCCATGATCCTTCTTCCATCTTCCTTTTCCCCCTTCCCCAACCACATGAAAGAGACCCCAAAGGAGAAGTCCTTGCCAGTGAGGTAGAAAACATATCACTTAAGCTGAGTTTAAATTTATTTTGCATTCCCTTAGCCTAAACCAGGGATAGGGATACTACCATTTATTAAGAATGCCACTTAATTAGGTTTTTAGTCATTTAATTATTAAGAGGGTCTTAGCTCCTCCCCCGCCCCAAGAGACTGAGTCTCTTTATCTCACACAGGCTAGAAATATGGAAGTACAGGGGCTAGTCATAGGTTGATCCCACTATTGATTGGCCTGGGAGCTTTGACCATCTTCACTTTTGAGCTGGACTGGTTTGTCCCTCCTTAAGCAACCCAGTGGTCCCCCATTTCTGTGGGCTCACTATATCGATGCCAAAATTAATGCAGACACCCTATCAGCATAGCCCAGTAGAGTTCAAGCCCCATGCTTGAGAGAGCCACTATAGCCTCAACCTCCCTAACTGGGGTTATAGGCTTGTGCTACCATGTCTGGCTTGGCTCTCTATCGACTCCAATTAATACCAACATTTGGGGACAATACACTCAATTCTTTTGAACCAAATTACGTGAGAGAATCACTTAGCTGTTGTTATTCTTTATATTATTTGCCCACTTCTGGTTTTTTTTTTCTCCCTATGGCAATGACGCAGTCACTATTTGGCCACAAAGAATAGACCAGTCATGGGAAGGCAGCTTATTATTACAAAAGCTCTACTGGTCTTGGCTGAAATATAAACTTGCTGAACATGAGAACCAATGTTGGGAAATGGGGGCAGGGAGAACAAACAGAAAAAGTAGAAATATATCTAGCAGGAGACGTAGCGTGGCATGGGAGATAGAGAGATGCGGCTCAGAATTAGGAAGGCCAACCGCTGGCGCGTAACTGACTGTGTGACTCTGGGCAAGCTACTTAACTTTGAGTGCTCTAGGCAGTTTTCTAAGGCTAAAATTTCAGAGAAGGTGCCAGCCTGCACTGGCAGAGGGAGTTTCCTCCCTATAGGTCTAGCTGCTCTCTTTACCCCTCGTGTAGTTAATTAGTGCTTGCTCAGACTTGTTGTTACTGTTGAGTCATTTCGGACATGGCTGACTTTCCGTGACTCTGTTTGGGGCTTTCTTGGCAAAGATGCTGGAGTGATTTGCCATTTCCTTCTCCAGCTCCTTTTACAGAGGAGGAACTAAGGCAAACAGGGTTAAACGACTTGCCCACGATCAGGTAGCTAGTAAGGGTCTGAAGTTGCACTGGAAGTCAGGTCCTCTTTACTCTAGGCCCAGCACTCTATCCACTGTACCACCCAGCTGCCTTGACTCGATATCTGATAGCAAAGCTTAGAGCAGTAAGATCCTTGAGGTCAAGGACCGTTTTGGTTGAGTGTGTATCCCCTGCACCTAGCATGAAGCCTTGTATCTTGTAGGCCCACTATTAAGTGCCTAGGAAAATACTTGTTGAATTAAATTCTCAGGTATAGCCTTAATATGTGCCTGTGACTTTTAATTTTTAAAGGAAATTCGGATGAGATCCTTATATCTGGAGGAGAGGAATTAGAAGCTCCTGTGTCTAAGCATATTTGTGTATGTAGTCTGGACAGAATAGTTTAAGTGGGACTTTCCAGGGGACCCAAGAGGTTAACTTCTATGGTGCCAGATATTTTCTAGGTGCCAACAAAGAAGTGAAGCCCAGACTTTAACTGACTAGATCATCTAGCAAAAATGAGTGAAGCGTCAGAGCTTTTAAGTGCCTACTATGCGCTAGTCGATGGACCCTGAGAACAAGAAAATGGATATCTTGCTTTCTGAGACTCTGTAATAACTGACGTGTCATTTTAAAAGTAATAGAATTGTAGATTTAGAGCTAGGAGAGGCTTTGAAGATCATTAAGCCTACAATCTTCATTTTATAGATGAGGAAACAGGCTTAGTTTGAGTGATTTACCCCACAGCTAGTAAGAGTCAGAGGCAGAAGTCCTAGGTTGTCTCATTACCCCAGGAGGTAGCTCCCATAGGCATTATGATCCTCATTTTACAGACAAGGAAACTGAAGCTCAGGGGAGATTAAGTGATCTGCATGGGGCCTTGTCTGTCATAAGCTAATAGGTGTCAGAGGTGGGATTCCAATTCAGCTGCTCCTGATGCTGACTCCAGCCCTTTATCCACTGGCTTACCACAGAAGGGGATGCTCTGGAGTCTCAGCTAACCAGCAGATGATTTCATTTAAGTCGTAACCATCAGCAGCATACAATCACCTTAAAGACACAAGACACCATGGAGCAAGAATACAGGAAAATGATGGCGGGGTAGCTGGCCCTTTATAACTTCAAAAACAAACCCCACAGCTTCTCCTTTAATTGATCCATTCCCCCTTTTGATGGTCCTTAGAGGTAATGTGCAGTTCATGAAGCTATAAAGCAAGCATGGGGGCGGGGAGGGGAGTTGGTAGTTTGTCGTGGATTTGTTTTTCTTAAAGCTTTGTTATCTTTCATCTCAAGTTCTTGTTGGGAATTCAGGGGTGGGGAGAGGACAGCTTTGTGTGTTGCTCTTTGGGGAGCCGCCTGTGTATAGTCAAAAGAATACTGAATTTGGAGTCTGCCACTCACAGCCTGTATCATCTTAGGCCAGCCACTTTTTCTCATGTGTGAGATGAGGAGTTTGGGTGGGACTAGAGAGTTCTAAATCTCTAATCCTGTAGCGCCCGTGTAAGTTGGTCTGTAGAGGAGTAAAATGGGAACATAAAAATCCCAGTATATACAAAGAAGTCAGGTTTTGAACCCTGAGAGGAACGAGATTATTAAACCTCAAAGAAGGGAAGTTCTTATGCTAATCATAATTTACATTTATAGGGCCCTTTAATGTTCTCAAAGGAGTGGTACAGATATTATTATTCCCATTATGCAAATGAGGAAACTGAGGCTCCGAGAAAATTATATGTTTGGCCCACGTTCCCCCACTAGTAAATGTCAGAGTCAGGATTTGAACCCAGGTTCCCTGACTACAGGTTCGGTGTGCTTTCCTTATAATCATAGCCCCTTTTACAGGATCTTCCTCTTGGAAGTAAAACAGAAAATTACCCTAACAAATATAGTTATAAATAGTTTTTTTAATTACCCAGATGGTATTGAAATTAAGACTAAAATTATACCAACTAATTTATTGGACAAGGAAAACTAATATTTGTATCTTTGGTATTTGTGGTTCCACCAAGTGCTTCCCAGTATTTTTAACCAGCCAGTCCAGTTCTTGGCTCGGCAGTGCCCCCTTCAGGTTTCTAGCTCCCACCTGCCTTGGACATTTACTGACTATCGTCATGGGGCAAAGCGCTCAGTTTTCCTAGTGCTTTTGTCCCTGCTTACCAAGCCTCAGGTGCTCTGTGAGGAGAAAACCATAGGGCTTCCCTCACCCCACATCTTCTTCTGGTCCTAGTTGACAGCACACCAGCTTCTTAGGTATTTAATGGATATCTGCTATAACACAGAGGAACATGCAATTAGGAATGAGGAGGAGGACTCAACAACAGGATTTTTTTTAAAGGTTATCAAGTCACTGATTACAAAATATCCTTGTAGTTTAATCCTGGTTAGGTCTAGAATTGGTAGAGCTAGATAGAAGACATCTGCATTTCTTCACTCTCTTCTTAACTACAATTAGTTTGGCCTTTCATTTTAAATCAGCTACTGTGTTCGGTGGCAGTAGACTTGGCAGCCAGAGGTAGGCTTTCCAGTTTTCCAGGATCTGCCTTCCCAGTCCCCAGTACTGCCTACAGGAATCTGGTACCATGCAAAGACTTTTCTTATACTTCTCCAAGCTTAGCTCTTCTTGGGTGGTTTAGAGGGGCCTACCCTCCCCTTCTTCCCACTTAAATTACCAGCAAGAAGCAATGTGGGGAGGCATAAAGAGCATAAAGACAACAGACCTGAATTCGAATACTGACCTTGCTATCTATGTGGCCTTAAAGAAGGAATTTCCCCTCTCGGTGCATCAGTTTCCATACCTGTAAAAAGAAGAGATTAGACTAGATGATGTCTATAGTCCTAAATTTATGGTCCTATAAGAAATAACATTTTCCTATCTGACTGCCAACGCTATCTTCCCTGAGATTTTGAACCTGGATATCTCTGTTACCCAATATTGGCTGTCCTATCAAAGTCAATTCACCTTTTTACCCTGTCTAGCTCTCTGTTGTGGCTGCCATTTGATTCCTGATGAACCACTGTCTCTTAAAAAAAAAAAAGATTTCATTTGTTTTTATATCACTTTCACTTCCAAATACATCTCCCCCCACCTTCCTCTTCAGACATCCCTTAGCAAAGAATAAAAAAGAGGAAAATAAAAGCCAACTGCTGTCTCTTTTACCAAATAAATCAATATAAAAAAATTTATTAAGCATCTGCTGTGTACCAGGTACTGTGTTAAGTGCTGGGGATAGAAGGAAAAAGAATGAAATGATAACCTGCACCTCAACCATGAGGAGCTCCTTCTCCTCCCCTCTATGTTCCTATCCAGCATCTGAGCTCAGAAGTGAGTTTGCCCCTCAGCCCGTTTCCCGTCCCCACATTGCTTGATCTAAGCTGAAAGACACATTCCAGGGCCCATAGGGATTTTATACCTTCCCTAGGCCTCAGGGAACCAATCACTTCTCTCTGTCAGCTACTGAACCCTACTTATTCCCTGACCAGACTCAACTTCTGTAGTATCTTATTAACTATAACTACCCTTAAGAAATCATGGGACAGGAACTGGACCTATTATTGTATTAGTGTGGGCAATTCTTGGATGTGAAAATTCACTCCATCAATGCAGTACCTTTTCTGCAATTTATAATCTTAGAGAATTGCCCAAGAAATTAAGGATCTTGCTCCAAGTCACAGAGCCGGTCTGTTTCAGAAGTGGAACTCGAACCCAGGTCTTCCTGGCTCTATCTGTTATCTCACACTCCCACCCATGGCTTCAAGAAACCATGGCCATGTGGAATTATCAATACAGTCTCCACCCCTCCCCTGTCAGTAAATAATTGGGCATGTTATTTCATGACTGTACTATTTTGTTAATAAAACTTTGTTCTGACCCTGAGGAAATTTGTTATGATGCAAAGGGAGTACTAATTAACTTCCTGTCTTCTGTTAAGCTACTTCATGCCAGGTGACGAACGGCATCTAAGAAAAAAACAAAAAACAGCCACCAGACTAATCATTATATGAGCTTGTATAATGAGAGTGGGTTGAGTATATGTCACCCCTCTTCTTGCCATCCTTTTATTATGATGAGAACAGACTGCTGTGGAATTTTCTGTCCTGATTACAAGGCACAACCCCGAAGGATGGTATCCCTCTCAAGACAGTCTCTGTAAACAGTATGAATATATATCTATAACCATATCTATGTACATGCATATGTATAGACAACAATACCCATATGTATTTGTGCACATGCCCACCCATACATACATATTATATACATGTGTACATGTGTATACGCATAAACGTGTATATCCCCCCTTAACATTTACAAAGCTTGCACTTTTCTTGGAGGCATTGTGATATAATGGGAAGGCGTCTGGTTCTGGAGTCAAGAGGACTGTGGTCACCACCTGTCTGACTTTGGACACTCTCTTAGCTTCCCTGAGCTTTAGTTTCCTCAGCTATAAAATGAGATGGTTGGATTATATGATCTCTGAGATCCCTTCCTGATCTAGACCTATAATCCCACTTATTTATGTATTTGGTTAGTTGGTTGATTTTGTTGCGGGGCTCAGTTTCCAGTCAATTAAAGTCTCGAATCTCCCTTAAAATAGTTCTCAGAAATGAGAAATGTATGCTTTGGCAGATCTGTCAGTTCATCTGTGTGGGCCTTTCTTCAGATGATACAGTGCATCCACGATGCGTCCATCCTCCTCCCCCAGGCATCTTCTCGTCCTGTTCAAGTCTTTACCACATTTCTTCACAAACCCTCTCTAGGAGATCTACCCAACGTATCTGAGATCTCTGTTTTTTTTATGTGTAACTCCTCACGTTACTGACGCGCCGGTCAGATTGGCCATGAGGTGATAAGGGACAGAGGAAGGAACGCTGGGTTCACTGTAGAGGGCTAAAGATCAAATCCTGATTCTGCCACTTACTGTCTGGGCAACCTAGTCACTTATCTCCTTTGGCCTTCACTTTCCTCAAGTGCAAAATCAGGGCATTGAACTTGGTGACCTCAGAAGCTCTTTCTAGCTCAAAATGTGTCATCCTATGTGGTTCTGCCTTTGATTCTTGCTGCATGGCTACCCTTACCTCATTTCTCAATAATTCCCTTTGTACATAAATTATCTTGGGCACAGGCTGCAGCTTCTTTTCACTTATCTTTCTATATACATGCAGATGTATAGTATAATATAGCATAATATAGTATATATGTATGTATATACACACATATACATATATGCACATACGTATGTTTTGTTGCTTCTGTTCAGTTGTTTTTCAGTTGCGTCTGACTCTGTGACCCCTTTCAAGGTTTTCCCAGCAAAGGTACTGGAGCAGTTTGCCATTTCCTTCTCCAGCTCATCTTACAGATGAGAAAACTGAGGCAAACAGGGTTAAGTGACTTGCCCAGGGCTAGTAAGTGTCAGAGGCCAGATATGAACCCAAGAAGACTCATACTCTTAACTCCGGACCCAGCATTCTATCCACTATGCCACCTAGTGCCCCTATATATGTATATACACATACACACATGTATATATATACACACATATATATATATATATACACGTGTCTATGTATATGTATATATACATGTTGTGTGTGTATATATTTTTAATCACCCTTTAAGTTATCTGTAATCTTAATTCTTTCAAGATTTGCAGCTTTATAACATCATTGGAAAGATATTGGTGTTAAAGGGTTGAACTGCACCAGCAAAGTCGTTTGAAATCATTGAAAGAGCTATATAATCTCCAAAATATGATCTAGCCTGATATTTCCTTCTCTGGGCCCAGCTAAGGTGTTTGCCAGTGTCCTGAAAAGAGGTTCTGCTCCAATAACAAACTATCGATTGGAAGGGTCTTCAAATGTTCCTCTTCCAAGAAAATACAGTTCCAGACCAAGCCCCAGAACACTTTACAGTATCCTCTAGGAAGTCTCTGTCCATTTGAAAGCCTGAACTATCTACTGTTGAAAAACAAAGTGAATGGAACATGCTTATTACAGTCACTAAGCTAGACATACTCTTTGACCCAACAATGCCCAACTAGACAGGTACATCAAAGAGGTAAAAAAAAAAAAAAAACCGAGGGAAAGATCCCATGTATGCAAAAATATTTATAGAAACTATTTTTTAAAAGTAACATCTTAATTTTCAAGGTAATAGATTACCAGAAGGTAATAAAAATAACTTCTTAACTTTCAGGGTAATAGAAATAAGGCTTGCATCAACACTTATAGAAATTTACAATACCCAGCCAGCCCTGAGGAACTCCAAACAACCTGTGTGGTTTCAGTGAATTATCATGTTGTCCTGGGTAGAATTCTAATAGGATATTTTAGATTTGCTCCTCTGCAGAGATACTCCCTGCTCGGTAGCACTGTATTATATAGCAACATTTTTTATAGAAAGCAAAGAATCAGAAATGAAATGGATGCTCAAAAACTGGGCAATGGCTGGACAAACTGTGGTGTGGCGATATGATGGAACATTGTCGTGCTGCAAGAAAAAATGAATTTGAAGAATTCAAGAAAACTTGGGAAAACTTGTGTGAACTGATATGGAATGAAATAAGCAGAAGCAGAACAATTTTTGTGATGACCGCCATAAAGGAAAACAACACTGGGAAGCCTCAGAATTCTTTTCAATATATTGCCTCCCACCTCTCAGCAGAAAATTGGTGGGTAGAGGTGTGGAATGAGGCATACGTTCTCAGACATGGCCAATGTGTCAACTTGTTACAAAGGAGGGCTCTTTTGAAGGCAGGAGGATTCAATGGGAATTAAAAGTAATGTATAAAAATATAAAATATGTAATATATAAAAAGAAAAGAGCACCAAAAAAAAAAAAACTAAAAAAAAAAAAGAAACACACCACCCATACTGTGTATGACAGAAGAGGCAATGCAGCCTTGTGGATAAAGGGCCAATCTTAGAATCCAGAAGAACTCAGGTTCAAATCTTGCTTGTGACACATACAAGCTGTACAACTTTGGGCAAGTTGTATAACCTGTTAGTGATTCTGTCAACTCTCTCGGAATAAAGCTGTGAGCGGTTGTTTAACTATATGGGTGAAGGACGTTTCCATACTAGGAATTTACCAAAGTGATGATATCATAAGTCAAGGAAGGCTCCCTCTACTCACACCTACCCTCCCCACCCCATAATATATAACCATATGATCAGTCTATTTCATCAGTATGGACATCTCAGAAAGAAATTAGAAAGGGACAGTGATCTGGGTCCAAAATTGAACAAAAATTGGCTTGCTGAAAACAGTATATTCAGTCTGTAAAATTTGTGTTGGCTCCACCCACACTTATCAGGGTCATCTCTCTACCTTCTTAGTAATCATCACCTCTTTCATAATAATAGAACTAAAAACATCAGCTCGTAGCAAATATATTCAGAGTTCACAGGGCTAAGTGGAGCATAGCCTATTTTCATGGCTAATATAAAAGGTCACAGTATTAAAAAAGAGTGCTTTCATTAATATTATTCAAATATGCAGACGGTAAAGTCCCTTTTTGCCCTATTTCAATTTTAACATTGGATTCTTCAGTCTGTTCTTAACTAGTATAATATACTTGGAATAACCTTTACTTTGAGTTCTACTAACTCATTTTATTAAACAAAATAAAAAATGAATTGAAGGGAGTCCAGAAAACCTCGATGGGCTCAGAAAAAAACTATGACCGTAGTAGATTTAAAAACAGGTCACATTTATATGGTATTTTCAGCTTCACAATGCATCTTACATATATTATCCCATTCGATCCTCATAATAATAATAGCTGACATTTATATGCCACTTACTATGTGTTTACACTGTGCTAAGAGCTTTACAATTATCATCTCATTTGATCCTTACAACAATCTTAGGATGTAAGATTTTACAGGTGAAGAAACTGAGGCAAATAGAGGTAAGTGACTCAAACACTGTGCAGTGGTATGTTGGAGTCATCTCAAACAGGCTTGCTAGAGAAGATTATTAAATTTTCAGTGTCAGTCAATAAACATTCATTAAGCATTTATTACATGTCAAGCACTGTGCTAAGTGCTGGGGACAAATAAGAAAAAGACAGGCCTTGCCCTCAAGATTTACGATCTAATGGGGGAAGACCACATACAAAAGGAAGCAGAAAGAAGATGAGATGAGGGTGGAGGAGGGTTGAGAGGAAGAAGGTACAGGAGTATGGTTACTCAAAGGAGTGCAGCTGGTGAGAAATGAAGAGCTGGCTAGCCTAGGAGCCTTCTTTAAATGGAAACTTTGAGAAAAGTTCTTTGCTCTGCCCTCTAACCCTCTAATCAGAGGGTATCATAAGTACTGACAGGCAACTAGATGGTGCAGTGGATACAGGGAGGGCCTGGAATCAGGGAGACCTGGGCTCAAATCCAACCTCAGACACTTATTAGTTGTGTGCCCCTGGGCAAGTCACTTAACCCTGTTTGCATCAGTTTTCTTATCTATAATGAGCTGGAGAAGAAAATGGCAAATCACTCTAGTGTCTTTGCCAAGAAAACCCCACAAGGAGTTGGACACAACTGAACCATCACAACAACAAAGGTACTGATGAGATATGAGTACCAAAGCTCACCTAATATTGCAGGATGATGAATTTCCTGGTAATGAGGTTTTCTGAGGACATGATTACAGTGGAATCCAGTCAAGATCCGCTGAGGGGAAATGAAGTGACTGTTTACACCTTAGAAACTGGCAAACACTACAAATTAGGACTTAATTTATTGTTTTGTTGATTGTTTAGACTTGAAAAAAATGAGGGAGAAAATGTTAACAATTCAGAAGAAACTTAAAAGTGTGTCTTGGGTATTTTTTTGTGTTTGTTAAACATTTGCCACTGGCATGGCCACATAGCTAGTAAATATAACTAGTAGATATGATTCGAACCTAGGTCCTTCTGACTCTAAACCCACTTTGCTCCTTTCTTGTTACTCATTGCCTTAGACATAAATATTCTTGGTCTAAATAGAGCCATGGAGGCTTGCAAAGACATTTCCCAAACCTTACTTATAACCTTACTCCATGATGGTGAGTAGGACCATGCATAAATGAAGGATGTGAACACCTACTTTCCATAAATTGAGAAGAGCTTTTCAAAGTCCTGACTGCCTTCCACTCTTCCCCACCAAGGATATCCCCTATCATTCCACCATTACACTGACTCCTAGTAAGACAACAAAATAGGTATATACATTGTCTCCAGAAGGCCCCTATTAAAATGTATATATACAGCCGGAGCGGAGAGGAAATAACTCGAGTTTCTCCTCTAGCACTCATCCTTAGCCTTCTGTCACCAATACGCTACTGTAGCTAATCATTAGCTAATCATGGTTAGCTAATCATTACCTTGAGCACAGGGAGGGAGGCTGGCCCTAAAAGACTGACCCGCCACAGTATTCAATTTCAATGGACACAGCAAGCACAGCCATGACCAGTCTTGGCTGACCAGGACATAGTATGAGAGTGTGGGGCTGAGGTATATAGATCCTGGAGGGTGAGGCAGCCAGAATGGCATTCTGAAAGGCATGATGGGAAAGAAGCATGAAGGAGAAAGTTTACAAGAAAAGGGAAGTCGATCATCGATCCAAGAGCAGTGTATTGGGTGTCAGGATCTCTAGGTTCAAATCCCAATGCTGCTACTGAAGACTTGGATGTCCTTGGACAAGTTACTTAAACTCTCTAAGCATTAATTTTTTTTATTTGTAAAATGAAGGAATTGGACTTAGATGACCTCTGAGGTCCCTCCTGGCTCTAAGCCGATGATCTCATCATCTTGTGCTCTCCTTGGTGGTGTCACCTCTAAAGACTACGCCATGAAATGGTGAAGCAGTCTTCTCCAGCTCTCAAACCTTGCATAGCTAGGCACTGCTAAGACTTTATGCTGCTTATTTCTTTCATGGAATTCTTGTGGAGATCAGTAGAATATTCCCTTAAAAAAGGTTATTTCCATAGAGGTAAGACTAGCATAATAACTGTTATTTGTATAGTGGGGCAGCTTGATGATGCGGTGGATAGAGCTCTGGGCCTGGAGTCAGGAAGTCTGAGTTCAAATCCAGCCTCAGACACTTGCTAGCTGGACCAGTCACTTCACCTCCACTCACCTCAGTTTCCTCATCTGTAAAATGGGGACGATAACAGCATCTATTTCCCAGGGTGGTTGTGAGGATCAAATGAGAAAATATACATAAAATCCCTTGGCACAGTGACTGGCACATGGTAGAGTACGCATAAATGTCTACTCTGAGCTATAGTGACAGTGGTGGTGGTAGTAGTGGTGTTTCACACACATAGGTTCATTTTGAGTCTCAATACAACCCTCTGAGGAAGGTAATAGAGGCATTACTTTTCTCATTTTACTGTTGAGGAAACTGAGGCCAGAACAGGTTAAATGACTTATCCCTGGTCACAACGTTGGTGTCAGGGTTCAAACTCAGGTCCTCAAACTTCAAGCCCGGTGCTCTGTCCACTACATCACACCGCCTGGGTATTTGTCTTGAGAAAAGCAGGGCCTAAAGCTTCTGTCATTTTCTTGCAAGCAAACTTTTTGAGGACTCCTTAAAATGAGGTGTTGGAAAGGACAGCTAAGTGGCACAGTGGATGGAGTGCCGGGCCTGGAGTCAAGAAAACGTCTTTGTGAGTTCAAATCCAGCCTCAGACACTTACCAGCCGTGTGACCCTGGGCAAGTCACTCAACCCAGTTTGCCTCAGTTTCTTCATCTGTAAAATGAGCTGGAGAAGGAAATGGCAAATCATTCCAGTTTCTTTGCCAAGAAAACCCCGAATGAGGTCATGAAAAATGCCTGAATGACAACAAAAAGGACATCTAGTCTAATGCATCCCTGAACAGGATCCCCTGCTCTATGACATTCTGGTAAGTAGTGACCTTGAGGGATCCAGCAATCTCACTATTCTAAATATGGTTATTTATTTAAGTCCATTTATAAGTGCACACCTAGGCTTTATTTGCAGACAATAGGACTATGTGGGCAAATCCAACTCTCCTAACATCCTTACTGAGTCCTATATGAATACGGTGTGGGATGGTGGAAAGAACACTGGATTGGGATTCAGATGATCCGGATTCAAATCCTAGTTCTGTTACTTTTGCCTGTGTGACCTTAGAAAAGTCCTCATCTGTAAAAAGAGAAGATCGGACTAGATGGTTTATAAGGTCTTTTCTAGTTCTAACTAGAGGTGATACTAGTTTGCATCTAAGGTCATTGCAAAACTAAGAAAATTGAAAGAAAAATAGGATTCAACTGCTGCCTGCTGTCTGTTGTCCAGTGGTGAGCATCACCCTCGTGTGTGGGTGAGTGACTTTAAGATGAATGGCATTAAAATTCTTTTGGGTAATTCTGGGTGATATTTGGGTTAGAGATGAAAGAAACCGTAATCTTTGAGGGGTTTTAGACTCCTACACTATCTGTACTGGGTAAGTAAACACATTAAAGTCTAGCCAGATGATTAAGAGCCATCATGAATCAAAACGGACGTCATGAAGAAAAGACCGATAAACATTGCTGAAAACATGTCTGAAAGGAAATAATTTTATGTCCGAGTGCCTATTACTTTTACATATTTTTCTGCCACTTTTGTTATTAGGCTAGAGATGGCAGGTGGGTGAAAGGATGATGATGATTTATTTTAAAGTGGCATTTCATATTCCGATTGCTCCATTGTCTTATTTCCATGCTGCGGCTACCCGTTGACAGGTAAGGCAATTCTCTTTCTGCCCACCAGCTGCCCTGATCTAAATAATACTGGTCATGTCAGATACACTGCAGATGATTCTGGCTGTATCCTGAAGGAGAAGAATATATTTTTTTTTCATTAATCTTTTATGAAGCTTAAGATCATCAAAGCACTCAGCATTTGGGGGATGAATCTGTTTACTAAGATGACAGTGGACAGCTTGTATATTTGCTTTATGTCAGAGGCATATTTTATTTATTCAGAGACCTTTTCCAGCCTTACCTTTGGGTAAGACTCTAAAGGCAAGGCTCTGTTGTTAATACTACCTAATTTGCACTTCTTAGAAACAGTCCTGACACCTGAAGGGCTGGTAATGGATGTTTCCTAATACATTTGGTAACTGGAGTTTGAGATCATTCATGTGGACTACTCATCATATGGATCTCATTCCTGGTCAATCATCTCTCTTTGGAAACATGTTGAAAGATAATTTGGGAAAAATGATTGTGGTATTTCTAATGAAATGTCTGTATGACATGCCTAGCCCATCCTCCATAATTCTACAGTATAACCTGCTATATGAGACAAGGGCCACCCACTCACTCTCTAGCCTGGCTCATTCATTCCAACCTGCTCTCACAGTGGGAGACCTAGGTTCCTAGGAAAGGACCACCAACACACAGTTACACTCAAACTCACTCAGGGTCCTAGAGATAATTCTTTTTGGGGGAGTACAGTCTCCTTATTCACCACTTTAGCTCCTAAACCCCTACTAATGTGCTTCTATTTACATATAAAACTAGCTACTCACAGTGATAACACACACACACCCATACATATTACATACATACATATGAAAATTTAGGAATAATAAATATGCACAGTTCTCACTTTACATAAATTCACATTATGCAAATTTGGCTTTACATAAAGAATTCTGAAAGAAATTTGCATTCCAAAGAAACACCTATGTTAACTTTACTGTACAGTACTATGTGCTCTTTCTCTCTCCATTCCTGCCCCTCAGCTTGGTGCTCTGTGACCTTCTCTACCACCCTGCCCCTGCCAGCAAAAAAAAATAAAAAGCACCTAAAAAATAGCCCTCCAAGTGAAAGCAAAAGAACAGAAGTGGGGAGAGACTGCTTCCACCACTGCTGTTAGATCAGGGGCTTGCCTTGAGACTTTTGCCAACCTACTGGCATGTCTGGCTCCCACATGTCTGTCTTCAGTGTATGCCCACTCTTCTAGTTCAAGTTCAAGTACTGGATGTATGTTTCTGGCCCCCATATATCACCTATTTTCTCCTGTCTGTGTCTGTGTCTGACCCCAACCTTCCTTTCAGTTCCAGCCAGGCCTCCATGTGGCTGGCCCTGTGTTCCTCCTCCTGCTCTCACTTCTCTGTGCCTGGGCCCCATATGTCCTTGAAAAGTGTGTTAGCCCCCTCCCTCAATCATACAAGTTCCCCTTCCTGCCTCCCTCCCTCACATCCCTGGGCAAATTTGCATTACATAAAATTGCTTTACATAGAGAAATGGTCCACTTAAAGTAAAAACTATCTGTACATCTCAATCTACACATAAACCATATTCTACTAATAATGCATTTGGTGCCTGTGGAGAAGAGTGGGCATACATTTAGAGAAACCCAACGAGGGAGCATCTGAAGGAGGAAAACTTGCATGTTCAAGGTAACTCCCAACTCTGGACTAGAGGATTGAATATCTTTGGTTCATTCAGGAATATGTGCACCACATGAAGTCACTTCTTTCCTACTAACTGCTCCCCTTTTGAACCTCACTGCTTTATAGTGGAATAAATCATTTTCTCTTTGATTCTCAGACCTATGAATCATTTACCACTCTTAATTCACAATCTGTTGGAAAAATGTTACACTACTGGGTTGGCTGGCAGTTCCATTTAAGACAAAGAACTGACAAGCTCGTCAGGCTAGCTCTCTCTGGGCAATACTGACAAGCCCAGATACCTTTTCACTCACTAGTATTCTCTATTGCCCTATCTTAGTATTTCTTCCCATAGGGCAAGCATGCTAGTTCTTCACTCACTATTGTTTTTCATCACCCTTAGTATTTTTTCTATACAACAAAGTAGTTATGATACATCTCTTTCCTCTTTCTGCTTTTCCCTCTCAAATCAGAGACAGCAGGGGAGCAATAAGCTCTTCTCAAAGGCTTTACTCATCTCAAACTGGGGTGTTGGGTGTGTTTAAGGGAGACTAGTACCTCTGGTGTGAGGGCTGCTTTCCACTTTTGATGCCTATCTGATCCACAGCACCTGCTTTAGTTGCCTTCATGATCACTATATATTTTCATCTGCCCATTCCATTGGGGGAAGTCTTCACAATGCTGCCAAAATGGTTTCCTGGTATGTGGCCACTGTGCATGCTACAGCTTCTTGGAGCCATTGGTGAGAATTAAGTGAATCAGGTTGAGGGTAACTGAGGGGTCTCAAACCCATCAGTGAGTTGGAGGGGGCGTTTATCCCCAGCATGTGAAGACTTCCCCTGGTAGAATGGGCAGAGGAGAATAATTTGATCCAAAGACCATGAAGGCAGCTAAACCAGACACTGGGGAGTGCTTAGGGCTTGGTCAGACATTGAAGATGCCAAGCTCATCCACTGCCTCTCAAGTCATCACCATACTCTAATGGACTGGCCACCTTGTTCAAGTGCCAAATGTATACCTACCTAAAAGACTCTTTTACAGAGAACTCACACAAGGCAAGTGCTCCCACTGTGGTCAGAAGAAGCGACTCAAGGACACTCTCAAGGTCTCTCTGAAGAACTTTGGAATTGATTGCATGCCACGGGAGACACCAGCATAGGACCACCCAGCATGGCATGCTCTCATCAAAGAAGGTGCTGTGTTCTTCAAGCAAAGCATAATTGAAGCAGCTCAAAAGAAACTCAAGATGTGCAAGTTTAGAGAATCCACCCCAAATGTTCACATGAATTATTTGTGCCCAATATGTGGTGGAGCTTTCTGAGCTCCCATTGGCCTGATCAATTATGGTGGTGGGACACACAATAACTTGACTCTGACATGGTGATGTCATTTTGGTCCTCTTTGAGATGATGTAACAGCAATGCTACTTGCCGCTACTGTGGCTGTGTAAGGCCAACAACACCAGCACACAGGAAGGCTGCTGGCACAGATTCTTTGATCTGCTTTTCTAAGGAAAGCAACTTTGAAGGGTTAACAATCTTACTTTAATTAAACATACATATATCATTCACTTAGTTCAGGGGAAAAGGTCAGCACCTCAAACTTTCAGAGAAAATACAAACAGAAATTACAAACAGGAATTATGAGCAGAGAGAATAACAGAAACCAACAGATAGGCTTCTGTTTGTCTGACCAAATCACAATACATAGCTACCAGAGAGAGAGAAGCACCAACATTTGGGTTTTCAAAGCCAGATTCTCAAAGTCTACCCAGAGTCTCGTCTGGACAAACCATATGACTACTCTAACAACGAGTGAAACCCCCAAAACAAAACTTCAACCTCAGAGCGCATGTATACTTCTCAGGGCCCTGGGGCTTAGCATCTACTTAGCAAAAGGGTGTGGGGCCTGGGGCTTTCTTGTTTCTTTAGCAGGTCATCAAAGACTCTTGATTCAATCAAAGACTCCCAATTGAAACAAAGGCAAAACTCAAAGGCACTTGATTAACTCAGTGCTGAGAAGCTCTCCGAAACAAAAGACAACAAAAAGTATAACTTTGCTTACCATTGCATTTGAAAGGCCAGACTCATCAAAGGCACTTGACTGCCTTAGTGCTGAGAAGCGCTCCTAAAGAAGAAACAAAGGCAAAAAGTCCCACCCTGGTTGCCATCACACACGAAGAACAGCAACCAACTCATCATCTCAATTACAGATGGTACTAAAAAGCAACAGCTAAAACTGAAGCTCTCTTACAACGACCCTAAGCCTTTTTATTCAGCCAGTCAGAAAGTAGCAGTTGAAGCTTTCTTGTTAGCTGACTGCTCCTGCCGTGGAGTTCTTTACCAGCTCTAAGAGATCTGCTTTTTCTAACCCCTCCTCCCCACACCTCTGCTAAGTCTTTCCTTTCTTGCTCTTTCTGGACCATTCCAGCCAGACTTCTCCAACCTCTTCATTCTTAAATTTCAGTGGCTTACATGAGCACCTTCTTTCTGCTTGTTACTCAGTGACTCACCAAATTTCCCCTACAAAATCAATAATCCTTACTTAATTATCCCATGGTCTCCAATATGATATTTTAAATTTTGTGAATTTTATACTCTTATTCTTAAAATAGTTAAATGAGCTGAAGGAATAG
The DNA here is from genome assembly GCF_011100635.1 of Trichosurus vulpecula. Taxonomy (NCBI): domain Eukaryota; kingdom Metazoa; phylum Chordata; class Mammalia; order Diprotodontia; family Phalangeridae; genus Trichosurus; species Trichosurus vulpecula. The sequence continues at coordinate 32,367,953 of NC_050581.1, forward strand.
AATGCCCTGAAGCTCATAATCTTCAGAGAGGTTCTTTCTGTGCATCTGACAACTACTTCTCTGTATTTAAATTTTAGTAAACAAAATTATTCCTCTGCCCCCTTAAGACATCAAACTGTTCACATACAAGAAAGACATCACCCATATCATTTATAAGGTGATTCGAGCCTTCACAGTTTCTGTCCCTTTTTCTGCCCCTTCTGAAACAAAACTGCTCACAGCCTATCTGAAAACTGTTTCTTTACACAGAGATTTTTTAGCAGTTTTTATTAAGTCAAAATTTTTCTCCTACTCCATCCAGCCACCAAATGGTTCACGGGTGAAAGAGGCAATATCTTGCATATTTTACCAGTTAATTGTTTTTTATGCAAAAGTACTTTTTCTGTTCCTTTCAATACCAACTGTGCTATATGAAACTTTAAGAGGATAGTGCCTTACACTCATCCTCAGTGCATGTAAACACAGGAGACCAACCAGGATGCTGAAGAGAGCCTTGAGTCCATGTCATGTGAAGATTAGGTGGAAGAACTGGGCATGTTTTAGCCTGAACATGAGAAGTCTCATGGGGAACATGATAGCTGTTTTTAAGTATTTAAAGGGCTGCCTTTTGGAAGAGGGATTAGACTTGTTCTATTCAGCTCCAGAAGGCAGAACCAGGAGGAGTGAGTAGAACCAATCAATCAACAAGTTGCAAAAAAAGAAAATAAGAAAAGGAATTTCAGGCATGATGTCAAGAAAAACTTTCAAATAGCAGAATCAGATACCTTGAGACTTGAAGGTCTTCAAGCAGAAACTAGATGACCACTTGTTGGGCATGTTGTAGTGAGGATTTCTTTAGTGCATGGGTGGGGACCCTGCAACCTTGAGGCCACATGTGGCCCTCTAGATCCTCAAGTTCAGCCCCTTGACTGAATCCAAACTTCACAGAACAAATCCTTCTAGGGATTCCCCACCCCTGCTAGTGTATGGGTTGAATTCAATGGTCCCTGACTAACTAATCTAACTAACTAACTAACTCTCAAACTTCATGCTATTCCATTATGGTGACATATCTAATTTTCTGTAGATATTTAGTCTTCCTATTTGTTCTTGAATGACCATAATAAATCATCCAATTAAGAAATATTTCCTTAGCACAGACTGTTCAATTCAGTAAGCATTTGTTAACCACCTATTATATGCTAACCATTATACTAGGTGGTAAAAACCTAACAGTCCCTTCCTACTAGGAATTTACATTCTAATGTCACCATGCATGGTGCTGCGAGGGTTTTTTTTTTGAAAGGATAAGAAACAATTTTTTTTTCTTAAGGAAGTTGGAGAGATAAGATGAAAAAGTAATTAATGCTTTATCAGTATGATATTTATACTTTATCAGTATGTCTTATACATGTTATAAGAATTCAGAAGAAAAGAAGAAATAATTGCGATTTGACGTGATCAAACAAAAGTTGCTGGATGCTACTGGAGGACTGTCCCACAATGCTGCTGCCAGGGTCCACTACCAATGGATTCTCGCTGCTGCATGGCAATCCATTTGGTATTCTCTGGTTGACTTCCCCATAATGGCTACTTCAAAACTTCTTCTCTCTTTAATCCTAAACCATCTTTCTTCTTTCCTCTTAAAGACCTCACCTCCTTCTTTGCTGAGAAAACAGAGGGCATCCACCATAAGCTCCCTCTTATCCCATAGTCCAAACCTCAAAAGCCATCCTCATTCTCGCTCTCTTTGCTTCAGTTTATTATAAAGCGGCCCTTGTACCAACTCCTCAGTTTGTGCTCTTGATTACAGCCCTGTCTGTATCCCTTGGAAGCTCAATCATTATCTCTCCTTCTCATCTATAATCTTTCCTATTCACTAGCCTTTTCTTTTCTGCCTACAAATATGGCCAGGTCTCCCTATTCTTTAAAAAACAAAACAAAACCCTTCACTAAACCCAGTCCCTCAAGATATCTATCATCCTTTATCTTTTTCACAGTCAACCTCTTAGAAAACTTGTTTCATTTCTATGTCTCCCATTCAATTCTCATCCTGCACTCTGGCTTCTGACCCCACCTTTTGCCTAAAACTACTCTCTCCAAATTTATTAGTGGTTTATTGCTAAATCTAACTCAATTGATGGTGTCTCCTACCAGTATACTCTACTTCAAAATAAAATGGTGGATTTGGGAGGGGGAAGAGAAATACCATCCACTAGGAGTGAATTCCTCATTCACTGCTAGCTAAAAATGCCCAATGGCCCGTCTTTTTATATAGGTTCAAGGGGCATGACTGATTCTCTCAGGGCTTGACACACAGCAAGAACTTAATAAATGTTTATGCTTAGTTTCAGTAACTGGGAAATAGTAGACTGTAAGTTCCTTGAGGGAGAAGACTGTCTCATTTTTGTCTCTATTCCCAGCACCTAACAATGTGCATTATATTTAGTAGGCTCTTAAGAACTATTTGCTTGATTAAATTATCAAATTAAACTTTGTATTTCCCAGTACCAACTAGGTGCTTAATAAATGCTTGTTGAATTGAATTAAAATAAAATGAGACATCTGCAAAGCTGTGTACATAATAAGTGCTATATAAATACTTAGTCTCCTCCTCCTCACCCTCAATTAAGGAGTGAACATCTAAATAATAAGTACCTGACATTAAGCTGCTAGCTAGCACAGTCTTAGAGATGATTAATATATACGTGAATTCACTTTTCCTATTGAAACATCTCCCTGAGTTTTTCCCAGTTCTTTCCCTGAAGACTTTCATTTCTAGCCCCTTGGAGTACAGCTCACTCAATATTTAACATCAGTGCTTTTAGATCTACATCTGCTGCTACCCTCGGTGTTAGTCTCTTGCTTTAAAGAGACATTAAGTAAGATAATAAACCAGGAATTCTGATGTGTTTTCATAGTATCTGAGATGAAACTACATTGCTATTCTCCACTGAAAAAGGTATCACTTTATCTTGTCTATATAGATGTATTTGAATGTGAGTGATTTGGGATGCAGGCAGTGAATGAGGTCAACTCTGGGTTCCTGTTGCACAGATAATGTTAATCATTGACTTCATTAAACTTTAGAAACCAGGATTCTGTGGGCACTGAAGTGCTAGGGAGAAAATATTGCAAAGGTTACCTGTGCCCATCTGTTTAAATAGCTAGAGTAAATCTTTTAAAAGCTTGATTTTGGGCATGCCTAGAGTGAGAGAGAACACAAAAAAAGACAGAGAAGAGATTTCATTTTCTAGTCAGTGGGGAAAGAAATCAAAATACTGTAAGCACTGACTATTTTACTTTTTAAAAATAACTACATGGAAAACTGCTGACATTCTCATGCCTTTGGCGAAAAGAGTCACTGGGAAAATGGTGAAAGAAGAGAATGAAACAGAAAGTGGCTTAAATATTTAGCTACTGAGAAAGTGAGGCTGATTACTTTGCAGGGCCCTCCCTCAAATCCAATTCATTTGCAAGTCATGTTATCATCTTCCTGATGTCATGGTTCTGCTTGAGAACAAAGGACCAACTGCAAATCCAAAGGAAGGTAAATTTTGGTAGTTGAAACCTACCTAGTTTCTTGGGATTTACTGGCTAGATTTCTTTCTTAAAGACCATGCCTTAAACTTAATTCACTCCAGCTCACAGTGATTGGACAACAATAAGTCCCTGCCCAATCACCACTTAATGGTTACTTTTTAGGCCCTCCTGGCTCAGAGTGAATGTAAATAGTAGTTGTTTCCCTTTGGCCAGCAGCCCGGAGGATCTTCCCCTCCCACTTTGAATTTTTTTTTTTAATTAAAGGAGCCATCCCTTGACTGACTTGTTAAACAGGCCTATTCATTGAATGGGCATTGCCTAATTCAAAGGGAGACCTCAGAAAGACCTTAGCTTGAAAAGGCCAAGGTCTCCCACTATATCCTGTGCCATCTCCTGTCCTCCTGATCTGGCCACTGGACCCATATGGCTCTAGAGGAGAAAGTGAGGCTGGTGACTTTGCACAGCCCTCCCTCACTCAAATCCAATACATTTGCAAGTCTTGTCATCACCTTTCTGATGTCATGGTCCTCTTCGAGAAGGAAGGAGAAACCACACAACATAATGCTCCACTTATAGATACTGAATGGCTAGTGAATTGTTAGACACTTTAAAGAAAAACTGCTCCCAAACTGTTCAGTTTTGATGTTCTAATCTAGGTATAGCACCCCTTCTGTGCTACTCCCTCAACTTGTACTCACACCCTTGGTTTGGGTCCCCAGAGGGATGGTTACTATTCTCAAAGATTCTAGTATTATCTCACATGTCTGCAGTTCCAGTATAGCTCACAAGCCCTTACTGATGCATTTCCCATTAACAAGTGATTAGTGGACACAATTAGCTTTCGGCAAAAGATGGTATAGTATGATACACTAAGAACAGTATTTATAGAATGTTCCTCCTCTCTCCTACCACCACACCACACACACACAGAGAAACCTGCACACTATCCCACAAATACACACAGTGTTTGGGGGAAGAGTGAGCATAAACTTAAAATACAATGGTAGTGAGGTTCATGTGTAGGGGACATATGTACCAAGGCAATTTAACAATTCTAAAACTGAAGGAACTGGAAGTCCTTTCTCATACAGTCTTTTGTGAGGCTCTTCGCTCAACTTCTGATTGCCAGGGCTAGCTCTTTCTTGTGTCTATAGCCCTCTGCTTACAGAAGTCACGCTCCTTGAATCTGCTTCCTCCATTGGGTGAAGTGTGTATTATTGTCTGGTGTGTGTGTCTTTGTTTCCTGCTGGAAATAGTGTCTTCTATCAGCAGAGTAGTGCCACTTCAAAATAACGTGGTGGATTTGGGAGGGGATACACGTATGTGTACACACATATGCAGATATGTGTGTGTGTGTATATGTGTGGCATTTAGGTGGCACAGTTGGGCCTGAAGTCAGGAAGACTCATCTTCCTAAGTTCAAATCTAATATCAGACACCAGTCGTGAGACCCTGGGCAAGCCACTTAACCCTGTTTGCCTCAGTTTTCTCATCTGTAAAATGAGCTGGAGAAGGAAATGTCAAACCACTCCAATACCTTTGCAAGGAAAATTTAAATGGTGTCACGAAGAGTCAGATGCAACTGAAACAACTGATCAACAAACATACATACACATGCATATATCTATATAGATAAATATAGAAATAGATAGATAGATAACCTTTGTAAATCTGAAGGCACTATGTAAATGCTAGCTATTACAACTTTTAGTCAAGTTATTAATTATGTTTATGTAGTTCTATTGTGAAGGACAATCCTGCGTTAGTAGAAGACCCCAAGTATTAAAATGACTTTTAGCAACAAGTATGAAGACATAAAAGGCTTAAGTAGGGCTTTACTACGTTTTTGTCCAGCTTTACAAACATTTTGCATATAAAAACTTCAGAGACTCCACACATATACAGTATCCTCCCCCAGTAGCAGGAAGTCAAAGCTGAGATCCTGATAATCTTTTGCAGGGGCTTCCCCATTTTTAAAATTCTTTAAAATTTAAAATTTACATAGTAAAATAGAAAGGGAGAGTTGCAAAAACTGAGAATCTCCTATGTACAGCCTGTGTTTCTTTGTAAATATATAATAAATTCCACATGTTACTTTCAAAGCAGTACTGCTTCTCTCTGATTCCTTCTGGCCTTCCTTCTCTTCTGTATGTTTCCACAATGTGTTTCAGTGCTTGGTAATCTTTGGATAGACACAGGAAAAAGGATGAAGAGATTTTTATTTGGGATTAAGGCAAGCAAAGAGGCTATAATTGAATGCATCAAAGAATGTTGGAGGCACTGGGCAATTAATCAGTGCTGATTGAGACTTTTAAGAGAAGGCTGAATCACAAGCTCAAGGATCCATTAGTAAGGTAGCTGCAACCACAGAATTTAGCTGGACTAATCCACCAACTTAGTGAGAGATTGGAAGCATAGGGGAGAGGTCCCATTTTGCCCAGGGAATCAGAGAATAGATAAAAAAAGAAAGAGTGGGAAGACCCAGTATGATGCAATGAGGGGTTAGTAGGAAATCTCAGTTACCCAAATGGTAGGAATATCAAGCAAGGTATCCATTTAATTTCAGGCTTGGAAAGCCAAGTCACTTGTTTCTGTACTTCAGGCACAAGGTCCCCATTTAATTTGAAAGAGCTAGTGCAGATACACAGAATGGGAAAGCAAACAGAGCTTGCAATGAGGTTAGAGATTACACGTAGTAGTACAACATTCACTGGTCATCAAGAGGAGGAACTTTGAGGAATTGAGGGACTATCCTGGTATATTTTATCCTCACGGTACTTTGGGGTTCTAGGAAGAGGCAAAATGCATAGAATTAAAGTGGATGCTGGGGCACAGGGGGGCAGATCTGGTGCCATGAATTTTGGAACTAGGCAACCTAGGTTTGAAAGCTGGCCCTGAAACCTACTCTGTGTCACCTTGGTCACTTCTCTTTATTTCTGTGGGTCTAGTTTCCTCATCTATAAAATGAAGAGATAGAGATAAATCCCTTCAGATCCCATCAGATCCCTTCTACCTCTTAATATATATTCTGATGAAGTGAGATTTTACTTAATGTCATCTGAAATGTGCTAAGAAAAAATCTAAAGGTATTACTAGGATAGGTGATTACTGTGGAAGGCAGGCCTTTGAGGGGAGGACTAGCATGATATGAAATCATTCCTCTCCATTGGCAAGCAGATGGCAGTAAAGGACAAATAATCCTGGGAGCTTTTGATATGAAATTGTTAGTGTTTAGGTCTCCATGGTTACAATAATACAATCTGCACGTGGAATGAGATATGGGCATTTTTCTAAGCAAGTGATATCATAGGAAACTCTCTTGTGGTGCTATCTACAAATAAGGCTCAAAGGGCATGGATACCCTCAGAATTTGTGGGTTGCATGTAGTAAAGAGAGAGCAGATCAGTTGCCACCCCACCAAGGATAAAATTTTCATACAAATTTCTTCCTGGGATACCACCACTCTATAAGTGGGGGATGAGTAAGAGAAGTAAACCCTTCTGGCATATATTCAGGAAAATGTGAAGAAGATCCTTCCAAGTCAGTCCTCAGTAAGAACATTCATATTCCCTGTCCTTAAGAAAGACCCAAGGGAGAGTGAAATCATGTATTGGATACCCTATTTTTCCAGATGGGGGAACTGAGGCCCAGAGAGTTTATATGACTTGCCCAAGAACATGCAACTAGTAAGTATCTGAGGTAGAATTTGAACACAGGACTTCCTGATTTCAAGCCCAGTTCCATATCCACTATACTGTGCTATCTCTCTATATAATCTGCTACAAATATAGCAAAGATCATAATGAAATAGGGTCAGTTGCACCAATGGTCAAAGAAAGAGTGGAAGAAATTGAAAAATGTGAAGAACCAATAAATATCAATCTTCATAAAACAAGCAAAAACCTTTAGAAAGACCAGGAAGCAGAAGGGATTATTATTGATTCCTCCAAAGTGAAACATAAGCTACCTGAAGTTGGAAGAACAGTGAGAAGACCAGGATAAAACCAGGATAAAATCATCACTATGAAGAAAAAAACACTCACATTTGTCATGGGTAAGATAATTAAAAAACTAAAATACTAAAGATTGGAAAAAGTCATCTTTTACTGATAAAACTCACTTTTTCCATCCAAGGCTCTCCTAAAACTGTTGTAAGAAGCCCAGGTGAGCCCGTATAAGAGCTGAGTAAAACACCCAACCCCTCAAAAAACTGGTTAGAGATGTTTTACTTCCATTGGACCTGGATGTCTTATTCCCACTAAGGGAATGATGAACTCTCACAAGGATAGTGATATACTGAGAAATATAATTGGTATAGAATTTAAGAAGTTCCCAACTAGGGACAGAAAACTACAACACAGATTTATACTATGCCAAATGTCACAAAAAGTTTAGTTTGTTTACCCAAGAGATGAAGATAAACGTGCTCCATGATTTAGGAATTTAGCAGATTAAACCTCACAGAAAATCTGTGGCTCGTCATCAAGGCTAGACTTGGAAAAATGGAGTGTTGATGAAAGGTATGCTTAGTATCCAATGTAATAAAAATGTGGTTTCGTGATGAGAAATTGAAGATTACATGTCAAAATCATGTGAATTCCACACCAAATTGTGTAAAACATAGGACTACAGCACGAGGACATATTGCATAGTTTATAATTTTCTTAAAGGCATAAAAAGTTATTGTTTATTACATGTCAATAAAGTTAGTTATTTTACTTTGTCACAACTTGCACAAAACTCTTCAGCCTGGTGTTTTAAACACCTTTTAAAACCTTTTAAAACCCTTCCACCTAACTTTTTAGAACTACCTCTCTCAATAATTTTATATCCTAGTCAAACTGACCTACCTGCCCTTCCTTTCACTCAGTGGTCCATCTCCTACCTCTACTCTTGGAAAATCAATCCATCAATAAGGTTTTTAAAATAAGTTTATTTATTTATTTTTAGTTTTCAACGTTCACTTCCGTAAGTTTTAAATTTTCTCCCCCTCCCCAAGACGGCATGCAATCTGATATAGGCTCTACATATACATTCCTTTTAAGCATATTTTCACATTAGTCATATTGTATAGAAGAATTAGAACAAACAAAACAAAACAAAAAAGAAAGTAGTCTGCTTAGATCTGTACTCAGACTCCATATTTCTTTTTCTGGATGTGGATCATCAATGAGTTTTTATTAAGCTGGGTTGCACAACTGACATAGCATTGGACTTGGAGTCAAGAAGATGAGCTCAAATCCTACCTCAGATACCTATTAGATGCATGACCCTAAGTAGGTCACTTCACCTCTCTCAGCCTCAGTTTCTTCATCTATAAAATGTACAGAATAGTAGAATCTACTTCCAGGGTTGTTATGAGAATAAAATAATATTGTAAAATGCTTTGCAAACCTCAAAATGGCATATAAGTGCTAGTTGTTATTATCATTATCATTCTTCTTCTTCTTATTAAATGCCCACTAAATGCCAGGCACTGTGCTAGAGGGCTTATGTTTTATAGGGAGAGACAATATGTACATATATAAGTATATTCAAAATAAATACAAGGTTATGTTTTTGGGAGACGAGGTAATAGCGGCCGGTGGGCTGGCAGGGGCCGGGAGGGGAGGGGCAGAATATCAAGAAAGACTTCATGTAGAAAATGATGCTTGAAGGAAACTAAATATCCTAAAAGGTGGAGGTGAGGAGGGAGTGCATTGTAGGCATGCGGGACAGCCAGTGCAAAGGTACAGAAAATGTCATTGGAATGTCAGGGGGGAACCAATAGTAAGAATGCCCATTTGGCTGCTCTATAGAGTATGAGAAGGGGAGCCATGTACAAGTCAGGAAATATTATGTTGGAGTTAAGTTGCTAAAGGCTTTAAATATAAGACAAAAGAGTTTGTGTTTAATCCTAGAGGCGGTCAGCCCCAAAGAGGTTTATTGAGTAGGGAAATGGCATGTTTAGACCTGTCATTTGGCATCTGTGTGGAAGAAAGGATGAAGTGGGGAGAGATTTGAAGCAGAAAGACTAATTAGGAGGTTATTATAATATCTAGGCAAGAAGTGATTAGGGTCTTGTCCTAGTATGGTGGCTGAGAAGAGAAAGTGGAGTCAGTGAGTGAAGATAGTTTTTTTTCTAGGAGATTGAATGAGAAAGAGAGGAGTAATTTAGAGAAGGGAGTGGAGGGGGTTCACAGTGAATTGCCCCATTTTTCTCAATGTAGACTCCCAGACATCAGTGAGCACCAGATGTCTGGAAACTAAGCAAAGTGTTGGTACTTTTTTTAAAGAATGTTTTCATTTTTTTTCTCAATTACATGTAAAAACAATTTTTAACAATCTTTTTTTATAATTTTTGAGTTCCAAACTCCTCCCTCCCTCTCCTCTTTCCTTCTTGAGAAGGCAAGCATTTTTATATAGATTATATAGATTTTATATAATATATATATTATTATTATTTTATATAGATTTTATATAGATTATACATTTGCAGTCATGCAAAACATATTCCCATATTAGCCATGTTGCAAAAGAGAACACAGAAAGAAGAAGAAGAAGAAGAAGAAGAAACAAAAGAAAGAAAAGGAGAAACAAGGAAGGAAAGAAAGGAAGGAAGGAAAGAAAGAAAGGAAGAAAAGAAGGAAGGAAGGAAGGAAGGAAGGAAGGAAGACAAGAAAAATAAAGTTTAAAAAGTATGATTCGATCTTTATCCAGAGGCCATCAGTTCTTTTGCTGGAGGTAGATAGCATTTTCCATCATAAATCCTTCAGAATTATCTTGGATCATTGTATTGCTGAGAATAGCCAAGCCATTCACAGTCGATCATCCGATAATACTACTTTTACTGTGTTTACTATTCTCCTGATTCTGCTCACTTCACTCTGCATCAGTTCGCATAAGTCTTCCCAGATTTTTCTGCTGATCCTTCTTGTTTGGAAGTCTTCAGATTTTGAGAAAGTAACACAATTTCCCCCTGCCAAGGAAGAAGAGGAACTTTGACCTTGAAGATTTTGGAAAATGGTGGCAATTTGGGAATAGCTGAGAGTTAGGAGGGATCCTTATGCTGAACTTTCCAGGGAAGAGTTAAGCTGTAAGAGCAGGAGCCATGTTCCTACCTGATTGTGTCAAGAAGACTCAAGTGCTGAGATACTGTGAATGTGAAGAAAGAAGAAGACCGCCTCTCAGATCCCTTTTAGCTCTACATGGATGACTCTGTGACAGTATAGAGCCTGGGAAAGCCTGTCTAACAGAAAACTGGGGGTGTCTGTGGTGAGAGTGGTGTGAGGTTCCCTCAGAGATGAGTGGAGACTCATTCCCTTCATATCTATCTTTACTTTTTTCCTGCTTTTACCTGTTCCAAAGGAGAATGGGACAAGAGGGTTGGAGAAGAAATCTCCCTTCCTGGATAAAAACTGAGTGGCCAAGGCTTTGAAATGTTACTTCTTCAAGCAGTGTTTTCTGGGTTTCTTGTCATGCTTTTAAAAACTATATTAAAACCAGATCACTATTGAGCCTATGCCAATTCTACTTATTTGAATGTATACGAGGAGATTGGGAAGGAAGGGAGGAAGTCCAGAGGGGACGAGCTCTAAATTTTTGAGGTTTTGTAAATTCAATTTGGAGATGCCAGTGCAAGCTAGTTGAGGGTATGGGGATTTAATAGAGATGAAATTTGTGAGAGAAAGAGGCAGAAGGACAGAGAGAAAGACAACAGGACAGACAGAGACAGAGAGAAAAACAATCCTTGGGACCAGATACTCCTAAAAGTAGGAAGCCAGAAGTCACAGAGGTGGAGAGGTGGCAGCCTCTTTTCTCTGGGAGTCAGTGGCACAGCCTATGCTGGGCCTGAAAAGAAAGCCACTGCTCTACAAAGGGAGAGGAAGTGAGTTGCTGGGAAAGGAAAGCCATATCCCAGAAGGGAGTTAGCTGCTAGGAAACTCTGCCCACATGAAGGGAGGGGGAGTGAGTTCTTTAAGTATGTACAATTGGTGCCTCACACTGAGGGAGTTATTAACAGCTCAGCCTGCCTTACTCACCAGGGCCTCCCTGCGGTCACTTAAGTAAAATATGAGTTGAGGGGGATTTGGTGGGGAGTAGGGGTACAGCTGGGGGCAGCTACATTGTTCAGCGGACAGAGCACCCAGCTTGGAGTCAAGATGACCTGAGTTTCCAGTCAGGCCTCATCCATTTAGTAGCTCTGTGACTCAGGGCAAGTTAGTTAACTCTGCCTCAGTTTCCTCATCTGTAAAATGAACTGGAGAAGGAAATGGCAAACCACTCCAGTATCTTTGCCAAGAAAACCCACGGACAGTACAGTCCTCAGGGTCATGAAGAATTCGGACACAATTGAACAACAATAGGAGATATCAATAGGAAAGTGTAATAGGATTGCCTTGCAGGAGTAAGGGCCCAGCTGAGAAGAGCAAAGAGATTAGGTTACAGTGGACCCTACGTGACTTCACCGGCTCCATTCAGTGGCATAAGAACAGTAGTGGGGGAGATGGATGATGGGAGTAAATCCGGGTTGAGGATTGGCAGGACAGGAGTAGCTAAAGAACAAGGCTTCAAGGAGTTTAAGAACAGAGTGAACATCAAGTGAATTGGTTAATAAAGGTTCTAGACTGGAAAGAGAAGAAGGTAAAGCCAGAGAAGGAGAGCACTCCCTTTTCTCACCCCTGTGTCTGAAAAGCTCTAGTCTTCCTCACAGGCCAGATACCACCACCTTCAAGAAGCCTTTGCTTATCCCTCCAGTTGTGACGCTCACTCCCTCCTCAAATTACCTTGTAGAACATACACAAGGGCAGACTATCCTTTTTACCTCGATATCTGTAGCACGATGTCTTGCACATAGTAAGTGCTAAATGTTTTTTGAATTGAATTATTGATAGGGGATAATAGCTATGCACTTTATATCATGAGATGCCCAGGCCATGCTTGCTCTCTTCATTCCTGGCTCCTCTCCTCACTATCCAGACTTAACCTACCTGCCGGCAACTTTGCTCCCATTCGGGTACCTTCTACTCTCCCTGCTCTCCTGTTCCCTCCCCTTTAATGCTCCCCTTGAAGAGTTGTCTTGCCAAATTAGAATGTAAACTCCTTGAGGTCAGGATCTCTTCTTTTGCTTCTTGCTTGTTTTGTATTCCTGGTGCTTACCTAGAAAATAGTAAAGGCTTAAAGATTATTTTATCCATCTATGTGAAGAAGTTGTTTTTGTTCAGTCATGTCTAACTCTCCGGTGACCCCATTTGGGGTTATTTTGACAAAGATACCAGAATGGTTTGCCATTTCCTTCTCCAGCTCATTTTACAGATGAGGAAACCGAGGCAAACAGAGTTAAACGACTTGCCCAGGATCACACAGCTAGTAAATGTGTGAGCTCTATCCGCGGTACTACCTAGGTCTCTCCACGTGAGGAAACTTCATTACAAACTAATGATGATGATGATATGTAATGTGTGTATGGTTTTTCAAAGGTATCACATGTATGATTCCATTTTTGTCTCCAAAATAAGCCTTTGAAATAGGCAGCCTGGGTTCTTGTTATCTTTATTTTATATATGATAGCTCAGAAAAGCTGAGTGATTTGTCCAGGGTTACAAAACCTAGACTTGGATCAAATCCCTTGGCTCCTTGAGGAAGGAAGGAAGGAGGGGAGGAAGGAAGGAAGGAGAGGGAAGAAAGAAAGAATGGAAAAGAAGGAAGGAAGGAAGGAAGGAAGGAAGGAAGGAAGGAAGGAAGGAAGGAAGGAGAGAGAGGAAGGAAAGGAAAGGAAAGGAAAGGAAAGGAAAGGAAAGGAAAAGAAAGGAAAGGAAAGGAAAGGAAAGGAAAGGAAAGGAAAGGGAAGGGAAGGGAAGGGAAGGGAAGGGAAGGAAGAGAGAGACAGAGAGAGAGAGAGAGAGAGAGAGAGAGAGAGAGAGAGAGAGAAAGGAAGGAGAGAGAGAGAAAGTAAGGAAGGAAGGAAGGAAGGAAGGAAAGAAGGGAGGGAGTATAAGCATAGCCCTAATAACTTACATTTGTGATTAAATATCACATTACATGATATTATGTTAACACCAGTATAAGGTCTTCAAAGGAATCACCTCCCAATGGTCCTGTAAGATACATCATGCAAGTATCATTATTATCCGCATTTTATAGATAAAGAAACTGAGCTTCAGAGATGGAGAGTGTTTCCAGGTCACATGCATAACACATAACAGAATCTGGGACTCTGAAATCTTTTCATTCTACCATGCTGTCTCTCATAATGAGTTTTATTTAGTGGACATGTTCCCTGATGAAATAAATAAGTTTAGCTACAAAGTGAAGAGAGAATCCAGAAATAATTTGGATTAATACAGACCTTCAAGTTCACTGGAATATTCCGAAAAGTTCTGCTCTAAGTTTCTGGTCAATTGCTTCAACTCTCTACTTCACTTTGTGTGCGTAAATACAGGCTTCCTTGGTAATTCTATCTCTCTCGAATGTTGGTTACTAGACATTTACCTCTTGTTAGCAGAAATGGTTTCTTTATATAATGATCCTCATTATAGTTGATTTTCTGACCTTATTTTAAGTAATACTTATTTGCTACGGTCCTATGCAAATTACTATAGTCTTTAAATGTAAATTGTAAAGCTAAGATTCTTGGGCAAGTTTGAAAAACTGCAGTAAAGAATAGTCTCATTTTACTCCATATACCCTCTGCTGGTGTATGAGTGACAGTGCACTTAGAAATGAAGAGGAACAAAGATTAAGAAATAAGTCTGTGAAGATGGGAGTCTCCTTAAAGACCCAATCTGCTTTACATACAGCTTTCATTATTTTTAAACTAGCAAATGAAAACCCCATAAAACCATCCCCTCTGTAAAATGAAAACCCCATAAAACCATGCCACTGTAAAATAAATCCAAGCAACGTGCACTAAAAATTCATGGAATTGAATTAAGGTCAAAATATAGTTTCAGGTCCACTCTAGATATGTGAAACAGAATGCTCAGAAAATGGATTCAGTTTCATCTCTAAACTTAGGGGAAATTCTTTTTTAAAAAAATCTTTAAAAAGCCCCCAAATACTACTTTTCTTGAAATTTAGATTAAAAGGAAATTATACTCTGGGTATAACCTCCTCTGTAAAATGAGGTTAAATTAGACCCTAGACTTAGAATGAATGAATGAAAAAGTATTTATCGCATGCCTACTATGTCAGGCACTGTCATATGTACTGGGAATTCAAACCCAAAAGAAAGAGAGTCCCTGATCTCAAAGAGCTTTCATTGCAATAGGGAAAGGAAACACACAGACAAAAGTAGTGACCAAGGAAGAATGGAGTTTTTGTCTGAAAGGGTGAATGAACCCACAGGTAGAATCCATTGTCATGCTCTTTTCAGAAGCAATGGTAATATTGAGTTGTTGTTGCTGACTCTTTCAGTCATGCCTGACTCTTCATGGCCCCATTTGGGATTTTCTTGGCAAAGATACTGGAGTAGTTTGCCATTTCCTTCTCCAGCTCATTTTGCAGATGAGGAAACTGAGGCAAATGGGGTTAAATGACTTGCCCAGGGTCACACAGCCAGTAAGGGCCTGAGTCTGGATTTGAAGTCAGGTCTTCCTGTCTCCATGCCCAATACTCTGCCCTTAAACAGTTTGCCATTTCTTACATTTTCTCTGGCTCTCCCTTATGTATGGAATACTCTCTCTCCTCTGTTCCACCTACAGACCTCTTCAGCTTTCTTTTGAGTCCCAACTAAAATCCCTTCTTTTACTGGAAATTTTACCCAATCCACCTTCCTTCTGTTAATTCCTATTTATCCTGCATATAGTTTTCATTATATATATATGTATGTATATATATATATATATATATATGTATATACATATGTGTGTGTGTGTTTGCATGTTGTCTCTCTCATTAGATTGTAAGCTTCTTGAGGATAGGGACAGTCTTTTGCCCTTTTTTTTGTATCCCCAGGGCTTAGCACCATGCCTGACACATAGTAGGCACTTAATAAATGTTTACTGATTGATTGAATGAATAACTAAGAATGCCAACCTGAGTTTTCATTGAATGGCTCTTCTTATTAAGATCATCTTCATATTTTATATCATAAAAAAGAAAACCTCTTTCTTACCCAGTTTTTTTTTGTTATGACTTACGATTATCTTTTCTCTGCAATATCTAGAACAGGGCTGTCCAAAATGAGGCAGTGTAATTTATGCAGCCCACCTAGAAGCATAGAAATTTGCATAAATGCTCTAGTAACTGAATCCGAGCTACTGCACAGCTCTCACTAAAATGGCAAATCAAAATATATTGTCTATTGTTTCAATAAAAACCTAAGGTTGGACTGCCCAGATCTAGAATGTAGCCTAGTAAAGGCCATATAAGTTTAATGGAGGAGAAATCAGATATAATAGATAGAGAGCCAGCGAAGGAGTTAGAATGATCTGAGTTCAGATTCAGATACTGCCTGTGTGATCCTAGGTGAGTCAGTCAACATTTTAGTACGCTTGCTTAGGTCATTCTCTCAGACCTGCTGCATTTAGAGGCCGACATTTGTAGAGGGAATTTCTACATTGGGAATCCTCTGAACAGATCCAAATTCCTCCCCTCCCCCGAAGTCTTATTTGTGCTACATTAATTCTTACTTTGGATCGTCCTAACATTGTAGATATCATTCCTATCACCCAGTAAAATAATCTTTTTAAAAAATAGCATTTGAATACACTTAAGTTGGATTTACATATAGATTAAAACCATTTGGTCTTTTCTAAAATACATACAGAATTATTTCACAAAGTATTGCTAAATTCCAGCTATAAATCTATGAACTCCCCTGGACTTATCTAAGTCAAGGGCTTGGGGTGAGCTCTGTGGGTGGAGGGAGCCCCTTTTGTAGCTGCAATCATGCCACATGTATTAGCATTTATGAAGGATGGAGTCCTCTTCCCTATCTGATATAACCTGTTGTGTTTGCTGAGTAGAGTTTTAGTGTGTTCAGTTTAATAAAGACTGAAAGTGATCTAAAGCCTACTTTAGAATTTCAGGAGCATCAGGTTCATGATGGATTGTAGTCAGTGGTTTTCAGATCTTTCTGCTTTGATGATTCTCCATTTTCTCAAACAAAACAGAACAAATATTATCACAGCCAATATTGCCATGCTGAAGAGGGGAAGATGGGAGACCAAGTACAAGAGGTGAGCAGGACCATAGGAAGGAGGTGATAAAGGGTATTATGTTGCTGATGGTAGGAAACAGAGCAGCAGAACAGGGAAGAGCAGACATGTTCAAAAGTACTTCTCACATTTCTTAAAACTATTCTGGGCAGTGGCTTTCCCATCTTCAATGGTGGGAATCATGTTCTATGATTTTCCCTTTTGAGAAATGCACATTGTCAGGATAGATCTTAAGTCAGAACATGATTCAGAAGCTTACTAGCTGTGTGCTGGTAAATATTTTCTTCAGGGAAGAAAAAGTACAATTGACAAACTCTCAAGTTTGATCTGAATAATTGACATTTTTTCCATCACTTTCTTAAATCCAGACAATCAACTAAACAATGAATTAAGCCCTGATTTGTAGTGTTTGCTGATTTCTTAAGTGTAAATGCTCGAGATGAAAATTTAACAATTGACTCTGGTTAGAGCCGGCCCCAGCACACCTGTGGTTCAGTTCAAAGATGTTCTCATTTTAAAGAAGAGATTGAAGCACGGGTAGGTTAAATGACTTGACCAGTGTCACAAAGGTGGTAAGGATCAGAGGTCAGAATTGAATCTAGGTCCTTCTAGAACCTTAATGCTCTTTTCATTATACCTTGTTGCCTCAACATCTCTTGGCTTCAGATACTAATACCTGTATCACCTACCTCACAAGATGGTTGTGGAGATAGAAGAGGATGAGGAACCTAAATGCTTTATCTTAAAGCTCTAAGAATGTAAGTTGTAGAGAATGTGTTGAATTGAATGTGAGAGCTGAACTCTCACAAGAGAGATCCCCATACCAGTGAAATCAGTCTCTGTCGCTCATTGTCTCTCGTCTGTCTCTATCTCTGTGTGTGTCTCTCTGGGTCTGTCTCTTTGTCTCTCTGTCTCTTCATCTCTGCTCTCTATGTCTCTCTCCCTGTCTCTATTTCTCTTTCTCTCTCTGTCTCTGTCTCCCTGTCATCTCTCTCTCTCTTTCTGTCTCTCTCTGTTTCTTTCTTTCTCTCTCTCTCTCTCTCTCTCTCTCTCTCTCTCTCTCTCTCTCTCTCTCTCCCCTTCCTTCCCCCCTCTCTGCCCCAACCTCTTCTGCAATTTTGCAATTTATAGCCTTAAAAGAAAGTCACCTGGGGCCACCATGAGATTATGTGACTAACCCAGGGTCATGTGGCTTGTTTGTATCTAAATTCTTCACTACACCACACTACCTCAAAAAATCCTACATAAATATCAGCTATACTTTCCCCAGAGAGCGACACCCATTCAATTTCTGGAAACACCATTTTAGTTGAGAGTCAAGTATAGAATCAGAAAAATGAAAGAAAAAAGAAAATATCCATTAACATATTACTCTAGTCCGGTTCATGTGGCAGTTTTTTCCAGTGAATTTCTCTAGTCTTCCCCCCCCCCCAAGAATTTGTTTCCTGTAGAAGATTTTCCCACAGCATGAAGGATGTCCACAGTTCTGCTCAAGAAAGGCATCAGTGCAAATGGGAGCCGTGAGAGGGAATGTGAGAGGAAATGATTAGAGTTGAACAATTGATTTCCAGAAGGAGGCATTTAGAGGCAATAGAACAGGAAAGTGAAGGAAAAGAAGGCAGGGGATTGTGGATGAAGAAGAAAGAAAATGAAAACAGAATGGCAAAAAGGAAAAAGAAGATTAAAATATTTGGAGGCCCCCCAAAGGGGTAGCATGGAAAACAGGTCACTCTATTAGAGTGGAACAGTGGAAGTCTAGGCAACAGCAGCAGCTCAACAGCAGCTGTGCCAGAAGGCACTGAGACTCCATGCTAGCACTCATTAGAAAACCCATATATGCCCTGGCAGAGAAGAGAGAGGGTGCAGCTTTCTGCCCGACTTTTAGGGCCTCCTTTTGGCTGTATTTTCTCATGGTTCATCACAGTCACACAACTGAAGAATCTAGTACAATCATAAATTAAAATCTGGGTAAATGGGGATTTCTCCCCCTTTTTCCTTAAGCTAATGGTCCACGTGTGAAGCTCTTGAGCATTCATTTCTTCAACAAATGTTTGCTGAAAACCTAAAATGTGCAGCAGATGTCTCATACTGAGCTAGTTTCTATCAGGGCTTTGAGGCTTTCTCCCCATGGGGTTTGTAATCTATCCAGGGAACTGACAGGTGTGTAAGTCATAAGTCATACAACAAGGCAACACCTGTCAAGGTGAGAGGAACGGGATTTAAATGCCACAGGGAGAAGTTTAGAGGAGGGCTCTCTACTCTGAACTCTATCCTGCTCTCACAAACTCAGAATATTCTATCTAGTATTATAGCTGTATAAGCACATGTCCTATCTCCCCTATTACTTCTCCAAAGCCTAGCACAATGCTTGGCACATTGTTGCTGTTGCCGTTCAGTTTGTTTTTCAGTCATGTCCGACTCTTTGGGACCCCTTTCGGGGTTTTCTTGGCAAAGATGTTGGAGTGGTTCGCCATTCTTTCTCCAACTTATCTTACAGATGAGAAAACTGAGGCAATCGGGGTTAAGTGACTTGCCCAGGGTCACACAGCTGAGACCAGATTTAAATGCAGGAAGATGAGTCTTCCTGACACCAGGCTCAGCACTCTATCCGCTGTACCACCCAGCTGCACATACAAGCTATTTAATGAATATTTGTTGAATTGTGCTACACTGCGTTAAGACGTAAGACGGTATAATTCAGCAGTATTTGTTAATTATTTATCAAGGTAACCTCCTTGAGGGCAAGGATGATGTCTATGTCAGGAACAACATATACCAGGGTCCCTACCATGTAGGCTGAGCTAGTTTTTTTTCCCCTGTAAAAGGCAGGGAAGCTGTCCCTAAGATTCAATTAGTCCAGGATGCTAAGGCTCTAATCATTGACAGAGCTTCTCCATGGCCTTAGGATATAGCCAATCCGTGAGAAATCAAGTGCCTCTTAAATTTGGAGGATGCCTCACTGACATGGGGGACCGTGCCAAGCTGATCAACTGTGTTTTCTTTGGACTCGTTTCCCTCCCTGCACCTATCACAGTGCCTGACTCATAGTAGGTGCTTAGTAAATATTTCTTGATTGGTTAATTGACTTTTGTGTGGACACAAGAGGAGCTGCCTCTCCCCGGCACTTAGCCTCGCTAAGTGTCCTTCCCAATCTATGGCTCAGCAAATCTCTTTTTGTTGCCTGTTAGAGAGTCTACGGATGTCTCCTTTCTTCTCCACCAGGTTGATGTGAGTCCAGACTGGCCTACAATAGCATACAATTTAATTTTGTTCAAGTCTGATTATGTCACTCCACCTCCTCTCCCTTCCAGAGCTCACCCTCATCTCCACCCACCCCACCCCCCCAATTTCAGTGTCTCTCTCTCCCTGTGAGGATCAGATACAAACTTCACTGTTTAGCACTTAAAATCTGGTTCCAACCTATCTTTCCAAATTTTTTTCCCATTCCTCCCCCTCATGCATTCTACATTCCAGTCAAACTAGCTTACATCCTGTTTCCCATGCACAGCATTCCATCTTCTCAAATTTTCACAGACTGTCCCCCCATGCCTGGAATACTCTACCTCTTCTCCTCTACCCTTTCGAATCAGCCACTCAGCCGAGGATTAACTCAAGCGCCACACTACCTTCTACACTAGGCCTTTCCTGATCCACTCCCACTTCCCTTCCCTTCTTCCTTTCTGTCCCTGATAAAAATGACTTTGAATTTGCATCATACATATTTTATATTTGTTTCTCTTTACACTCCTTGCACACTTATATGTTCTCCTAGTAGAATGCCTATCCTGTGAGAGCAGGGGCTATCTGTCTTCATTTTTTTTTGGTCTGGGCATTCTCATGATCTAGCGCAGTCCTTTAGGTAGCAAATACATGCATACCTTATTTTATTGTGCCTAGGACAAACTGCGCTTTTTACAGATTGAAGTTTCACAGTAACCCTGTGTGGAGCAAGATGAGTGAGGCTCCATGTTTCCAACAGTATGTGCTCATATTATGACTTTGTGTCACATTTTGATAATTCTCACAATATTTCAAACCTTGGCATTACTATTATATCTGCTACGGTGATCTGTGATCAGTGATCTTTGATGTTACTTTTGTAATTGTTTTGGAGCACCATGAGCCATACTCATACAAGACTACAAACTTGCACAATAAATTTTGTGTGTTCTGACTGCTCCACCATCTGACCCATCTCTCTCCCTCTCCTCAGGCTTCCCAATTCCCTGGGATACAACAATATTAAAATCAGGCCAATTAATTACGATAGCCTCTAAGTGCTCAAGTGAAAGGAAGACTCAATTGATATGACAAACTTCATTGTTGTCTTATTTTAAGAAATTGCCACAGCCAGCCCAATCTTCAGCAATCACCTCCCTGATCAGTTGGCAGACATCAACATCCAGGCAAGACACCACCAGCAAGAAGATTACCACTCGCTAAAGGTTGAGATGATGGTCAGTATTTCTTTTTAGCAATAAAGTCTTTTTTAATTAAGGTATGTACATTAAAAAATTTAATAATTTTTTTCTAATCACATGTAAAGACAACTTTTAACATTCATTTTTTTAAATTTTAAAATATTTTTAAAAATTTTAAAAAATTTTGAGCTCTAAATTATCTTGGAGTTCTATCCCTCACCACTCCCTCTCTAAAACTGTTAGCAATTTAATATAGATTTTGTATGTGCAATCAAGTGCATTGTCTTTTTTAAAGATATAATATCATTTCACACTTAATGGACTACAGCAAAGCTTCTTAAACTTTTTCCTCTCATGACTCCTTTTCACCCAAGAAATTTTTACACAACCTCAGGCATATAGGAATATAAAATAGGTATACAAATCAAACATTTACTTATAATAAATGAAAAAGAAATTTATTTTAAAACAATTCTTTGGTATACATATAATTTTACTGTTTATCAAAAATGAAAGCAAATTTGCATGCTAATTAGATGGATGTATGTGTTTATTTTTTACATAAAGAATTAAATCTTGGAATATTGCATACTGCAGGATGTAGAGCATCTTCAATGTTTTTCAGACTTGATCAATATTTTGATTTCATAATCATTAGTGCTGACAATGCCTCTTTCCATAAATACGTAGTATAAAATGGCAGAAGTATGTTTAGGGCCATTTCAGAAATTGTTGGAAATTCTGTCCTAATCAAAAGCCAAAATTTACTTACTGATTTTTTTTTTTAAGGAAACTCAAGTTTTAAACCTGGGTTGCCTGATAACTTGGCAAATTCTTCTTGAACTTATAACGGCAGATGACTGACATTTTTTATTTCAATTGAGTATGGTTTATGAACCCAACTTAGTTTTTTAGAATAAAAATTTGAAGGGAAGTATTTCTGAAACTGTGTCTCTAGGCACTTCAGATGAACAATTGTAACTCTTACAATTAAATCTTTGGGAAGGTTATTTTCAATTATAAAATCATCTGTGGCAGTAAACATTTCTAAAGAACCATTTTCCACCCTATTCTTCCATGTTAGCTCTTTTTAGTAAAACTTTCAATTTTATCTTTTAACATAAATATGTTACAATTTTTTCCTTGAAGTGATGTGTTTAAATCGTTGAATTTTTCAAAAATATCCAACAAATAATGTAGTTTTGAAAGCCATAAGTCATCATGAAAAAATTAACAAAATCTGATTTCTGCTCAGTCAAAAACAACTTCATCTTTCAATTTCAATAATCTGTTTAAACTTCACCCTCCTTGAGAGCCACCTTACCTCTGCATGTAGTAATAAACTTTTGTAATCAGAGTCTGTGTCTTTCCAAAGGTTTGAAAACAAATGACTATTAAGGGCATGGCTTTTAATGAAGTTAATGATTTTGAGAGTATGGCGAAGCACGAGTAACTCTAGTGTTTTATATACATACATACACACACATATATGTATATATATATATTATATATATATATAAGTATGTATATATTTTGGCTACAAGTGCCAAATCACGAAATGAGTAAAAGTGATACGTTCATTGCCACCAGCTTTAGCTTTTGCTACGAATCCAATATTCTTGCCCATCATGGCTCTAGCACCGACTGTAGAGTCCATTGCAATTTTTCCACAGTAAACTTCATTTGTGAAAAATTTGTTGACTTTAAGACATATATCTTCCTCTCTTGTATGCCTTTCCAAAGGGCAACAAACCAATAATTTCTCATGTATACTTGCTTCATGAACATACATAAAGTAACAACTGCGCCATGTTAGAAATTCAGTTATTTCAACTAACTGAATTGCAAACTTTGGGCTGCCCATGAGCCTGGTAACAAGCTGCTGGAATGGGTCATTACTAATTTCAGAAATTCTTTTGGAAACTATCATTTGATAAAGGAATTTTACAGGTTTCATCCCTATACTTTTTCCCATGAACTATTACTAACATTTTAATAGCAGCAGGTAATACAAGATCCTCTCCTATCATGTAGGGCTTTTTAGTTTTAAGAAATTTCATAAGATGCAAGTAAATACTTTTTGTTGACACTAACAAATTTCTCAAAACATCATTTTTCTTTATTTGAAGATTTTAAAAGTTGTTCAAAATATTCCTTTGATTTATTGTAGTACCCTGCATACTTGGTATTAAGATGTCATTTTAGTTTAGCTGGTTTCATGTGCTCCCCAGTAAAAAATTCATTACAAATTAAGCTAAGAGGTTTTTCCACACCGTCATCATTATTAGAAGTAAATTCATATTGCAAAAATGATATGACATATTCTCTTTTTCTTGTCAGTGTAGGTGTACTGTGACCTGGTGGTAAAGACTACTGCATTATCATCAGTATTTTTACCTCTTCTGTTTAAATTTAGCCACTTATCCATAACCAAAAAATATTTTTGTCCCAAAATATAAATAAGTATTGCTAATAAATTCTCAAATAAATACTAGCTTTAGTGTGTGAAATTACATTTGTTTGTGCTTAATTTAAAAAAATTGATGTTCACACTTACATACACATACAGCGGTGATGGTGGAGAAATATTATTAAAGGGCTTTTGTCTTTGCTTGCTGCAATTAAACACTTATGTTTCTGTAAAAGGAGATAACAGTAATTTTTAAAATCAAACATTCTTAACACAATACAATCCAAGGTTATACTAATTTGATACTCACTTGCTGAGGATTGACAGTAGGAAAATATTGAAAGTCTTTATTTTCTGTAATTGAACTATTTTGTTTCTGTAAGGGCAGAAAACTTTGTATGTACAGTAAAAACACTGCATTTCATCGCATACAATGGTCTTGAATCTGAGCCGGGATGTTTCTGGCAGAGTTAGTTGGCTTGAATCAAGGCTGCAGTGAAGTTGTGTGAGGCAACACAGGCAAGGGCTGCCAGAAACACCTTGGATTCATTAGGCGTTTGATTTTGAATTAATTTTTGGTCGTTGCATGTTCAGAAGCCTTTTACTGTTGCCAAATTTTTAACAACCCCCACATTCAGTTCTGTGACCCCAAATGGAGTCCCGACCCACAGTTTAAGAAGCACTGGACTACAGTATAGTGTAAACATAACTTTTATATGCACTGGGAAACAGAAAAATTCATGTGACTCACTTTATTGTGATATTCATTTTATTGTAGTAATATGGAATTAGACCTGCAAAATTTCTGATGTATGCCTGTACTTAATAATTATTTGTTGAACTGAACATTCTCTTGTATCACTTATTTGTGCGATATCTTTCTCTGATTAAGATTTAAGATCTCTCTTCTGTGTGGTGTCTGTCTTTGTAGCCCCAATGGCTGGCACATATTAAGCACTGAATAAATGTTTGTTGAGTTGTGCTAGATGCTGATAAAGACATCATAAAACTAATTAAGCAAGCATTCATTAAAAGTGCTTGCTATGTATCAGATTCTGGGCTAGGTGCTGGGAATACAAAAACAAATCCAAAGTCTCTTTCTACATGGATGACCTACCAGGCTGGGGATTCATAATCTTTTGTGTGGCACATACTTCTTTGGCAGTCTGCTTAAGCCTATATACCCTTTCTAAGAATCATGTTTTTAAGTAATGGAGGGAAGAAAATTAGAGAGTTAGCAAACATAAAGATGCCTTTTTTTTCCTCATCCAAATCCACAAATTCACTGAAATCTATCTATGCACCCCTTGGGTGTCTGTGGACACTAAATTAAGAAGTCCTCTATGGGAGGGATACAATATGTACACAGTTACTGTTGTTATTCAATCATGTCAATTCAAGCTGCCCCACAGTTAAATATAAAATAAGGTGATTTGAAGAGAGAGAAGGAGAGAAAGAGAGATACAGACAGACAGACAGAGACAGAGGTTGAGACCAACCAAGTGGAAAAGCAGCTAGGTGGCTCAGTGGATAGAGCGTGGGGCCTGGAGTCAGGAAGACTCCCCTTCCTGAGTTCAAATTTGGCCTCAGACACTTATTAGCTGTGTGACTTCACTTCACCCTGTTTGCCTCAGTTTCCTCATCTGTAAAATGAGCTGGAGAAGGAAAGGGCAAACCACTCTTGGATCTTTACCAAGAAAACCCCCAATGAGGTCAAGAAGAGTCAGACCCAACTGAACGACAATCAAAACCAAGTGGAACAGGGAAGTTTCCTCCTAGGAGATGGCATCTGGGCTGAGCTCTGAAGTAAAACAAGGATTCTCAGAGCCAAGGTGAGGACAGAGTGCATTTCAAGCAGCAAAGGCAGGAGATAGAAATCCAGGGAAGAGCTGGTGACGCAATTTACCTGGAACATAGAGTTTGAAAGGGAAGGAGATTAATTGGAGGTTTGCCAAGTGCTTTATAAAGGCTATCTCATTAGAGCCTCACGATAAGTCTGTGAGGTAGATCCTAGAAGTACTCTTTGTCCCATTTTATAGATGAGAAAACTGAGGCCCAAAGAGGTTAAGTGATTTGCCCAGGGCCCCATTGCTAGTAAATATCTAAGGTAGTTTTTAAATCCAAGTCTTTCTGACTCGTTGTCCAGTGCTCTGAATATTTGTCAAGTACCATATTTCTCCATGTATAAGACGTACCTTAATTTGGGCCAATTATTTTGCCTCTTTCATCCTTGGTTTCCTGAAGTCATCAACAAACATTTATTAAGCACCTTTTATATGGTAAGTGATGGGGACACAAAGAGAGTAGGAAGAGTCCCTACCCACAAGGAACCAACAGTATAATGGGGGAGACAACTTGCAAACAACTGTCTGCCAAAAAGATAGAATGGATAAATTGCTGATAATCAACAGAGAGAAGACATTAACATTAAGGGGAACTGGGAAAGGCTTTCTGTATAAGGTAGGATTTTAGTTGTGATTTGAAGAAAGCCAAGAAGTGGAGATGAGGAGGGAGAGAATTCCAGGCATTGGGAATAGTCAGTGAAAAATGCCTGGAGTGGGGAGATAGAGTCTCTCATTTGTAAGGCACATCAGAGGCCAGTGTCACTGGATCCTACGTGGAATGGAGTAAGATATGAGAAGACTGGAAAGGTAGGAAGAAGCCGAGCCTTGAAGGGCTTTAAAAGTCAAATGCAGAATTTTATATTTGATGCTGGAAATAATAGGGAACCAGTGGAGTTGATTCAATGCAGGTGTGCTATGTTTAAAAAAAGTCAATTTGATAGGTGAGTGGAGGATGAACTGCATCGAGGAGAGCTCACTGAAGCAGGGAGACCAACTAGCAGGCTATTATAAGAGTCCAGGCATGTGGTGATACGGGATTTTACCAAGGTAGTGCCAGCATCAGAGGAGGGAAGGGGATGTATATGAGACATATTATGAAGGTAAAATCAACACGTCTTGGCAGCAGATTTGATATGGGAGGCAAGAGAGTAAGGAATCAAAGATGGCACTTGGATTACAGGCCTGGATGACTGGAAGGATAGTAGTATGCTCCACAGTCATAGGTGACTTAGGAAGAGGGGAGAGTTTGGGGGGAAAAGGAAATGAGTTCACTTTTGGATGTGATCAGTTTAAGATGTCTGCAGGATTTCTAATTCAAGATATCTAATAGGCAGTTGGAGATGTGAGCCTAGAGCTAAGAAGAGATATTTGGTCTGGATAAGTAGATCTGGGCCAATCATCAGCATAGACATGATAACTAAATCCATGGAGTTGATAAGATTACCAAATGAAATAACATTGAGAGAGAAGAGAAGGGGTCCCAGGACAGAGCTTTGGAGGGATGCTCCTGGTTACCAGGCATGAACTGGATGAAGATCCAGCAAAGGAGACTGAGAAAGAATGGTCCTACAGGTAGGAGGAAAACCAGGAGATGGCAGTGTCATGAAAATCTAGAGAGGCAAGAATATAAAGGAATAGGGAGTAATCAGGAGTGCCAAAGGCTTCAAAGAGGTCCAGCTGAATGAGGATTGAGAAAAGGCCATTCGTTTTGACGATTAAGAAAGCATTAGCAACTTTGAAGAGAACTGTTTCAGCTGAATAATGAGGTTAGAAGTCAGACTGCAGCAAGTTAAGAGGGGAGTGAGAAGCACCAGTTGTGAGTGGCCTTCTCAAGGAGTATGGCCAAGAGAGTTGAGATATAGGATGAAAATTAGCAAGGGTGAAAGAACCCAGGAAGAGTTTTTTGAGGATGGGAAAGACAAAGGTGTATTTGTAGGCAGTAGGGAATCAGCCACTAGATTGGGAAAGATTGAAGAGGGCTGGTCTGTGATATCCATGATCCGATGACTCAGATGCCCTTTAGAGGCCCTTTTAACTTTAACCCCATGATCCTGAGAAGTAAGGACCTGAACAAAGGTAGTTGCAGTGGTAAAAGGAAAGGATGGATACATGTGTTGGATTACGGAGATAAAACCATCAAGACATAGCAATTAACTGCATGTGTGAGGAGAGAAAGAGAAGGAAGAATAAAACATAACTGAGGTTATGAGCCTAAGTAAGTGGGAGAACATTCCATTCTTATTTAATGAGTGAAGAAGTTAGTGGCAGGGTCAGGTCTCGGGGGAAGAGATGATAAGTTCAGTTTGGAATTGTATCAAGTTTGAGATACAGGAAGCACCTCAAGTACCACAGGAAGGTCATCTAGGTGGAGACAACAGACAAATGGAAATGACACTGGGTGTAGAACAGTGGAGTTAAGCTCAAAAAGGAACAGATTCCTGTGGCTAGCAGAGTGATTCAGAAAAAAATACAAATTAACATTACATTGTATTGTGTTTGAATTTATTTTGTTACTTTTTCCCATCACATTTTAATCTGGGTCCAGCAGCACCAGGGAGTTTTACAGGGTCAGAATTTGACACCTCTGGTGTAGAGGGTAGAGATATAAATGTGATTTGCATATCTAATTGCACAATATTTTACCCGTGGTACCCATTTAATAAAGCTCTATTGGCTTATTGAAATATATCACTCCACATTATGAGCTTCTCAAGAGTATGGGCTATGTCTTACTCCTTTTTTTTTTAAATCCCCTATTCCTTGGTAGCATGGTGCCTTGAACAGAGTAAAGGGTCAAGAACCACTATTTTGAACAAACATCTATTAAGTACCTAGGGCAGCCAAGTGACCCTGTGGATAGGATGCTGGCCTGAAGTCAGGAAAACTCATCTTCCTGAGTTCAAATTTGAGCTCAGACACTTACTAGCTGTATGACCCTGGGCAAGCCTCTTAACCTAGTTTGCTCATCTGTAAAATGAGCTGGAGAAGGAAATGATAAAGTATCTTTGCCAAGAAAGCCAAAAATGGGGTCACAAACAGTCAGACACAACTGAAATGATGGAACACTAACAAAATTAAACACCTACTAGGTACACGAGGCACTGTGATAAATGCATTACAAATATTATCTCATTTTATAATCACAACAATCTTGGGAGGTAGTGCTATTATCCCCATTGTTAAAATGGGGAAACTAAGGCAGGGAGAGGTTGAATGACTTGCCTAGGACCACTCATAGAGCTAGTAAGTGTCTGAGGCTGGATTTGAATTCCTATCTTTCAGACTCCAAGTCCAGGGTTATATCCGCTGTCCCATCTCATTGGAGCTTTTTGAGCTGGAAAATTACGGAATGGCACTTGAGTCAAGCTTTGAAGGACAGCTAGGATTTCAGTAGATGGAGATTGCCAGAGAAGGCATTCCAGGTGGAGAAAATGAAATGGACAAATGCAAAGAGGAAGAAAAATGAGGGACTGGGGGGCTGAACTAGTTATAAAGCCATGATCCTTAGACTATGCTTCTGTAGCCACCAATGACCTTTTCATCTGCAACTTAAAATTCTTCAAAATCCCACATTTTTATATTAGGGTAATTTTTAAAAGCACTAGATTTGGAGTCCAGAAGATCTGGATTCAAATCCTGGCTCTGTCACTTATTAGATAATGGGTGAATCTAACCGTCTTATGCTTTATTTTCCTAATTTTAAAATTGGACTATTAATGCCTATACTATTTACCTTGCAGAACTGGTCAAAGAATCAGGCAATCAACAAGGGTTGGTTAAACCTCAACTATGTGCATGACATTTTTAGGCATTGGTGATACAAAGACAAAAATGAAATGGTCCCTGCCTTTACCAGGGGAGACACCATGCATATAAATAGGCTTACACAACATCCCCCCCCCCCAAAATTACAAGGTAAACTTTTTCAGTGGAGGGATTAAGAAAGGTTTCATGTAGATGATATTGCTTTGAAGGAAATCGAGAGATTATCATGAGCATAAAATGCTGCATAAACATTAGCTATTATGGCCTTTCCCGGGCCCCTCAGCTGCTATCACCTTCCTCTCTAAGACTACTTTCCATCTACTCTGTATGAATCTGATACATATCAGTTTATGTTTATATGGTCTTATCTTTCGAACTTAGCACATTGCCTGGCACATAGTAAACATAGTAATGCTTGTTGATTAATTGACTGTTGTCTCCTACATTAGAATTTAAACTCCAGGAAGGACAAGAATGATTTTTGCTTTTTCTCTGACTTCCCCAGCCCATAATAATTAATAATTAATGAAACAATAATTATCCCACATAATTAATACTTAATAAATACTTGTTGATTGATTAGTTAATTATGATTATATTTTATTAGACTATCCTCTGGGGAATCAGGAAGACAATAGAGAGTTGTCAGGTAGACCTGAGTAGGTGACAGCAAATAACTAATGTTGACTTATATACAAGAAGTAGTGCAAAAGATAACCAGTAAATATGTGATTAGAAGAGGAGGTAGGCTAGTCATATACTCTAAAAATAAACAGCCCAAGAGCTGCACTATTACCCATGGAATGTAAAAGAGTCCCTGAGAAAGGCTTTCAAAGTAATGTATCCTCTATGGAGGCTAAGGAAAGGGCAGATACAAGAATCACATAACATAAGAAGGTAGGGATGGATTGCAAAATGCATACTTGAAGGGAACGTTCATGTTGTTGAGATCACAATTCCCAAGTATCGACGTACCAGACTTTAGAGGACATACAATAACCACATGGTTCTTTTGGTTAATGTTAGTAATGTCCATTCATTGTGAATGGTCCAAAGCCACATAATTGAGTCCTACTATAGACAGTGGTTTACCACCAAAGAGAACAAAGTGACTTATATTGTGACAGCAACTCCTTAACTGAATCTATTAGTGGGAAAGCTCTCTTACACACAGGAATAAATGGTGTCCTTGTCTTTCACATGCCTCCAGATGCTTCAGCATAAAAGATATTATTTCAGGGATAATTTCGGCAAGGAGTCTAAATTTAGACCACATCATTTCCCCCTAGAGAGCATTGTTTTGAGCTTTTAGGAAAATAGACCGAAGAGGTGCCCAAAGCGGGAGGCCTCGACCAACGTGGCGAAGCTCAAAAGGCTCTGTGTTTGGTTTTAGTTTAGATTCTTAAGCCAAGTGTAATGTAAGCCTCTCCCACCTGCAGAACTGGCCTAAAAGTCTTATAAATGACTGAGTTTCCCTCAAGACATCCAGGGCCACCATGCCAATCAGGCTTCTTGCCAGCAGAACCTTTCCCAGCATGCCTGGCATTAATTTGAACCAGAAAAAGACAATAAACAAATACTTGAGAAATGTTCCTGAGATTCAATGTCATTCCAATGGTTTTGCCATCAACTTCTTCTCTGACTTCTAGCCAAGTTTCTTATGGGAATCAACATTATGACAAGACAGCCAGAAAAACGAACGCAATCTTAGGCTTCATTAATAGAAACACAATGTGCCAGATGACATCCAGCATGTTGTGTCCAACTGAAGCACAACCAGAGGAGAGTGACCAGGATGGTGAACAGACTTGAAACCTTGCCAGATACCAATTGGTAAAATGACCTGGGGTTATTTAGCTGAAGAAAAGAAAACTTAGGAGTGACATACTAGCTGTCTTCAAGTATTATAAGGGCAGTCATGAGGAAAAGGACTTAGAATTGTTTTACTTGGCTCAAGGGAGAGCTAGGAGCAGCGAATGGAAGTGACAGAGAAACAGAGTTTTGGCTCAAGGTAAGGGAAAAAGTTTCTAACTCCTGTAACTGTCCAAAGTTGTAATGGGTCGCCTCAGGAGATCGTGAAGTGTCCATCTCTGGAAGTCTTTGAGTGGAAGTTAAATGACCATTATTTAGGTTTGCTATATAGGGCAATACTGTTCATAGATCACCCAAGCCCCTCCTTACCTGGAGTCCCTTCTGGCTATGTTTCCACAATTCTATCATTGATCTTTGGATCTCAGTTTCATTCTCTTCAAAATACTCTTCCATTAACCTATATCAGATTGCTAACCATCGAGAGGAAGGGATAGAATTTGGAACTCAAAACTTTTTTTTAAAGGATTTTAAAATTGTTTTCACATGTAAATAGGGGGAAATAAAATATTATTTAAAAATAAATATAATATGAAAAATCACCCTTCCATATTAATATGACTCAATTCAAAATGTCTGAAAAATGATATATAAAAGGAAAGTATGAAATGTATGTCTATGAGAAGTCCTATATATGAGAAGTTCCCAAGAACTGGTCTCATATATTGCTTTAGATGTTGCCCCAGCCCAAATAGGTTGTGTTCCCAAAGTCTATTTTAAAGTCAATCATTTGGAACTCAAGTCCATTAACCCATAGGTAAAAAAAGTTACAAATGATTTTTGGTTCCTAAGATTTTCCACAAATATCCATTTAACTTCACGGCCTACCTGCATTAGGACAGAGAATTCCCACCGTAATGAACCATAGCTCTTCCAAGTGTTCTCACATGTGAATTGTGGCACTAATTGTGGCTGAGGATAGTACTAGATTGTGATTTCATTTTCACTTCGTTTCATTCATTCCAATAAGGAATGTCCCCCAAACAGTGAAGACCAGCACCTTCCCTTTAACTTCTACTCTTAGAAAGTTGAATGGAACACTTGGAGATAAGAGACTTGTCCAGGGTCACACAGTCAGTACACATCAGAGGTAGGACTGGAACCCGTTCAGTCATTTTTCAGTTGCGTCCGACTCTTCATGACCTCATTTGGGGTTTTCTTGGCAAAGATACTGGAGTGGTTTGCCATTTCCTTCTCCAGCTCATTTTACATATGAGGAAACTGAGGCAAACAGGGTTAAGTGACTTGCCCAGGGTCACATAGCTAGGAAGCATTTGAGACCACATTTGAACTCAGGTCTTCCTGACTCCAGACCTGAGCTCTATCCATTCACCACCTAACTGCCCTCAGACTTGAACCTAGATCTTCCTGATTTAGAGACCAATCCTCTATCCACTGCTCTCCACACTCCCTCTCAGCATGATGGAACCTCAAATGTTTCTATGAGAAACTATCTTCAGAGCTGCAATTTGGGATGCTTCATTGGATTGTAGCAATGTGGTGGTAGCCAGGGAAAAAAGAAATAGGAAGCAGGAACAGTGGTAGGAGTCCCACAGTGCCATAGGACAGGAATTTCTCTCCTTTCTTCCCTTTTAGCTCACATAAGTGATACTGGAACAAGGGGCAATGGTGGCTTTAGAGGACAATAAAGAGCAGTAAAGGGATCCTATAGTGGTAGAAGAATGGGGTTCCCCCGTCTCCCCTTTTCTTCATCTTCTTCCTTACTACTGCTATTTCTTCCATTACAGACCGCAATGCTAGTGGGCACTGGGGCTATCCTGACCATCAGTATAAGATGGTCATTCATTGGATGGAAGTCCCTGTCGCGAGGTTCCCTGAAAGACGAGTCTGGTCAAGCAATATAGAACTAAGGAGAAGTCCCTGCCTCGGAGATATCTGGGAGGTATGGTCCACAGACAAAAGGTGGGAGGATATGAAGGTAGTAGGGGAAAACAAGGCAAGTGAGCTGTAGAACCAAATTAAACAGGAGCTGTCAGTAAATCAGGTGGAGATGCGGGAAGGTCCAGTGACTACATGGAGGTGGGGGATTGGGAGATGGAAGGAATAAAGAGTCAAAGTTACTCGATCTAGATCGGGCAGAACGCTGTGGCATCTAAGTCAATCTATCCATCAAAAAAGCATTTATTTTGTGCCTAGTATATTTGCCTCCTTTAAGAAGTAGGAAAGTCCAGGAAGTCATTAGCTGCTCAGCGGGGAATGAACCAAACTCTCTGAGTAACAAGTTTCCTTTCCCTTTGATATGACTACACACAAATATGGTGACCCATCCTCAATGCTCCCCATTGCATTGCGCCATTGGGTTAGGCTTGGAGGACCCTCACTGGGCCTTCAGTGGGAGTCTGCTGGAGTCAGTAGCATAAAATAAGTCATTCAGCAAGAATCTATTAAGGACCTACTATGTGCCAAGCATTGTGCTAGGGATACAGAGACAAAAATAAAATTGTTCCTTTCCTTAGGGAACTTACATTCAGTACAGTACAGTATTGTACAGTTCAGTACAGTATTGGTTATGCAGCTGCCCAGCATCCTAAGTCTCTCTCTGCATTCCCAACCATTTCCTTGTTTTGTGTACATACACATACTACATAGTATAGCATATGTATGTATATATATACATGCATGTATATATACACAGAGACACATTGATATATATGAATATATATACACAAATGTGTTTGTATCAAATACCAAAAGTACTCCATATATATGTGTATGTGTGTAAATGTACATGTATATACATGATACATCTATGTGTACACATATGTATATGGTCTACTATCAGTATTTGTTATAAACACAATGTTCTATTGCAATCCTCTTTCTCTGGCTCCATTTAATTAGCTTATATATAGACACATCTTTAGCATTTCACCAGACTAGTTTTTGCTCTTGGTAAATATTTCTTTGTCCTTTTATCTGATAGATGAGGAAAATATGACAGGTGATCTTTTAAAGTTTTCGTTTGATGTCTTTCCTAGAGAAACTTTAATCCCAAGCTAAAGGACAACAAATAAATTGTGAAGCTCATTTGTATAGAGAGAACAGCTTTAGTTATGGCTAAATTACAATAGAGCCTATATTTAATATAATAAATGTCTATTATTGCCTCCCAAAGACATATATTAAGTAACACATCTGCATATAATAAGAGCTAGCATTTATAGCCAGCACTTTAAGGCATCATCTCATTTTTTTCTTCACAACAACCCCACGAGGTAGGTGTAATTATCTTCATGTTTGATATAAAGAAAATGAGGCTGAGAGAGATTAAGCAACTAGTCCTGGGTCAAACATGTTTTGAGTGTCTGAGGCAGGATTTGAACCCAGGTCTTCCTGACTCCAAGTCTAATGTTCTATCCTTTGTGCCATCTAGCAGTCGATATGCATATCTGCATGTGGCCTGGTGCTTAATGCTATATAAAGAAAGTGGGAAGGAAGGGAGGGAAGGAAGGAAGGAGGAAAGGTAACAAGCATTTTAAAGCACCTACTGTGTGCCACACACTATGCTAAATGCTATTATCTCATTTGATTCTCACTACAATCCTGGGTGATATGGAACTATCCTTACTCCTATTTTACAGTTGAAGGAACTGAGGCAGAGACAGAGGTTGACTTGCTCAGGGTCACAGAGCTAGTAACTGTCTAAGGCCAGATCTGAATTCAAGTCATCCTGACTCCAGGCCCAGAGCTCCATCCACATGTCTAGCCCATTAAATTATGAGCTCCTGGAGAGCAGGGACTGTTTTTTGTCTTTCTTTGTAACCCTGTCACTTAGGACAGTGCCTGGCACATAGTAGGTGCTTAATAAATGCTTAGGGCCACTAGGTGGCATGGTGGATAGAGCTCCCAATCAGAGGTCAGGAAGATTCATCTTTCTGAGTTCAAATCTGGCCTTAGACTAGTTGTGTGACCCTGGGCAAGTCACTTAACCCTGTTTGCCTCAATTTCTTCATCTATAAAATGATCTGGGAAAGGAAATGGCCAACCACTCCAGTATCTTTGTCAAGAAAACCCTAAATGGGGTCATGAAAAGCAGACACAACTGAACAACAATAATAAATGCTTATTGACTGACCCACATTGTACCACCTAGTTGCATAGCAGGCACAGCCTCTAGCCTCTAGAAGGTCTATATTCTTGAGACAGATAATACAGTGATGACATATTAATATTCTTTCCACCCTCAACCTCTTTCTAGAGTTCCAGTTCCATATTTCCAGTGGTTGGATAGAATATCTCCACTTGGATGTCCTGATGTTAGCTCAGATTCAATAAATCCAAAACTAAATCTATCGTCTTTCTAACCTCA
Source organism: Trichosurus vulpecula (assembly GCF_011100635.1). Classification (NCBI taxonomy): domain Eukaryota; kingdom Metazoa; phylum Chordata; class Mammalia; order Diprotodontia; family Phalangeridae; genus Trichosurus; species Trichosurus vulpecula. The sequence continues at coordinate 32,403,253 of NC_050581.1, forward strand.
AACAACTCACACTTGCTAAAAAAATGCAATTGTCTCTTCTCTTATTTGTCTCTATTTCTATTGCTGCTGGCTCTATTCTCCCAGTCACCCAGACGTATAACTTTAGACCCCTATTTGATTCTTCCTTCTACTTCATATCACACAGCCAGAATATCATACCAGAAGTGTCAAATTTGCAAGCCATGCCTGAAAAACTCTCCAATATTGCCCCAACCATATTAAAATACAATTTGGGAATGTCTAGTAAAAAATAAAGGTATAATATAATATAGATAATGTTAAGTTGTAGTCTTCTAAGTCAGTACATTGCCTGTGTCTATTTGAGTTTGAAACCACTGACCTAGACTACCACAATAGCCTTCTGGTAATATGAAATGTGCTCCCAGACAGTATGTTTTAACTTAAAGGATCAGTTCAGCTAAACAAATGGTTAATTCTTTTTTTAATCAATCAGATTAATTGGCTGGATTGACTGATCATTTGACTACTAGCTGTGAGACCATGGTTTAAGTCAGAATAATAGACAATTTTAGTTGATGACTCTGAGATCCTTAGTCTCAAGCAAATTCTCTGAGTTGGGGTTAGAAAATTGCTTGTGATTCACATTAAATCATTGATTGCAATAAGTCTCTCTTCCTTAAACCCATTTCAAAGATTCTGCAGGAATCCTAACCTTCTGTTTGTTCACCCTGGCCACGTGGGTTCCTAAAATGTATATTTTCATGCAAATTCCCTGTCCCATATGTTCTTGTCATGCATGTCCTTTCCTTTGATTGTTTTGTAAATTGTGAAAAAGTGTACCCCATATATACTTGGAGAGATATTTTTTTTTGCTTTATTCACTATGCTGTTTGATGAAATGTCTTGCTTCGAATTAATTTATCCTCTAATTGGTGAAAGTAAGTACATTGGTAGGCGCTTTCAGTGTGTGTTGACCTACAGAATGCCTTGAATGAACCTAGAACAGATTTTTAGGAAAGGTCAGAGCAGGGTAGGCTGCAAGGCATGTGTGACAAGGTGCCCCAGGAGCTAAAGATAAAATTCCCTTCCAACTCAATTACAAAGTTTTGCACATACACATAAATAGTCCCAGAAAAATGAACAAATGTGGGATAAATACCAAAAAGGTACATGAGGTTAGTGCTTCATTGCAGTAAATGTAGTAAAATATATAGTAAACATCATAGTAAAATACTTTAAAGAACTCCCTTGAAGCTCTCATTCTGTTTTTGAATATAAAAGGAAATGTCTCTGGTTAGTCTAAAAAAACAGGACTTACCCTCTAAATTTAAATTTTCTTTGGTGGTGGTGGTGGTGGTTTGTTGTTATTTTCAAGTGAAAGAGGGTAGGACCAAATGTATTATTGTGTCACGTCTCCCCCTTCACTCTGCTACTCATTCCCCACAGGAGTCAGGATTATGCATCCCCCAAATGGTGAGGCAACCTAAAGAAACATTTCTTCCCCAAGCCTAGGAGAAATGATCTCACTCTGGCTCATTTCTTCCTGGCCCCCAGTTAACCATAGATAGCAAGTGCTTAAGAAGCAAATGAATTTAATAGTATCTACTGTATTCTGCTGGCAGGGCTTTGGGAGGAAGGGTGAAAAAGACCATTTGGATTGGGGGCAGTTTGTTTTTATAGAACATTCGCCATATCTTCTCTTACTTCCGTTTCTGACTTCACATGCTCCATATTGCAAGGTTTCTTTAATCTCGTTGTTTTCTATACGGCTAATTGCTCTTAAAGGGTCATTGAAACATTTTTTTTTCAAATGGATAGAATTGTCAATCAGTCAGTCTACAAGCATTTTTTAAGTGTCTACCACGTGCAAGCACTGAGTGCTAATGCTGTGGATACAAAGAAAGGCAAAAAGTCACTGCTCTAAGTGAATTCCCATTGTTATGGGAGAGACAACGGTTAATAACTAACGACAAGATATATACAGTGAAGAGGAAAGGAACAGACATTTATTAAGTATTTAGTATATATCAGACTCTCTGAAGCTCTTTATAGATTTTATCTCATTTGATCTTCAAATACCTCTGGGGAGATAGATGCTATCATTATCCTCATTTTACGGTTGAGGGTGAGGGGGACAGAGAGAGGTTCAATGACTCAACCAAGGTCACACAGTTTGTAAGTATCTGAGGCTGGATTTGAATTCAGATTTTCCTGACTCCAGACTTAGCATTCTATCTATTGTATCACCTAGGTGGGGAATGTACAGGGTAAATGGAAAGTAGTCTCAGAAGGAAGAAAACAGAGACATGGGGAACATCTTTAAAAATAATGTATTGAATCTATCATGTACTCAAAAAAGAAAAACATGGAGTAGTACAAAATAGAGATTTATAGCTTCATGTACACTATTCTTTTTCTGTTCTATTTTGTATATATAAAATACTTGTTATATTTTTGTGTTTGTGAAGCTCAGAATGAAAAACACACACAGCTGACTACTTCTTAGCATAGTTGTGCTCTTCACTGATGAATTTCTAAATCCCTATGAGGAAAACATCCTCCACAATTTTCCCCTCTCACTTCCCTCCTTCTTTCCCCCACTGGGCCCGGCCCTTAATTGAAACAGTGAATCCCAAGCAAATGTCAAAATCGAATAGGTTTTTGATCTTTTTTTTTGTTTTGTTTTTTGACAACAGTTCTTTGTGGGTTGAAAGTGGCCTTCCTTTTGTTCAAATGCTGGCCACTAGGGGATGCACTGGTTAAGCACAATCACGGCTCTGCAAATCCTACTTGGAATCATTTTTGTCAGAAAGAAGTGTATTAAAAAAGAAAAACAATAACCCAGCAATAGCCTCTAATTTCATAGGATCCTGGATATAGAACTAGAATGGACTTAAGAGACCATCTTCATTTTACAGATGAGAAAAATAAAGCCCAGGGAAATTAAATGACTTGCCCGGGGTCCCACAGGTAGCAAGTGTCAGGCAGGATAGGAACCCTGGTCCCTTGACTGTAGAGCCAGATCCCTTTCTACTGAACCATCCCTGCTTAATTTATTTCAGACTGACCAAAGTGTACCTTCATTTGAATGCAACAGGGTTTCCTTTGGCTTTTCTGTGTGAAGTGTAGAAAAAAATAAGCCAGCGTGAAATGCTATGATTCCAGGAAAACTTCACCTGCTAATGAGTGTGCGTGTGTGTGTGTGTGTGCGCACGTGCAAACATTTTGACCATTGTTCACCTTTGACCTGGAAACTGCTTAGGAGTCACTGGATGTGTTTGTTATAGCACTGGAGAGGCTGGCCTTTCTATGCAAAATAGGAGGCTTGGGCTAAAACATCTCCTAGGTCCCTTCCAGTTCTACTGTCCTATGATCCTGTATGTAACACACTCACTTACACGTAAAGTGCCAAATCCTGCCATGCTGGGAAGGGAAAAAAAGAACAGCATATGTGCCTCTAGATGAATGATTGATCACAAGCTGTCAAGGAATCTGACTGCTTGCTTTGATCTTCTCTTTTTCTTGATAAAGAAACAACTCCCTTATTCTCTTAGATGTTCCTGTCATGGGTATGAAGTTGTAGAAGTTATCTGTGAGATAATTTCTTCTGTTTAAGAGCAACGTTGGACTAAGTAGCAACTACAAGGAAGTTTTATCGGATGTGAAACAAGGTTATACAGTCACCTGAATTGTTATTGTTACAGAATCTCTGAATTGAGCATCAGAGGCCAGCTACCAGGAGTGGGGAATCTGCAGTCTCAAGGCCACATGTGGCCCTCTCGGGTCCTCAAGTGCAGCCCTTTCAACTATGGAGAACAAATCAAGCATTTGTTCTGTGAAGTTTGGATTCAATCAAAGGGCCACACTTGAGGACCTCGAGGCTATAAGTTCCCTACTCCTGATCCTAGTCAAACCTGTTCATGCATAGAAATCCTGTTTATAGCATTCTTGACAAAGGATCTTCCAGTTTCTGCCCAAAGACTTTCTCACTGCCTTCTAGAGGCAGCTGTTTGGGTCAGTGGATAGAGAAATGAGCCTGGAGTCAGGAAGACTTGAGTTCAAATTCAACCGCAGATACTTACAAGCTGTGTGACCCTAGGCAAATTACTAATCTCTATTTGCCTCAGTTTCCTCAACTGTAAAATGGGGATATAATAGCACCTACCTCCCAGTATTGCTTCAAGGATCAAATGAAATAATATTTGGAAATGCACTTAGCAGAATGTTTGACATATAACAGGCACCATATAAATGTTTATTCCTCTTTCCTTCCTTCCAGGTAACCATTCCACTTGGGTAGACCTTTGACTCTTAAAAGAACTTCTTTCCTTATGCTTAAATCGGCCTCCCATTTTGTCTTTGCACTGGCTGTCTCCCGTGTCTGGAATGGACTCCCTTCTTCCTTTTGTCTCTTGGAATCTCTGGTCTCCTTCGAGTTCTAGTTTGGGCAGGCATTGCCTTCTATAATAGGCTTTTCCTGACTCCCTGGCCCCCATTCCCCAACACACACACACACACACACACACACTCACACTTACACTTCCCAAACTGTTAAATCTTCTCTTATGTCTTTTGAATATACATAGGTAACCATTGGGGATTGAAATAATGGGGGCACTGCTACTATAAGGCTAGGTTCCATGTGTCCAAGGAACTCAACTCTCTCCTCTCAGTGTGACCTCTTCCTTTCTCTTCTGAGATCCTTAAAACTCCAGCTGTCATGAAAAAATCCTGCCCTCCTCTAGTCCTCATCTCATGTTAGCTTAAATTTCCAACTTGGGAAGAAATAAAACTTCCAGGATCTTTAACAAACCTAGGAGCTCTTGCAAGGCAGCCAGTCCAAGCCTTGCAAGGGCCACTAACTTTTATATACACATGTTTTCTCTCCCTATGGAATGTAAACACCTTTGAGAGTAGATACTTTCTCATGTTTGTCATGAGATTTCCCATCACCTTGCACTGCGCCTGGCACCTAGAAGGTGCTTAATAAATGCCTGTTGGCTCATTGATTAATTCTACTCATTATTTTCAGTTTGGCCCTAAGAAGAACAAGTCTAATCCCTTTTCCCTGGCATTCTCTTTTCCAGACTAAACGTCTTCAATTCCTTCAACCAGTCCTTAGGTCTCATGGTTTGCATTAACTTCACCATCCAAAACACTGCCTTTTTTCCAAGTGTACTTCACTTTGTCAATATCCTTTCTAACAGATATGGATTGATTAGTGCAGAATCCAATGGGATTATCACCTTTCTCAGTCTGTCCATTTATTTCGATAAATGTGGAACCTCATAGATGTCGATGTGACCTTTTGTAGGTCACAACTCATTCATGCACTCACATGTTCTTGTCCAGGGTCCTTCCATCAATCATCCATAGAAAATCCACTAGAAACCTTCCTTTAGGTCTACTAATATATTTCATAAGTACCAGTGCCATACAATCATCCTTCATTCTCACTACTCGAACGGCTCCCTTCCTTTTCCAGTCACAAATGAATGAAATAGCATTTTTTTCAAGAGCTTATACCGCGCTAAGTACTGAGAGTATAAATGCAAAAGTAAAGACAGTCCTCGACCTCAAGAAGCTCACCTTCTAATGGGAAAAAAAATCCCCACAACTAAGTAGTGGCCAAAAGGGAGCACTTTAGTCCTGGAAGTTACAGGGATAGTGGTGGCACCAAAGGGGGGGTGGGTTGACATGCCCCATCCATGTCCTTGGTGATGTATTTTATTCCAAATTACTTGTCTGACAGTTCCTCTTGAACTTAATCTAGAGAGGCTCTTTACCAAAAGGTTGGCTGCCAGGTGGTGATTTTTTCATTCCCATAGCAACTCATAAACCAGAGACTAAAATGGAGAGAGCTTGAGGTCTGTGTCATTAAAAGAATTGCTTATATCTTTTGAAGTCTCATAAACAGCAGCAATTTCTAGAACAGTCTGCCAAACTACTCATCGAACCTTGGTGCTCTTCTCAATGTGAATAGGCAATCTAAGAGAAAACTGAGATGTTGGTGATATTTTAGCTCGAGCATGAAATAAAAAAATTAGGTATCAAGGATAGTTAGGATATGAAACAGATTCCCACCCCCACCTCCAATATGAAAGTTGGATAGAGCATTTTATTCTAAAATTTTCCCAAACTCATTTTATGCCGGGGGTATTTAAAATCCCCAGACTCCCCAAGCATTTATTTACTGATCTTAAAAAAATCCAGTCCAATTCAGTAAACATTTATTAAGCACCTACTTTATGCTAGGGACTGTGCTATGTGCTGGGGATACAATTAACAAAAAGATAGTCCCTAAACAGAAGAGGATAAAATCTGCAAGAAATATAGGCCCATGAGAGTGACTTTAAATCCTGGCAAAATTTTAGTCAATCAGTCAACAACCATTTATTAAGTGCTTACTAGGTGCCAGTCACTGTGCTGAACACTAGAGATACCAAGAAAGGAGAAAATAGCCCTGCCCTTAAGGAGATTTCATTCTAATAGAGAGACAACATATAAATAGATACACACAAGATATATAAAGAGTGGATAAAAGGTAATCTCAGAGGGGAGGAAACTAGCAGGAGGAGACACAGAAAGGCCTTCTGCAGAAGGTGGTATTTGCGCTGAGTCTTTCTATTTTAAATTAATTAATTAATTTTTAATTTACAACATTCAGTTCCACAAGCTTTTGAGTCCCAAATTTTCTCCTCCTCCCTCTCTTCTTCTCTCTCCTCCTCCCTCCCCCCCTCCCCAAGACGGCATGCAATCCGATATAGGCTCTACATATACATTCACAGTAAACTTATTTTTACATTAGTCGTGTTGCAAAGAAGAATTATAGTCAATGGAATGAACCACGAGAAAGAAGAAACAAAACAAAACAAAAAAGAGAGCAAATAGTTTGCTTCAATCTGCATTCAGATGCTGCGTCTTTTAGAATATATTAGTAGAGATATTTAGTGGCTATCTAGAAAAGTAAATGGTAACCACAGAGCCAGTGTGGTTTCATCAAGAAAAAGATATTGAATGGTAGATCGAGGAATGCTACAGATAATTTACTGGAAATCAAATCATTTTACAGTTGCATGCTCTTCTTAGGGACACAATGTTAGCAAACAGCAGAGATGTGGGCTAGACAGTAGTAGTCCAGTTAGGGAGCTTCAGAAGTGGTTGAATGACTGGCCTAAAGAGGGACCCACTTATGGCTCAGTGTCAATTTGGAGAGAAGTCTCTAGTGGAGTGTCCCAGGGCCCTGTTGCTACTTAATATTTTTTATCAGTGGCTTGGATGAAGGTATAGATGTATGTTTATCAAATTTTCAGATGACACAAAGTGAACGTGTTGGATAGCAGAGTGTCAACAGGCTAGAATTTGGGCCCAATCTAAGATGATACAATAGAGATATTTGTAAAGTTCTACATTTAGGTTCAAAAAAATTATTTCATTATGTACAACATGAAAGAGCTATAATTAGGTAGCAGCCTATCTTAAAAAAGAATATGTGTCAGGGAGTAAGACTTGAAAGGTAGGTTATGAAGGGCTTTGAATACCAAACAAAGGGTTTTGTATTTGATCCTAGAGGTGATAGTGAGCCATGCAAGTTTATCTAGTACGCAGGTGACTTGATCAGACTTGGAACTTTAAGAATATGGGCATACCCTCCTCTGGTGTAGATTACAAGTCCTCTAAGGCTTATTAGATAGTTTCATGAGGTTTTATGGGCATAAAATTCATTGCTTGATGGCCAGCCTGATGGTATGGAACTGACCCTGGGTTCTCAAAGGCTCTGCCACCATGGTGCAAGATTTATATTAGGACTGTGGATCTAGAAGTGGAATTTTCTTCAGAGGCTTCTTGTCTCACCTCTTTATTTTTCAAACGTGGAAACAGGCTAAGGAAGGCTAAGTGACTTGCCACAAATCACACAGATAGTGAACATCAGATCTGGCCTATTTTCAATCTTTAGTTCAATTTAAAAAGCACTTACTAAGCACCAACTATGTGTAACCACAGGCTTGGGGAGAGATCATCATCTAAAAACAAGCCTGGCTAAATTCAGACAGACTTATCTTGCTGGAAATCCAAGAAAGTGCATATATATGTGGTGGTTGTGATCAGGGCAAACTCCCATGCTCCCTGAGCAGCTCCAGCTGGAATGCACCCTGTGAAGCCTGCCCGGAGGTAGATGCTACATAGTGCCACATGGATTGTCCCTGGAGCTGGACCCCTTCCTAGGACAATAGCCCTGGCCCCTTCCAGGGGGCCATGTGTGCTGGCTTAGTGCTAAAAGGCTAAGGGCAAATGTATCGACAGAAGGAGCCTAGTTCCAAGTATAGCAAATGAGCTGGCTCCAGGCACACTACATGGGGTGTACTCTAATCAAGGGGGAGCAGGAAAGTAGGAGGAATTCTTCTAGTCACATGTCACAGGACATGCAGTTAAGGAGGCAGCAGTTAAGCGTGCTTTCCCCCTCGCCTTACAGTTGGTATGTGTACTAGGAAATTAAATTAATACCTCCAGGGAAACAGTTTGTTATAAATGTAGGGAAGGGAGTGAGCACGTGGGTCCCACATGTGTAGTGAGGCTCCACATGTGGTAAGGATGCCCATTGTGTGGGACTTGAAGGGAGGCAGAATATACATCTTAGCCTATTCTGTGCCCACCCCTCCTTCTCCAAGGGAGACTTTCATTCCTGACAGCAAGAAGTTGGGGCCAGAGTCCCTCACTCTGTTCATCTCAGAGAGAGAGAGGGGTACCAGGCTAGAAGCATATAGAGCTGCTCCCTTAAATATTGTTAGTCTAGAGGATATGATCAGGTTCCATCTAACTTTTGAATGCTTTGTCATTCCTGGGGGGGGGGAGGGGAACCTTAACCTCTATATCTACTCCTTTCCCACCTAATACCAGTTTAACAATGAACACACAGAGAATAGCAAAAAAGCCCATTTATCCAAATCATAGCAAAACAGAAATCAGAGAAGGTATACATGGGAGAATATAGACCAGACAATGCCGAATGAAGGAACTCTCCCATTGGGAGCAGGATAACTCAGCTCAACCAAGAGAGAGGTCCACAATCTCCCCCATGGAGAAACTCCCCTATGTCTCTAGAACAGCAAGCTGAGAATAGGGACATGATATATCAAAACAGAGGTAGTTGGAAATGGGACACTGGAGATCAGAAGAGTATTTAGGGCTGGATTAGATTTGAGAATCTTCAGCATTGAGATAATCATTGAATGCTTGGGAGTTGATAAGATCACCAAGTGAAATAGCACAGCAGAGAAGGGAGGAGAGTTCTGGACAGAGCCCTGTGGGATCCTCATAGTTAACATGGGTTACCTGGATGAAGAGCCAGCAAAGGAAACTGAGAAGGAGTTGTTGGATAGGGAGGAGGCAGGGGAGTCAGGACCAGTAGTGTCATGAAAACACAGAGAGAAGAGACTGTCAAGGAGAAGGAGGTGATTAACTGTGTCAAAGGCTGCAGAGAGTACAAGAAGGAAGAGGACTGAGAAAAAACCATTAGATTTAGCAGTAGGAAAATGGTGTCAGAAGCCAGACTAAATAGTTAAGAAGAGAGAGAAGGAAAAGGATATGGAGGAACCTATTGCCCATAGTCTTTTTTTAAAAAACTTATTTTATTTTTAATTTAGGGAATGAAACAAGCAATAATACAGTATAATAAGAAGATTATTGCACATGAAACTGCAAATCCATCATGTACAACTTGCTATTCCTTTTAAATATGTACTCTTAAAGAATTTCACCTCAAAAGGGAGGAGAGATGTGGAATAATAGTTGTGGGGATAGATGAATCAGATGGGTGGTTTTTGAGTATGGTGGACGCATAGACATATTTTTAAACAGTAGGGATGCAGACAGGGAGAGATCGAAGGCAAGTGAGAGAATGGTGATAATAGAGGGGGCAGTCTGCAGGAGAAGAAGAGATGGAGCATGTACAGGAGTTTACTTTGGCAAAGAAAAGCTGTTTCATCTGTGAAAGTGGTGAAGGAGGAAATAGCGGCAGAAGGCATCTCAGTGATATGAGATGAGGCAGAGGGGAGAAGAAGGTGCTCTTGGTGAATGGCCTGAATTTTTCATTAGAATATGAAGCAAGGTTCTCATCTGACAGGGTGGGAAGGGGAAACCATGGGAGGCTTGATAAGGGACGAAAAAGTTTGAAAGCTCTACTTTGTAGTGAGGGGGATTGTGAGTTAATTAGGGATTTTAATTTAGGATTTAATTTAATTTAGGATTGCCAGGCAGCAATGAGGGCCCGGTTGAGGTTATGTAACATAAATTTGTAATGGACCTAGACAGCGCAGTTTTGTGATTTTTCCCCAGCTTCATTCAGCAATACATGTGTAGGAATGAAGGCAGTTTATAGTGGAAGTTATCCAAGACTAAGGCTTGTCAGTATAAAATCAACAAAGTGATAAGAGAATCAAGGCACAGTGTAGAGTTGAATTTGTTCACCGAGGAGTCAAGATGAAGAAAGACAGTACAGACAGTGTATGGGTGAGGTTTGGGTAAAACATTAAGAGGACTAGGGATTGGAAGTCATGGTATAGATAAAGAACAGGGTTTGGAGTTCTAAGACAGAGATGTGGAATGACAACAGATGGTGGTCAGACAAGAGAATTTCAGAGTTAATAAACGTGGAAGTAGAACATTTGTGGGTGATAGCAAGAGAGGCTTCCCAGGGAGGAGGGAAATATTCCTTAATCAACATCTTCCACAGTGCCACTCCCATGTTACAAAAGCAAAAGAGAAAAGAAACACTGTCATTGTGTAAACATCAAATGGCGTGTGAATTCTTTTATCTTCTCTTCTACCAGACCCTGACTGAGTTAAAGGAAGAATGATCAAAAGGTATGTATTTCTTCATGTGAACCGGGGTTTATAATCTTCATATATATCTGCTTACCTCGTAACATCTATTTGCATTTTACATAGCCTGCCATGAGCAGCTAAGTAGCACAATGGATAGAATGCCAGGCCTGGGGTCAGGAAGATTCATTTTCCTGAATTCAAATCTGACCTCAGACACCTACTAGGTGTGTAATCTTAAACAAGTCACTTAATCCTGTTTGCCTCAGTTTCCCCTTCTGTAAAATGAGCTGGAGAGGGAAATGGCAAACTACTCCAGCACCTTTGCCAAGAAAACCCCAAATGAGGCCATGAAGAATTGTATGTGGCTGAAGTGACTGACCAACAATGAAAAGAGCCCGCTAAAGATTACAAAATAGTAATTTAGTTCAGTTGGACAAACATTTATTAAGTAAGGCTTCAGGGGACTGCCAAGACAATAATGAGATAGCCCCTGGCCTTGTGGAGCTTATATAATGAGGAGCGGAGGGGAGGACAGAATATGTATATATATGTTATTTGAGGAGCCCCATTTTACTGATGAGGAAACCGAGGCTCAGAGAAATTAAGAGACTTGCCCATTGTCACTCAGCTATCAAGTGTCAGACAGAGCTGCAATTTGGTCCCCATCTCCTCTACTCCTGTTATATCATCATGCCACTAACTAGCAGTGTCACCTTAGGCGAAGGATGGGGAACCTACAGCCTCGAGGGTACCTGTGGCCCTCCAGGTCCCCAAGTGCGGCCCTTGGACTGAATCCAGATTCAAAGGGCCTCACTTGTGGACCTAGAGGGCCATGTTCCCCATCCCTGCCTTAGGCAAATCGTATTACCTCTCTGGTTTAAACAGTTGATAAATCTTGTCAGCTTTCCCTTGGGATAACTCTATGAATCCTTCTTTTTTAATTTAAATTTTTTTATTTTATTCTCAACTTAAGAAATAAAACAAACATTTCCATAATGTAGTAGAATAGAAAAAAATGAGTGTACATGTAACTGCAAATCTATTATATACAATTTGCTATTCTTTTAAAATATATAATAAATTTATCATGTAACTTTCTTTTTTTTCTTCTCTTACCTCCCTCCCTACCATAGAGATGGCTACTGTTAGACACAAATATGTCTGTATGTATACATGTATGCATATATACATATATGTGTGTGCAAATATACATATATATGTAAAGCCATTCTATACATACTTCTATTTATCAGTTTTTCTGTGGATGTAGATATTGTCCTTTGTGGTTAATCTGGGGGATGACTCTATGCATCTGCAGGATTATTCCATGGAAAATGGCCCTTTTGTGAGGGATAAGCCGACCATTTTTGAGAGCTTACTGAATGACTAACAGCAATTTCTTTATGATTCATTTATGTCACATTAAATAGCACAGTACAAAGGACGCTCATCAGAGGCGGCATATACTCCCAGGCTGAGCACAACCACTTCTCTGGAAAGTAATTTTGCAGAGAATGTGAAGGCTCCATATGAGGTTCTGTGGAGCGACAATTTGCCTTTGTGATTATTGTTGCCTATTAAGTTAAATAAACAGTCTTACAAAAGATGCTACAATTGCCTCGGAAGATTTGGTAAATGCACTGTTTAGCCTTTAATGTCTAGAGCTGCTTAATGGCTCCAAAATGGAAAAACAAATAAACAAAACCTTTTCCACAAACCCAGGCTTTCCATCGAACAATGCTCAATACTGAGAACTCGCTGAAATCCGCCAGGTCACTGTATTATTCGAGCTCAGGTTTGCAGTGTTGGGAGATTTGTGTTTTGGTTATGTAATTGGGCAAGGACTAACTCATTCTCCACTATTCTGACAAGAAGAAAGTGGAACACGAGCGAGCGAACACACCTTTCTAGGTGTCATAGGCAGCTCTGAGGGGACCTAAGTCGCTCGATCGAGCAAGTAGTCCTTAGTTTTAATTTTGCACAGGTCTAAAAGTCTAGCAAGGGGCACAGGCAGGTAGGTGGCACAGTGAATAGAGTGCCAGGCCTGGAGTCAGAAAGATTCATTTCCCTGAATTCAAACCTGGCCTCCAGACACTTATTAGCTGTGTGACTCTGGGCAAGTCACTTAACCCTGCTTGCTCCTCATCTGGAAAATGAGCTGGAGAAGGAAAAGGCAAACCATTCTAGTATCTTTGCAAAGGAAACCCCAAACGGGATCAGAGAGTTGGACACAACTGAAAAATGACTGAATAACAACAAAAAATTTAGAGATTAATCCTGGGATCATAGATCTTGTGCTGGGACTCCTCCAATGAAGTTGCTATTGCAACCTTCCTGATTTTCTAGTCTTCGGATCATAGATTTAGAGTTGGACAGGATGTCAAAGGCCATCAAGTCTAACCCCTTCATTTCATGGTGGTCAAGTGACTTGCCCAGCCTCTGAGGATTTGAACTCAGGACTTCCTGACTCCAAGTCCAGTGCTTCTTTTACTGTCCCAACCAACTACTTCTGTAAAATAGGTATGTCCACATGGGTTGTCTAAATGTGTATATGTGGCTTATGTGTAGCATAGATAGATATAATCTAAGACTTTTCCAGCTCCTGCAAAAGGAGGAGAGTTAAAATACAGCTCCTGTATTGCTAACATGCTAGTTAGGGGGTGGAGGGTGAGGGAAGGAGAGAGGCAAGAAGTCCCCAGGAGTACCCTAACTCACTCTTGCTTCCAGTCTCTGGAGTATAAGGCTAGAATCTTAACTGTCTGCACTCCTCAAATAACTCTGATCTAATGAGTTCAAAAAGTCATTTCTCAGATCATTCTTAAGGGGAAGGATAGTCCTTAGCTTACACTTACCAGCTTAGGTCTTTCCCACCAAATGCTGGTTACACAAAAGACCATCACAAATAGTGAATAGTAAGTAAACCCATTTATCCAAGCAAAGAGAAAATGGTTGTGGGCATTGCGGTGGGAGAAGGCAAGGCCCAGCAGAAAGACATCATAGAAATGGTCTCCACTCTCCAGACTTTTCCACTAGTACTCAGCTGCCTCCTCTGTCTGCCTTTGAGTTTCCCTTAGTCTGTTCATCTCAGAACCTCCACTTTGAGGAATCCAGAGCAGCCATGCTTCACTCCCCAGACTTTACTCTCTATCTTTTCTTCACCCTTTTGTAGTTTCTTGCTATGATATCTTCCCCCATTAGAATGTAAGCTCCCTAAAGACAGGGACTGTTTTTCTTTTTGCTTGTATTTATATCTCCAAAGCCTGGCACAGTGCCTGGCACGTAACAAGGGCTTAAGAAATGCTTCTTGACTTGCTCTAGGACCCAGGGGTGGCTGGGAGCTCATGGAATAGAGACGGTCATACTCTTCATGCCCTGGGTTCAGAAGGCTGCCTCAGGGAAGAAGCGTCTTCCCCCTTCTCTTTTTCTCTCTGCCCCAACCCATGTTTGCCCCATGGATAAAGCCCTGATCATTTATTATTAATTATAGTTGTGGGCAGCCTTGGTGGAGTGGTAAGAGACTCAGAATCAGAAGACCCAGATTCGAGGCCTATTTCTAACTCTCACCTCTATTTCTCCATCTATATAGTGGGAATGATGATTCTTGCCCTTCTACCTCAAAGTATTGTTGTGAGGCAAGTCCTTTGTGAACCCTAAAGCGATACAGAGATGTGAGCTATAAATATTGCTAACATATAGGTGGCCTGTTATGTTGGAGTTCTCTTTCTAGTGGCAAAACCAAACCAGAACAGTCTTTAAATTGGGAATTAAAATAGAACATTTTTACATCGATGTCTCTGGTAATTAAGAATAATAATAATAACTAACACTTACTATGTGTCAGGCACTATGCTTTATAATCATTACCTCATTTGGTCCTGCCAATAGTACGGAGAGGTAGGGGCTATTATTATCCTGATTGTTCATATGGGGAAACTGAGGTAAACCGAAGTTAAGTGAGTCACCCAAAGTCACACAGCTAGTAAGTATCCATGAACTCAGGTCTTCCCAACTCCATGTCCAATGCTCTATCCCATGAGCCATCCAGCTGTCCAGGTGGTAGAGAGAATAGTCTATCATGAAATATGGGTTGAACTTTTAAGATCTCTGAAACTGTAAGAAAATCTCAGTATCTTGGCATACGTGCAAGAAAAGGCTATAAAATATACATAATATTATATAATAAATATATATTTAGCACATAACTAACTACATTTAATATTAGTTATTTCAAATGGTTCATTTATATTTATATTCATAAATTAATTGACTCCAGGCCTAGGACTCTATCCTTTTCAGCAGCTAGCTGCCCTCATCTGATAGTAATGAAGCCAAATGTATTATTAGCACTTACATGATGGTAGAGGTCCTGGATCTTCTCATCTAGAAAATGAAATGTTAGACTAGATGGCATCTGAGAGCACTCTGAAAAGCTGCAAGTCTAAGATTCCAGGCAAAGTGCTGGAATAGGAGATCTCTAAACTTCAACGTCCCACTTCTGTATTTTATCCGATGGTACCTAATTGTCCCAGTACCCTATCTACCCACCCACATAGGCCAGTAAAAGTATGTTCCTCTTCTTAACAATAGCAGCTACCTGAAAGTCGTGTCCCTTTGAAATAAGTATCATTTATATAGTGCTTCAAGATTTGCAAAATAATTTTAAGATATCTCATTATCTCCTGACAACAACTGTGTGACGTAGGTGCCATTATTATCCTGTTTTATAGATGACATAAACAGAGGGTTACATGACTTGCCCAGGACATAGAACTAGTAAGTGTTTGAGGCTTGATTTGAATTCAGGTCTTCCCAACTTCAAGTCCAGTGATATATCTACTGTGCTACCTTACTGCTACCGCCTCTCCCAGTGCCCTCTATTTCAGTAGAGCAACATGCAAACATACAGTTTGCAGATTTTTGGAAGAGCTTCTACCACTGGAATGTTAAATAATTTATCCACGCAGAGGCCTTGTAAGCATGGAAAGGAACTGAGAAATTTAGTCCAGCCATTCCCAGATAGTGGGCTAGGGCCACCAGGAGTTAATGCCTCTTCCAGGGGGTCTTTTTTGGGTTTTTTGGGAGGCAACTGGGGTTAAGTGACTTCTCCAGGGTCACACAGCTAGCAAATATGAAGTGTCTGAAGCTGGATTTGATCTCCGGTCCTCCTGACTTGAGGGCCAGAGCTCTATCCACTGTGCCACCTAGCTGCCCCTCAAAGCTATTTTCATAATATTAAGATGTCTGAATTTCTAATATAGTAAATGTCAAAAGATAACACCCATGTAAATGAAAGCTTTTTGGGGAGGTTCTCGACCATTTCTAAGAGTGTAAAGAGATCCTGATACCAAAGAGTTTGAGAATGCTGATCTCCTTCAGATCCTATATTTTAAAGTCTGTCAGTTAATAAGCATATAGGGAGTGCTTCCTCTGCACTGGGTAGTGTGCTATGTGCTGCAGATATAAAATAAAGGAAAAAACGTGGTTCCTGTCAAAAGAAAGACAACATACAAATAACATGTTAATGAGAAAAAGAGAAAATAAGGTGTCTGTAGGTAGCATGAGCTGGTCTTGATGAAGCTTATAACTACTGTAACTAACGATTGCATCCAGTTCTAGACAGGCCATCCCTTTAACAGATAACATGTCTAGAATGTTGGTAGGAATTGCTATCAAGCTCCCTAGCCCACAGCTTAGACTCAACTCCTCTCCCTTCCAGCAGAAGGGAAATTTGAACTTGAAAGAAGTCTTGAAAGAAGCCAAGAGGTGGAAGTGAGGAGAAACTTAGGGAGGACATACAATGGCCTACAATTCTGAGATACTTTCAAGAATGAGATTGTGAAGGTACCAAGAGAAAAACAAGGTCAGTTGTCTAAAGAGACTGATGAGGATGCACAAGAAACCTGTTCATCAATTTCTGTTTTGAAAAGAGGCAAGGTTGTGTAGTTGTTAGAGAGGTGGCCTTAAAGCCTTAAAGCCTTAAAGACTGGAAGACCTGGCTGATACATTCTGGCTGTCAGATCTTGGGCATGTGATTAAGCCTTCAACATTCTAGCTAACTCTCAAAATTGAAGCAATTTTCAGGTTTCTCTCTCTCTCTCTCTCTCTCTCTCTCTCTCTCTCTCTCTCTCTCTCTCTCTCTCTCTTTCTCTCTCTCCTTCTCTCTCCCTCCCTTCCTCCCTCTCCCTCTCCCTCTCCCTCTCCCTCTCTTCTCTCTCTCTCTCTCTTAAATAAATGGTTTTTTTAATTTTTCTTTCAAATGATTGATTCTGTGAGAAGCTACAATTTAAGTTTTTTCTAAGTGTGTCTCTTCATGATGCCAGACTAGAGTTAAGCTTAACAGGCTCTTCTTTTCCTACTTTTTACCAAGCCCTTTCTGTGACTCTGGTTTCACTAGGTTGTAAGAAGACCATTCATCCACTCATATGCATAACCAATTAGATGACCAGACATTTGGCTGCCTTAGGAGAGGTATGGAAAGTCGTATGTACTTGCATTGGTAGAGGGGAACTCCCTACATAATATTTACTAGCTATTACGTAAAAATAGCTTGCTTTTGTCTAACACTTTAAGGTTTGCAAAACACTTTACAAATATTATCTCATTTGATCATCACAACAACCTCGGGAGGTAGATGCTCCCATTTTACAGATGAGGGAACTGAGGGCAGTGGAACAGATCTATTCCCTATTCTTATTTCTATGTGCAGAGGATGGAAGCAAGGGCAGTAGGTAGTGGAAAATGAATGAAAAAGTATGACAGGAAGTGATGAAATGGACAGTTTCATGGGAAACTGGGAAGACTTCTATGAACTGATGCAGAGTGAAGTGAACAGAATTAAGAGAAAATCTATACGATAATGACGTTACAAAGAAAAACATCTTTCGAAAGACATTAGAACTTTGTTCAATGTAATGATAAAACAAAATCCAAAGAACTAAAGATAAAACATGTCTCTCCTGCCAGAGAGGTAATGATGGTCTTACAAAATTAAAAATAAGACTTTTTCTCTTACTTGGCCAGTGCGGGGATCTGTTTTTGCTACATTATGCAAAACGTGTTAATATTTTTCTGTATTGTTGCACAATTAGGAAGGGAGCAGTGGGAAGGAAAGATGATTGCTGCTGTTGTTCAGTCATGTTCTACTCTTTATGGTTTCTAGGTGGTGCAGCCGATAGGACAATGGGCCTGGAGTCAAGAGGACCTGACGTCAAATTGGTCCCCGACACTTACTAGCTTTGTGACCCTGAGCAAGTCACTTAAGCCAATTTGCCTCAGTTTCCTCATCTGTAAAGTGAGCTGGAGAAGGAAATGGCAACCCACTCCAGTATCTTTGCCAAGAAAACCCTAAACAGGGTCATGAAAAGTTGGACATGACTGAAAAAAAATTTCCTCCTAGATACTGCCTTATTGTGGAGGAGGGGTTGTGTAGGGGATAACAAATATTTGTAAAAATAGTGTGGCAGGAACCTGTAGGAAATCAGTTCCCAGTACTAAAGCTTCAAATGAGCTGAAGCTGGGGAGTAATGCTAAGAACAGCTTAGTAGGTTGTTTTTTGGAAGGTGGGGAGGGGTCTGGGTGAAGAGAGGCTTGTTGATTGCTTTTTAAAGCTATAGTAGGGGAATGAGAAAGATTAAAGTGATGGGACCTGTTTGAAAAGGTGAGTGGTGCAGTGATAATAATGGACTACAGAGAAAAGCCAGAATTGCTCAATTTTAATTTTATCTCCATTTTCTTTATCAAGGAGAATAATCTTTAGACCAGAAAAGTCAGAGCATCAATAACCAACAGGTTGTTTTTATTGGCTAAAACCCAGGATAAAGGGATAACATAAGGGCACTTGGCTGACGTTGTCAAGTTCCAATCATTGAATGCTAACCAGTTATATTCCAGGATACTGAAAGCAGTGGTAGATGGGACATTGAGTTACTCTCAGTGATTTTTGAAAGCCTGTGCAGTCAAGGTGCTATAGGGCTGGAGAAAAGTAAATGCCCCAATTTTCAAATAAAGGAAGAGAAAAGTCTAAACTATAGGCTAGGGGAATTTACCAACATTCTAGACGTTATTTATTAAAGGGATGATCTGCCACTGTCTAGAAATGGATGCAATCATTAGTTACAATAGTTAAAGGCTTCATCAAGACCAGTTCATGCTATAGAAACCTTATTTTGTCTTTTGACAGGGTTATTGGTCTGGTCTTTCACTCCTAGATTCAAGGCCAGATGACCAGTTTGCATGCCAGAACCTCTATGATCTCAGACATTTCCTAGCTGTATGATCCTGGGCAAGGCACTTAATCTGTTTGCCTCAATTTTTTCAACTGTGAAATGGGGATAATAATAGCACTTACCTTGCAGGGTTGTTGCAAGGATCAAATGAGATCATATTTGTCAAAAGTGCTTAGCACAGTGCCTGGCACACAGTAGGTATTATAGAAATGCTAATTTTCCCCTCTCCCTTCCTTTTCCCCTTCCCCGTTCCCTCCTTCCCTTTATGGATGTCAACTAAAGTTTCCTCTGGCTTTTTCTCACCCAGGCAGAGCTCATCACCTTTTTAGGTCCTAACACAGTCCCTCAAGCTCCACCTCCCTGGGACAGCTGAGACAAGCTGAATAGTAACCTGTTGGAAGACAGGGGAAAGGCCTTGGCCGTTTCAGCAGATTGTACAGAGCCGATATAGCATAGTGGGAAAAGTATCAGGTTTAAAGTAGGAAGACTTGGGTTTGAATCCTGATTCTGACTCTAGCTATGGGCTTCAGCTTGGGCAAGTTATTTGTCCTCTGTTTTCCTTAAGTAACTTTCTAGGATTTATTAATTAACCCCACTTACAAGCTGTGATTTTCATTAATGGAAGGAAATCTCATACATGAAGTCTCCTATGCTTATTGATGAAATAATAGATCTTTTCATACAGTGGAATGGTAGGCTGAGGGTCTACTGTATACATAGTTTACCCAGATTTTTAATGAAGCATTTGACAAAAGTCTCCCATGTTACTCCTGAGGAAAATATGGAGGGATATGGGCTTGATGATAATATGGCTAGGTATCCTCAGAACTGATGGGATGGCTGGACGTTAAAGACATCATTAACAATTTGGTGTCATCTCGGAAGGAGGGAGGTCTTCAATGGAATACCCAAGGAGCATAAGTTTGGCACCATTCTGTTTTAAAATTTTGGTCAATAACTTGGATAAACTCTAGGGTCAACTTTAATAGAGCTCAGAGTAACGTGTTATACTTTGGTTTGAAATATATCTCTCCTTCCTTGTATCTATGAAGTTAATGGCAAGTCTAGGTTACTTCTCTGATAGATCTGGGGGTTTTAATGAGCTGTAAGATCAATTACTCGACAGTATGATATTACAGCCCAGCAAACTAAATGTAGTCTTAGGCTGTGTTGAGAGGAATAGCACGTGTAAGGAGGGAGTTAACAATCCCATTATACTGTAGTCGGCCCCACTGGAAGACTGTTTTCTGATCTGGGTACTACATTTTAAGTAGGGCACTGCCCTCTTCTGGGCAGTCTCTTGTTTATCAACTAGAATGAGAATCAGTCCACAAGCATTTACTACCACAACCCTGCAAGGTAAGTGCTACTATGTGTCAGGCACTGTGTTAACCACTAGGGATAGAAAGAAAGCTAAAAGACAGTCCTTGTTCTCAAGGACTCCACAGTCTAATGGGGAAGACAACATGCAAACAACTATCTACAAACATGATATAAACAAGATAAACTGGAGGTAATCAGCAGAGAGGAGTCACTAACATGATGTCATACAAGAAGGATCTGTCAAAGGAACTAAGAAGTTTTAACTTGGAAGAGGACAAAAATGGGGTGATGAAAAGTTGTTTTGACACATTTAAAGGTCTATGATTTGCAAAAAGGATCATATTTATTCTGCCTGCCCCCAAAAGGCAGAATTAGGAACAATGGGTGGAAGATGCAGAGAAGCAGATTTTGGCTCAATACAAGTAAAAACATGCTAAAAATGGGGCCTATCCAAAAGACAGAGCAAAAATTGGATGTCTACCTGTTGGGGTTGCTATAGATGGGGTTCTTGTTCATTCATGGCTGGGTTGAACCATAACAGAGGTTCTTAACCAGGGGCCCATGTACTTGGTTTCTTTTTCTAATTTATTTACTTTTAGTTTTCAACATTCACTTCCACAAGATTTTGAGTTCCAAATTTTTCTCCCCATCTCTCCCCTCTCTCCACCCCAAGATGGCATGCATTCTGATTACCCCTTCCCCCAGTCTGCCCTCCCTTCTATAACCCCACCCCACCCCTCTTATCCCCTTCCCCTTCCCCCCCTTACTTTCTTGTAGGGCAAGATTGATTTCTATAGCTCGTTGTATTTCCCAGTTGCTTGTAAAAACAATTTTTAACATTTGTTTTTAAAACTTCAAGTTCCAGATTCTTTCCCCTCTTCCTTCCCATCCTACCCTCATTGAGAGGGCTAGCAATTCAATATAGGTTATACATGTGTAGTTATGCAAAACATTTCCATAATAGTCCTATTGTGAAAGACTTAACTATATTTCCCTCCATCCTAACCTGCCCCCCATTTATTCTATTCTCTCCTTTGACCCTGTCCCTTTTCAAAAGTGTTTGCTTCTGACTACCCCATCCCCCAATCTGCCCTCCCTTCTATCACCCTCCCCCTTATCCCCTTCCTCCCTACTTTCCTGTAGGGTAAGATACCTACTGAGTGTGTGTGTTATTCCCTCCCTAAGCCAAATCCAATGAGAATAAGGTTGATTCATTCCCTTTCACCTCCCCCACCTTCCCCTTCATTATAACAGCTTTTTCTTGCCTCTTTTATAGTGAGATAATTTACCCCATTCTATCCCTCCCTTTCTCCTCCCAATATATTCCTCTCTCACTCCTTAATTTTATTTTTTAGATATCATCCCTTCATATCAACTCACCTTGTGCCCTCTGTCTATATATCCCATGTACTTGTTTTTAAAAAATATTTTGATAACCGTATTTTAATAATGGATTTCCTCTATCTTTTATGCATTTAAAAACATTATCCTGAGAAAGAGTCTATAGGTTTCACTGTACTGCCAAAGGATTCCATGATACAAGGTTGAGTCTTGTACTGAAGACTCTCTGATGTCCCTTCCAACTCCAAAATTCTGTGTTTGAGGAGCAGTGGGGTTAAGTGAAACCTTGAATTAGAGTTAGTTAATGGACGATCAGGTACTAGAACCCATCACTCTTTCCAAAGTGCCATGTTGCTGCTTTTAGCCTTATTCACTCAAATCCTGCATTAGCAGGCCCAAGTTGATTTAAGTGGGTCTATTAATAATCTTCTAGGAAAGTATGTGTTCTCAGTGTACAAAGATAGACAATTTATAAAAAGCTACATTTCCCCAGTAGAACGTAAGCTCCTTGTGGGTATGGAATAGCTTACTTTTGTGTTTAAATGCCCAGGACCTAGCACAAGTGACACATAAGTAAATACTTATTGATTCATTCACTCATAACCCTAAATATAAATGAAATGTACCTTCTGAGAATTGGCCGGAGGTGGGGTGGGGGCAGGCACAGAAGAGCACACTCTTGGACAATTGATCAAATCTATTATTTTCTGTCTCATACCGCAGAAGGAAAAACTACTGTCCAAAATTATTCTGGAAAATTTTTATATTAAGTCTCAAATATGGCACATCGGGGAAGTGTTCTGAACAGGGGTGGCGAACTTGGTATCATTGGACCTCAGTGGTTCTGTCACTTAACTCTGTGACCTTGGACACTCTCTCTTCTCCTTCCCTTTTTTTCTTTCTCTCCTTCCCCCTTTTTTTCCCTTTCCCTCTCTCTTTCTGGGACCATTTCCTCAGCTTTAAAATAGAGTCTGGACTATATTACCTATAAGGTCCTTTCTATTTTGAACAAACACAGGGTTTTACATAATTTATTTAGGCAGAAAAAATGGGAAATACACATTTGAGTGTTTTTTGCATTCTTTCATTAGAATGGCAGAAGGTACCTGACTTCTTTTTCAAAGCTCCAAACAAGCAAAAGCTGGTGGTACAATTTAATTTAATTGGTCACTTGAACATCATGGAAGAATAAAACTCATCTTTTTATCTGATTCTATTATGACCAATACTACAATATAGGGATTCTTACTTTGGGGTCCACAGATCCCCAAAGAGTCCATGGATAGATTTCAAGGGGTTCTATGAATTTGGATGGGAAAAAATTAATTGCTCTATTTTCACTAACCCAATAACTGAAATTAAGCATTTCCTCCAATTATAAAAGTAAGTATAAACTGTTGTTCTGTAAGGGGGTCCATAGATGTCATCAGAATGGCAAAAAGGTTTATGCTACAAAAAAGGTTAAGAGCTCCTGCTATCATACGATGAAGTAACTTCAAAATGGGGAATCTTATGATCATAGGTTCATAGCTTTAGGGTTGGAAAGGATCTTAGAGGTCATGTAGTCACAACTCCCTCATTTTACGGATGAGGAAATTCAGCTCAGAGAGGTTAGGTCACGTCAGTAGCGACAAAGCCAAGAATTTGAACTCAGATCCTCGGACTCTAATGACACAGAATAGATGATGAGATGGGGCCACCACCTCCTATAAGAATATATATTATATTCTAGTCTCCCTTACTCTAGTGAGAATGGCATTCTAAGATGTGCCCTTTCCTACTACCAAAAATTAACTCAAATGATAATTAAGGTAAACACAAGACCACTTTTATTTTTGTTTTTGAAACACACAGGTGCTCACACTCACGAGAGAAATAAGCAAATCAACACAAATATTGAGTTCCATTTTCCCACAGAATACATAATATTTAAGAGCAGCGATCAAGAGATAAGCAACATTTTTAAGCAGTTTCCCTTAAAAAGCAGTTTCTGACAGAATCTACAAAACCAGATCTTCCAGCAGGAAAGCAACAGGCAGATACTGCCACTGACCAAGGTATCAAGAAGCACCTTAGTTACCTGGGTGTTCATGGGCACAGTAGGAATGGGGAGGACATCCTAAAATACATATTTTCTTTTCATTAATGACTCTAAAGGTCAATTTTTGTACTTCATGAAAACAGATTAAACAGTTTCACCTCCAAGATCTCTTACCCAGGACTTTAACATTCAAGATATAAAGGGGAATAAGGGTGGGGTGGGGAATAAATAGGTAGAAGAGGAGTGGGATTACATTTGAAAGCTCTTTATCATAATTACCGTTAGGGCTTGAAAAATTTTATTTATGTTTTTATGTAATGCTTTTCCCCTAAAGACATCAAATTCAGGGACCAAGCTATTTAAACTCACCACTGTCTGAAATAACATTTGATTTAAATCAAAGAGTCTTTTTAATCTTGCTCTTAGCCTTTGAACAAGACACCAATTATATACCAATTAACTCGGCTCAGCTTAAAAAATAATGTGAAGTCACTGGTCTTGGAACACTCTCTGGTTACTAAGGAGACAGGGTGGTATAATGGAAGGAACACTGCTTTGGAGGTCAGAGGTCTTGGGTTTGATTCTTGCTTCTGTGACTTACTACTTGTGTGACCTTGGGCAAGTCACACAAGTGACTCAGTTTCCTTATCTGTGAAATGAAGACGGTTGGACTCAATGGCCTTGAAAGGTCCTTTCAGGCAGCTAAGTGCTCATATAGAACACTGGCCCTGGAGTCAGGAGGACCATAGTTCAAATTCAGCCTCAGACACTTGACACTTACTAGCTGTGTAACCCTGGGCAAGGCATATAACCCCAATTACAGAAAAAAGAAGAGTTCTTTCCACCTCTAAGATCCTATGAGCTTTATAAGTGAAAATAGCCTCCATTTTGGAAAATCCCAGAATTTGGGCAGTTATCATTGGTTTTAAGACTGTGCCCTCAGAAAAGACTTCCCGTTAGGATGCATCTGACAGAGATAGCACAGTATGCAATGAACACAATGTGCCATCCTGCCTTTTGGGACAAAAATCCCAGAGAGAACTCTTGGAGGGGAAGGCAACAGGAAGAACCAGGAGGGAGTGAACATTCAAAACACACTGTGAGATTACCTATCCCTAATCACGTCCTTTCCCCACAACTCTTTTAGACAGTCATCAATGTTGACTGACTGGTGGTTTCAAAAAAACCACCGAGGATTGTAAGGTAGCATTACTCTCCCACCACTATTTGTTCTAACTGTGGAATTTCTATTTATATAAGAGAGACTGTTGGGGTGTACATCCAAAGGGTTCTTCCTTTTTCTCTTCAGTGTGCTCCTGCATTCTCTATTGCAATATCCATTATATTTAAACTTAGAGAAAGGGCTGAAGACCAAATATGATGAAATCATAAAAACAATTTAATAACTCATAACATTTTATCATCACCCCACCTGTTTCTCTGCTCAGTCTATCAATGGGCTATAAAAAAAGAACAGCATCTGTACTCTTTCCAATTTGTCTGCCATAAATCATACTCTCCTTAAGTTGAAAAGCTTTTAAAAAATCTGTGCTTTTTCATGGAAACTCTGTTTTACATTTAAATATCTTTTAACCTTTTTCTTTTCCTTCCCCACAGCAGTAATAAGCAAAACGCAAGCAATTCTTGGGTGAATGAGACTGACAGTTTTTCTATCTTATACATCAAGCTCACATTCGTAAGCCTTGTAATCTGCTTTCAAATCAATTTAAAAAATAAATGTCCTTAGCTATACTTTCAAAAAAAACCCACCATCTTCTGCCCTCCTGAATTTAATCTTAGGTTTGGGAGGGAGGGGATAAGGTAGAAAGGGATGTGGGAAGACAATCAGATTTAAAATCACAGAGCTAATCTCTTCATTTTATAAATGACCAAACTGAAGCTCCTTAAAGTGATGTGACTTGCTCCAGGCAACCTCACGAGTAAGGGGCAGAGCCAGTGCTAGAAATGTGGTCTCTTGTAAAGAATACGTACTGGGGAAAAAAGCACTGGTCCTGGAGTCAGAGGACCTAGGCTCAAATGCTGCCTTGAACACTTACTATGTGACCTTAGGCAAGTCACTTAACCTCTATAGCTCTCTCAGGTTATTCCCTAAACCATGACAGAAATTGGACTGGATGGTTTCTGAGGTCCCTTCCAGCTCTAGATTCGAGCTCCTTTGACCCCCTGGCCAGCGGTCTTTCCACTGCCCCATTCAGCCTCTCAATTTTTTTTTATTATGGATGTTGTTTTTTTCCGTTATTATTCTGGACGATGAAAGAAGTCTTGGCTATTTAGTCTGTTTTCATACTTTGGTTGCAACAGCATTTTTGTAAGGCTAGGAGAGCAACATCATTCCAGAAAAATGTATATCTGATTAGAAAGAGGGTCAGGGACTCTCCAGCAATATGCTGGTGTGCAATTTGGGTAGGGGGTGACAACAGGTATGCATTTTTCAAAATGCTTACTATCACTGTCACAACTCTTTCCTGCTTCTGTCAGAGAGGGGAACATTCAACATTAAGTGACACCTCGGATTGGCTTAGGGTGCTGCCGTTCCATGATTCATGAAAGCTTTTAGTATTATATAATTAACTAACGTTAGGAAAAGAATGTTTCTAAGTGTAGAACTTCACTTGCCACACAAGCAGATGCAATGTACGATAACACTTTCCTTGGAGAAATAAAACAGAAAGATTAAACAGGTGCTGGGAGTGCAGGGAGGTCAAAGGACATGAACATTTCAAGCAGGCTCCTTTAAAAACAAACAACTCCATAGCATGATAGTTTTAGAAGGAATCTCAGAGATCATCTTGTCCGATACTCTATGACAAATGAAGAAACTGAGGCTCAGAGAAGGGGCATGACTTGCCCAGAGCCACCCAGTAATGGCAAAGCTGAGATTCAAATTCAGGTCTCCTAACTCCAAATCCAGTGTTCCTTCCACCAGACTATGCTGGTCTTAACATACCATCTGGGAGAAACTTAACACTTAACAGGCTCACTCACTGTCTTTCTCCCTTTTTTCTTTACTATATTGTTATCTTGATTGCATGCTAATTCTAAATATCGATGAAAGCCAATGATCCACATTTAAGTTCCATTTACAATTCAGACAGAGGAAAGTGAGGTGAACAAGAAACAACAGTGGCGAGGAATATGCTACTGCTGCTTAGGACAGATTGTTCATCTCCCTTAAGCACTCATTAGCCTACTTATCTTTCTGACTAACTTTAGCAAGAAGATGTGAACTTGAGTCAAAAACATCTCTTAGAAGTGGTGGCAACTCCACCTCACTTCTTTGAAAATTTGGAAAAACAGACTTACTGAGCTGTTCAATATCTACATGTTTACCTGGTGACCTAAAAATGTTTTATCTTTAAGGTGGGATGAGGAAACAATTCATTCCAGGAAGGTCTCTGCTTGCGAAAAGATGGACTACTTGTGGAAGATGGAAGTCTAAAACCAGACAAAACACGATGGCTGGGCAGAATAATATGAATATATTTCAATGAATTTTCCAAAATAGGAGACATTTTATTGATGAGTTGTGTATACGTATACAAAGTTTTTCAATGTTAAGGGTTATAAAACAAAATTAGCCTACGTGTCCCCCAAATGGGTACTTGCTTACTTGGAATACTGATGAGGTTTTGGTTCTTTCCTGGCTATTGTAGTTTCCAGGGCCAAAATGCACAGGTATGAAAAATAGCCATAACTTTTATAAAATTAGTCCATAAACAATAATACTCAAAGATTTACTACAGGGGCGAAAATTGTTTCAAATTCTAGGATATGGCAAAGTGTGATATATAAGTTGCTCTTAAAGCTTTTGCATCCTTCTAAATATAAAAGATTAGTCAACCAATCAACAAGCATTTATTAAGCATTCTCCATGTGCTGGGCACCGTTAAGCACTGTGGATACAAAGAAAGGAAAAAAAAATGGACAAACAAGAAACCAGCTATAGCCCTCAATATGGAATAAATCCGATTATGATGAATTTTAACATAGTATCTAAGTTATTTGGTTGTACTTAAATTCTATTGGATTGAAAATTTATTAAAATAAATGGGGAGTATTTTCAGCAGACAAAATCTACTTTAAGGGGAGAGAGGGGAACTTTTTAATGATATTTATTAAAAGAACGCTTGAGATGTATTTCAAAATGCCAGCTATTGCTTGGTATGAGCCTTTGAAAATCATCAATTGTGACTGACAGTAAGGATAGAGCTTGTCTTTAATAAATGGAATCTTTCCCAGGTAAAGCTTTGATCAATAACAGTTTTCCCATTATTTAGATGAGATGAGATAGATTTGGTGATGCCCACTGGTCTTCTCTGTCTTCGCAATTTCCAATTTGTAGTCCTGTAGATAACACTACTTCATGCAATCTGTTTCCATTTTCTTTCCACAGTATAATTTTGATAGATAACAACACTGCATGGTTATAATTTAAGATGTTTTTAAGGTACTTAGAAATACTCCTACTTGTGCCATCTAAGTGCATTAATAATAGTCCTAAGAGACCTTTAAAAAGTCATTTTTCAGCTTTCAACACACATTTACAAGCACAAAACTATCTTAATGTAGCATTTAGCATTTTGTTTCAAAAGTTTCATCCAAAAACAAAGCCAAAGAACAATAACAAAATATCTATGAAGTGCAAATTTCAGTAAGTGCAAATTTCCAAGCACACAGACTTGCTCTGAAATCACATTCTAAAGTTCTGCAAGGTCTCTTTTAACATTTGTATGCTCGACATGTAATTTTCAAACATGAATAACTTTAAGTGATCTTCAACATTCCTTTTCACACTCTTTTTAAAGACTTCTTTCTTCATTAAGATTTCCCCACTAGGCAATTTTCAACTTTGTAGTTGAAAATTTTCACATGTGTGCTCAAGATTCATTTTTATGAGAAAAGCAACTCTGTCTTTCTTACCATGGAATTGATTTAATATTTCAAATTAATAAAGTAAAATTTATCTTTGAACACGGCCAAAAAAAATCTCAATAGCTCAAAGGGTAAAATTATATGAAAGCCACCCAACCTAGGAACCTAGAATGATCCCTAGCTTCTCTCCAGTAATTTCTCAAGTGGAGGCTCTAATTAGACACAGAAACTTAGTAGTCATTCCCAACAAGAAGGTACTATATTTTAACCAACACTTTCCAACTCTGCCTGGGCTGAACAGAGAGATGCAGAATCATCAGTTATCCCAGGAGAATGTCTTCAGAAGCCTAGTGGACTTACACTGAGCTTGAAAATGGAACCACTTGCTTGCCGCCCACATACACTTCATCAATATTTCGATCGTCTCCTGAAACAAGAATCAATCAATTAATGCCTAGTACGTATCTGGTGCTGAACTTGCTGTCAACGGAGATACAAAGAAGCCGATGACACGGCCTTTTGTCTTACGTGACCAGCACTTAAGGCTAAGTACTCTTCCCTTGGGATGAAAACCAGTATTAAGTTCAGTTGGTACAATTCACAAAGGCAGTGCTAGGCTGGAGCTGATCACAGGTTTCAGCCTCATTTAGGGCTTAGGAATGGCAAAAGCCCTAATTGTGGACTGATAAGACAATTGTGAGCAGTCCCTCTCAACCATAATGGGAGGCGAAGGGAGAACGATCCACAAAGAAATACTGCAGGAGCTAATGAACCAGTTTGATCCAGGCTACACTAGTCCCTATCCCAGTGTACAGCTCTCTTGTGGAAATGCAACTAGCTTGATATTCACTTCAGCTGTTCCCAATAGCCCAGGATGTATGTAGAGAATCCCAGAAAAATTTCCAATGCACTGCACAGAACACGACTTGTGCTCTCTTCTGTTCCTGAGCCCTGCAACACCCCAGATTCCTGACCCCACTTACAATCTAGTTGGGTAAACAAGACTAAGACATACATAATCATCAGGAAGAAAAGTATGAAATGGACTATTTAGTGTAATAACAGCTCAGAAAAGGGAGAGAGATCAGGGTGGGATGAAGTAATAGAAGAGTTGAGACTTGAAATGCATCTTGAAAGAGGGGTAGGCAGAGGTTTTTTAAAAGTGAAAAGGACCTATTTGTACAAAAATATTTATAGCAGCTCTTTTTGCGGTGGCAAAGAATTGGAAATTGAGGGGATGTCCATCAATTGGGGAATTGCTGAACAAGTTGTGGTATATGAATGTAATGGAATATTATTGTGCTATAGGAAATGATGAGCAGGATGGTTTCAGAAAAACCTGGCAAGACTTATATGAATTGATGCAAAATGAACTGAGCAGAACCAGGAGAACATTGTGCACAGTAACAGCAATATGATAATCAACTATGAATGACTTAGCAGTACAATGATCCAAGACAATCCCGTGGGACTCACGATGAAAACTAAAATTGCCATCCTCCTCCAGAGAAAGAACTGATGTTGTCTGAATACATACTGAATGATACCTTTTTCTTTCTTTGTTCCTTCCTTTCTCTTTCTTCCTTCTTTCCTTTCTTTCTCTCTTCTTTTTTGAGTTTTCTTGCACAAAATGATTAATATATAAATGTTTTACGTGATTGCACACGTATAACCTATATCAGATTGCTTACCATCTCAGGGAGGAAAGGATGGAAGGGAGAGATAGAACTTGAAACTCAAAACTTAAAAAATGAATGTTAAAAATGTTTTTACATGTAATTGGGGAAAATAAAATATTATTTAAAAAAGAAATAAGGATAGGTTTGAGGTACTTGGAGACAGAGGGAGAGCATTCTAGGTAACAGAAATAGCATGAGCAAGGGCATTCATACCATATTGAGGCTGACGGAGGCAAAGGACAGAGAGCTTGGAAAAGCTGGGGAGTAGTAGGAAATAAGACACAAAGGTCTCAAAAGGCAGAGAAGTTTGAACTTGATGCATTTGGTAACAGGAAGTCAGTGAAGGATAACAAGCAAGGACATGCTATGATGAAAGTCTAACTGAGATATGTAAGAAGGATTGGAAAGGGTGAGTCTAGAGGCAGAGAAGCCAATTAGAAGTTTGTTACAGTAGTAGAGGGCAAAGCTAGAGTGGTATACACATTTGAGGGATGTGTGTGCCCTAAATCTTCTTGTAAAACAGTTAAAGCCTAGCAAGTCTCCATGATGGTACTGGAATGAGCTAAGATTAAAATGGAATTTATGCAATCTGGAGTAACAGATAACAATGGGTAATAAATACCAAAGATGAGAAAAAATACAGGGACCCACCTAGATAGAAGAACTTCTGGATGACAGTCTAAAATGAACAATAAAAGACAATAATTAGAAAGCAGAGTTTGATATCTTCTACAGAAAAGGACATTTATAGACAATCATAGGATTTAGCACTGAAAAGGACCTTGGAAGCAATCTAGTTTAGCTTCCTCACTTTACAGTCGAGGAAAATGCTCCCCTTAGATGCCCAATATCACGCCATTAGCATACAGCAGCTAGGTGGTACAGTGGCTAAAGCTCTGGGCCTGGAATCAGGAAGACCTGAGTTCAAATCCAGCTTCAGACATTAGCTGTGTGGGCAAGTTACTTATCTGCTGCATCAGTTTCCTCAGCTGTAAAATGAGGATAATTATAGCATTTGCCTCCTAGCATTGTTGGGAATTTAATCGAGATAATATTTATAAAATTCTTGGCACACAGTAGGTACTTAAATGATTGCTTATTTCCTTCCTTTTCTTCCTTCAAACTTGGATTTAAACTCAGAAATTGCTTTCAAATCCAGTGCTTTCCACTCCACCAATACACAGACCAAAAGCAATTAGCAAGGCCAAGAGACATGTTTGTCTTTCGGAAATAAATTTTATTTCCAATTTTTAAAGAAATAGGGATGTCTTTCCAGAACAGTATTCACTTTTAAAGTGTTTGACAGTTCTTTGAATTCTTCAGAGAAAAGATGCTCTGAAAATTTAAAAAATAAGTATGATAAAACAATTGACCCATTCCAGAAGTTGTGTAATATAACACCATAGATTGGACAAAGAGGTTTGGCATTAGGAAGTACATTCCATCGTGAGAATAAACAGGTAACAAAATAATGAATTATATCAATGTCAACTTACATAGCTCTTTTCTTTAAGGAGCTCAAAATATGTTATACTTATTATAATCAATTCAACTTAACATGCCTATGAAATGGGTCAATGACACTTTATAAAATATCATGTCTCTTATCAAGTCATTGATAAAAAATAGTCAAAAATTTACAGAAATTTTATTAAATGAAGATGCACTAAAGTATATAAATATATGTATATATGTACATGTACATGTGTACATGAATTTGTATATTGTCAAAGTGGACATAGGACCAACTTTGGAGTCCACCAGATGTGGGTTCAGATCTTGCCTCTGACACATACTGGTTGTACGATCCCAGGCAAGTCACTAACAGTCCCTGTGCCACAGGCAACTCTGTAACACCCAAAGCTACAAATGAGTTAAAAAACCTGCATTGGTGGAGGGAGTTTCCATATTGGGAGTTGCCTACTCCAATTAAATTAAGGATCAAACTCCCCCCATACTCACCCCAACCTTGGAAAAAGTTTTTTATATGGAGAGAACATGATGCTAGTTAAGGGATGGAACTGCCTTTCTTGTGGCCCTCTCTCTCCTTACTTAGCAGTCACAATGGGCACAATTAGTTTCTATGCCTAATTTCTGCTTTATGAATGTTGTTCATTCATTCATTCATTCAAAAATTCCCTAAGCATCTACTAATATTCATATATGGAATGGGCAGTGGTTGGTCCCAGGGAATAAATAAGGATAAATTCTTCCTCATTCTTCGTCTTGTCTTCAAGGAGTTTATAATCAAGTCATCTTGCTATTACTTTGATTAACAAATGCTCACCCAGTACAATCCCTCAAGGTCCTTTCTAATGCAAAGATTTTTATCATGCAACTTATGCTTTGAATGATCTTTGTAAAAAGCATGATTGGAAGGTTTTGATAGTAAATGCTTAAATTAAGTACAGGGTCCTACTCTTAACTCTCCAAAGACTTTCTCTTTGCTTACCTCTGAAAGCTCACCAGTCAGATCACCACAGAAGAGATCGATGGGAGAGTCTGAAGCCTTAGGGTTGATCAGGAGGGCATCAAACTCCTTGCCAACTTCAAAGTTCCCAATCATGTCATCTAGGCCCAAGGCTGTAATGGGGAGCAAAGTAGTTACTGAGTTTATGGCACTTTTGAACCTCTAGAATGCTCATGTCCCAAAACTTACGTTAAATTTGTGAAGAAATACATACTCTGCTGACATTTATACCAATAGAGTGGGGAAAAGCAGCAAGTGTTTTAAGTCAAGCATAAAAAGAAGTTAATTTTTGCACACTCATTTCAGTTGGGTACAGGGACAGTAGGTAGGTTAAGTACATTAAAAGTGAGGTCTAAGAATGAAATGTCTATGCCCTTTTTTCACTCAAAGTGCACTGACTGGCTGTGACTCTGGGCAAGTCACTTAACCTGAGTTTCCCCACTATAAAATAAAGAAGTTGGACTCAATGGCCTGCAAGGTCCCTTGTAAATCTAAAATCTGTTTCTATATTTCAAAATTTTTCTCTTTGAACTGTGCCAGTGTATTCTGCAGGCTGGTTTACTGCCTCCTGCTAAACACATGTGTGTATGCATGCACACGCACGCACACACACACATTACCTAAAATTTACTAGCTAACTGCATCCTCCTTGCTATCCTCCTGCTCCCAACTTTTATTTCTCCTCTATTCTGTCACATAAGTATCATTTTGATCCCAAGGTCCATTTTCATGGAAGTGACATTATCTCTACATGTAGTGTGGTTTAGTAAAAACAATGCTGAACCTGAGTCAGAACACTTGGGTTCAAATCCTACCTTGGATACTAGTTGTGAGGCTACTATTATCACCCGCCTTTACCCTCAATTTCTTCATCTATCAAATTAAGAAAAAGCCAGTGGGTACCACCCTCACAGGGTGGCTGTGAGAATCAAATCATATGTATAAAGTGCTTTGCAAAACTTAAAGCACTATATAAATGGCATCTTTTACTATTACCTCTAAAAAAATCAAGTATACTATTACTTATATATGATGCCACTGGTGCAAATCCTCTGAGAAGAAACAAAGTTTGTAAAAAAAAATAGAGAAAGTTATTTCATGGCTAGTAAGCATCTCAATGGGATGCTTACTATAGTGACTCACAAATTTTTCCTGGTCACTAGAGCAAACCTAAGGTTTAAGGAAATATGGAATCGGTCTCCAATGCCTCCCCATCCTCTTTTTCTTTAAAGAGGAGGACTTCAGTTACAAAAGGCAAAAAAGACAGGGCAATGAAAAATTCATTTTCTGCAGAAAAAGTGTCTCTGCTCCCTTTGCAGGCGGAGACGTTGATTAACTGGATGAGGAGCTCAAGACAGACACTACCTCATAGAGAGCCAGAGGCAGCTCAGAACACAGCCTTTTGGGGAGGCTGTTGGCCTGGGGGGTACATAAACTGGATCTTGTAATATATGCAGCATTCCTCATTCATAATCTCCAACCTCTGCGAAGAAGGTAGGGACTTGCATTTTCTTTCTTTCTTCAGGACCAAACTTTATCAACATCATTAAGGAGCATAAGATTGATCCTTTCTGCTGTCATTCTTTCCACTAACAATAGAGGAGCCATTGTATTGTTATGTTTGAAAATTAAGGTAAACTGAGAGATAACAGCCTGAGCATGATTGATTTATTAGTTAGGCCACCAGTAACCAATAAATTGGGTCAATGGCCTCTCTCAATGACCAAAGACTTCTGCAGTGCCTTTTGGTGATTAGTATTGAGCTTCATGTCAAAACATCCTTTACTACTAAGAGTTTATCTTGAGCCCCAAAATGTAGTTTTGCCAAAATGTGGTTTTCCTGCCCAATGAAAGTACTAGGTTCATATTTAGAACTGAATGAGACTTTACAGATGCCATCTAGTCCAATCCATTGTTTCACTTATAGAATCTAAGGGGCAGAAAGAGGAACTGATTTGCCCTGGGAGAGCCAGGACTTGAACTGTGGTCCTTTTATTCCAAAATCTGGTTTCATCCCACAGTGCCATGCTGCTGAGAGCCACTCTGTAACACCAATCTACAGACTGGTAGAGACGTACACACAAAAGTCTAGATAAAAAACATGAGCTTCTTTCATTTGTCAAGGTGATTT
Organism: Trichosurus vulpecula; assembly: GCF_011100635.1. NCBI lineage: Eukaryota > Metazoa > Chordata > Mammalia > Diprotodontia > Phalangeridae > Trichosurus > Trichosurus vulpecula. Next base: position 32,438,141 of record NC_050581.1, read on the forward strand.
TAGGAAACCAACAGCCTCACAGCATTGTGTAAAAGGATAGTCTCTGAAATAAACTCCTGATGGGTGACTTTGGATCTCCAAACACCCACTACATCTGAGAAGAATTTTGGAAAAATTACTGGGCAATGACTTTGATTTTTCTTTTTTTTTAATGATTTACAGAAAGGTAACTCTTTCATTCTCAGAAAAAAGGCTGTAAGCCAAAGAAATATCACAGCAAAAAAGGGTGCCAAGATGATTAGAAATGGCCATTGTCAGATGACTTCAAATTAGGTTTTTCTTTGTATTTTTGTTGGCATGGAGTTGAAAATAAGGACCCTTGGATAACTGTGGAAATTCTTCTCACACCGAGGTATGTAACATCTGTCTCTTGGGTTCTAGAAGTATCTGTCTAGTACACAGAAAAACAATACTGTAAGTCAAGTCAAAGAGTAAAGGCTGTAGACTCAATAAGCCAGCAAGCAAAGATAAGCATGTTTCTAGTTACACTGATTTTGATATTTCATTAATACCTGCATGGTTTGGCTAACCCTAGTGGATTTAGATGTGGTTAAACCATCTCTACATATGGTCAAAGAATCCAGACATTCTTTTTATTTTTTTTAAAAAAAGGATCTGATTGATTTCTCTGGATTTATAAATAGACCCAAATTCAGATTAAACAAAAGGCATTTATCAAGTGCCTACTAGAGGGTGGGTGCTTACAAGGTCTGCAGAGGTATACGAAGGCTGGTAAATAACTTTAATCCATTTAAAGAAGGTCTGTTTTACTGAAAACTTCTGTCCCCTGGAGAAATATCTCATTTCTCTGGCTGGATGTATAGATGATGTGACCATATCCAAATCTACCATGAATTTTGAGCACAAAATGCGGATAAAACAAAAAAGCATTCATTAAGTGCCTACTAGAGGTCAGTCACTATTAGGTCTGCAGAGGTATACCAAAGCTGGTAAATAATTCAAATTCATTTACAGAAGGCCTCTTTTACTGAAAACTACTGCCCTCTGGATGAAAATCTGGATTTTTTTTGGCTGTAGCTATAGATGGTTTAACAACATCTGGATCTAGTAGGGAATTTAAGCACTGGAACACTGGTGAGAAGACTCCACCCTTAAGAAGCACAACTGCTTCGATCTACCCTTATTTCACTTCAAACTGCAGTGTAGAAACAACCTAGGGAGAAGACATCATTGAACAATGGCCATACTGCCCTAAGAGTTAGAAGTGAGAACTACATAAAAAGCAAGAGGAATGATCTGGTAACCATCTCATGCTGGTCAGCTCAGAAAGTGGGCGAATCCCTGATGAAGGCGCATCACAAGGAGCCTGAAGTGAAAGAAGCGTCATTTAAAGCAAATTCAAACACACAGTAAAATTGATCTCTGAAAAACCAGCCAACCAATCTAAGCTGAGATTTTTCAAAATATGATTAGTGATAACTAATTAAGACATTAGCTTTGCTGAAATTTCTGAAATTTAAGATAATAAATCAACAATCTCAATCACAATTGATTGGGAGGGAAACCAGAAAGGCAAGACTTTTCTTTCTTCAAATGTTCCTCATGGCTTTTCTGCATTCCAAGACACTCTTGGAACAGAAGCTAGCAATCTATAGGACCCAAGGTGGTCACTGACTCTTTATCACCACTGGGACTCAGCACAGCAAAGTTCTTGCATTATATTTATGCTTGTTTATCAATCATGTGTACAGGCTTCCCTGAAAGATAACACACCCACCTTTTATGCCAAAAACGATCACGTTACTTTTAGGATGTGCCACGTCAAGTTTTGAAAGAATAACAAGACCTTTGTGATATTACTTTTTTCTTCTCAGATCAAGAAAATTTTAAAAATCAGGCAGGTTTCTTTCTTCTACACTTTATTTAAGGACTTTCAAGTCAACAAATATTTGTTAATTAGCTAATACATCTAGAGAACTATGCTAGATGCCAGGGGAAATAGAAAGTTTGGACAAAGCATTATATGCCTGTCCTCATGGAGTTTATGGTACACAGAGGGATATAAAGAGATACAAAAAAATGAGACAGATACGAAGTGCCCATTACCTCGGCTTCCTCCAAGAGTTGCTAGTCTGAATACTTCTTTCAGAGTGATGCTTTTCTCATTTACTTTTTTCATGTAAAGGACGTTGGCTACCATGATTGTTTTTCTGATAGCATCAAGCATGGAAGATGAATAACCACCAGCAACATCTATAGTAGATTAAAAAAATATTAATAGTAAATTCATGCAGATAATCAAGTAATTACGTACATAAACAAGGGAGTGTCATGTAATAGAAAGTACATTGGACTTGGAATCTGAGGGCCTGGTTTTGAATCCTGGCTCTGAAAGGTGTGCTGCTATGGGCTAGTCACTCTCTCTGGCTCCCTAAACACCATCGTAGTTGGCTTATCTGCACCTGTCCAGCCAGGTGGTTTCCTGAACTCCCAGAGCAGCAATTGGACTGCATTCTGGATAGGCCCTCTGGCCATTTAAGCTCCAGAGCAGTTGCCCTGCCTGGGCACCACCACCACCATCCCCCCCCTTTTCCCAATATACACTGCTACCTGATACCCTGGGACAACTTCACCCCAAGGTTGAACATCTATCTGAACTCATTCCTTAATGATTACCATACCTCCACTGCATCATTCTATCTCCATCCTAGTGATTTTGAGCCCCTGGCTGTCATTTTTTAAATGCTGTTTTTGGTTCCCCACTGACACCTCCCTTCTGCCTTTTGTGGCTAAACTCCTCAAGAAGCACACTTATAACGGGTTCCTTCCTTTCTTTTCACTCTCTTCATAACTCTCTGCCTTCTCACTTCTAGTCTCATCATTCAACTGAAACTGCTCTCTCCAAAGTTACTAGTGATATCTTAATTGCCAGATCTAATGGTTTTTGCTCAGTCTCCATCCTTCTTAACCTCTCTACAGCCTCTGACACTGTTGATAAATTTCTTTTCTTTGACATTCTCTTGACACCAGGTTTTCATGACACTGTTTTCTCCTGGTTCTCCTGGCCTACCTGTGTGACCACTCCTTCTCAGTCTCCTTTGCTGGATAATCATCCAGGTCATGCTCATTAAATGTGGGTAATCTCCCCATGAGGCTGTCTTGGGTTCTGTTCCCTCTATATTAATTTCATCAGCTCCCACAGATTCAATTATTATCTCTATACGGATGATTCTTAGTTTTAAATGTCCAATCCTAACCACTCTTCTAACCTCTAGCCTCACATTTCCAACTGTCTCTGCTAGACACATCCAACTAGATTTCCTGCAGACACCTTAAACTCAACACGTCATAATTGAACTCATGATCTCCCTCTCTCCCCTCAAGCCCTTCCGTTACTAACTTCCCATCATCCTTCCTGTTATCCAGGCTTGTCACCTATGTGTCATCCGTGACTCCTCACTCTTTCTCATCCTCATATCCAATCAGTTGTCAATGCCTGTTGATCTTACCTTCATACATTACTTATGTGCACCCCTTTCTCTCCTCTGATGTTGCCACCATCTTGGGGCAGGTCCTTATCACCTCACCCCTGATTACTGCAACAGGCTGCTGGTTGTTCTCACTGACTCTCTCCTCACTACAGTCTGTCCTTCACTCAGCTGTCAAACTCTTTCTAGAGCACCAGTCTGACCATGTCTTCCTCCCACACCCATTCAATAAGCTCCAGCAGTTCCCTGATACCTCCAGGATCAAATATAAAATCCTCTGTCTTTTAAAGCCCTCCATAACCTGGCTCCTTCCTTACACTTTACAAATCTCATGTACTCTGCGATCCACTTGTTCCTAACACACAGTACTCCATGTCTCCCATGCCTAGATCTTCTCTCCTTCCTCATTTCTTTCTTCTCTAGTTTCATTCAAGTCTCAGCTAGAATTCTACCTTCTATAAGAAGCATTTCCCAGTTCTCCTTAATCTTAGTGCCTTCCCTCTGATATCATCTCCAATCTACACTGTCTATATCCTGTTTGTACAAAGTTATTTACATGTTGTCTTCCTGCTTAGATGGTGAGCTCTCTGAGAGCAGGGACTGTCTTTGCCTTTCTCTGTATCCTAAACACTTAGCCTAGTACCCAGCACATAGTAGGTACTTAAATGCTAGTTACTGACAGACTTAGTCACAGGTTTCTGATCAGTAAAATGGAGATAACACTTATGCTGCTTCTCTCAAAGGATTACTACGAAAAGAAACACCCTATAAAACTTTAAAACACTATATAAATGGAAGCTGTTTTCACTGTGGACATTCCCGAATGGTATATCAATCTATGATAAATTAATGCAAAAATCCTGGGTACAAATAATGATCACAAATAAATTCTAAAATTCACTTTGAAAATAATGGTGTTAAATATGTTCTAATTTGGTTGGTAAAGTAAAGAGAGGAAATCATATTCATATATATATATATATATATATATATATATATATATATATATATACACATATATCCTTGGTAGAACTCCCAGGGAAAGCTTGTAAATGTAGTTTTAGAGCTTTATGGATAATTTTGAGGGTATAATGAGTTAAAAAACAGGTCCACCATTCTTTAAGCTAGAAACTTATCCAAGTCCTATTCTGAGTGCAATTTATAAAAAATTAAAAACCAAGTTCTATAAAGTTAATTTTCAAGACTGATTTTCTTTAGAAATTAGTATATTAGATGTATAGCACTGATAATAGGTAACTATTTCATATGTGCATTAGCATTCTGATTTGATGAAAGAAACCATTTAAGTGATTAAAACAAAGTACTTTAACATAATTAAGAACTATCTTTGACAAAAATTATTTTAAATGTTATTTTAAATTAATTTAATAAGTAAATGGCAGGAAAGTTATTATACTGTTGCTGGGGAAAATATCTCTATATGGAGAATGAAGTATGCTTTATAATTCATTAGAAACTGTCATTTGTAGCCAGAAATGTAAAATTGTGAATAACTTTCTTCTAGCATTCATGTCCAGTGCCTTCTTGTGGCATTGAGGTAACCTGAGTTCTCAAAGATACATATAAATGACAGATCTCAAAGATTTTGCATTTATTTGTTTTTCCTTTTGTGGAAAGAAAAACAAACATAGAGAAAGTAGGTTAAAGTGGTGAATTCTGAGGAATGGAAGAGGTTACATGCGGAAGCTCACGTTGAAAGTGAAATCATTTCTTGTAGGCATCAGGGATTAGGGATATGATTGTGGAACTGGGCAAAGAAGGCAAAGCTTGGAATAGCTGCTTAGGGGAAAAGCATAAGAAGTTAGTAAGAGTAAAGTCAAAAAACTATCTAAAGACAGCACATGTTTGGCTGAGGTTGGTGACCAACTGAAGTGAGCAAAACCAGCCTGACCTTCAGTGATGCTGTGCAATGACTGAGCAGAAATAGAGAAACTGAATGGTGAGAGTTACAGAGGGATAAAGTTTTTGCAAGTCGAGAATGGCAGATGTTTGGGGAGCCAAGGGATTCTAAGATAATAACTAGTGAAACAGTTATTAGGTAATGGAGGCAAGCGACTCCTACTGGAAGAGAGAAACTCAGAGAACATAGACTGGCGAAAGGCCAGGTCAGAATAAGGGCCAAGAACAGGTTTAGTGTGACTCAGTAGAACGGAATATTATACTGGCTACAATACTTATATATATATATTTATATAAATTCTTACATAACCAGTCATTCCATCACAAATTGGTCTTCTTAACTTTCTCAGAGCACATTTTGTAAGCTTTCTTATGTCTCTTTTTTAATATTTTTATATATTTTTAAAACATTGTATATATATAATTTAATATAATATATATAATAAATACATATTTACATTTTATATTTTTAAAAAATACATTCTCCTAATCTTGTAGATATTTGTTTCTTTCTCTGCTTCTCCCTGGACTTGTTTTAGTTTTGCCTTAGGTTAAAGCACATTAACCACTCAAAACTTTGCCTTCGGTGAAGGTATCACACAAACCAACCTTATGTTAAAGTATTGGCCTATCAACCAACAGGCTCCTGCCATCTAAACTCTTTAAGCCAGTTTGAAATAGTACAAAGTGAAGTGGATTGTTTGGTGATTTTTTGCTTAATCTGGATGTTACAGACAGGGAGTGCAAAAAAAAATTTAAAAACAAAGACCCACTTGAATTTTTATTTATCTTTTTGGCACCTGGGAGGTACAGTGGGCAAGAGCCCTGGACTTGGAGTAAGGAAGGCCAGAGCTCAAATTTTGCTTCAGACACTTATTAGCTGTGTGACCCTTAGCAAGCTACTTAGCCTCTGCCTCAGTTTCCTCTTCAGTAAAACAGGGCTGATAGTAGCACCTACATTATAGGGTTGTTATAAAGAATAAATAACATGTAAAGCACTTTGCAAACCTAAAACTGCTATAAAAATGCTATTACATATAAACAGAGTAAACTGTAGAACAATTTGGAACTATGCCCAAAGGGCTATAAAACTATGCATATATATCCTTTGACCTAGCAATACTGTGTGTATCCCAAGAGATAAAAAACAAAAAGGAAAAGGTCCTATATGTACGAAAATATTTACAGCAGCTCTTTTCTGGGGGCAAAGAATTAAAAATTAAGAGGATGCTCATTAATTGGGGAATGGCTGAACAAGTTCTGGTATGTGATTATGATGGAATATTATTGTACTATAAAAAATGATGGCAGCAGCTAGGTGCACAGTAAGTAGAGCACTGGCCCTGGATTCAGAAGGACCTGAGTTCAAATCCAACCTCACATACTTGACACACTTACTAGCTGTGTGACCGTAGGCAAGTCACTCAACCCCAGTTGCCCTGCCTTCCTCCCTCCAAAAAAAAAAATGATGAGCAGGATACTCTCAGAAAAACCTGAGAATACTTGCATAGACTTATGCAAAGTGAAATGTATGGTGTACAAAGTAACAGGAATATTGTAAGATGATCAGCTATGAATGACCTTGCTATTCTCAGCAATACAATGATCCAAGACAAGTCTGAAGGACTTATGAGGAAAAATGCTATCCATCCCCAGAGAAAGAACTGATAGTGTCTGAATACAGATTAATGCATACGTTTAAAAAAATCACTTTTCTTGAGTTTTTTTGGTCTATATTTTCTTTTACAACATGACTACCACGGATCTGTTTTGCATGATTACACATGTATAATCTACGTAGAATTGCTTCCCTTCTCAATGAGGAGGGTTGGGGAGGAAAGAAGGGAGATAATTTGTAGCTCAATCAAAGTTTAAACAACAAAATGTTTAAAATTGTTTTTATACGTAACTAGGGAAAAATAAAATATTAAATGGAAAAAAATAAAAATTGAACACATAGAGTTAAGAATGATAAGTTCTGGGAGGCCATAAAGGACCTCTGAGGCCATCTAGTCCACATTACTCATTTTAGAGGTGAAGCGACAAGCTAAACATATTAAGTGGAGAAGGCAGGATCTGAACCCAGGTCTTCTGACTTCAAAGGGATAGCCCAAATGCTACACTGCCATGCATGAAATATTAAAAGAATGAGAAGTTCTCCAGCATATTGGTAGATAATCTATAGACACAGACAAGAATCACAAATAAGAAGACATCAAAAGGTTGCAATTTACCGCTGTGGAAAGACTCTACCACACCAATGAGATGACAAGTCCATCAAAGTAGCCATACTACTGGAATGTCAACAAAATAATGGTAATACTATTCCATCTGAGTGCTCTCTGTAGAGATTTGGGTTAGACAGAAAAAGTTTGGATAAATATGTGCAGAACAGATCTTAATGGTTTTATGCATCTGAAAAACAAATGCTTGCCCTCCTACTCATTCTCATTGTAGGTGGCTGGAATGGAACACAACAGCATTCTAAAAATCCTCCATGCTTTCTTCCTTCCTTTTTATTTTTTTTTAGTCACTTTCAATTGGGGAATTTTCAGTTTAAAGCCATACAGAGTAAGACAAAGAGGTGCCAATGCACTTTCCGCCCAAACATCTGGGCATGATGCATGTTTCCTAAATGAACAGCTCAACACACAATTAGGAGAAACAACTAAAATGTACTATTCAAACCAGGAGGCATCAGTTAATCCATCAGCCACCTAGAAGGTCTTGTCAACATCCAGACTGGTGGAGGGAATACAGAAGGGAAATTTGTTTTGCTGAATCTGTCAGTTGTCTGAATGCTTTGTTTGTACATTCCATTAGGGTCAAATAAAACAACTTTAATTTTTTTAGAGTTAGCATTTGTGCTTAGACAGCTACTGAGAAATAACATAAATAAAAACTGTTCAAACTTTGAAGGACAAGATAAAATGTAAGCTGAAGGAAAGAACAATTCTAGGATGTTTGTAAATTGTTCTAACACTAAAGGAATGATAGCCTTTTCTTTGTTTGTTTGTTTTGAGACTTGATCTCCCTATCTAGCCTAAGGTGGAAGGGGAAAGGCCACTCAGCAGGCCGGACACTTCTGATGGGCATGGAAGTCCAGGCCTGAACCAGTACAACCTGCTCCTCCTGAAGGGGCTCACTCTATTGGTGCCAGACTAAGGATGGACATCCGATTGCCTTTATGGTTGCTCAGGAATCCTGAGCTCAATCGATCCACCAGCCTCAGATTTCCTGAGTAGCAAGGATTTTAGGCATGTGCTACCATGGCCAGCTGAATAATAGGTTTTGACTGTCATCCTCTTTCGAGTAGTACTGTGAAACCAAACATTTAAAGGCACTGTGGTATAACGAACAGAAACACCGGACCTAAATTCAGGAGGACTCAAATTCTAATCCTTCCTTTTTCACCTATGAGCTATAAAATGGTAGACAAATCCTTTACCCTGCCCCCGCCCCACCCCCTTCAGTTTCCTCACCTATTAAATGGAGCAAATAACCTCTCTGGTACCAACCTCACAGGACTGTTATAAAGCTCTGGCAAGGCAAAACATGTTAAATGCCTGGCAAACCAGAGTTAGTGACTTACTAACCTGTGCCCAGTCCAAGCTTCACGTTATGTTTCAGGACATCCAACACATTTAGTAATCCACTGGAGATCCTAGAGACAGGAGAGAAAGAAAGTCTAAGAAAAGGGAGTATATAACCTGCTCCTTCTCCTGCCTTCCTTTCTTTCTTCTTTCCTTCCTCTTTCTCCCCTCTTCCTCTCCCCTCATCTCTCCCACTCGGTCTCTCTCCCTTCCTCTTCCTACTCCTCTCTTTCTCTCTCCCTCTTTTTCATTCTCTCCCTGTCTCTCTTCTCTCTCCCTCCCTTACTCTCCCCTCATCTCTGCCACTCTCATTCTCTCTTTGTGTCTGTCTGTCTCTCTGTCTCCCCACTCCCTAATGTCATCCAGACAAATCTACTGCTTTAATGTTTAGGTGGCAAGAAGTGCCCAAGTTAAATCAATCATGGAAAGCTTTCCAGGATCCAGGACAAAGGAGGATGACCAATCACAAAAGCCTTGCTCTGCCGCTGGACCATTCTGCCAGTTATCCTTCAGGAAGGAAATGAAACAGCATCATCATAGTAAGGAGAATGGAGCGGGGGCTGGGTGAAGGAGAGGAGAAGAAAGTCACTTGAATGGAATTTGAATTTCGAAATCAAGCCCCCAAAGCTAACTAGCCTATACTGATTTGTTTCTTTGGGTCAGTCCATTTATCCTAAGATATAAATAGAGGAACATAAAACCTTGATTTTGTTCTATCTCAGCCTTGGGCCCTGAGGGTCTTATTAGACCATACACTGTTGATGATTTAAAAAAAATATGCAGCCTCTAGCTGTGGAGACCTAAATGAACCAAGGCCTGCTTTGGGGCAAATCTTATATAAATCATCATCAAGAATGGAGGATAGCCTCCAGATCTGATGGACTGCAGGGAGGAGTAGTTGTTATCACATTGGCAAGCATATGTGTTATAAAACAGAGTTAGCAGGCACAAAGGGTGGAGTGTTGGATGTGCAGTCATGAAGACTTGAATTTGAATCCTTCCTCACATATCCACTGGCCGTGTGATTTTGGGCAAGTCACTTAACCTCAGACTCAGTTTCCTCATCTGTAAAATGAGGATACACCAACCACATAGGATTGTCGTGAAGATCAAGTGAGATACTCTATATTACAAACCTTAGCTATATACACGCTGTTGTTATGAATTTCTTGTATATATTAATGAGCATTTCTTTAAAGTAATTTTTTGATCTTGCCTCTCAGTAACCCTGCCAAGTATTTCAAGTCACTAACCTGGGTACATCCCGATGAATGAGAACCTGGGGAGTTGCACCTGTATATCCTTGGTTTATTTACCAAGAGGATTTAAGAACTTCTTTTCTTTTTGCCTTATTTGCCTTATCCTCTCCAGCAAGGCAACTTTCATTTGAAGCTACTCTGTGCCTGGCCTAAGACACTTGTTATGAAGTACTGCTCACTCTGAATTAAAGGTTATTTGCCAAGCCAGGAGAAATGGAGAGCCAGTGCATCTGAGTAGCAGAATAGTGATGGGCCAGGGGTTGAGAACTGTAATTTTTCCCATGAGGAAAATCTATAGTAGTAGGTTACAAGGATGAAAGACCAGATAAAACAGCTTGTAGGCTGGATTCTGGGACTTATTACCCCCAGTTTAAGTGGGATATTTAGAGTTTCTAGGATAAGATGGAGAGAAAACCTAGATAAGTTCCAGATGTGCGGGGGTTACAGGGTTCTGAAAGAGTTGACTTAGAATAGATTAGCTGACTCAGACAACCCCAACAGATTCTGAAGTCCTATGCAAAATAGTCCAACAGCATCACATACAGTGTCATCCACACTATTCCCCACAGCAACATTTTCTGTCTATATACCCTTATATTGAAATAGGAAACATTTATCAAAAATGTTACTATTATTGTTTTTGTAAAAAAAAACTTAATTTTTCTCCCTGATTACATGTAAAAATAATTTTTAACATTCTATTTTTTTTTGAGCTCCAAGCTCTATCCCTCCCTTCCTCTCTCCCTGAGATGGTAAGCAATCTGATATAGGTTGTACATATGCAATCAGAAATCTGTTACTACTATTACTTTTGGAAAGAGTATGACAATCAACTAACTGCCCTAAGGCTCCAACCCCCATCTCTGTAAACAGGTCAAAACTCTCTTTGAGACAACTCCCTTAGAGTTTTGTCTCTCTTCCATTAGAACAGAGGCTCCATAAGGGCAAGAGATGTCTCATTTTTGAATCTGTATCTCCAGCATCTAACAATGTGCATTACATAAAGTCAGTGCTTAGTAAATGCCCTTTCATTCATTAATCTATTTGTTCACTCATTCATACATGAAAATATAAGCACCTCCCCTCGGACTTAGAATTCTTCAAACACACACCCTTATCTACTTACGACAAATTTGAATTGGGACAGTGGGAGATTGAAGCTCCACGCTGTTGAAATACTTGGAGCTCTTCATCAGAGAGGTAGCAGCCATGAGCCATCACGGTCTAGACAGGAAAACAAATCACAGAAGTTTTACCTCTTAGTTGCTGTGATGTTAATATCTGCCAATTCAGCCCAAAGACATGGGTAATGAGTTCCTATTTTTATTATCGTATTGGCAAGAGTATGTATAAATTATTTGCACATTATCAATAAGGAATTTTTAAAGTAATTTTTTTTTGCTAAGTCTTGCCTCAAAGTAACTCTGCAGATTATGACAAGCAACTGAAGGCTTCTTTGTCTGTGAGATGATGGGGCAGGACCAGAGAATCTCTTAGCTTCCTCTGAGCTCTAAATTTTATGATCCAATTATCCCCACTGCTACAAAGTCAGGCTCAGTTATTAACCCCAAATCACAAAGTGAATTCCTGCAAGAATTGTGGGTTTTTTTTATCTTAAATGGAATTTTCTTTAAAAGAAAAAGGTCACTATTCAGCAGAACTATCTTTGAGGCCATTATAGAGTCATAATTTGATTTCATTTCTTCATTTTGCTTACTTTAGGCTCCAAAGATCTTGTGACGTGATGCCACTTCATGCTTTTAGCTGAAAATAATTAACTTTCTTTGAAGAAAAAAAGCAGCATGGATGGAATCTCTGATAACAGGCATCCCTTTTTTATTTAAAAGAAACCCTGCTCTATAAACCAGACCTTGTCTAGCATATGAAGCCTCTGCTTCTCTCTCCAGATTCTTGCCAAATCTGTAAGGTTTTCCAGAACAAGATCTTTCTCTTCAACAACTCTTAATAATTTTCAAAATAATTTTCTACTTTGAGCTGTCATGGTGTAGTGAGCACAAAAGCAGTTTCCACAATTTGCATGTAAAGAAACCATATATGCGAATTTGAAGTTTAATTTGTGAATCACATGAAAATAAATGTAAGAATGTAAGCAGGGTTTAATTGCATTTGCAACCTTTATGGTACTTATGCAAAAAAAATAGTCTTCCTCTTTCAGTGTTCATATTTCCATAAATCTGAAATTGCCACTGAGTTTTTGTTTTTACTGGCTGAGAAAATAAAGATTTGCTCTGTGGGTTAAACCACCTTTTTCCTTGTGGTTTAAAACACATTTAACCTGATTCTCTAAATTGGTCTAATGTTGAGGAGGTAAAAAAAAAACAACCCAGGTGTGGTTACTCAGAAGGTTCATTTTAATCCATTAATCAACAGACATGTATTTAGCACCTACTATATGTTAAACTAATAAATGCTGGGGATACAAAAAGAGGCAAAAGACAGTCCCTGCCCTCAAAGAGCTTACAATCTAATGAGAGAGATAACATGCAAACAAATATATACAAGCTACATACAATCCTGTGCAAACTGGAAATAATTAACAGAGGGAAGGCACTAGAATTAACTGGGGTTGGGGAAGGCTTCCTATAGAAGGTGGTCCCTTCCTGTAGAAGGAACTTAAAGGAAGCCAAGGAGACTAGTAGTTAGAGCAGAAGAGTTTACTATTCAATTAATTCCAGTAGCTCCAGGATCAAATATAAAATCCTCTATTTGGCTTTTAAAGCCCTTCCTACCTTTTCAGTCTTCTTACAGTCTAGCAACTCTGGCCTCTTTGCTACAAGACACTCCATCTCTGGCCTCCAGACATTTTCACTGACTGTTCCTCATGCCTGGAATGGTCTCCCTCCTCTCCTCATTTCCTTCGAGTTCCAGCTAAAATCTCATTCTACAAAAAGGCTTTCCCAAATCCCCGCTAATGTTGGTCTCTTCCTTCTGAGATTGCCTCCAATGTATCCTATATGGGTCTTGTTCAGATAGAGTTGTTTTCATGTTGTAGCACTAATTAGACTGTGAGCTCCTGGAATGTGACATCTGTTTTTGCCTTTGTATCCTCAGCACTTGGCACACAGTGCCTGGTACATAGTAGGTACTTAGTGAATGCTTACTGGCTTGATTTTTTCCATTTACATGGCTTTGAAGGGGGTATGAATAGCATGAGGGAAATATGTCTCACTATTCATTTAATATGTGCACACACATACTGACAATAAGTCATATCACCACTTCCATAACTGTACTTTGGGAAACAAAGGCTATACAGCCCAAAGAATATTAAATAACTTATATTTAAAATCTCATTATTGTAGTCAATCTTCCATTAGCTACATTAATGGCCATGACAGAAGCAATCTAAAACACAAGATAAGGAGAATTTTGCTTTTGATCTAAGTAACATGCCTTTTTTAAAACAACAGTAATTTAATCTAATATTCAAATTAGTTTAAATTCCATTAGAATATGCCAATAGTATAGAACTTAACATTTGCAGATAATCCTCATTTGGATTTTTGAGAACTGACTATATACCTATGCCACCCAACAAAAGATATTTAATTTCAGAACAATATGGAAAACATGTCCTTATTTTTAATAAAAACCATGGGTCTAAAAACGGCATCACAGAGCCTCACATTTACGTAGGATGTTAAGGTTTAAAATAAGCTTCCCTCATAGCAAGCCCGCAAGGTAGGTAGTTATATTATTATCCTTATTTTACAGATGGGAAAATTTAGTGTCAGAGAATTTAAATAACTTTTCCTCAATTATGCAGCAAGGAAACGTTAGGGCCAGGACTCAGGTTTTCTAAATCCAATGTTCTTCCTACTTTGCATGGTTTTATCTCAGCATAATTTTTTTTTTGTTAAGAATTATATCTTCATAACGGAGGAAACTGACTTGAGAAAATTTCAGGTCAAAGTGTCTTAATTTCCTAGTCTGAAGAACATAAATATTAAAAATGGTGAGGACCACAGTGTTTAAAGTTTTCAATACATTTAGTCTATATAAATACTGCCTCATAAATGTCACAGAAGTCTTTTACATTACCTTGTCTGTCAGGAGATTGTTTTTGTCATACACATCTGTGTAATTCTTATAATTAGGAAATAGCTTGTTAACAGCTTCAACTTCATCGGGAGTCTCACTTATGTGGCTCTATAAGAAATAAGATGGTATTTTCAGGGTTTTTTACAATATAGTTTACAAAATTACTCTTTCTGTACAATAATAGAAGGGATGATTTGGCCTTGAATACACAAAAGGGTTTTCTGCAAAGTCAGATGATGGAAATTATGGCCTTTCATAGCAAATGATCACTTGATGAGAACAAACTAAAATCTGTTCAAAATTGAACTCCAATCAAAAATTTTGAAATTCAGAAACTCATCAAAATAAGTAAAAAGTTTTCCCTAAAGATCAAGAAACCACATTTTTCTGATAATTGCCTGATCAGAGGTGAACAGACTCTGTGCTACTAAAGAGTTAAGCAGATATCAGAGAATATAGGTGACATTATTTAGTTGAACCAGGCATGGAACTAGGGGTCCATAGATATAGACGCTAGTCTCACTCCTTTCCTGAACATGTTGTGTGACCTTAGGTTAAGTTTCTTTACCTTTCTAGTTCTCATTTTCCTTATCTCTGAAATGATGACATTTATATGGTTCTATGGCCCATAAGTTCTTTTATTTAGTCCTTTCTGGGGAAATAGGCCTCACTCACTTGTGATAAGCTCCCTACCTTCTACCCAAACAACTCTCTCTGTTTGCCTTTCTCTAGGCCGCGAGACAACGTAAACCCTGCTTTGCACATTTCTTAGGAAGGAGATGGTTGTGCAGTCTCTAGACTGAAACTAGCAGTGGGTGTGTGTTATGGGCTAATAACCCAGTGAGCAGCCTACCAATTTCAAGAATGGTGTTGTGGCATCCCCCTCACCAGCAGTACTTATAGTGTGCATAGTTATATCAACGAAATAATGAGTGAGTAAACGAATCAATTAATTGCATTTTCATCAATGTGAGTAGAACTGTGGTAAATACTCTCTTTCAAGAGATTCCAAAGCAAAGGTGAAGGGGGTAAAAGGATAGGGAGAGAGGAAAGAGAACCAAAACTATTTATCTGTATTTTGACAGGTCAATGCTAATCCCTCTTCCAAAGCTATTTTGGTGCTTTCTCAAGGCGCAGATGTAGCAATGATTTGACGTTTGAAGTTCACCAACCGGATAGAATTGTGTAGGGTGTTGGAGACAACTCAGGTAACACAGCTCACAAAAATGGTAGTGTTCAATGCACAAAGATTAAAAAAGGAGAAGGGTATAAATAGTAGCCAAAGTTAACAGGTCTCAGAAAGGCCAGACTTTAAAAGAAAAGGCCATTATAAAGTGGTCAAGAATCCTTACACTGCCTTTGTCCTACCTGTCCTTTCTTGTAGCATTGTCAAATGACTCTTAAGTGGAGAAATTTTAGTACAGTGTGTAATTAAGGGGGTGGGGGGAGGCTCCCAATTTTACCACAGCTGTAAGCTTTTAAAAGTGTTTTATCTCAAAACTGCAGCAACTTAATGATAAAGCTGTAAAGTGGGTTTTTTTTTTGTTTTTGGTTGCTGCTGTTAAAATAAGACACTTTGAACAAAAAATTTTTAAATGCATTTTTGTAAGGTGAAAAATTAGTCATTTTAGCTTTTCAAACGGCAGTAAGTTTTCCCCTAAAAGAAGATTTGAGTGTGCTGGAAAAGTGTCGTGTAAAATACAGCAAAGAAAGGAATACAATAACAATCTAAGTCTTCCAAAGAGAATAGCTAAACAACCTCTCTTATGATCTGCCTCAGTGGATCATGAAAACGTCTTTATCTATAAGATCGTGGTGGATGTATACTTCAGGCTAACAGCTTACCTAACAGATCAACAACTCCAAGAAAAGCCTAGTGGGAGGAGGGATTCACATTTATGCAGTGCTTTAAGGTTTATGAAGCAGTGATGCCTTGTCAATACCTCCGTTTCCTCACCTGTGAGACAAGGGAGTTGAACTAGATGACTAGTAAGATTCTATGGGGCCCTGAAAGAATCAAGGACTAATCCCAGGATGAGCAGTCCAGAGACAGCAAGCAGCCACTGTTAGAGGTGAGACCATAAATACCTACCTGAATATGGAGTTTGTGGTCCTTGGCTATGTCACCAAGTTTATGCAACAAAGTCTCAGAGCAGGAAAGGGCAAAACGTGGTGTCACTACGGGCTTCACCCTAGTATACTGGAAAAAGCCAAAAGACATTTGATGTGAAAACATGAGGATTTGGCCCAAGAAAACAAACCCAAGCTTATTATTAAAAAATGAGAAGAGGCTGACTTTAGAGTCACATTGCTTCTTGCTTTTTCCTAGAGTTTTTAATTACAAACCTTGATTTTAAAATGTGTTTATAACACAGAGCTAGGCATGGATATTACTGAATTAACCATAAGGTATTAAGACATCTGAATTCAGTGACTCCCCAAATTTAGGCTGGTAAATATATTCTGGGTTGAAACCACTGATCTAATCAATTATTAGGTTTTATTTACCTAAACATGATTCGTTAAGAATAAGCTATACCCAAGGAATCTACTCATGAAAACCAAAATCAGGACAATGCTGCATAATCTTGGAACTCAAGTGATTATGATTTAAAGAAAAGTTGCTAGCTTTATTATCAGAGACATAATCATAAGTATGTTGTTTCATGGCATTACTTACTTCCTTTTTTAGCATTTCGTCAATAAACCTAAGGCAAAACAACAAACAGTAAATTAGGAAACGTAACAATGGTGATGGGTCCACATGCCAATTTTTATGCAAAAAAACCATCTAACCTCACACAAATTTTATCACTGATAATTAAAGAAAGACAAGTGGTAATTACTATGCTTTTTCGTTTGGAACCAAAAGCATGCTGAATAAAATCAAGTGAAAACATAATTATATATTCTAACGTCCACAGAAAAGCTCTTCTTCCTTTGGGCTGTTCATGAGTGTTTCCACAGCACTAAATCCATTCTAGTATTTTAAGCTCTATTTTTGGAATATTGCAAGACATGATTGTAACCAGAATGGCCTTTGTTTTCTTTGAGTGACTCAATTTATTTCAGTGAGCTTTATACTAGGTGCTAAGCCCCAGACCCAAACTCCATTAGGTATCAATGTAATCCATGTGGATGTGAACCTCCCAGGGTCCTAAGGGGAGGGGCCAACTCAAGAACCAATCACCAGAGCCTGAGCTCTGGTGATTCAGATGATGTTTAATGTCTGAAGCCCTATAAGAAGGGAGGAGAGAGCCATTGCTGGGAGCTCTGGAGACGGTGTTGATGAGGAGACTCCGGGCAGCTGTAGCTAAGGAGCCCTCCAGCTTGTAAACCCGGATGTTGAAACTTTGTTGAACTGTGGTAACTATCTGTTGGGACTTGAATCAGACAAAGTCTATTGATGTCTGTAATTTGCATTTTGTTTTGAAGTTCAGGGTGCTGGTTTTTTTCCCCTGAACTAACTGAATGATATTTGAATTAAAAGTGAGCTTGTCAACCCCTTCACCTTGCTTTCCTTAATTAAGCAGATCGAAAGAACCTGTGCTGTTGGCAGCTTTCTGGGTGTTGGCTGTGGGTGAATCTTATACCCCCACAGAAGCTGCCAGCCGGGTTGTTGACACAGTGATGTTCCACATACAAGATGGTAGTAGAGATTTAGTCATGTGTTGAGGCTTAGAAGTCAGAGGGCTTTCTACTTTCAATTCATAGTGGATAGCTACTAGTCAATTTCCTGGTGAATCTCTTCACAGTGACATAAGTTGGAGCAGGCAGTTGAGTAGAGAAGACCGGTAGAGGGAGCAAGCAAAGCCTGATGCAGGGTGGTAGGGCTAAGAAACCATGTTTGTAGTGAAGGGGCTGGTGATAGGTTTAGCTGCAGGTTGCAGACAAAGTAAATGAAGATGTTGGTGATGTAAATCAGAAACATGCAAAGTGAAGCCACCAGCTCTGGCTGCTACTTTCATATCTCTCTCCAGAGGGCAGCTAGGTGGTTCAGTGGATAGAGGGCCAGGCTTGGAGTCAGGAAGACTCATCTTCTTGAGTTCAAATCTGGTACTGTGTGACTCTGGGGCAAGTCACAACCCTGGATGCCTCAGTTTCCTCATCTGTAAAATGACCTGGAGAATGAAATGGCAAACTATTCCAGTATCTTTGCCAAGAAAACCCCAAATGAGGTCACAAAGAGTTGGATGCAACTGAAAGCAACGGAAATAACTTCATATACAAACACACACAGGATTTAACTCACTTTGATTGAATTCCATAGGCATTTATTAAGTGCCTAATGCATGCAAATTATGGAGCTAGAGTACTTAGGATATAAAGATTAAACCTCCTGCCTTCAAGAACTTAAACGGGGGTAGAGGGAGGGGTAAGATACAATATGTAGGCAGATAATATAAAATATATACAAAAGTATACAATGTATTTACTCAATTCAAGAATGATGTATGTATTGCAAGCATGGAATATATCAATGTATTAACAATAGCAGGACCTTGGGTCACAATTTACATGTGAAATTCACATGCCTAATAGCTGAAAAAGCCCTACACACTGTACGGCGTCATTGTACAGTGGTCACTGGTTTGCAAGGGTTATTCTAAGAGGACGTAAGTTCTGGGATGTTCTATCAAGCTAAATAGGTTTTGTTCACAAACCTAGAAATAAACAGTCCTTGTTATCCCATGACCAATCTTAAGTCCAGAAAAGTTCATCACTAGACAATGAAATATTTTTTTAAATTTTTTTCTTTTTTTTTTTTGCAGGGGGGAAGGCAGGGCAACTGGGGTTAAGTGACTTGCCCAAGGTCACACAGCTAGTAAGTGTGTCAAGTGTCTGAGGCTGGATTTGAACTCAGGTCCTCCTGACTCCGGGGCCAGTGCTCTACCCACTGCGCCACCTGGCTGCCCCCAATGAAATATTTTTGATCACAGAAACTCAAGAAGGGAGTTGAAAGTGCTGGACCTAGAGTCAGAAAGACCTGAGTTCAAATGGGGCCTCAGTCACTTACTTGCTCTGTGACCCTGGGCAAGTCTCTCTCTCTCAGTTCCCTCAATTATAAAAGGAGGAAACTAATAGTGTCCATCTCCTGGGATTGCTGTGAGGATTAAATGAGTTAATATTGGTACAGCACTTTGCAAACCTTAAAGTGCTAGATAAATGCTACTCATCATCATCACCATCATCATCATTATTATTATTGCAGTAAGAATAACTTCTTTCTAGGGGCATTTAGAAGCTTGCCATCCCCAGTTTTACCTGCTGTAACTGGAAAAAGAATTCTTTTGGGGAAGGACTGGGAAATTTTAGATTCCTGTAACATAAGTTAATTCTTGAAATGGCTTACTACTTCTATGTATTTTGAGAAAAAATATGTGAATCTCTTTTAGGCTTAGCCCTAAAGGAGATTTAAGTTAAAAGAACTTTCTTTTTGGGTGAATTCAATAAAATGATAGCCTTGACACATCATCAACGTATTGTGGTGACAACTCTTTGGGGAGACAGCTGTCATTTAGCAGACAGGGTGCGAGCTTCAGAAGTTTAAACAACAATAAAAACCCTGGGTTCAAGACCTGCCTCTGATTCATACTGGCAGTGTGACCCTGGACAAGTTACTAATTCCTCAATGCCCCAGGCAATCTTCTAAGAGTATGAATTGTAGATTAAGAGATGACTTGAATTAGGCAAAGAGAGTTTCTTCATCCACAGTCAATGAAATCATGGTATACCTATTACTTTGTCTACTATGGGCACTGGAATTAAGAAAATGTTGAGGGGATTGTTATGCAATCCATGAGTGTAAGAAATGGGAGGAGGAGTTTTGTTTCCACAGAACTAAAGGTGTGCTTCCCTGACCTCCCCCACCCCAGCTTTAGCAGAGACCAGGCCTCAAGGTCGGTCAGGTGGGAGGTCAGAGGCTTATAAGCATGTGCATGCTTTTTGAGAAGGCAGTCTGGGGAATTAGAGAGGCCAAACCCACTTGAACCAGTTCAAGCTTATCTAGGGTCTGGTCTTGGTCAAGAACCCAGGCCTAATTTGCATATGTTAAAGAGGGAAAGTAGGGGAAGTAAAAGAATATAGTTTAATCCTAAACTAAGACAAGGAAAATCTAATTAACTTCACTTTTACTTCTGTATCCATATTATCCTATTTATATAAACTGTATAACCTAGGAAAACTATGTAAAAAACAAAGATTGTAAACTAACCATGACTCTAGCAGGAGTGGAGGGAATGGTTACCCCTGCTCCTGCAGCTGTATCAGTGTGAGTGTTCCTGCAAGTACTACACCCGCTCTCCCGGGGAGTGTAATAAAATGCCTTCCTCTGCCCACTCTGGTCCTGAATTCTTTGGGTGTGAATGGGCAAATCACATGGATTTCCCTAAGGTCAAGTGAAGGGAAGCAACAGGCAGCGGAAGCTCACCAGGCTTACTCCTGGATCTTGTCTTGGGGTGTCCTGTGATTCCCCACTGCGGTGTTAAGAGGGCTACCACTCTGGATTCCCTTGGGGAATCCTGTGGTCTGCATGGCCTTCTTAAGGGGACATCACATGGGACTTCTGGCCCTGTCTCGGGAGCCTTGTGATCTTACTGCCATCCTAAGGGGCCATCACTTGGGTCTTCCTTAGGGTCTGACCCCTAGGAGGCCCTGTGATCCCCACAGATTTAAGGGATGGCTACCACTTGGTCTTCCTCTGGGAGTCCTGTGGTCTGTACAGCCTTCCCTAGGGATTATCACAGGGTTCTTCTTCAGGACTTTGGCCCTGCCTAGGAAGTCCAGTGATAGCCAAAACCACGTTTCTCACAATGAGGCACACCAATTTCATTAGAAAGCAGAAAATTATGCAGTCTGTTATAAAGTGGGGCAATACTACTCAGTTGTGGTTGAGTTTTTTTTTCCTTCCAGTTTTATAGATTTCAAGTATTTCTAAGACCTAGGCTTCCAAACATTTTAGTACACCTATAAAAGGCATGCTTAACAAATCGCACAAAGACCTCCCCCACCTCCTTAGAAACAGGTTGGTATGAAGGTACACTGACTTCAGCTATTTTATCTAAGCAAAATGAAGGACAGAGCTGCAGCTGCTTGTGTCCTTTAGTGTCTCATTCTTGCTTCTTATCAGGACTGAAAGACTTAGCTGCTAAAGGTGGAGGGTTCTGGCCTGGCAGGCAGATTTCTTTGATTCACCGATACCAACTATATTCAGAATATAACTCCCTTATCTGTCTCTTGTAGCTAAGAATAAACATTTTTTCCAACAAGTATATGATTCTTTTTATACAGCCACCTGTGTTTTATGAATAGCTATCTTTCTTTTCTTTGTTTCACACATCATTACTTTGAATAATGTCTAGCTTATGAATGCTACCCTAAAAATGTGCATATCAGAGAACTTATGTCAGGCTCAGGGTAGATTGCCAACCATCCTGCAATTTGCCCCCTGCCAGCTGGAAGAAATGGGCTACTTGCCCATAGACTTGCTACTCTTAGTTGACTCCTTATTGCTATTATCCATCCCTGACTTCAATAAGCCAGATTGGTGAGTGACAACCCTCTTTAGGTCCCTAAAAAAAATTCCACCATAAAACATATGGTTGTTGGTCAGTCGTATCAGTATTGTCTGATTCTTTCTGATCCCCACGAACCATGTTGTTCATGGGGTTTTCTTGGCAAAGATAATGGAGTGGTTAGCCATTTCCTTCTCCAATGGATTAAGACAATCAGAGATTCCCAGGGTCACACAGTAAGTTGTCTCAGGTTGAAGAAATTAATTTTGCGTTCTTTTTAATAACTCTATCTAATAAATAATTATTGAATCAAAATCAAGGTTTTTCCCCTCTTCTACCTACCTCCTCATCCAAAAATCAACTAGTGTGGGAAATCTCTCTTATAGATTTACCCAGGCCAACATCTTAACAGACAGTAAAAGAAATTCTAAGTTGGGGTTAATGGGTGGATTCCTGCTCATTGTGTTTGCTCAGATGGGTCTGGAGAAGTGCTGGTTCTCCCTTTTGTCTTAACAAGAGATACGGAAATTGATGTCTCTATCAGCCAAGTGACACAGAGTATAGCCCACCTCTCATAATAAGATCCATTTCCTTGTTGACCAATCGGAGTTGATTTTCATACTCAAGTGAACCCTTTTTTCAAAAGACTTTATAAATATCAAAGGTTCAAGAGGTTTGGTCTCTGTGGCTACTGAGAGGACATTGAGCCTCTTTTTGCTGACTGCTTTCTAGATGTAGTCAATAAAACTGATCTTAATTTACCCAGAAACGCGGTCTCTCAGGAATTTTTCAGTTGTCACAAGCCACATTTGAACTCAGGTCTTCCTGACTTCAGGCCCAGTGCCCTATCCACTGAGCTGCCTCACAATACATACAAAATACGCAACACAACACATATTATATACATACATCATATACACACATATTTATAAATAGATACACAAATACATACATACATATATGCACACTGAGCTGCCTTACAATATGTACACAACACATAACACAAGACATATACATACATATAACACATGTTTATAGATATATAGATGCACATATATACATACATATATGCACATACACACAATACAGAGACTTTATATATATACACAGAGATACACGTATATATGTAAATACACATATATGCAAGAATATATGTGTATACACGCAGAGATATACATACATGTGTGCCTAATAGATACACAGATGGATGGATAGATAGATAGATATTGAGAGGCTCCCCATCTTAAAACACCAGCATTTTACCTTTCTGTCTCTTTAACTGACTCCTCAGTGGTTTCCTTGTACTCTGGAACAGTGTCATTCATATCCATGCAAACTTTGCCCACAAATGCTCGCTGCCCAAATTTATCTGCAAAGTGTGAAGAGAGTAAAAAGTCAATTCGGGTTTCCTGCTTATAAAAAAATATTTAGCCCAAATCTTAACTAGTTCAACAATCCAAAGTTTGGGAGTCAGAAGACATGAGTTAAAATTTATTGTGTGACCTCAGGCAAGTTATTTAAGCTCTATGGGCCTTGGTTTCCTCATCTGTAAAATGGAGATGATCCCTGAACTACATATCCCATAAGGTGGCTGTGAAGCAACAAATGACATAATGCATTTAAAAGTGCTGTGTGAACTATAAAATACTAAATAAATTAAGCTATGTTTAATGTCCCAATTAAATTATCCAGATGTGGTAAGCAGCCTATGACTCTGAAGGGCATCTAAAAGGAGCGCTGATTATACTCTATCATTTCATGGTATACTCTATCATGGTACCTCTTTTTCTTCCCCTCTCAATTTACTGTTATAACTATTCTCTCACTTCTTTTTTCCTCTTCTTTTTCTTTCTTTTTATATAGGTTGCCAGTCAATTATCAATGACAGACTCAATCCCATGGATAGCAATAAAGAGGAGACAGTTAAATAACAGGCTGTATTCATGATTTTGATGGAATTTTAATTTCAACTAGAAAGCTAAAGAGACACAGAAAGGTATAATTTTTTTCCTAAAGTGTCTCTCTTTGTTATCTGAAAAAGTCTTCCTACTTTTATGGGGTGTTGTGAGAAAATTACTTTGTAAATATTCAGGTGCTCTATAAAATGAGTTATACTCGGGTCAGTTCAGTTCCAAAAACACTAAATGCTTACTATGTGCAAGGTATTATGACAGCTATTGTGGATACAAAGACAAAACTGGGGTGGGCAAGAGGGATACATCAGGGGTATGTAAGTCATTTTAAAACCTATTTTCTAGATACTAGATTCTGGATCCTGGAAAGAAAATCAGTGCAGAAGAGAGAAAGTGCTAATATCTGGGGGAGGAGGGAAAGAAGGAGGAAGGAGGATTGAGAAAATATTTCTAAAGGAAGTGATGCATGAGGACCATTTCTGATAGGAATACTACAAGGAAAATGCTTTGAAAGAAATTAGAGATCCTACAAAGTGCAGAGGGAGTACATTTCAGACATGCATGGGAGACCAACTTAGGCAAAGGCACAGGAGTGGGAGATGGACTGCCCTGTATAAGGGACAGCTAGTAGGCCAGTTCGAAAGAGCAGTGAGTAAAAAAAAAAAATTAAATTACATTAAAATTAAAAAATTTAAAAATGTGAATGCTGGAAGGGAAAAAATGCAAAATAAGCCAGGGAAGGGACATGGAGGCCAGACTATAAGGGCCTATTAAATGCCAGTTTGAGTATTTTATCTTAGAGGCAACAGGAAGTCATGGATTTCTATACTTTCAGTCTCTCACCCTTTTTTACAAGCTGCTGCTGGATTATATTTCTCAAAATATTGCTCCTCTGCTCAAAACCCTTCACTGGTACCCCATTTAGACAAATAAGGTCCAGGTTACTTAGCTTGACATTCTATGCCATCTACAATATGACCCCAACTGTTAGAAATACACTTGGCACAGAGGTTTAGGTATCAAGGGCAATTTATTATTATTGAGGAATCCAAAGGAGTTTGGCTTATGTTCCTGGCCAGGAGCAGACTCTGCCCTTCTTTAGGAAGAGGGAATGGGGAATACAGGAGCGAGACCAGCTTTATTCTGTTAGATTGATGCAGATTGAGGCAGCATCAGCTCAGTACCTCCCTTCAGATAATGGATTGGTCCATTCCCCTTTCGGTTTACAATCTTCCTTATATGCCCCTCACATGCACCTCCTTGGTATGTTCCCCCCACCCTCAACATACGTCCCATGTTCAAAAATGGCAGAAAACTCATCCCTGCGGGTGTGTAAAGTAATATTCAATTAGCCAATTAAGCATGCATGGTAGCCATTTGACCCAGTTCTCTCTTCAACGCTGACCATTATCTGGCTGGTTTAGGCCAGTTTTCCTAACATCCTGGATTTATGGTCTTTGCAAAACCATGAGCTTTATTCTGATTGGTTGGGCACATCTATCCTGGCTAATTTGTATTCCCTTCTTTGTTCCAGCTGACACTTCATTAATTATTCTGTGGAAACTTAACTTTCCCTAACTTTTACTAATCTCTCACACAACCTACCTCTCCAATATTCTTTCTCACTTCTCTCATACCCTTCAACTGTTCAAAGTGGCATCTTGTTTGTACCACACATCTTCACCTACAACATTCCCCTTGCCTGGAACGCCAACCCTGTGCGGCATATACAGAGTGTCCCAAAAGTCTTAGAAAAGTTTTAAGCTTTAATAACTTAGAAACTTATCAACAGCCCTAAGACTTTGGGGACAGTCTACACCATTATTATTCCAGATAAGGAAACTAGGGATTGGAGTACTTAAGTGGTTGGCCCAGGGTCAAACTGATCTTGTAGACAACAAATTCGAGGCTCTATCCATTACATTAAACATACTGCCTACTGGCAATACAAAGACAAAAGTAAAAACAAAATACGTACCATAATTGCTACAGGTGTGCCAATGATTTTTCAATTGCCAAATCTAATGGCCTTTTTTCAATCCTCATCTTTCTTGATCTCTCTACAGCATTTGACACAGTTGACCATCCTTTCCTTCTGAATACTTCTCTGAGTTTTCATGACACTGCACTCTCTTGGTTCTCCCTCCTCTGTTTGACCACTCCTTCCCAATCCCCTTGCTAGATCTTCATCCATAGCAAGCCCACTTACCATGATTGCTCCACAAGGCTTTGTCCTGAGCTGGCTTCTCCTTTCGTTTTATACTGTCACTTGGTGAGCTCATCAGCTCTCATGGGTTCAATTAACATCTTTATGCAGGTAACATTCAGATCTAATGATCTAGGACTAGCCCCTATTCTGCATCACCAACTGTTCACTGGACATTCTGAATTGGATGTCTTCTAGGCATCTCAAATTTACCATATCCAAAACAGAATTCATCATCTAAACTCCTCTGGCATTTAAAATTCTTCATAACCTAGTTCCTTCCTGTTGTAAGAGGGCTAGGGCCACGAGGGGTTATTGAGCCTTTCAAGGGGTCTGAGAAAGCAAAACTATTTTCATAATATTAAGATGTTTGAATTTCTAGTATGGTAAATGTCAAAAGACATAATCCATGTAAACAAAACTCTTTGGGAGATCCTCAACAATTTTTAAGAGCGTGAAGAAGTGCTGAGACCAAGAGTTTGAGAATGCTGATCTCCTCCAAAACCATGACTGCTTTATACAATGCCAATCCACATGGTCGACTAGTAAGCCTGCTTCCAGGTATGTGCAAAAGAGTGACCCCCCCCCCACTTTAGAACTTGCACAGGTATCTTTTGACCATTTCCTGATAGTTTACTGTATGGTGCTGAAAAGCATTTATATTGTCTGCTAAGCTAGAAATGAGGTATGTACAAAGGTCTGAGCAGGAAATCTCTTGTTCTCCTCGATAGCTTTTGATTAGGAGCATCTTCAATAAGCCTCCAGGTAGAGAAAGAAGCCATTCCTATGAACACATGGCTTCTTTATTCCTCTTATTTTCCTTCTTTCCTGATAATAGGTAAATAAATATACTGATATGGAGTGCCAAGGCAACAAGTGACACTAGGAAATCCACTGACAACCAGAGTCCTGGATTGCAGGGTGGAAACAGTAGCAGGATATGGTAAGGAGACAGCCTTGAGGAATGACACACCTAATCCAGCTCAGCAAACAGTGACTACTCAACTGACCACATAATTCCCAGAAGTGAGTTTTTGGGGAACTCTGCCAAGTTGCTCTTTGGCCACATGTATTTCCTCTATTCGTGTTTCAGCACTTCTGTACTTCAGGTATGAGCCTACTCTCACCAGGAATTGATTGAGTGGGTAGAAGGGAGAGTATGCCTCCTTGTTTTTTTTGGGGGGGGTGGCAACTGTGTTTTGATTCTTGCTATATCTTCTCAGTAAATGTACTTTTGTAAAAGTTGATTAATGTTGTTGGTTAACTGATATTGATGAGATATTAATTGGTTGGATAATATTGAGGAGCACACTAATGGGGGCTCATGAAGGAGTAGTAGCTCAAAAAACTGCTCACTATGTACCTGACCTACTAGTTCCAGTGTGTATTGGAAGAATGAACCCAAAACCTGTGCCACACTATCTTTCTTACTTTTTTTACATATTATTCTCCTCCACACACTCTTTGGAATAACCATACCAGCCTGCTTGCCGCTCTTTACATATAATGCTCTATCTTCCCTCTTTATGCTTTGGTCTTATGGTACAATGGAAAAGATGGTGAGTTGGAGTCAAAAGCCAGATTCAAATCCTGACTCAGTCACTTTCCCATGAGATCTTGGGTAATCACTTGACCTCTCAGGATCTTTCCTCACCTGTAAAATGAAGGGGTTGTCCAAGATGGCCTCTAAGGTCCCATCCCACCTTCAACCTATCATCTTTTGATCCTTTGCACTGGCTGTCCCCTATGCCTGGCATACATTCCTTTCTCATTTCTGCCTTTTAGAATATCATGTCTTCCTTCAAGACAGCTCAAAACCCACAATTCCTGGTTTTCTCAGCAGCTAGCACCTTCCTCTAAACTTACCTTCCAATTTAATCCATATATTGTTTATACCTTTTTATGCACATATTGTCTCCTTCCTTCCAATGAGAACTTTTTTTAGACAAAGACTTTTTTGCTTTTTCTTTGTATTCCCAGCGCTTAGCATAATGTATGGCATATAGTAAGCACTTAAGGCTTATTGACTGATTGTTTAGAGAAAGAAGTGTTTACCCAGAGTGTCCAAGAAAGACTCGGAATGGGTGAAAAGATTTAGAGTAAATAAGGAGGAAGTGCTCACACAGAGTGGTGAAGAAAGACAATGAAGAAAGGATAAGGGATGGAAACCACTTCCCTTACCCGAACCTTATCTTCCATTCAAAGTCCTCCTTCACCACCCAGAGTGAGAACTTCCTCATGTGATTGCCAGTTGTGCTGGCAGAGGAGATAGAGCACAGGACCTGGAGTTAAGAAGATAATCCTGTCTCTAGCACTTACTATCTGGGTGACCCAGGGCAAATCACTCAACTGCTCCCCATCTCTAGTTTCTTGGAGGAAGCACCTACAAGTCACAAAGGACTGTTGTGAGGATCAAATAAGATGATGTAATGAAAATCTTGGCAAATCTTACAAGTGCTGAGTAAATAACAGTGATGGTCCTTACCTTGACGACTATTCCTTATACCCAGCAAAAGCTTAATAATGAATATTTGTCAAACTGATTTGAATGCATTTAGCATTCAGTATTGTATTACTTTGTGCTATTACTCAACTTTTTCTGAAGAGTCCTCCCAGTCCTCCCAAGTAGCCATAAAAACCTCCAAGAGGAGGAAGGGTTCTTAGAGAAAGGATATTCCAACCTCTAACATAGTCTCTTTGCAGATATTCAATAAATATTTATTGATGAAGGTGGAGCTGCTAGAAAGATTTGTTTAGGCAATTAAAAATGCTTCTAAAATTCTCACCTGAGAAAATTTGAATTTGATGGCACATAACCCTTAGACTCAAAAGCCACAAACATAAAATAAGTTAAAAAAAATAGGGACTATACACATATAACCTATATCAGACTGCTTATTGTCTGACATGGGGTGGGGGGGGGGGAAGGAGGGTGTAACCAGAATGGCCTTTGCTTTTTTTTGAGTGACTCAATTTATCTCAGTGAGCTTTACTAGGTGCTAAGCCCCAGGCCCAAACCCCATTAGGTGTTAACGTAATCCATGTGGATGTGAACCTCTCAGGGTCCTAAGGGGAGGGGCCAAATCAAGAACCAATCACCAGAGCCTGAGCTCTGGTGATTCAGATGATGTTTGATGTCTGAAGCCCTATAAGAAGGGAGGACAGAGCCATTTGTGCAGGGCTCTGGAGATGGTGTTGATGAGGAGACTCCGGGCAGCTGTAGCTAAGGAGTCCTCCAGCTTGTAAACCCAGATGTTGAAACTTTGTTGAACTCTGGTAACTATGTGTGGGATTAAATCAGACAAAGTCTGTTGATGTTTGTAATTTGTTTGCATTTTGTTTTGAAGTTCAGGGTGCTGGATTTTTCCCCTGAACTAACTGAATGATATTTGAATGCTGAATTAAAAGTAAGCTTGTCAACCCCTTCACCTTGCTTCTCTTGCTTAAGCAGATCAGAAGAACCTGTGCTGCTGGCAGCTTTCTGGGTGCTGGCTGTGGGTGAATCTTATACCCCCACAGAAGCTGCTAGCCGGATTGTTGAAACAGAGGGAGAGAATTTGGAACTCAACATTTTTTAAAAACGAATGTTAAAATTGTTTTTACATGTAATTAGAAAAAAGAGAAAATACTATTTAAAAAAATACCCCCCAAAATCATAGGAACTCAGAATATTAATTTAATGAACTACAAGAAATGTAACTCTGAGGTTCTTGCAGTTAACATCCAGGACTCTTTTCACGTACAAATCCCAGCCAGGGTGAAGATGTCAAAAACTGGTCTGAGCTGGCCACTTCTGCACGACATACCTTGTCACACTCTGAACTGCTCACCTGTGATGTCAGCAAGGCGGAGGGATGCGTCAGTGTGGATCGTTCCAAAGTAGCATGCCGTGGTTGTACCATTCTTTAGAGTTCTCCTCTAAAAATAGAACAGAAAAACCAAGGTTCACTTGTGCCCCAAAAAAACTCTGTGGCAGAAAGTTCTGAAAGCTTAATTCTAATCTGGAGCTGATTTCTTGGGAGGTAGAATTTAACCAGGGTGATAACGGAAACATATTGTATATTCTGCAGGGAAATTATGTACTACTACCTCCTTGATTTTATTTCCTTCACCCTACACTGCTCAATAGTTCAGATTTTATAAGATGTCTTTTTAATGAATCTCATATTTAGGGCTGGGTAATAATTTCCAAACTATGCTAAATTTAGGTATGAAAAATCTAAATTTTAACATCTCTACACAAAATGTATCCAGTAAGAAACGATTCACCTGAGGGAATTCATCTTTGGTCATAACTGATCAGTTGTGTGGAAAAGGACTTTGGACTAGGTTCTAGGTCCAGCTTTGCCATTAACTTGCTATATGATTTTGGACAAAGGGGACTTAACTGTGGAAGAGGGGGAAGACCATGGACTCTAGCAGACCTGAGTCCAAATCCCACCTCAGGCAATTACTACCCGTGTGAACTTGGGCAAGTTGCTCAACCTCCCTGGGCCTCAGTTTCCTCATCTGTAAAATGAGCTGGAAAAGGAAACCACAAACATCTGTATAATTAATGACCTTACAATAAAATTTTTCTTTCATCACTGCAGAATCACTGTCATAGGGGAGAAATCTTTTCTAATATCCTTCTTCCTCCCTCCCCCGTCCCAAGTTCTTCCCTCTCTAATCTTAACACAAGGCAGCTAGGTGGTGCAGTAGACAGAACACTGGGCTTGGAATCAGAAAGGATCATCTTCATGAGTCCAAATCCAGTCTCGGACACCTACTAGCTGTCTGACCCTGGGCAAGTAACTTAACCCTGTTTCTCTCAGTTTCCCCATCTGTAAAATGAGCTGGGGAAGGAAATGGCAAACCACTCCAGTATCTTTGCCAAGAAAACCCCAAAATGGGATCACAGAGAGTTGGACACAACTGAAAACAACTAAACAGTAACAAACAAAAAAAAATCTTAACACAGAGAGGCCTGTACTCATCCCAGCTCAAAAAATTTGAAGGGATTCCCACCTATGGTATAAAACAGAACCCCCTTGGCTTGGGACTTAAAGCTCTTCACAATCTGGCTCCAACCTACCTTTCCACCCTTCTTCATACTGTTCCCCTTCATCTGTTCTACAATCCAGGAAAACCACCCAATTAGCTATTCCCGAACATCACCCCGCCCTTGTTTTTTTAGCTTTTTCTTTTTCACAGACCATTGAGCAATATCATGGAGCTGCAGAAGAGCCAGAGGAAAAAAATCAAAGAAGTGCATCTGTAAGGCCTTTGTTAAGTAACATGAACCCACGGAAGCCAGTATGTTATAGAAAGAGTATTAGACTGAGTCAGCAGACCTGGGCTCTTGTCCTCGTCCTCCCACCTACTGGCTGAGTCACCTTAGAAAGTCATTTGACTTCTCTGAGCGTCAGTTTCCTCACGTGTAAAATCGGTGCAATTAGGCTAAAAGATTTCTTTTTTTTTTAAATTTATTTATTTAACATATTTGGTTTTCAGCATTGATTTTCACAACAGTTTGAATTACAAATTTTCTACCCATTTCTACCCTCCCCCCCACTCCAAGATGGCATATATTCTGGTTGCCCTGTTCCCCAGTCAGCCCTCCCCTCTATCACCCCCCTCCCCTCTCATTCCCTTTTCCCTTCCTTTCTTGTAGGGCAAGATAAATTTCTACGCCCCATTGCCTGTGTATCTTATTTTTTAGTTGCATGCAAAAACTTTTTTTTTTTTGTTTTTGAACATCTGATTTTAAACCATTGAGTTCCAAATTCTCTCCCCTCTTCCCTTCCCACCCACCCTCCCTAAGAAGTCGAGCACTTCAACCTAGGCCACGCATGCATCATTATGTATAACCCTTCCACAATACTCATGTTGTGAAAGACTAACTACATTTTGCTCCTTCCCAACCCATCCCGCTTTATTGAATTTTCTCCCTTGACCCTGTCCCCTTTCCAAAGTGTTTGTTTTGATTACCTCCACCCCCATCTGCCCTCCCTTCCATCATCCCCCCCCTCCTTTTATTTTTTTTTAATCTTCCTCCCTCTTCTTTCCTGTGGGGTAAGATACCCAACTGAGTATGTATGGTATTCCCTCCTCAGGTCAAATCTGATGAGAGCAAGGTTCACTCATTCCCCCCTCACCTGCCCTCTCCCCTCCTCCCACAGAACTGCTTCCCCTTGCCACCTTTATGCGAGATAATCCGCCCCATTCTATCTCTCCCTATCTCCCTCTCTCAGTATGTTACTCTCTCATCCCTTAATTTCATTTTATTTCTTTTAGATATCTTCCCTTCATCTTCAACTCACCCTGTGTCTGCTCTCTCTCTTTTACATATATATATATATGCATATACATATATAAAAACACACACATATATATATACCTACATACACATGCATACATATACACCTACATACATACATACACATTCACTTATATATATGCATAAACATATATATATATATGCATATTCCCTTCAACTACCCTAATACTGAGGTCTCATGAATCATACACCTCATCTTTCCATGTAGGAATGTAAACAAAACAGTTCAACTTTAGTAAGTCCCTTGCAATTTCCGTTTCTTGATTACCTTTTCATGCTTCTCTTGATTCTTGTGTTTGAAAGTCAAATTTTCTATTCAGTTCTTGTCTTTTCACTGAGAAAGCTTGAAAGTCCTCTATTTTATTGAAAATCCATATTTTGCCTTGGAGCATGATACTCAGTTTTGCTGGGTAGGTGATTCTTGGTTTTAATCCTAGCTCCATTGACCTCCGGAATATCACATTTCAAGCCCTTCGATCTCTTAATGTAGAAGCTGCCAGATCTTGGGTTATTCTGATTGGGTTTCCACAATACTCAAATTGTTTCTTTCTGGCTGCTTGCAGTATTTTCTCCTTGACCTGGGAGCTCTGGAATTTGGCGACAATATTCCTAGGAGATTTCTTTTTGGGATCTATTTGAGGAGGTGATCGATAGATTCTTTCAATTTTTGCCCTGTGGCTCTAGAATATCAGGGCAGTTCTCCTTGATAATTTCTTGAAAGATGGTATCTAGGCTCTTTTTTTGATCATGGCTTTCAGGTAGTCCAATCATTTTTAAATTATCTCTCCTGGATCTATTTTCCAGGTCAGTGGTTTTTCCAAGGAGATATTTCACAATGTCTTCCAATTTTTCATTCCTTTGGTTCTGTTTTATAATATCCTGATTTCTCATAAAGTCACTAGCTTCCACTTGCTCCAATCTAATTTTTAAAGTAGTATTTTCTTCAGTGGTCTTTTGGACCTCCTTTTCCATTTGGCTAATTCTGCCTTTCAAGGCATTCTTCTCCTCATTGGCTTTTTGGAGCTCTTTTGCCATTTGAGTTAGTCTGTTTTTTAAGGTGTTGTTTTCTTCAGTGTATTTTTCAGTATTTTTTTGGGTCTCCTTTAGCAAGTCATTGACTTGTTTTTCATGGTTTTCTCGCATCCTTCTCATTTCTCTTCCCAATTTTTCCTCTACTTCTCTAACTTGCTTTTCCAACTCCTTTTTGAGCTCTTCCATGGCCTGGGACCAGTTCATGTTTTTCTTGGAGGTTTCTGTTGTAGGCTCTTTGACTTTATTAATTTCTTCTGTCTGTATGTTTTGGTCTTCTTTGTCAGCAAAGAAAGAATGCAAAGTCTGAGACTGAATCTCGGTGCGTTTTCACTGCCTGGCCATATTCCCAGCCAACTAAGTTGACCCTTGAGTTTTTCAGTGGGGTATGACTGCTTGTAGACTAATGAGTTCTAAGTTCCACGTTTGGGGGGGAGGTGCCAGCTCTGTCAGACCCGCACTACTCCTTCCCCAAGACCCCCAGTCCAGACTGGGCTTAGATCTTCAGCAGGCTGTTGCACTCCTGCTCTGATCTGCCACTTAATTCCTCCCACCAGGTGGGCCTGGAGCCGGAAGTAACAACAGCTGTAGCTGCCCCACCTCCACTGCCCCCGGGGCTGGAAGCCAAACCATGAACTCCTTCCACTCCCGCAGCTCTTCCCACTAACCTTCTCCGCAGTCTTTGGTGTTTGTGGGTCGAGGGGTCTGGTAACTGCAGCAGCTCACATATTCAGGGTGCTAGGGCCCCCTCCGCCTGGCTTCTGGTCTGGATGGTCCACGCCGCTCAGGCTGGGCTCTGCTCCACTCCGTTCCCAGCTCCCAGCTCCGAGCTCCGTGTGAGATAGACCTCACCCAGAGACTATCCAGGCTGTTCTGGGCTGGAGCCCTGCTTCCCTCTGCTGTTCTGTGGGTTCTGCCGTTCTAGAATTGGTTCAGAGCCATTTTTTATAAGTTTTTGGAGGGTCTCGGTACAGAGCTCACACTATTCCCTGCTTACCAGCCGCCATCTTGGCTCCGCCCAATCAGGCTAAAAGATTTCTAAGATCCTTTTCAGTCCCAAAATGCTGATTCCTTTTGATTGAATATGATAGACTATAGCATGCATATATGATACTTACAACCACTCGGGTGTAGACTTCTTCAGCAAAATCCTTGTTGCTGAATTTGTTTTCTGTTGGAAAAGTATAATTTGTTAACCACTCCAGGAGAGGGAGATCCACATTACTTCCGGCAAACACATACTGTGGCGCGTGGATATGTGTATCGACCAGTCCGGGAATGAAGAATTCACTGGAAATTAAGATGAGAGAAAACAGGTTAGCTGCACAAGAAGTTGTTTTCCATATCCTTCCAGATTCTCCTCCAACAATATCCTAACAGCTTCATTGATGACCCAATCACTGAGATATGAAATCGTCTATATCAACGTGGCCTCTATTGTTAGAAGAGCTTAAAGTGAGGCTATGTAGAAAGAAAGACTATAAGGCGAGCAAAGGAGATATCAAAGAAAAGCAGGATAAGAAAATCTGAGAAGAGATTACTTTCATTCAGGAGTGAGTGTGGAGGAGAATCAAGACTTCATGGAAGAAGCGGCACCTCACCTCGAGGCTGGATTTCAACAGGTAGAGAGGTGGAGGGAATGTATCTGATCATGAGGATGCCCTATGCAAATGAATGGAGGTGTAAGAGTGACAAAGTGAGATGGGTAATAGCAAAGGAGGTAACAGCATATACATATATAGTACTTCAAGTTTACAAAGTGGTTTACATACTTTATGTCCTATTATCCCCATCTATACAACCCTATGAGGAAGGTAGTAGAAATATTATTTCTAATACTGAAGGTTAAGTAACTTAAATAGTAAATGATGGAGTAGAGATTCACACTTTGGGCTTCTGACTCCAAATCCAGACCTCTGTTCACTTCCCCACTGCCATACACCACAGCTAACCACCTGGAATGTAGATTACATGAATAGGAGTAGTGTGAAATCAGGATGGAAAGGTAGGTTAGGGCCAAATCGTGGAGGCCTTTAAATACCATAACTGTTGTTCAGTTGTGTCTGACTCGTCGTGACATCATTTGGGGTTTTCTTGGCAGAGATACTGGAGTGGTTTGTCATTTCCTTCTCCAGTTCATTTTACAGATGAGGAAACTGAGGCAAAAAGAGTTAAGTGATTTGCCTAGGATTACACAGCTATTATGTGTCTGAAGTTGGATTTGAACTCACATCCCTCCTGACTCCAGGCCCAGGGTTCTATCCACTGCGCCACCTAGTTGCCTGAAATGTCATGACAAGGAGTTTAAGTTTTATCCTGTCAGCAATAAAGAGCCACTGTTTAGTGGTTTTTGAGGATGAAATGTAAAACAGTCAACCCTGGCCAAAACCCTGTAATGACTTCCCAATACCAGGAAGATAAAGTAAAAAGCTCTTGAATTCTAATATTTTAAAGCCCTGAAGAATTTTCTTCCATTCTTATTTCGTAAATTTAGAGCTGGACGAGACCTCTGAAGCCTTCTCGCTCAACCCCCTCATTTTACTTATTTATTTTTTGTTTTTGTTTTTTTTTTTTTGGCAGGGCAATTGGGGTTAAGTGACTTGCCCAAGGTCACACAGCTAGTACATGTGTGAAGTGTCTGAGGCTGGATTTGAACTCAGGTCCTCCTGACTCCAGGGCCAACGCTCTACTCACTGCGCCACCTAGCTGCCCCCGAACCCCCTCATTTTACAAATGATGAAACTGAAGCTTAGGTGACTTAAGATCACATTGGCATTAAGGATGAGAAGCAGAATTTGAACTCAGGGCTTCTAACTTCTGGGCTATTCTCCTTCCACTGTACCAAACTGCCTCCCTACTATACCATGGGCTGGCGACTCCTTATTCTCATTCTGCCCTCTCCCGCCTCCTGGCTTCTTTGCCATGCTTCTCATGCATAAAAAATTTCTCTCCTCTTCTCTCTATGTCCATTTTTTGACAGTCTTCTCCTCTTTTCTTTCTTGAAACTTTCCTGATGTCGGTAGCAAAAGTGATTCCTTCCTTCTTGAACCATTACAGATCATTCCCCACCTCTCCGGTGCAATTAATCATTTTCCAACTTCCCTGATAGTTATTTATGTACTTCACTCATCCCCTCCACTAGACTGTAAGGCATGTAGGGGCTGAGCCAGTGCCATTTTTCATCTTTATCTTCCTAGCACAGCGGCATAATAAATACATGTTGAATTGAAAACATGTGACTAATAATGAGATTCTATTTCACAAAACAAACCACCTGAAGGCAACGAGCACAGTCCTGGCCATGCACTATGGCCATCAACTGATCTATAATCTCATCGATGCAGGTTCTCCTGCCAATAGTATACACTCAAGCCATCCACACCTTGGCTTCTTATGTGACTCTTGAACACAAGCTCCCATGAATCCTCCACGGAGGGCCCACCCAACAAGCTGAGGGTCTTTCTACTGAAACAGCACATGGGAGGTGTTTTATCCTTCCCTTCTGCTACATGACTGCCTTTTCAGATCATCTCTCTGATGATACTTCTACATCATTTTGTGTATGCAATTTGTAACATATACAGTACACACATCCATCCACATGTGCCACTCTTACATGACTCCTATCACACCCATTCTCCCCCACTGATAGTATGTGTATTTATAAAAGAATGTGCTCAGATTCTACCTCCCCTATTTCATTATAAATGTCTTTGAATTAAGTGTGTCCTCTGGTTGACTAGAAAAAAGTAAACACATCAGTGACAGCCATTTCAGTTATGGTTTTGTGATATTACCTGTTTTGAAGTCAAATAGCATTATTAGAAGAGTACTGGTATTACAAAGGTAAGATTTTTCTTTTGAGGAAAAGGCTGAAGTCATTGAAAGCACTTCACACTTCCCCAACTGTAACATTCTTCTTCTATTCAATTCTGGGTCCAGTTCATCACCTATCTCTAGTGTCTATCCTAACTCGACAGCTCTAAGGGATACCCATCAAAATGTATAGCATCATTTAGGCATAGGTGTTCTTTTATCCATTTGGTTTTTCCAGTGTGAAAAAACTAGAAGAGTGTTTAAATATACTGTTTTGATTGATTGTGGATTTCATTTAGGAGGCTCTTCAATGTTCCAGGGATTGGTGAAATTACCACATCACCTGCAAATGGAAGTATTTGGAGATTTTCACAATCTACAGGAAATCTCTCTTCCATTTGGGATGAGTATGTCTCCCTCTTCTATATTTCATTTGATATTCATAGTCAGAGGACCATCAAAATTCAAATAACTGGTGTATCAAAGGAAAGCTGGATGATACTAACATAAGCCCAGCAGACATTTTATTGAAGGAGAGTCTTTAAGGGAGCATTTTGTCCTACTAAACCAAATATTTAAAAGTCAAACAGTAAGCGTACTGGGATCATGTACAGAGTGTACCTTGAAGGCAATTATGTAACTATAAAGACATTCTCTGTTGCAGAATACTCTTTGAGAAAGCCTCCCTCTTTCCTTCTCATATTTTCATCAAGGATGACCTCAATTTGTATATAAATTCTCTCAAAAATTTTATAGAGATCAAAAAGTAAGCTTGTAAGTCAATAGTTCTTTTTTTAAAAAATTAATTTATTTTTAGTTTTCAACATTCACTTCCACAAGATTTTTGAATTCCAAATTTTGTCCCCATCTCTCCCCTCCCCCTACCCCAAAACAGTATACATTCTGATTACCCCTTGCCCCCATCTGCCCTCCCTTCTATCACATTCCCCCCTTATCTTATCCCCTTCCCCTTGTATTTTCCTGTAGGGCAAGATAGATTTCTATACCCCATTGCTTGCATATCTTATTTTCCAGCTGCATGTAAAAACAGTTTTTAACATTCATTTTGAAATCTAGGAGTTCCAAATTCTCTCCCTTCTTCCCTCCCCACCCACCCTCATTGAGAAGGCAAGCAACTGAATATAGGTTATACATGTGTAGTCATGGAAAACACTTCCATAACAGTCACGTTTGTGAAAGACTATATTTCCCTCCATCCTATCCCACCCCCCCATTTTATTCTATTCTCTCCTTTGACCCTGTACTTCCTCAAAAGTGTTTGCTTCTGGTTACCCCCTCCTCCCATTTGCCCTCCCTTTTATCACCGCACCCTTCCCCCCTACTTTCCTGTAGGGTAAGATAGATTTTCACACCCAATTGAGTGCGTATGTTATTCCCTCCATAACCAAATCCAATGAGAGTAAGGTTCACTCATTCCCTTTCACCTCTCTCCTCTTCTCCTCCATTATAAAAGCTTTTTCTTGCCTCTTTTATGTGAGATGTTTTACCCCATTCTACCTCTCCCTTTCTCCTTCTCCCAGTACATTCCTCTCTCACCCCTTTATTTTATTTTTTGGATATTATCCCTTCATATTCAACTCACCCTGTGCCCTCTATCTATCTATCCCCTCCAACTACCCTAATACTGAAAAAGGTCTCATGAATTACAGATATCATCTTTAAATGCAGGAATGTAAACAGTTCAACTTTAATAAGTCCCTTATGATTTCTCTTTCCTGTTTACCTTTTCATGCTTCTCTTGCAAATTTTCTATTCAGCTCTGGTCTTTTCATCAAGAATGCTTGAAAGATCTCTATTTCAATGAATGTCCAGTTTTTCCCCTGAAGTATTATACTCAGTTTTGCTGGACAGGTGATTCTTGGTTTTAATCCTACCTCCTTTAATCTCCGGAATATCATATTCCAAGCCTCCAATCCCTTAGTGTAGAAGCTGCTAAATCTTGTATTATCCTGATTGTGTTTCCACAAAAATCAAATTGTTTCTTTCTGGCTGCTTGTAAAGTTTTCTCCTTGACCTGGGTACTCTGGCATTTGGCTACAATATTCCTAGGACTTTTATGTTTGGGATCTCTTTCAGGAGGTAATTGGTGGAATCCCTCAATTTCCATTTTCTCCTCTGGTTCTAGAACATCAGGGCAGTTTTCCTTGATAATCGCTTGAAAGATGACATCTCGGCTCTTCTTTGATTATGGCTTTCGGGTAGTCCAATAATTTTTAAATTATCTCTCCTGGATCTATTTTCCAGGTCACTGGCTTTTCCAATGATATATTTCACATTGTCTTCCATTTTTTCATTCTTTTGTTTTTATTTTATAATTTCTTGATTTCTCATAAAGTCATTAGCTTCCATTTGCTCCATTCTAATTTTTTAAGGAATTGTTTTCTTCAACGAGATTTTGGACCTCTTTTTCCATTTGCCCAATTCTGCTTTTTAAGGCATTCTTCTTCTCACTGGCTTCTTGGACCTCTTTTGCTATTTGGGTTAGTCTATTTTTCAAGGTGTTATCTTCTTCAGTAATTTTTTTTGTATCTCCTTTACCAAGCTGTTGACTCATTTTTCATGATTTTTTTGCATCACTCTCATTTCTCTTCCCAATTTTTCTTCTACTTCTCTTACTTGATTTTCAAAATCCTTTATGAACTCTTTCATGGCCTGAGACCAATTCACATTTTTCTTGCAGACTTTTGATGTAGGAGCCTTGACTTTGCTGCCTTCTTCTGGTTGTATGTATTGGTCTTCTTTGTTATCAAAGTAAGATTCTATAGTCTGATTTTTTTCCTGCGGTTTGCTCATTTTCCCAGCCAATTACTTGACTTTTTTAGCTCCTTGTTAAGGCAGGACTCTGATTCCAATGTGGAAAGTGTACTGTCCCAAGCTTTAGGGGTTTTATGCAGTCATTTTCAGAGATATTTCTAGGGACCTTTAAATTTTCAGTTCCTCCAAGGTGATATGATCAAAGGAGAAGTATTTACTCTTCTCCTAGTCTATGCATGACCACAGGCACTCTTTCCTGCGTTGGAACTGTGAGGAGGATTCCCTCTCTATGGCTGCCACAAACTTCACCATGTCAGAGTTCCTCCTCTCCCCAGGACCACCACCCAGGACTGCAACCCCAGATCAAAGCAAGAGAATCCTGCCTCAGAGTCAGCAAATAGATCCCTGAAAGCCTCCTCTGATCAGCCACTCGATTCTCCCCACTGTCTGTGGGCTGAGAGCTCCAGGAGTGGCTGCTGCTGCCACTACCTCTGCCGCCACCCTAGAGCTGGGGCCAGACTATGCTCTTCTCTCACCCAGGTCTAACAGACCTTTCCTACTGACCTTCTAAACTATCTTTGGCGTTTGCGGGCTGAGAAGTCTGGAAACCACCACAGCTGCCGGTGATTTGTGCCCTGAGGCCAGCTCCAGGTTTGCTGAGGTGCCCATGTGGCTCATTCTGGACTGTATTCTTCTGTCAAACTGGTG
Organism: Trichosurus vulpecula; assembly: GCF_011100635.1. Lineage (NCBI taxonomy): Eukaryota > Metazoa > Chordata > Mammalia > Diprotodontia > Phalangeridae > Trichosurus > Trichosurus vulpecula. Next base: position 32,478,704 of record NC_050581.1, read on the forward strand.
CAACAGACCTTTCCTGCCAACCTTCCAGGTTGAATTGGGCTGGAAATTTGTTTCACTCTGTCATTTGGTGGGTTCTGCTGCTCTAGAATTTGTTCAAAGTCATTTTTACAGGTTTTTGAAGGGATTTGGGGGAGAGCTCAAGCAAGTCCCTGCTTTTACTCTGCTATCTTGGCTCTGCCCCTAAGTCAATAGCTCTTGATATTATTCTCTCAAACATTTTTTTAAAAAAAAAAGTTTATGATTTTTTTTATCTTTTCCTCTCTTTCCTTCTTTCAGAGAAGCTGAGAATTATTTCCCTAAGTGCCACCCCACCCCACCCCAATTATGTTGCTTCCAAAAGAGGTCTATATCCATGGTTGGGTCCAGCTGCTCTTTCTATCTTTGCCTTGTTTTCTGTGAGTTCTGCTTCTCCACACAGCATATCAGGGGCCATAATGACAGAATCCAAATGTGGTATGGTAGCTCTACTGTCAGTGAAGGATAAGAGAATTTGTTATTGAAATAGTTACAGATATTTTCAATGTTTTGCCTTTTAAATTTTATGGCTTCCTTTGGGTTTCATTCTTAAACGATCTCAAGAGGATATGGCTTAATTGGGCCTTACATCAAGCTTTCTGTACACTCACCTTCCCCTTTGCTGTTTTTACTGTTTTGTGAGGTGATACTTTTCATAATTTTCCACAATTCATCTTTGTAAAATTTTACAAATAAGTATGTAGTCTAAGTTGGTGTTGCACTTGGCTGCCATATCTATCTTCTTGGCAATGAGATGAAGTGTTTGTTGGCTGAGATGATGTCTAGGTTTTCTTGACATTCTTGTTGTTCCCACTGCTTTACTTCAGTTAAATTTCTGTAAAAATGGTAATAATCCACATGGATGTCTGTTCCTTCAGCCATTTCCCACGTTTTTAGCAACAACAACTTGCTTAAATAGGCCAGGTTTGAATTGTTTTGATTGTATGCCACATCTTCTCATTTTTATTCTTTTTTAAAATTTGCTGTTGATTTCGATCGCAACTCTAATATGTTGATGCCATGAGTTAAGAGACATATAATTCAGAAAGTACTCCTTTATTTTTAACCAGTTATTTCCTGTCCATTAAGATTTGGTCATTTTCATTTTTGTAAACTTATATGGATGCCCCAAGGGCCTGCCATTCTTCTTGAAGAAAATATTAATAATATATAAGCTAGTGGCTTCTTTGAAGTTTACAAGCCTTTGGCCTCTTATTTCTTGGTTTTTAACCTATTTTCCAACATCTCTTTTATCCATCAACACTATGCTCACATTTCAAATGAAGTGACCAAGTATCAAAGTATATGTTGACTTAATTTGGAGGGTCTTACACTAAGCCCTTTTAGAATTTCTCTACTTCTTCATTTTCTGTAACTGATTGCATAATTAACATACTTAATCTATATTTAGAAGATTACATAAGTTGCATTTCTCTTCATGTTGATCTTTTTGTTCATTCTCACTGTAAACACATGCAAGATGACTAAGTATTCTAGGAAATTATGTTCCTTTTTGCCTTTGGACATACAATAGAAGCAACACTGATAGCTCATTTATTTGCCTCTCTAAGGAAAACTTGTGACTCATCCTTCCACTTAACGTCAACCTCCTTATGTCTTCTGGTTTCTGACAGGAGGTCAGACATGGAGTCAGAAAGAACTGGGTTCAATCTCATCTCTGATACATACTAGCTGTGTGTCCCTGGGGAAATCACTTCTCAGTGCTCTGGGTAACTCTCTGAGACTCTAAGTTTCAGAAGAAGTGCCGACTTGCATTGAATATAAAAGAAACTTCTTCACTTGGGACCAGAAAGACTAATCTGAAAGGACTGTACAGGATGGATTGGAGAGAGCAAACTCTGGAAGTTGGAAGAGCAGTTACATTAATAATATCAATCACAGGTCCAGTCACTGTCATTCTTTTAGTGAGAATGTCAATACTGCTATGATTCAGTTCCTTGAGCAGTCAGATAACTTGTTGGTCATTATCCAAGGATCTCAGATTTAGAGTACAAACAGTGAAGTTCATGTTTATAGCTAGTCTATAAAGTGATGCTATTTAGCACCTTCTGCTCCCCTTTTCAACCAGTCTGCCACCATGACTGTGGAAACAGAAGGTGGCTACATAAGACTGAGGGCTGTTTTGTATTTGTCCTTGTTTCATGGGTTTCCAAAGCTGGGGGAAAAATTCACTACCAAGAAGCCTGTCTATTTGTTATGAATCTTTCTATCCTTGATCAAGGCTGATCCCCAGAAAGCACATATGATCTGTTTCTAGCCCTATACTCAAAGCCTTTCTATAGCACATGGCAGAACCTGCCAAAGCTTGTGCTCTACCAGCATCACCTTTGAAAACTCAGGGTCCCCTCCATACCATCATGAGACACTGGAATAGGACTTCTGTGGAATGCACAAAGGAATTTAATAAATAATTATTGGCTTGAATATGACTCGACAGCCTTAATGCAGACACAAAAAGCTTTCCCACATCATTATGGCAATTCACTTTTAATCTAATACTAACCCTAAACTTCTCCAAACAGATCTGTTTAAATGTGAGTATGCAGTCACATGTTCCCAGACATTCTAATGGAATAAAATAAGTTACTTGAGCTGCACCTTAACAAAAGAAAAAAGACTGAAAAATATTTGTTAATTCAAATATGTACTATTTGAAGGAAAGCGAAATATGGGGGTTGGCAGTTGTGAAACTCTAGCACAATAATTTTCTTTTAAAATACACCCTGCCATGAATGACAGAAATATGACATAGTTGATAATTCAACCAAAAAACTCGAGATTCAAAGTCTGTGTTTATCTGTAAATGTCTCAAAAAGGAAGTAATAGATGGTACCAAGAACAGTACTAAGAGTCAAAAATACTTGAATTTTTCTGTATAACACTGAAAAGGTACTTACTTGCATTCCTCTGAATAAAGATGAAAAGTAATAGGTTCTGAATATCTAGGGTCTTAAATGCCGGTCTTTATCATGCTGACAACGGAAAGCCTTTGAAAGCTTTTGAACAGGGGTACAATATGATAGGAATGATGTTTCAGAAAGATTAATCTGGCAGGACTGTGAAGGATGAATTGAAGAAAGGAGAGTCTGTAAGTTGGAAAGGAACCACTAGAAAACAGTTACATAAATCTAGATATGAATAGATATAGGCACGAATTAGGATGTTAACTCAGTAGGAAAGGAAGAGAAGGACAGATACTGGAGATATTTAGAAAATATCTCTTGGAAAGAAAGGACTTTTCTCCATCTCATTTTCACTCTGTTCCACCAATGAGATAAGGCCTAATAAATACCTTCAACCTGCTAAAAAAGAATCTTGGAATTTTATTGTACTGGCCAAGGACGAAGGGTATTGGGGGGAGGGGAGTGGGTCAAAGAAAAAACTTTTTAAAGCCTAAGTGACTGGAAGAATGATAATTGAGCTAGGTGGTGAAGATGATTTAGAAGAGAAATAGCTAAGTTTAAGACATGGTGTGACATCTGAGATAGGGAGGTGAAAATGTAGAAGTGGAGCTCAGGAAAGAAGGCAGGCAATGAGATGAAGAGTCAAGTACCACTGACTGACACAGGTGATTCTTGAAGCCCTAGTTAGGTGGCAGTAGCACAAGAGTCAATGAAGATGGAAGAGGAGCAGTCAGAAAATGAGGAAATATAATAGGATGATGGCCTCTGAGAGGGGAGACTTTCAACAAGCGGGGAGCTGCTTAACAGTATTGACTTTGGCACAAAGGCTGAGAAAAAGCAACCGAATTCAAGCATTAGGAGATGGTTGGTGATTTCTGGGGAAAGTAGTTTTGGTGAAGTGCAGCTATAGGGCCCAGCCCCTGCAGCCGTAGTCCAGGGAAGCCACAGTTGTGGGGGTTTGACCCGGCAACTGCTTCTGCAAGTGCTATGTATCTCCTGCCTCCTCAGAAACCACAGCTATTGAAAATCTGGAAAAGAAAGTCCTCATCACTAACGTCCTTGGCACTATCAAATGGTTCCATGTCAGAAACACATATGGTTTTTTTCAGTGGAAATAACATCAAGGAACATGACTCATCACCATCCTCTTTGCTGATACAGACTAAGGACCATAGGGCTTTTCCAGCTGACCTGAGGTTGAAATCTCCCATATGGATGTACTGTCTTCCCCCTGTCAGGATGAGAGCAGGGACTTGTCTTGCTTTTCAATCTGTACCCCCAGCACTTATCCCTATGATTTGCACATAATACATAACTAAATAAATGCTCTTTTCATTCATTCAATAAGGAGCAAGTGGGTGGTGAGGTTGTAAAGGCGTCAAACAGATATACTCAGTAGGCTTTCCAATGAAAAGAAGAAGAGGCATTGGATAGCTATTATAGGAAGAGCAGGGTCAAGTGAAGGCACTTTTCTTTTCACAAAGACTTCCAATACCTGTGGATGTGTGCAAACACAAGGGGAGCCAGTGAAGAAGTTCAATATCAAAGCATAATTGAGAGAGCAATGTCATTGAGGGGAACAGACATGACGGGGTGTATCCCCAACAGTATTGCAAATGGCACCTATTACAAGACAGCAGATAGGTTAGCAAATAGAAAGCACAGTCAAAATGCTTAGTAATATGAAGCTGAATAGATAGCACTCTGTTGACTTTGTAGGTTCATATTTATTAACTTTATGCTTTATGTACGTACATGTATACACACAAACATACACACGTGTGTGTGTTACTACATGTACTTGTCTCCCCCATTAGATTATAAGATTTCTCTGAGCAGGGAAGGCTTTATTCTTGGTACTCGTATCCCCAGTACCTGGCACATAGTAGGTGTTTAATAAATATTTGTTGACTGGTTTAAATAAAGGTAGTCCAATTGGAAAGACTTTGTCTAATATCCCAAGAATTGGGCTTGTGGTATAAGGTGGGATGGCAACATGCAGAATATATGTCTTTTCTATGTAGATTACAGTATACAAAAGACTACTGGGGCAGGTGTGTATTTGGAGTTTTCAGTGTTTGCCTGTGAGAAGTGAAGCAACTGCAGTGTTTTGGGGCTGTATCAGGTTGAAGGTTTTTATCAGGCTGTGTCTCATGTGTGGAGTAGAATGATAAGAAGATGGGGACAGGTGGCAGCTGTACTGAAAAGCAGGGGGAAATGCTAAGGGCACTGTATGATGGTAGAAGAGAAGAGTGAGTAGTGAAGGCCTTTCCCTTCTCATCTCATCTCTGCTGTTTGCGGCTTGGCTTTTAAGTAGCTGAGTTTTCAACACAATCCTCCTTTTGTAAAATCAGAGCTCTAAAGTTGGAAGGGACTTAGAAGCTGTCATCGAGTCCAACCCCCTCATCTAACTGATGGACAACCTGTAGTCCAGGGTTGTGACTTACAAGCCAGTGGCAACACTGGAATTTGAACCTGGGTCCTGTGAGCGCCAATTCAGCATTCCATTTATTAAGCTTCCACTCAACACTAGGCACTATGCCAGGTACTGGAAATTCAAATATGAAAAACGACCCCTTCTCTGCTCTCAGAAAGTGAATAAGGGGATTAAAGACCTATTCAAAATAAGGGAGAACATGAAGGAGGCTGCAAGTCACTCCTGAGAAAATCATGAATTTCTCACGCTGTAAGTATCAGGCATTGAGCTAGGTGCTAGAAATTTAAAGCTAAAAGATGACATAATCTCTTCCCTTAGGGAGTGGGCACAGACTGAACATGATTAAGTGTGCCACAAGAGAGAATGTGGATAAAATTTCAAGTAATTCCTGAAGGTATCAAGCAAGCATAGGCACCCTGAATTGTCACTGCTTTGGGTAAAAAAAAGTCCATACTAATAAGCATTTTAACTGCATTTTCTATTTGCTAACCTATTTGCTGTCACCATTTGTAATACTGTTTGGGGATACAACCCATCATTTCTATCCCCCTCAAGGACTCTAAATTTATGCTTTGATCTCTTAGCATCTTCAATGGCTTCCCTTCTGTCTGCACACATCCACAGATGTCTGTAGTCTTTGAAGGCATATACTACAGGGCATCCCTAAATTCTGGACACATAGGCAAAAATGCATATTTTCCAGAAATGAAATGAATGAAATTTTCAACAACATTTTATTTAATTGGAATATTAACAAATACCATCTTCAATACGATTTCCATCATTTGTGATGCAAAGGTTGATGCACTTTGCAAGATTCACGTGAACTCTATGCAGTAACTGCACATTGCCATCAATTTTAGCACATTCACTCTTTATGCATTCAATCAAGTGTGTCGCATAGGTGATTTTCACTGAGTACGCCTTCTCCTTTAGCATACCCCAGAAAATGAAGTCAAGGAGGCTAAGGTCTGCTAATATTCCAAATATTTCAAAATATGCATTTTTGCCTATGTGCCCAGAATTTAGGGATGCCCTGTATAAAAGGGTCAAAGATAGAGGGAAAGGACCCATACGTACAAAAAAATTTATACAGCACTTTCTGAGGTAGCAAAGAAGTGGGTGTTCATTAATTGGAGAATGACTGAACAAATTATGGTATAGGAATGTAAATGAATATTATTACAACCTAAGAAATGACAAAGATGAAAAATTCTGAGAACCATGGGAAGACTTGTATGATCTGATGAAAAATGAAATGAGTAGAACCAGGGATACAATTCACACAACAATTACAGTAATGTAAAAGAAAACAACTCTGGGAGATTTCTGAACTCTAATCAAAGTAGTAACTTATCATGACTTCAGAAAACTGTGGAAGAAAATACAGAAGAAAAAAAAGGAGTTCAGAAAGGAACACAAATAGGGCAATTTTGTTACTACCTTGTTAAACTTATTAAAAACAAAGAGAAATTCATGGTAACAAATACTCTTTTTTTTCTTTGTATATTGAAATATCCAAGCTTTTTAGCAAAGTTGAGGAATAGGGACAGAGACTAGAACTGTGATTTCACTGATAACAAGGAATTTGAGCAAACTCCTTCTACCAATGTAGTTTGGAACAACTTAGAGACTTAGCATTAAGAGGTTAAATGATTTGCCAAAGAGTCACATAGCCAGTATGTGTCAGAAGCAAGACCTGAACACAGGTTTTTCTAGCTTCAAGGCCAGCTTTCTGTCCATGAGACCAGTGGTGCTGAACACAAATAGAAACCAATCCCTACATGTTGACTTAGAAAATCACAAATTAACATTATCTATGTTTTACTGTATTTTCATTTATTTTGTTAAATATTTCCGAATTACAATTTAATCTGGTCCTAGCCAGAGTCAGGAGTTTTGTGGACTGGATGCTGCAGGCCACAAATTTGATATTTCTGCACTATATCACACTACCTTTCTAAAGGTACAAAAGCAGATATACATACATATATATATGCGTGTAAATATACTATATGTGTATATATACATGTATGTGTATATGTGTGTGTGTGTGTGTGTGTGTGTGTGTGTGTGGTAGACATGAACAATGGGTTGACTTTTCATTCCTTCTATTTGAGCAAGGAGTTAGTGGACAGTAAAAGATGCAAAAAAAAAAGTCAATAAAACAATCTGGGATTTATTCTCCCACACCCATATTCAGTATCAGTAGGAAGAGTTGGTGCACACTTAAAAGTACTCTAGTAGGGAAGCGTGCACACACATGTGGCATTCGGGGCCCCAACATCCTTTCCTTTCTTGTGGTCATGCTTCTCTCCTTGGACACAGGCACCTCCTCTGGGCAGGATGCTCAGCGGGGCTCTTAGTGCCTGTTTCGTCCCAGATCTCCACTCCTCATGACCAGGGATGGTCTCTTCTCAACTCCCAAGCCCATTCCTCAGAGCTCTCTTCTCTCTACAGAGTACATCTTGCTTTTTACAGGGCTACCAGGGGCACGGCCACCAGGACCAATGGCTAGCCTCCCTCTAGGGCTGTTGCTTGAGCTGAAGAACTTTTTCACACCTCATAAAAAGGTAATAGAGACTCTTCTTTGCCTCCTTTTGAAGGCTTAAACACTTCTTTGGCTCTGTGGCCTGCCCTTTAACTTCTGTAATTTCATCAACTGGGATGAAGGGAAATGAGCTGATCAAAGCATGGTGGATATAGAATGCCGGATTGGGAGTCAGGAAGACATGAATTCAAATCATGCCTGAGATACTTACTAGTTGTGTGACTCAACGCCTCTGTGCCTCAGTTTTCCATCTGTAAAATGAGTATAGTAATAGCACCTACCTCACAAAGCGGTTGTGAGAATCAAATGAGATAAATTTACATAAATTTGCATAAATTACATAATTACATAAAATTACCTAAATATATACATGCGTGTACAGACATACATCTATATAATGCTTTGCAAACTATATAAATGTTAGCTATTATCATTATTATCCCTGGCCCCCTATTACAAAAGAAAAAAATTAATTTTACACCTACTGCTGAATTTCTTTCAGGTCCTAGTCAAATTGTACTGAGAGGTGGCAGACAGTCTAACGTGATTTTCCAAGGATTATCTTTTTTTCTAGACTTTGCCAAATCAAGGCCTTAAGAATAATAATATTTCTTCCACATAACTATGAACTTTTTTGAAAGAATTCCTGGAAGGAAAATGATGGGCATCATTCACACTGCCCTGAGAAACATACTTCTTTAGGAACAAGATGAAGTAGCTATTTTTTTCCAGTTTCTATAAAAATAGAACAATTTGTTTATTCAGGGAGATTGTGGGCCAACCATAAAAAAACCACTTCTGAAAACAAAATATAAAAATCATCACCACTACTAAAACGTTCTGATCAATAAAGAAATATTCAATACTATTCATGAAAAGGCCTCAATATTTCATGCTGTAGACCACTAATTCTCAAATATTTTTATCATTTGACTCCATATTCTCTTCTACCATATTTTCTCAAAAACGTTTCTGTGTCCTAAGGGAGGATTTCCTATAATCCAACTCCAATTAATGGCATCAAATCAAAAAAGTACTGTTTATAAGCCATTCTCTATGCCAATTCTAAACTAAAAAGACTCTTTGCAATCTTTAAGCTCCCTCTTGGTATGTGGATACCTTTGAAAGCTAAACACTCTCTTTTAAAGTCACTGGAATATGCGGGGGGGGGGGGGAGGGCAGAATAGAACATATCCCAAAAAGTCTTAGTGCAGTTTAAACATTAAAGCTGTACTAAGACTTTTGGCACACCCCATATGCAACTATTAAAGAAAAATCCAAATTATCCCCACATCCAAAAACTCTCTTGTGCTTCTGTTTTTGACAGTTCAGAAAAGGGTCTGAAGGAAGAGGACACAAACCCAGAAAAACATCATTCCTCTGGGGGTCTCTCATCAACTTTTCCATTCCTTGTCTTAGCCTTCCTAGATGAAAATGTCTCATTCCCTCCCATCTCCCCATAGGACCATATTCCTCTTCTCAATCTTCCCTGGTTCCTGGTAGAATATGAGAAGCCGGGCCAGAAGACCTAAACCCCAGGCAGCGAATCCTCCACAGGAGCTTTGGAATGGGGGGTAGCTTTTGGAATAGTGGCCTATTAGGCCAATAGGAGGAAAAGGATTAGAAACCTACAGAGGGAGTACGAATAAATCCAATTTAAAAAAAAAACCAATGTTTTCTGGTACTTGAAAATTTGTGGTTAGCAAGTTTAATTGCTCTAGGTTTTTGTAAAAGAAGGACTTACTGAATGCTGAGTTCTCTCACGTCAACTGGTGTGAAGCCCCATTCTGTTGCCAGTTTTTCTTGCTGTGAAGAGTGTTCCAAAAACACTATCTTTAAGGGAAGAAACAAAAAAAGAGTCACGAAGTTAATACACATATACATGTGCGTGCGTGTGTGTGTGTGTGTGTGTAATATTAAAATGTACATACATTATATATATTTGCTATTTAATATATGTCTTTTGAAATTAGAATTTAGTTCAGTGGAACTAAATTAATAAGCTAGTGACAACTGTCTAGGCAGATTTTTTTAAATAAATAAAAACTTATTTCAATCAGTCGGCAAGTATATATTAAGCACTTACTGTGTTCCAGGCACTATGCTAAATGCTGGGAATACAAACATGAGTACAAAAAAACCAAACCAGTCCCTGTCCCCCAGGAGTTAACACTCTAGAGGGCAAGATAACATATAAAAGAAGATGAAAAGTGGGAGGGGGAAGGGATGAGCAGGCACAAAGGCATTGCAACAGCCTGGCACGACAGAGGGAGTCCCAAGGGTGGCCAGGAACCAGGAAAGACATGAGACATGGCTGGCCTGGATACCTGACTTAAATGGAGGTTCTGGGAAGAGTCAATCCATTGGTAAACATTTATTCAGTTATTTGTGCATCAGGCACTGCGCTGGGGGGACTAATAAACAAAAAATTGAAATATTCTCCACTCACAATGAATTTACTTTCTAATGGAGACAGTAAGTAAATGTGAATATACAAAAATAAAGTTGATACATACATTCACACACAGATGATACAATGGATAGACTGCCAGGCCTAGAGTCAGGAAGATTCAACTTTCTAAGTTCAAAACTGACCTCAGACACTCACTAGCTATGTGACCGTGGGCAAGGTTTGCCTCAGTTTCCTCATCTGTAAAATGATCTGGAGAAGGAAATGGCAAACCACTCCAGTGTCTTTGCCAAGAAAACATCAACCGTGCTCAAGGAGAGCTGGACACGACTAAACAAAACGAGGGCCTGAACTAAGGCGGTAACTATAGATAATTATATTTCTGATGGTTCTATCTCTGGCTTCCTAACTGGACCGTTAGCCATTAAATAATACCTGAACATCACACTTCAAGTATTCTTTAGGAAAGACCAATCAAACATTAAACAAATATTTATTGAAACAACACCATGCAGTGGAAGGAGGCCTGAGTTAGAAGCCAAAGGTCCTGGGTTCAAATCCCAGCTCTGATTTATACAATCTTTGTGACTTTGGACAAATCATATATTCTCACTGGGCCTCAGTTTCCTCATCTGTAAAAAAGAAAGGTTGGACTATACAACCTCTGGGGTCTCTCCCAGTTCTAAATCTATTATGTAAGTCCTTGTGTTGGCTTTATAATTTGGAAGATACAAACTAGAATACACGGCCCTTGCCCTAAAGGAATTTACAATGTTGTTAGAGAGGTAAAACACACACACACACACACACACACACACACACACACGTGAACAATACAAAGCAGCAGATAATAAGTACCACTCAACAGTACGAACTTATTGGAGTTCAGAACAGAGAGATCACTATGGGTTAAAGTAGTCAGGGAAAGATGCCTGGAGGAGGCATACCTTGGAAGGTGGCTGGGATTTGAATTTGTAGAGGTAGGGAGAAAAAACAGTGTTAGCAGAGGCAATCATACACAATGCGTCTGTGGTCCAGAGGTTCTGGAAGGCAGGGTTTTGGTGAGGCCTAACAATATTGGTTCACATCTACAGAATGTTTTAAGGATCGCAAAGATTCATCATCACATTTCGTCCTCGTAAGAACTCTTAGAAGAACTATCATGTCCATTTTACAGATGAGGCTCAGAAAGGTTTCTTGCCTAGGATCACTCAGCTAATCTCTATCTGAGGCAGGATTTGATACGGAAGGGCAAGTGGCCTCTTCTTCATGGATTTTCTGCCATCAGAAAAATATTATTACATTTGGGAAACAACTAATAGTAATACAGGGAGAAGCAGCCAGCATGGCACTATAAATAAAAAGCTGGCTTCTAAACCAGGAAGATCCTGTATCTGACATCTCCCTGGCAAGTGATCTAGGCAATTCCCTAAGACCGTAAGTTACAGAGAAGGTACTGAGTAGCGTTAGTAGAATGAGTTTCCTCTTTTTGGGAGTTCCCTACTTGATCCAATCAATCAAGTATTTATTGACCACCTACTATGTACCAGGTCTTGCACATGGGGATGCAAGAACAAAGAATGAAATAATCCCTACTTGCAATGAGCCTACATTCTAATGGAGGAGACAAATAGATATAGAAATATATGCATATATTTATTTATTTGAACATATAGTTAATAAGCACAAATATATAGAGTAGTTAAATACAAAGAAGTGGTGACTGGCAGCTGGGGGGGAAGGGAAACAGGAAAGGTTTGGGTAGAAGATGGTGCCTGAAGCGTTTCTCAAAGAAGGACAAGAACTGAAGAAGTCACGCATCCTAAGCATGGGAGATAGCCAAGGGAAAGGTACAAAGAAGAAGGTTGGATGTTGGGTGCATACAAAACAGTGAGAAGACCAGACTGGCTAGATCAGAGTATGGAAAGAGGAGTAACGTATAGGAAACTTGCCACGACAGCAAGCGAACATCACAACAGGCCACATGCAGCCCTAACCTTGGAGGCACAGCTGCTTCTCGGTCAGAGATGCATGAAGCATGTCTTTAGACAGTTAAGTTGTTCCTTTAGTCATACACATCCATGTGTTCTAAAACCTGAAATTAAGGATACTTGGGATGAGCAATGGTGAAAATGTCAGAGATCCTAATGCCAAAAATGAATGAGTAATGGCTGTCAGCTAATGAACGGGATCTTTGGAAGACACAGCCTCGAAACACAGATGGAAGATCTGGGCAACTAGCTCGTTGCTATGGAACAGTGTAGAGAGCACTCCTCCAACGATAGTTCTACTGCTGAAATAGTTCCACTGTTGAATCCATCCCAACGAAGCTGCCAGAAGAGTCCAAGAAGGTAACGGCAGAAGGATTAGTGAGCGCTGTACAAGAATGAGAAGTGCCAGAGTACACCAGTTCACGACAAATGATTGAAGACAAAACTGATCATAGACTTAGAGCTCAAAGGGACCTTGGAAATTATCAGTCTAACCCAAACACGGGTTTTGAGTAATTCAATCCAGTAATTTAATAAGGGTAAGTGTATACTAAGGGTAAGCATTGACCATTACCTTGTACCAGGTGCTGAGAATACAGGGACAAAAAAGATCATTCCTGCCCTCAAGAAGCTTGTTCAACTAAGGTGGAACAACATATGACAGATAAGTAAATGCAAAAATATAAGTTTTTAAAATATAATGTAACTATTAGGGAAAGCAAACACTAGTAAGTAGGGGAAACAGAAAGCACTTAATCTAAGCCTTGAAGACAGCTAGGTTTTAGAGAGGCAGAAGTGGGGAGGGACAACATTCCAAGCACTGGAAACAGTCTGTGCAAAGGCAGGAAATGAACTGGGAAATATCTAAGGAATACTAAGTGGGCCAGTTTGAATAGATCATGGAGTGTGTGAAAAGGAGTAAGGTATAAATACTCTGAATAGATAGCTTGGAGCTACCACTGAGAAGAAGGGCTTTAAATTCTAAGCAGAGAAATTTGTATTTTATTATAGAGATAATAGGGAACCATAGAAGTTTCTTGGGCAGATGAGCGACATGGTCACAGCTATGTTTGTGATTTTGTGATTAATTCTAATTTGGCAGCTGTGTGGGGAATGGAGTGGAGAATACAGAAGCTAGAGATTAATGCAGCAGTATAAGCGGAGAGGTGTTGAGGGCTTGATCCTTGCAGTGCGGTAATGTGAGTAGAGAAAAGGAGGTGGACGTGACAGGGATGGAAGTAAAATTGATAAGACTTGGCTAATGACTGGATATGGAAAACAAGAAAAGGTAAAGAGTCTGACTTCAACGTTGTAAATCTGGGTTATCGGAAGAATAGTGATACCCTATCAAAAATAGAAAAATTAGGAGGATGGGTAGATTTGGAGGGTTAAGGGGAAGGTATTGAGTTCTAGTTTTGACAAGTTGAGATTGAGATGTTTATGGAACAACCAGATGGAGATGCTGAGGAGGAAGCTGATTATATGGGAAGAGAGAAAAATCAAGATTATCACAAAGCTGAAAAATACAAATGAGATAGAAATACAACACACAACTAAAGTAACTGCAACAGGACCTATTGCTATTGATGCTAAAAATGAGAAATGGATGGAGGAAAGGACATTGACACCTGTTATGAAAATCCCACACACAAGTTTAGCAAATGTAAATCAACTGCTATTACAAAGAAACTAAAAATTTCTAAAGACTGCCCCGGCAAAATATAAAGAAAAGAGAACAAAACAAGAAATCATATACAATTGTACATATCTCAAAACTTTTAATTATTTGCTGCTAGCTAACTCCTGAACAAAAGATGTATATACTGATTCTGTCTAGCTCATGACCTGGAACTAAATCTTCCTTCTTGATTCTTTAACCTCTTTAGAATTTTGGGGAATTAATGTGATTTCTGTCCTTAAATACATAATTGTCAGTGTACATACTGTTCTTCTGGTTCCATTTTCTTCGATGAGTAGCACTTAAATGTGAGTTTTTTCTCATGCTTTTGAATTTCTCACATTTTTTATTTATCATGGCAAAATAATATTTCATTTTGTTGATATGCCATAATTTGTCCAACCATTCCTCAATTATGAGGCACCTAGCTTGTTTTGAGTGTTTTGCTATTATAAGTAAGGCTGCTCAGGATATTTTTGCATAGATAGCCCTTCTTCACCCTGCCTCCTCCTCTTCATCCCCCAAGCTCAGCTTATATTTCTAGTAATAGAACTAGGTTAAAACATGTTACTATTAAACAAAAATTCTTACTCTACACATACTGTTTTTTCTGAAAGGCTGAACCAATCCACAACCTCACAATCAGTGTATTTTCATGGCTGTTTTACCACAATTGAACTAAATCATCTTTCATTATCTCTGAAAGAGGCAACAGGACACGGAAGGACAACAGGAAACGGAATGGAAAACCAGCCTCAAAGCCTGGAAGACACGGGTCCAAGTCCCACCCATAACACACACTTGCTGTACTTCCCAGCACCCAAAGCAACTTGCTAAGAGCTGCTATTTTTCTGCACTGATAGAGGGAATTTCCCTTTATCAATGAAATCACAGGTACGGTGCCTAGTCCTTATCCCTTCCTTATCTTTGCCAGTTTGATTGAAGGTAGAGTCATAATTAGGGGCAGCTACGTGGTACAGTGGTTCTACCCATCAGCTGGACTTGGTTTCAGATTCTTTGCAATTCCCACAGTGCTTACTACAAATAGTTGGTCATCTATGGAACTTTATTGTTATTATCACTGTTACTGATATCATTATAGTTCACACGTACATACCATGTTACGCTTTGCAAAGCACTTTACATATACTATCTCATTTTCTCCTCACAACTCTTGAGAGGTAGGGGAATTTATTATAATCCTCATTTTACAGATGGGATAATGAAAACATACTGAGATTAAGGACTAGCCCAGGGTTAGACAGTTAGTAAGTATGTGATGCAGGATCTGACCTCTAAGCTTCCTGACTCTAGGTCTAGCACTCCATTCTAGATGCCACATCCCTCACCTTCTCCACATTGTTGGCCATCTTCTTTTCTTATCATACATTTCCCTTATAACACCTCCTATTCCTTTGAGTTCTTTGAGGTTCCTTCTTCTTCCTCCCACATTCCAAGTCTCCTCACCCAGACCATGCTCCACTAGGTGGTATTCATTTTCAATTCTCCAGAAACCTATTTTCTACTTCTCCAAGTGAAACAACTCAGGCAGAGTATTTGCATTTAAAAGATGCACCTTTGTTTCCAAGAGAAACTGGGAGTCATTAAAGGAGCTTTGCAATTTCTGAAAGGCAAACCAGCCTACTCTCTTCCTCCTACTTAATTCTGGGCCCAACCCACTGTCCATTTGTACCATGGTATATGATATACAAATGAACGATTTTTGACATGGCTTTTTTGATTATTCTCAGTCACGGTGAAGCTGTCTGCCATCTCAGAATTACACAGAGCTATTTTATCTTGCTGTTTAAGAAGAAAAGTCCTTTTAGTTTCTCAGAGCTAGAGGATGCGTTCCACCCCCCCCCCAATTCTTTGTATCTTTAATGTTGAAATTGAGAGCATCTTCATTTCAATTTCTCTCTGTCACATTAATTACAAAGTCATTCCCAGTTTCCCCCCAGAAACCAAATGTTTGGCAGAATCTAATTCAAGGGTGTGCTCAACAGAGCCTATTTTGGGTCTTTCTTGACTATATTCAAGAAGCTGTGTGAGACGATAAAGGCAGACTCTCAGTCCTAAATTTGTGCATCTGCCAAACAAAACCAAAGCCTTATTTCTTTAGTCTGGAAGAGCTTTATAAATAAACACAAGTGTGGTGAAAGTTTCCAGGTTAAATTTATGAAGTCTGCCTCTAATAATTTCATTCATTCAACAAGTATTTCCATACAAAATACCTATGTAAGCATATGTGCTCATATGTTTATGAGTGCCTCTGTGTGCATAACACATTCTTGCAGAGTTGGAATGCTTGAGTATAATCCTTTATGTGTATATCTCATACCATAATAGGCTCCAAATGGTTCCATTATGTAAATATTTGTAAATCATGTGTGGGCACATACATACATATGTGTATGTATGTGTGCATGTATGTATGTATTCACACACAGAGGCAGTATAAAGTAGTGGATGGAGCTGACTGAGAGGCCAAACATTTTTTAGTTTAAGCCCCACCTCCAACATGAACTAGCAATGTGACCCTGGGCAAGTCACCCAACCTCTTAGTGTTATAGGTAATTTTCTAAGACTATAAGTTGCGTGGAAGATGCCAATCTACATTAGTAGAGGGAGTTTCCTTATTTGGGAATTCCTTATTCCAATGACATCACAGGTCCAGTCACCAGTCCTCAATCCCTACGTATACCTTCATTCTCATTCTCTCTGTGTCACTCTCATGCATGCGCGTGCACACATGCACACACGCACGCACACACGCACGCACGCACGCACACACACACACAACCATTAATACTTTGAGGTTACACTATTTCCAGCACCACAGTTTATAATCCTTTTATGCCTAACCTCCCTGGGTCTCAGTTTTCCCATCTGTAAAATGAGGGAGTTGGACTAGATAACCAATGAGGTCCCTTCCAGCTCTACATCTAAGATCTTATGAAGACAGACTTGGTGGACTGTTACCCTCAACCTTCTTAGGATAGAGCTCTCCCTACTTACCTAGGCTGGCCCCCATATAACAGGCACATAATCTAATAGCAGACCAATTCCCAAAGTCCTTCTAGCTTGGGAAGACCCTCAAGAGCTTATATTCTGCTGGTGTCACCACCATGCAATAAGGCATCAGAAAAAGACGACAGTAGACACAAGTACACATACACACATATATGCATACATATATACACACACATATATACAGACACACATACATATGTATGTGTGTATGTAGTATTACATATAGACACCATTTGAGCATTTCTGAAATAAACCAAATTAACAGGAATTCTATCCTTACTTCCAGAAGAGTATTTTTTTTAAAAAACCTGAATATATAAATATGGTATGTTCTGGGTGACATAATACTCCTTCACTTTTCATTTGGCTCTGTTTCCTTATGGTGGATCTAAAATAGCTATGACATTAAGCTTATATGATGAACATATTGTCAAGTTGGGTTGAATTCTGTTGAGTTACCCATCATTTCTGGCGCTTATGAGGAGAGTGGAATAATTCTATGAGATTACATGTAATCACAGATTTAAAGCTGGAAGGTAACCTAGTCAAACCTCTTTATTTTACAAATAAGGAAACTGAGGATCGGAGAGGTAAAACTGTCTCAAGGTTGTTGTTCACTTGCTTTTAGTCATGTCTGACTCTTTGTGACCCCTTTTGGGGTTTTCTTGGCAAAGATTTTGGAATGGTTTACCATTTCCTTCTCCAGTTCATTTTATAGATGAGGAAATTGAGACAGACAGGGTTAAGGGACTTGCCCAGGGTCACACAGCTAGTAAGTGTCTGAGGCAGGATTTGAACTCAGGAAGATGAGTCTTCTGACACCCTAACCACTGCGCTACCTAGCTGCCCTATGGTCATATATGTGTGCCCAAGGGTCACACACATACACAGGAAACAGCAGAACTTAGGTTCAAATTTCCAAATCCAGCTCTTTTCCATGACAACACGCTATATGTGGAACAGTTCATATGTGTATGCCAGCCTACTTCTCTGCCTTTCTAAAGACAGAACACTCACTAGATCGGGATTCCTGAGAACTTAGGTGTGCTCCGCCACTCCAACCCTTTTCAAATACAGAAAAACAGTAAGATCTAAAGGGAACGCTTCTCATGTTCACTCCTGATGTCTTGAAAACCCTCAAGAGCTCTGCTTCGGTGCCAGAGAAACACAGCATACACTAGGACATGGTATTTTCAACAATCATCAATTGCATAGCACAGCAAAAGCACAAATTTTTAATGGCATTATCCTCCTAGTGATGCTCCAGGGCTGAAGCATGGACATAATTCAGCACAACAATCTTGGAAGAATTAAAATTTAAAAAGTTCAAAAGGCAATGAATAGATGCACAGTGTCTGTGTGTGGGCTGCATACTAACCATGACTTACACGTCAGAAGGAAACAGAAAAACACCTTTGAGGATCCATATAACTAGAAAAGAAGCCTGTGATCTCACATGGGTGGGGGTAATTCCCCCCCCCCATGCAGAACACAACCCCTACTTGATCATCTGGGCTAAAATGTGATACAATAATAACAGCTACCATTTATATTTTTATTAGAAAGCCAGATGGCCCAGTAGACAGAGTACTGGCCCTGGAGTCAGGAAGACTCATCTTCCTGCGCTCAAATCTGGCCTCAGACACTTACTAGAAGTAAGGCCCTGGGAAAGTCCCTTAACCGTGTTTGCCTCAGATTCTTCATCTGTAAAGCAAACTGGAAAAGGAAATGGCAAACCACACCAGGATTTCTGCCAAGTAAATCCCAAATGGAGTCATTAAGAGTCAGACAGGACTGAAAATAACTGAAGAGCAACAACATTTACACAGAGGCCTTAAGGTTTCCAAAGCATCTGATACACATTATCTCATTTGCTCTCCATAACAGCCCTCTGAGGCAGGTGCTGTTATCAACATTTCGCATATGAAGACACCAAGGATGAGAGGGGTTGAGTGACTTGCCTAGCATCACACAGCTACTGTCTGAGGAAGAATTCAAACTGAGAACTTTCTGACCTTAAACCTAGCATTCTATTGGAAAAGGGGAGAAGCAGAGAGAGAGAGAGAGGGAAGGAGAGAGAGAGGGAGGAGGAGAGGGAGAGAGGAGAGAAAGAGGGAGAGGAGAGAGGGAGAGCAGAGAAAAAGGGATAAGAGAGAGGGACAGGAGAGGAGGGGAGAGAGAGAGAGAGGGAAGGAGGGAGGAAGGGAGAGAGAGAGGAAGAGGAGAGATGGAGAGGAGAGAGGAAGAGGAGAGAGAGAGAACATGTAAAACACTTCTCAAATCTGTACATGCTATAAAAATGCTAGCCGTCACTATTACACCAAAAAACAAAACCAACTCCCTCCCCCGAACAACAACAAAACAACACACAAGTAAGCTCTCAATGGAGTATTTGTAGGGAAGTATGGCCAAGAACTGCACGGGAGCTGAGGGCTGTGTAGTACTGCTGTCACAAACCACTTGTCATTTGTTTAACAACAAGGCCAGAGGGCAGTTAGGTGGTCAGGTGGGTAGTGTACCAGGCCTAGAGTCGGGGGAAGGCCTAAATTCAAATCCAGTTAAATGAGTTAAGCCCTTGTCTGCCTCAGTTTCTTCACTGTAAAATGGTGATAATAACAGCAACTATCTTAAAGGATTGTTGTGAGGATAAAAACTGTGTAAAGTGCTTTGCAAACCTTAAAGTGTTGTGTAAATGCTAGTGGTGGCTGGTGTTGTTGTGATCTCAAAGGCTCCTTTCATCTCTAAAACAGCTCATGATTTGGCAAATAAATAGTCCCTAGGTCTCTTCAGGAAGACTGTCTAATAAGCTATTACTCCAAGCATTAGGCTTTTCCTATTTTTGTTTAGGATATTTCAATGGTCCTACAATCTCATGGAGGTGGGGGTAAAAGCCCCAGCAGTGCAGATCACAATCCCTAGATGTCATCTCATCCTGGGTGATTCTTGTCCATTTTATTGGAAATAAATCTAACATTTCACCATCGGCATTTTCTCCTTCTTGCCACTAAACTGTCAGTACCTACAGAAAATTACTGAGCAGAAGTCTATTCATATGAAAACTGTTGCAAGCTTAGCTTCTGTCAGCTAGAATAAATGTCCCTTGTACAGACAGATTATTCACCAAGGTAAGGTGGGTTTTTAGAAGAGTCTTAGGCAGAGCAACGGACAATCTAAGTATGCATTCTTTCTACAATATCACACTGTCCATCCACCTCCAAGAACAATTCATCTTTGTTCTTAGCGGCCTGACTTCATAGCAAAGATACTCATTTCACTGCTTGGCTGTCTATGGCACCATGACACCAAGAGGGCTTGCTGAGATTTTTAAAGAAAACTTCCCCAACGCAAATCAGAAGCTCATTTTTAACATAAAACCTCTAGAAAATTCCCTGAAGGCAATAAAAGTCTGACTTACTTATCTATCATACCACAATTAGGATGTGTTGAAGTCTGAGGCCTTCCTAACTCCAAGCCCAGCTTTACATCCACTACGAAATACTATGTCATTTTGGAGGAAAAGAAATTGAAATATCCATTA
This sequence comes from Trichosurus vulpecula, assembly GCF_011100635.1. Taxonomy (NCBI): domain Eukaryota; kingdom Metazoa; phylum Chordata; class Mammalia; order Diprotodontia; family Phalangeridae; genus Trichosurus; species Trichosurus vulpecula. The sequence goes on from NC_050581.1 coordinate 32,499,281, forward strand.
ATTTTCTTTTGGAGTTAAGCCCAGGGTCACACAGTTAGTATCTGAGGTGGAATTTGAACAGGAGTCCTCCTGACTCAATCTACTTCACCACCTGGCTCTCCCCCTTCCCTTCCCCCTCCCCCCCCACTAAAGTAATTTTAAATTTTGCCTTGGGATCTATCTACTAAAATACAGAGACATCCTATCACAGTGGAAGTCAGAAGACTGGAGTTCCAGTTCTGAGACTCAAAGCAAGTCAGTTAATCTCTCTACTCTTGAGTTGCCTGTATCACAGGATTGTTGTGGAAAAATCACTTTATAAAACAGTACATAAATGATGACTTGCTTTTGTTACTAGCTTACTTATTCATTTTTGGCATCAGGACAATTTTTATGTAACTTCTAAGAGGCACTAACCAGATAAAATCATATAAGTTTGCAGAAGCTGAAGAACTCTGCATTAGGAATGAAAGTATCAGAGGAATCTATGAATATGAATTCATTTGAATATGAAAAATGAACTTGAGGTCAGCAGAACTTTAACAAGCATTATATATTGAGTTTATGTACTTCTAAGTAGTCTCCAACTTAAAGATTCATAAGAGTGTATTTTTCTAAGAGATTCAGCACATTCACTGAAAAGCAGTCAACGACTTGAGCTCCATGATCTTCAACATTCACATGTGGTTATATAAAGCACTTAAAAATAATAAAAGTATAGGAAAAAATGGTCTGTAGCTTCTCAGTATTGTGCTACAACCAGTGCTGCTGCTGCTGTTGTTGTTCAGATGTTTTAGTCGTGTCTCACTCTTTATGATCTCATTTGGGGTTTTCTTGGAAAAGATCCTGGTGGGGTTGGGAGAAGGACATAGCCAACCACACCCAAGGTCACACAGATAGTAAGTATCTGTGACTGCATGTGAACTCAGGAAGATGAGCATTTCTGACCTCAGACCCAACTGGCCACCTAGCTGCCCCTACAGCCAGTGCTAGATACCCTTATATCCCCATCTCATTCTCTAATATGCAAAAATAGAAGCTTTGATCTTCGTGTGTGAAAATGCCATCGTTTGTATTGTCTCCGACTCTCTGAACGGAACAGTACCCACCGGGTCAACGGTCCTCTATTTTGAGAAAGACAGTACATCTATTCCATCAAGCTATTAGAATTTTATTTAACCACCTACTTCCAAGAAGGAATTGAAATATCTTTGAAAACGATCACATACAAATAAAAATACAACAAAAACTAGTTCAAATGATGTAAGGAAATAGATGGTGCCAGGTTTCTGGGATAGAAATAGCTTCCATGTACCTAACATTTAAAGCTTTAGGAGTACTTAAAACAATCCTGTATGACAGAGCAATTATTATGACCTCCAATTTAAGGATGAGGAAATAAAGACTCTAAGAAGGTAAGTCACTTGCCCATACTTCCACAGCTAAGAATCAGAGATAGGATTTGAACCCAGGGCTCTCCTGGCTCTGGGTCCAGTGCTCCAACTATTAATCCAGAGGTGTCAAACTCTCCAGTGGGGGCAAATCTCCCAAGTGCAGCCTAAAGTGGATTAAAATATACTTGGGAAATGCTTAACAAAATAAATAAAAATATAATATGACACAGATAATGTTAACTTGTGGTTTTCTGAGTCAACAGGATGCCCACAGCGAGCTATTTCTATTGGATTTTGACACCCCTACATTAGACTAGCCTGCTTTTACTTTCCTTGCATTCTCTTTATCATCTTCTGCTTCCCTCTCCTATGTCACCTGTATCCCAGCCATTTCTCTATGGATATTACAATTAAGTTCTGAATTTAGCTGAAGCAAAAAGGAAAACATAAATCCTAAATCAAAGCTTCCTGTCTCAGGATAGAGATTTATCACCTCCCTATAACAAAATATAGCCTGTATCTAACATCTAAATTAGTTTGGAAAACAACAATAATTTTTTTTTAATTCAAACAGCTGATTACTTTGAAAAAAAAATGTTCTTAAGGGGCTAAATTCAGTTTGGCTGGAATTTTTGTGAATTTTTAGAAATTATCCTTCATGTGTAAGAAATGCCATGAACTGAGTTTACAGCTAAAATGGGGAGGTAGAGGGGTAAGGGCTGGTCCAATAAAAGATTAAAACAACAACAAAAAGGTAAAACTCCATCAAATTAACCCCAATTATGTTGTAAGAGATCCCAAAGTTTAACATTTTCACAATGCTTCTCTTCTCTGGAATTCAATTTCTTCCTCTGTAAAATGAGTGAGGTTGAGTTGACCTCTGAAGTGCCTTTCAACTTTAAAACTGGGTAACTTGATGACCCAGGTCTGCTTTCATTAAAGGATCTGGCCATTCACACAGAAATCCTATTACAGCCTATTACAGCACTTACACCCTGATGAAACGGGGGTGGGGTGGTGTGGAGGGTGCAAAGAGGAGGGAGGGGCTGGTTTAGAATTCTGTGTTTTAGAGAAAGAATTCTGAAGCAGGGAAACATCCATCAACTTGGTGGAAACATAAATGGCCATGACCAAGGATAAGTGATCTCAGAACTATATGTGGATAAGCAACTGAAAGCCAAGAAGTCTTGAGCCATGCCATGACTTAAAATAATCTTAACAAAGTTTCTACCTTGACTTCCATCATAAACTCTGAACTGTGAGTATTTTTTTCTATGACAGTCATAAAAGTACACGAGGCCAGGCAATTGAAGGTTTTGAGTGACACAAAAAGGAATTTGGACTTCATTTTTCTGAAGTCTAAGAATAGCAGATATCAGGTGCTCCTAGCCGTTTTCTGAAAAAGAACTACTTGTCACTTCCTGGAAGCTGGATTAACTAAAGGGAAAGGAGGAGATATTGCCAGGAATGTCTCTAAGTAAAGGAGAGCAGCAGGTACTGCTGAATGCCTTACTCTTCTCCCTGACGGAAATCCTGACAAACTCTGGAGAAGGGACAATGGTGTTGACAACAAACTTGGAGAACTACTAGTTAAGGCTTCAAGAACTACAGGTGAATCCCAATTTACTGGTCATGGACCCCTATAAAGGGTGTCCCAAAAGTCTTAGTGAAGTTTTAAGCATAACTATTAAAGCTTAAAACTGTTTTAAGACTTTTGGGACACCCTGTATTCTAGGTTTTCAGTGAAGAGATGGTCTCCCAGGGTCTTCTACCTGCCCTAACCCAAGTCAATCCTATTGAATACTTTCGTCATACTCTGCCTTGGTCTGATCACATCCAGACTGTTGTTGTGTTCAGTTCTGGGTGCAACAGTCTGACAGAATCACAGGATCTGAGAGTTGAAAGAGATATAAGTAGTTATTTTATTCAAACCATACCCCAAATGAATTCCCACTGTAACATACCTGTCAAATAGTCATCCAGCCTTTACTATCCCCTCCAAAGAAGGGAAACCCACTACCTCTTAAAGTGACCCCTCCCACTATGATGAAGCTCTAATCATTAGAGAGTTGGTTGTTTTTTTTTTTCCTGACATCAAGATTAAATCAGCTTCCTACCCATTTTTCCTAGTTCTGCTATCTTAGACCAAAGAGAAGTCTAATTACCCTCCCACACGACAGCTCTGGAGAATGTCCAGAGGTGGATAATCAAGATGCTGAATGGACCTCAAAATCATGCCATGTAACTATTGGTTGAAAAATAGGAATGAAAAGAAAGAACATTTCAAGGGAGACATGACAATTCTTTTCAAGTACATGGTAGGCTGTCCCATGAAAGGGGCAATGGCTTGTTCCATATGGTCAGAGGGAAGAACTGAGGTCAGTAGGTGAAAAACTTCCTAGAGCTATTGCAAAAGTAGGATAGGCTGCCCCAAGAGGTAAATGAATTTCTCCTTAATGGGGACCTTCAAGAAAAAGCTAGATGATCAGTTGGTACAATGTAGAGAGGATTCTTGTTCAGGTGCGAGTTGGACTGTAGATGACCTCTAACCCTCCAACTCAGAAATTGTGACAAATCCTTCTGAGATTATCTCCTATTTAACCTGTATTTATCTTGTTTGCACATAGCTGTTTGCATCTTCTTTCCCTTACCTCTCATTTAGATTTTTGAGTTCCTTGAGGACAGGAACTGTTTCTGCCTTTCTTTGTATCACTAACACTTAGCACAGTACCTGGCACATAGCAGATGCTTAATAATCTCTAATTGTCTACTTGAAATTCTGATATTCTATGATTCTTTTATTCCATCAAGATGGAAATGAGGCTAAAGTCAAAACAAACAGTACTCTAGGAAATGTGAAGTAGAACTCCAACCAAATGACTGATCATTAGGCTGTCTTCTACCAAAGCTTTGTCTCTAGAGCTGACAATACCCATACCAGATAATGACTTCATACATACATATGTATATACACACGCACATATCCATACACACATATTATAAGTGTATGTATACATGCATCTACATCATATGAGTGTGTGTATATACTTACATATACATGTATATACACGTACGTGTGTGTGTATGTATATATATATATATATATAGATATCATCATATACTTATTTCATTTTCAAGACTGATCAAATTCAGTTTTACTCTAGCACTGGGTAAAAGGTGGCTTTAAGAGACCTAAACTTTTGCAGAACAGCTTTAAAAAAATCAGTCTGGATTTAAGCTGAGGTGGTAAATGTCTTTTTGTAGGTATGTGTGATCTCTCCACATGGAAGGAGATTATAACCCTTCTATAGCTTAGTACATACCCCTCAAGAGATGCTACGGCCAAAAAAAGTTCATGACCCTGCTAAATCTCTGAAATGAGCTAAGCTGTCTTCAGACTAGTTATATAGTTTGTTATGAGGCCCATGTTCAGGGTGTTTCCACCTTGGCAGAATCTGGCAGACGTTCTGTTCCATCAATTTAACTTCCAGGAACTTGGGGTCACTTTCATGTCACTATGAGGAAGCACAGTGTCAGGGTAAGCTACACACTGCAAAACAATGTCATTAAAGCTCTGCATGCAAAGGGTAATCCTTTACAAATTTGAATATTCAGCTTGCACAGAATTTTTAATAGACACATGACTAGAATGAAGTTCCCAACAAGTCCACCCCTTGACCCCATTCTAAAGCGTGTTGTTTCAACTCAATGAAGCTCTGTGTGGAGGGGGAAAAAATCATCACCAAGAGCTGTCACCAAAGAAGTTCTGGACTTTCTCTGTCCAGTCTCCATCCTCATTTCTTCTCAGACCAAAATGCCCTTCTCTGTCCACTATTCCCTTATGCATGTTATCTCCCCATTCGAACATAAATTTCTTGAGGGTACGGACTGTCTCAGATTTTGTTTTTTAGTACAGTGCCTAGAATATATCAAATGCTTAATAAAGACTTTTCCACAGACTCATTCAAATATTTTTAAGTGCCTACAGTGTGACAAGTACTATGTTAGGTGCTGAAGGCACAGACAAAACAGTCCTGCCCTCAAAGAGCTTCTCTCTCTCTGTATGTGCATGTGTGTGTGTGTGTATGTATGTATTTTAATTACGTACATTACACATTAATTACGTATATATATGTATATGTATATACACATATACGTGTATAGCATTAACAATGTAATAGCAGTGGGCAGGCGTAATAGCAATTTAGATTTAAAGATCTTTCCCATCCATTAATAGGTCATGTGGCCTGCTTATATCACAGGAAGCCTAAGTCACATGTGGTGGGAGGAGCTTCCTGACAGGAAAAGGAAGTTATGTCACAGGAAATGCTGAGAGAGAGCTGTTATGGCTGTTAATACCCATTGTGACATCTGAGGTAAAGCAAGCCAACCTCTGATAGCTGAACAGACTGTGACACCTGTTCTGTGAGTCTGTTTCTGGGAAGACCCCAGCACGGGGTCTGAGAGGTTCTGGGATGGCGAGGCTCCATGCAGTGATACTATGTATCCAACGCTTTGCTGCTGTGATACTGGATAAATGGCTGGTAGGATCTGATCCTCTGGTATCTGAATAAATGGTTTACTTCTTCTACCTTCTATGTGGAGAGTCTCGTATACTTTGTGATACAGAACCACAGAGGCATTTTGACAATTATCATCTACATTGTTGTTACTGCCTTACTGACACAGCAGATAACATGCAACACGTAGCCTCAGCTGAGAACTTTTGTGTCCTAAAGAATTGTGGAGGGAGAAATGATCCCCAGGGATGTAGGAATGCCAAACCAAAGTTCCCAGGTCACCTGGAATGAGTTTGCGGAACCAAGCATTCTTTAAGTCAAGGAGGCAAAGATTTATTACACTTCACGTAAATAAAGTGAGCAAGAGTTCTTAGGGAACCTGCAACTACACAGGGCTACAGGGAAAATTTATGTACAAGATTTAGGGATGAAACCTGTCAATTAGGTGTTTTGGGGTGGGATTAGGGAGTGGTTAAGGCATGTTTAAGGAGTGGTCAGTTCTTAAAGACCATGTACTTTTTGTATCTACTGTGCAAGTATGTTACCCAGAGTTCACTGAGAAACAGCCCAAGGTGGGGCTATGAGGAGGTGTGGTTTTTGCTCTGAAATGTCACTAAGTCACCAAATGTTCAGAGCTAGCTGGAGACACTCACTAGGTTCCATCAAGTGTCTTGTTAGTCAAAATTAATGTAAGGGAGTGTACATTTGACTATGTCTAGGATGTGTGTTAGACTTAGATCCGGAAATCAATCTATAATTGGGCATAGCTGCTTACTGAGGAAGAAGCAGAGATAATTTTGGGGCACACCGCCCTTTGGCTACAGAGAGAGACTGCTAGGGCCAATGCTTTGAAGCTAGGGAGAGATGTGTTTTTAGAACTGGAGTTCAGGCACAGGCACCCAAGCAGAGGCTAAGGGGAAATGTGATGTTGCTACACTATCTTTTTTGGAGGGAGAGGGGAGAAACAGAGGAGAGAGAAGAAAGGAAGAACAAATGAAAGAAAAGGAGAGAACAGGAGGGAGGGAATAGGAGGAAAGGAAGAAGGAAGGCATGAAAAGGGAGGGAGAGAGGCAGGAAGGAAGGATGGATGGAAGGAAGTACGGAAGGAAGTATGGATGGAAGGATGGAAGGAAGTATAGAAGGAAGGAAGGATCTCTATATTCAAAGCGCTTATATCAGTGTGACCTGGGGCAAATCCCTTCCCTGAGCCTCAGTTTCCTCATCTGAAAAAATAAAGGCATTTGATTAGGTATTCTAAGGTCCCTTGCAACTCTAATATATTATGATTCTAGGACTGAGTACTGAAGTGATGGGCCCATCTCAAAGCTGCTGAGTCTTGAATTGCTTTGTGAAAACAAGTCCAGCTCAACAGAGATAGCCATGAGCTTCCCAGAAGAAATAAAACAGTGCATGTAAGTGGCACCTAGCAACCTACCTCAACAGTCACCTCTGTATCATGATGGGTACAATAGTTCAAAGAACTGAGAAGCTCTGTGCCATCTGAGAGGCTGAATGCCTTTTCATTCCATTTCTCTTATGGACAATTATAAGTCTTTGGAAAAAACAATCTGAAAGAGCAATCTGACCTGACTGAGAAATAGACATTTCCGAAAATCCACTTTCAGCGCTTAGATACAGAGGCAAGGACATCTTAGCCAGCTGAAATAAAACTCTATTTCAGAGGTAAGCAAAGGCTACTCAGCTCAATCCAAGAGTACTTCAGGCTGAAGAGTTCATTATATTGTCACTTTTTAAAACTAGAGGCAAGATGAGTCCTGATATCCTGTATTTCTCAGATGGGTTCTCTCCTCCTCAAATAGGGCCCCTAGAGTGTTTGGCTTCTTCTTCACCCTCTTCACTCCAGCTACTACCTTTCTTCCATCTTGTAACTGTCTGCTTCTGGGTATTTAAGCTAAGGGTGCAATTTTACATTTATCCCTATTTAAGTTTGTATTATACTTATCTGACTACTATATATGACTACAGGTTTTATATCTATATATGTGTGTGTATGCATATATACACACACACACACACACACACACATACCCATAAAACCCTGCCCACTGTAAATGTCTTGAGAGCAGAGATTAAATATTAGTCTTTGATATCCTTAGTTCCAGGGCCTTGCATACAGGAGGTATTTAAAAAATGTTTGTTGAAGCGCCCATCCGAGGCAGGATTGTGTCCAAAAGGAGAGAATGGACGAAAGGCAAACGACGGCAGTCAGTGACTCAGATGGAACAACTCACGGTGGAGAAGAAAGGAAACATCGAGTATAACTGTCCTCCCCCTACTGATATACAGGGAACGTGGTGTGAACAAAATCATGCAAAGTTAAGAGTTTTTGTTGTTCAGGAGTATGTGACTCTTCGTGAACCCCAGGACCAGAGCACACCAGACGGGATTTTTCTAGTTGATTTCCCTTTAGTTGACTTTTACAATATTTCTGGGAAGTGGACCACCTCCGTTCAAACACCAGAGGGACACCGATAAGGAACTCAATGCTATGTAAAACAGCCTGTTTCAATTCTGAAAGGCAAGAGAAGCACCAAGGAAGGAAAAGTGCTCAAAAAGAGAGGTAGTAGAGAGCCAGCCTCAAAGCCAGAAAGATCCGAGTTCAAGTTCTGCCTCTTACACACACTATCTTTGGTTTTTGTTGTTGTTTTAATTTTTTAAAATGTTTTAATTTTTTTATTTTAATTTTATCTATGTGATCATGGGCAATACCTCAGTGTTCTAGGCCAGATGTGTCAAATGTGAGAAGGGCATATGTGACCTATAACAGTCCCAATTATGATCTGAACTAGGTTAAAATATAATTGGGAAATATTTGACAAAATGAAGAAAAATACAATAAAACATAGATGTTCTTAATATATGTTTTCTATGTCAATATGTGGCTCACAAAGATCTTTATGTAAGGTTCAGTGACTCCCATTTCTATTTGAGTTTGACACCACTGCTTAAACTCTGTAGATAGATAGACAGACAGATGGATAGACAGCCTCTAAGGCTATGAATTACAAAAAAATGCTGACCTTGATAGAAGTTGTTTCCTCACATAGAAGTTCCCTCTACCAATGAAATCATAAGTCTAGGCCCTGTTCTCATCCCATCTAAAAGCAAGAAAATTCTGACTTAAATTGAGTTGAAATTTGCATGCCTATAAATTCCACCCATTGAGTCTCCCTAGCTCTGTCCTCTGGAGGCACAAAGGATCAGGCCAATCCTTTCTCCACATAGTCCTTCAAATCCTTAAAGACCCCTTTCCAAGGGAGAAGATTCTGGGAAGATGGTGGAGGTCAGAAAACTTTCAGCTCTCCAAATTTCCTCCACAAAAAAAGACACATCACCCCAGAGCAGCAGAAATAAACAGAGGGTAAAGCAGTTGTCCTCCTAAGACAATTTGACAAGACCTCAGGAAAGACTCAGCCTCCAGGGGCAGAGGTTCTGCCTGAATGAAGTGCAAACACCTCGAGGCCCACTGCAGAATCAATAAGCAACAAGCTCTGGGGGCAGCTGGGTTGAGAGGCAGCCTCAGCCTTAGAAACTTCAATTTTTCAGACAGTGTGTGTGGGGAGGGGAGGGGGGCGGAGTCTTGATGGCTGAGAAGAAGACTGAAGAATCTTCCACTGTTGAGGGAGGCCAAGCACAGCTGTATTGACCAGATGTGTCCTGGGCTGTGGCTGCAGGGAGAAGGAGCTAGCACACACCCGATGAGTGCTGTAACAAGGGGTGGAGACCCTTTTGGCTGTGGGCACTTACAGGAGAGCAGAGTCCCTGGTTTCTGTTCCAGGGCAGAGAGGACAGCTATTAGTTTGTAGTCAACTCAGGAAGCAAGATTATTTGGGGGACAGTGTGGCTAGGGGCCCTAGCTATGGCTTAGGAGTAGAGCCCAAGTTTGGGCCCTGAGGCAGATCTCAGAAAATAACAGTAAGAAGTGGCTGAGACTTGGGGTATCATTCCTCATACCTTGGGACTACAACTTGATTACACTAATATCAGCTAAAAACAAAATAAAACAAAAAACAAATAAATAAAAATGAGTAAGCAGAGAAAGAACCCAACCATAGAAAGTTTACTATGGGGGATAGAGAAGATTTGGGTTCATATTCAGAGATAGTTAGTTAAATGGTCCCAAGCACAAAAAGAAGTCTTGGAAGAACTTAAAAAGGATTTAAAAAATCAGATAAGAGAGACTGAGGAAAAATTAGGGAAAAAAAAGAGCAATCCCAGAAAATCAAGAAAATTATGAAAAGGAAGTCAACCAACTTGAAATAGAGAATCAAAAACTTAAGGAAGAAAGTAATTCCTTGAAAACTAGAATTGGGCAAGGGGAAGCTAATGACACGCTAAGACACCAAGAAATCATAAAACAAAATCTAAAGAATGAAAAAAAAAGAAGAAAAAGTGAAACACCTAATCAAAAAACAACTGATCTGGAGAACAGAACAAGGAGAATAATGTAAGAATAGTCAGACTACTTGAAAATTGATGAAAAAAAAATCTGGATACAATACTACAAGAAATTATCAAGGAAAATTTCCTTGAAGTTCTAAAATAATAAGGCAACACATAGAAAAAAATCCACCGATTACCACCTGAAAGAGATCCCAGTAGGAAAACTTACAGGAATATCATAGTCAAGTTTCAAAGCTCCCAGGTTAAGGAGAAAATATTGGAAGCAAGAAGAAAAAAATGTAAATATCATGGAACTACAATAAGAATTACACAAGACTTAGCAATGACTACACTGAAGGACTGTAGGTCTTGGTATACCATATTTTGTAGAGCAAAAGAGCTGGGGTTACAATCAAGGGTAACTTACCCAGCAATGTATAATCCTGAATGGAAAAAAATGGACATTTAATAAAATGAAAGACTTTCAGGTTTTTGTGACAAAAACCCCAGAACTTAAGGGAAAATCTCCCATATGACATATCCAGGAGAAATATACGGTAAGCATTAAAGACCAATTATAAGGGACTCAATGAGGTCAAATTGTTTACTTCATATATGTGAAAATATTCACAGTACTATTATAATTGTCATCATTATTTGAGTAGTCTGAAAGACTTGGGCTGAGCTGAGTGTGATGGGGTGAGTCTAAAAAAATAAAACTGTATATAGGGAGAGATGACTTAATTATAAGTTGACATGTTTCCCACCAAGAGAAATATCTTCCTCTACTCTCACCCCTCATTATAATCACTATAACCGTTCATTTACCATCAGCGGCTCTGCTTGGTTTGGGTTCCAGGAACATCAGGCCTCCTGTAGGATGAGCCCATCACCTGAAATCCCACCATCTTGGAGAATGATGCAGCTTTGATACTCAACACCTCCTCAACACCCTCAGTTTCTACTCCCTTCTGATTGGAAGGCTGGAAGGTGGAGCAGTAAACTCCTCCCAAAGCCTATCTTTATGGAAGGCTCAGACGTCAGCTAAATTCATTTACCTTCCACTGCTCTGCTTGGTTCAACTCCACAAATATCATGTCCCCAGATACCCGCTGGTGGCCTCCCCCATCCCTTTGCCCCCATCTCCTTTCCAGTTTCCTTTTGTGTACTGTCTTCACCTCTATTAGACTGTAAGCACCTTGAGGGCAGGGACTGTCTTTTTCTTATTTGTATCCACCAGCACTTAGCACACTATAAACATGTAGCACATGTAGACATTTAATAAATGTTTACTGACTAATTGAGAAGGGGCTCCACTTTAGAGTCAGGATCTGCAGAGCTACATGCATACCACTCTAGTGGTTTTTTTTTTGTTTGTTTTGGTGTACTTAAGATCTTAGAACTGATTTAGCTTCTCTGTACTTAGGTGGCTTGGAGGTGCGGTGGATAGAATACAAGTTCTGGAGTCAAGAAGACTCACATTCCTGAGTTCAAATCTGGCCTCAAACACTTACTAGCTGTGTGACCCTTAACTCTGTTTGCCTCAGTTTCTTCATCTGTAAAATAAGCTGGAGAAGGAAACTGCAAACTATATCAGCATCTTTGCTAAGAAAACCCAAGTGAGATTGAGAAGAATTGGACACAACTGAAATGACTGAACAAAAACAACTTAGTACTTCCCATATAGCACAGTTAGGAAATTCCTGTCCCCTGATTCAGAATCTCTTTTTTTGCCTAGGTGAAAATCTCTTTTCTTGTTCCACCCCCTTACTCTCCTTCTCTATCCTCCTAGCTCTTCCCATTATACTATGCTCTTCAGAACTACTATCTATTGTTAACAAAATCAAATTCCACCTCTAACATATCCCTTTGGGACCTTGAACAAGTCACTTAACTTCTGGGACTCAATTTCCCTACCTGCAAAATGAAGGAGTTGGATTAGACAGCATCAGGAGTCTCTTCTCCGGCTCTAGATCTATGATCATCTTATTCAAATTTAGCTTTCTGTTGAAGACACCAGTCACCTTTTAGCCCTCCTCCAAAGCTGCCTGTTCTTTTGCTCCTTCTGCCCCCTCCCCTCCCCACATGGCTAGGAGGAGGTGACATACTCTCCCTATTGCAACTCCCTAATCAGACTTCTGATTTACCACCATCACTCATTTTATATATCAGGAAAACTTTGGTTCAGGCCAGTTAGGTGACCTCCCCAATTTCATTCAGCTGGTAATCAGCACTGAGGAATCATCACAATCATGATGACTGGTGACTAATTTTTAAAATTTAGTTATTTTCATTTTCTCTTCCTCCTACTTTCTCCCCATTGAGGGGAACGACAAAGAAAAACAAAACCTCCGATAAAAATATATACAGTAGAGCAAAACAAATTTCCATACTGTCAATGATCAGAAAACATGTCTTCATTGTGCATCTTGAATCTACTACCTCTGTCAGGAAGAAGGTGGAGAGCATGTTTTATCAAATGCTTGGTCATGGCATCAAATGGAGTTCTTAAGTCTTTCAAAGTTGTTTGTCTTTATAAGGCTTTTGTTATATAGCATATTATAAATTCACCTTACCCAATTTCAACTGATCCCTTATGACAAGGAAATCCTTTTATTGTTCCTTAATTGATTTCCTTATCTCACATCTTTTCCTTTCAAAAGCTATCTACACTTTCCCTTCCCCATCTCTCTCACAAAAGGACCTAACCTCTTTACAGAGAAAAGTGAAGTCATTCAACATCAATTCTCTCTTCTCTTCTTCTCAAAACCCCTTGATATCAAACCTAATTTCTCCTCCTATCTCTCCATCTCTGAGATGACCCGTCTCTACATATGCCTTTGATCCTATCCCCTACTGCCACCCCCAGCCTTCTCCAGCAGAATTCAACCCCGGTCATACTCTATCTCTCTCCAACCTTCAACCTCTCCCTATCTATTGGTTCCTTTTCAAGTCTCTTGAAACATGTCCAAGTCTGGGTTCCCATTCTCAGTAAATCTTCATTAGGTCCTATTACAGCCTCAAACTCTCTCTCCTCTTTCTCAGCCAAACTCCTAGAAAAAGTCATCTCATCTTGTTGCCTTTACTCTTTGCATCTACATCTTTCTCATCCAACCCCTTCTCTCTACTCACAGTACCACCCTTCATCCACCTGGATGACTGCAACAGTCTACTAATTGGGCTCCATGCTTTAAGTCTTTCTCTACACCAGACCATCCTCCATACTATTGTCAAGATTAATTTCTTTAAGTGTAAAATTGACTATCTTACTCCCCTATTCAACAAATGCTAATGGCTATCCATTGCCTCTTAGATAAAAATAAACTCCTTTGATTGACTTCTCAAGACCTCCACAACCTGGGCCCCAATTTATCTTTCCAGTCTCACTGTACCTTCCCATATTGCAGATCCAGCCAAATCACCTTCTTTTTGTTCCTCATGTACAACACTCCATCCCCATCTCTATATTCAATACCCAGTATGAACTCATGCCTCACCCCTACATCATAGCACCCCACTCTTCTATCAAGACAGCTCATGCACCATTTTCTACATAAAGCCTACAAGGTCCCCCTTCCCAACTCCTCTTTCCCAAACTACCTCCTACGTAATTTCTTTGCATTTATTTGTATTCTTATTGCATTTATTCTGTATATGCTTATACGTACTTATTGTTTCCCTCACCTAGGCAGCTAGGTAGTTCAATGTATACAGCACCAGCCCTTCAGTCAGGATCTGAGTTCCAATTCGGCCTCAGATACTTACTAGCTCTGAGAACCTGAGCAAGTCACTTAACCTTTGTCTGCTGCAGCACCATCATCTGTAAAACCGAGGTAAGGGCACCCACCTCCCAAGACTGTTGTGAGGATCAGATAAGATAATAAAAAAGGTGCTTAGCACAGTGCTTCTCATATAGTAGGTGCTTAATAAAGGTCAGTTTCCTTTCTTCCTCACTGGAATAGAAGCTCTTTGAGAGTAGGGCTTGTTTTAGTCTTTGTATTTTAGTCCTCTGGGCATAACACAGTGCTTGGCACACAGTAGATGCTTAATAAATGCTCACTGATTGACTAGAATAAGATTTGAGCCCAGATCTTCTGAGTGGAGTCAGTCATTTCCGTACTTTTAGGCCACTCTGGATACTAAGTTAGTCTCCATCACAATCGTTGCTCCCGCTAAACACTCTGGCCTCCCAATTCTTCATTATCCTCAACAAGCTCAACTCCTGTTACCTGTCTCCAGGCTGCTCCAACCACAAGCAGCAGCCATCCAATCATATTTGCTCCAACCACTAAGCATACGCTGAAAGCACTGAATCTGGAGTCAAAGGGCCTTGGTTCCAATTCCACCCCTCATGCTCACTGCCTGTATGACCCTGGACAAGTCACTTAGCCTCCTTGAGCCTCTATTTCTTCCTACGTAAAATGTAGGGATAGGACTAGGCCTCCGAGGTCCCTTACAACTTTCAGTCTTTGAGTCTGATTGTTTAGTTGGTTTTTTTTTTCAGTCATCCAACTCTTTGTGACCCTTTGGGGGGGTTGCTTGGCAAAGATACTGGAGTTGTTTGCCATTTCCTTCTCCAGCTCATTTTACATGGGGAAACTGAGGCAAACAAGGTTAAGTGACTTGCCCAGGGTCACACAGCTAGAACGTGTCTGAGGCTGGCTTTGAACTCAGAAAGATGAGTCTTCCTGACTCCAGGCCCAGCCCTCGCCACATAGCTGCCCTACTTTTTAAGCACTGACTATGAGCGAGATACTATGCTCATGGCTTCAAGGTGCCATATCATATGCATGTATATGATAGACATATATATCATACACATATGTGCCATACATATATTACATATTGATGTATTATATACATATACACACACACACACACATAATCTATCTTAGTTCTAGAAAAGCCTTCAGTACACACACACACACACACACACCAGGCAGCTATAAAATCTGTTTCTGGCTTAGTCAAATATATAGGCTACAAGTATGAAATGTAAGATTTTTCAAATTAGCTTATACTGCTTTGATTTAGCTTTCTGATGCATTCGTATTACTGTAGTGAGTCATTCTTTGGGCCTGAAAATCTCCCTGCATATACTCTTGCTTTGGCTTTCTATGACTAGGGGTAGGAGGTAGGGTCATACTGCTCTTTCTTCCTACCCTAAAAGTAATATAAAGCCCAGCCTAAGATTGAAGAGAAGAAAGTCATATGGGAGTAGGGGGTGAGCATAGGAGAGTTCCTTTACTCCAGGTACCTATCATTCTCTTTGGTTTAAAGAGAACTGAGCTCACAATCAACACACAAAGCTAGCACCTGTTCAGTAATACCTGCACACCCTCTTGGAGCTCATTAAAGGATTAGTAGCTGATGTGATTCAGAGTATTCCTGCGTTCACACGGGAAGACATTTTCTAGCCCCTAGAGCTCCACGCATTTAAAAAATTAATAAATAATTCATCAAAGCAATGCTATGGAAGCAAAGGCACCCAGCAACTTATAACTGAGGAAAAATAGTAAAGATACATAACGCACCAAACATTGTACAGAAATTCCTTAGCAAGAGCTACAATTAGAGCTGTGCCTTGTACCTAATAGACGCTCACTAAACATCTGATCCATTGATCGACTATTTTCATGTGCCAATCCACCTGACCAACCCATCCTTATATTCATTCAATTCCTACTTAGCTTGCTATAACACCGTAAGCTGTGAAATGCCATCTAAATACTGCTTTGAATTTTCAACTGGTAATTACTCATAGTGCTACTTAAATCCCTATCTTCAAATTCTTCTCTAGAACCTAGAAAAAAAGGTGACAAATTTCTGTAGATGATTCAATCTCTCTTCTCTATCCTCAGTCATCACTCATCACACTGGGCCTGCCCCATATTTCACCCAAATTCTGAAAAAAAGGGAAAGAGCTAAACAGCTAGAAGGGATGGAATTGGTATAGAAACCACAGCTCTAGAGTTAGAAAAGGCCTTCAGAGATAAACTAGTCCAACTCCTTCTTTTACAAATGAAGAAACTGAGGTCCAAGGTAAGGTAGCTTTGAAACCAGTTCCTTTAGCTTCAAATCCAACACCATGCTGCCTCTGGCCTGGTAAATTAACAGTTTTCACAGTAAGCTCTCACATCTATCTAGAGCTTAAAGGTTTATAAAGACTTCCCACGCAGCATGTGAGGTAGGTAGGACAAGTGTAATTATAATTTTTATTTTGCAGATAAGGGAATTAAGGCCCAGAGGTGTTAAGTGACTTGTCCAAGGTCATAGGAGGGATTTTAACCCAAATCTTGCTCTTATATTTTTCAGTGAAAATCTCACCTACCTCTTCTAAACTGGCTTAGTGCCAAACCTTCCCTGAGAGCTTCAGGTGGAAGTCCGGTGTAATTAACCGGAGCACAGTTTCACCGGGTAATTCAACTCAATCATTAATTAAAAAAAAAAATTGGGGGTACCCATGATAAGCAAGGCGCTGTACCAGGGCACAACAAAATTTGTTTCTTCACCAAATTTGGATGATTCTGGGGTCAAACAGTGTGGGTCCATCAGTATCATAAACTTGTTACCTCCACCCCACTAAAGCACCCAACCAGTCCAGAGAGAGTGCATTTTATCTTTAAGTTTCTGGAAGCTGTGCTCCATCACCTAGGTAACACAACAGCAAATCTCCTAGAAATCCACAGCCAGGATGCTTTTTTTTTTTAATCATGTTTAAATCATCTGAAGGGATGAATATTTTGGCTAATCGTTAGATTTCAGAAGCAAGATTCAAAACTGAAAATACCCGTTAGCATTTTTAGATAGATACAGTTCTTAGGTTTTACAAGTCATCAAGGTGTAGCTCTATTTTTGCTTGCAACACTAGAGATCAGGGATGAGCCTGGGGTAGTCCCAGATTCATCCCTACTCTCTACGGCAGTAGGGGGGTCTTCACTTGTAAACTCGGTGTGAAGCTATAATATTTTATCCCATCCTAATTCTATATTGCACTGTAAAGCATGGGCTGTTTTTTAAAAAGGTAACTTCAAAACACGCACGAAGATATTTTGAGCCTTAAAGTAGAAGTGCAGTACTGATGAAAACAGTTATTGTTACAAAAGAATTTCTTTCCTGGAATCCTCCTCCCCGCCCCGCCCCCTCTTTTTTTTTTTTTTTTAAATATTGCAAGTTGTTTACTGTTCACGGGAAACATCAGTTCACTTGGATGCAACCAGTGCTGGTAATACAAGTAATTAGTCATTTAGTGGCCTCTACTAATTCGGCCCCACACCCTCTCTTCCCCTAGGTTTATACATTTCTTCTTAAGCAATGATTAGGTAGCAGGTTCTCTTTTCTTTTTCAGCTCCCGCCACTGCTACCTGTCTGCCAGCCTGCAGAAAAAGGAGCCTTGGGAAAGTGGCAGGTCTTAAACCAAACTGTGAGGGAACCCCTTCTTTTACAAGCTAGCAAAATCCGAGGCTAAACCTGATGCCAGGGCAATCGCGGTGCATTTTAGCCTGCTGTGGCAAAGAGGCAGGCTCGATCACGTTCAACTCCCATGTTGCTCTCAATTCTTTCCTTTCTCTGAACCCTGCAGTTGACTCTTCTCCGACTGCCACGGACCAGGAGCGAAGTCCTAGCCCTGGACATCCGTCCGCCCCCCACCCCTTCCTGGGTATTTGCTTGTTCCACACCACCTTCTCCCGAGCACCCAGCCCAGACGCTTACTTTGCCACCGTCGCACACGCCGAGGATGTGGTCGTGCAGCACCTCCATGGGAGAGGTCCAGGTGGAATGGACGAAAGTCCCTTTGAAGATGTGCGCCAGGGGCGTCATGTGGGCAGCGCACATGGCAGAGGCTCTGGCTGGCCAGGAGACTGAGGGTGCCCGGGTGGAGGAGCGGAATTAGTGCGCGCTGACAGAGCGCAAGGGCTGCTAGAGCCGCAGGGAAGACTGGCGAGGCTGGACACTGGGGCAGACGCTGCAGAAGCAACACGGGTTTTTCTTGTACCCAGCTGCAAGTCTCTAGGCCTGCCCCCCGGAGGCGTCGCCCAGCGATACTCGATTCCAATAGGCGTTCTTCTAGGCTCTGGGGCTTTCCCGCCACGCCTCTTTTCCCTTTGGGGAGTGGCCAACGCGGCGGAAAAGTACTTTTCTCCTCCCTGTTTTCTTTTGAGACTTAACCCTTAGGGCCCTCCCCCGCCCCCTCTAAAAAAAAATCAGCTTAACTTTTGGGGTTAAGTTTGGAGGCAGAGGATTCTGAGTCACTCTCTCAGGTTAGGGATGTGGGTGAATGCAAGGGGTGGAAGACGGGTTTCCTGCCTTGGTCTTTTTTTTTTTTAACTTTAGAGCAAAACAAGGTTTTATGAGCGCTTTCCTCTTGTTCCTCCCTTTTAAAAAGATCACGCATGGAGAGATGAGAAAGAGTACTTGGAGTTGAGAGTCCAAGGTGTAGGATTTGACTCCTATGTGTGCGACCAAAGGCCTGAATTCTTGCTAGTTCTAAATCTATGATCTGTAAAATAAAGGGTCGGACAATATTATTTCTAAGGACCGTTCCTGCTCCAGATTCTATGACAGGGGTCCAACCCCATAGGTTCATTCAGTAGTTACTGTTAGTCCCTCCTGTCTCTAAGGCACTTAGAAATCAGAGTTCTGAAATTTTGCCAAGAGTTGATGGCTTGAGGGCTCGTGATTTAGTTTCACTTTCATTTAGCCTTGAGGGTTTTTATGTTTTGTAAAACTTATGGTCATAATCATCATATCCAAGGCCATGATGAGTTTACCCAGGATATCAGAAAAAGTCCAAAAGATTCATGTTTCCTTTGTCACTTTGGTCCAGTCTTTGCTTCTGTTTTTGCTTTCCAAAGCAAATGCCCAGCCCAATCACTCTCTGATACCTTTATGGTGTTGCCAGGACTTGAAGGTCAGTTATGCCACGTTCTTACTCCTCCCTTTCACAACTCATAGCCCTTGGTTTACATTTCCTATTTAAAAGAATTTTAGAGTTTCGGATACTCTTCTAGGAAACTTAGAACGGAATATACCCCATACCTCTACTTACCTCCACATACATACTCTTCGAGAGGAGGGCTAAGCCAGTGTCAGGATATCCTGGTATGAATCAATGTTTCAGTTCCTACTTAAAGAGTCATTTTCAAAACCGTGTATGCACAGGCATTCTCTGCATTGCTGTTTTTATGATACTAACTCATGTGAAGGGGTCTCTTTTGATTCTCTATTTTCAGGAGCACAAAATGGAGAATTCAAAGAAACTAAACTGACTCTATTTGATGAACCAAAATCCTAGACTTGAGGTCTCACAAAGAATATTCTTTTTGTGAAGGCTCCTTAAAAGACACACGTCCTGATTAAAAGTGTCCATACCCTTTGATCTCCATGCTAGACATATATCCTTAGGAGGTAGAGAGAGAGGGAAAGAGGGAGGGAGGAGGGAGGGAGGAAGAAAGGAAAGAAGAAGGAAAGAGGAAGGAAGGAAGGAGGGAGGGAGGGAGAAATTTCTAGCAGCACTTTTTCTAATAGCAAAGAACAAGGGCAAAAAGTAGATGCCTATTGACTGAGGACTGACTAAACAAGTTGTGATACACGAATGCAATGGAATATTATAGAATTGTAAGAAACAATGGCTATAAAAAGATAGAGAACCATGAGAAGACTCATATGAACAGATGGAGAGTGAAGATAGAAAATCAGGAAAACAACACGCACAAGGATTGGAGCAATGTAAGGAACAATCAAGAAAACTGAAACTGAGTACGGTGTAATTGTAATGACCTAGTTTGGCTGCATAGTAAGGGTATGGGAGTACATCCACCTTTCTCCTTTCTTTGCAGAGAGCAAGAGACTGTGGGTGTGGAGCGCTGCACATAATGCCTGGTTTGGTTGCTATATTGGTTAGTTTTCTTACTTATTTTTTCCATCTCTTTCCTTTTTTATCGTTGTTTTAAGTTATAGTTCTCTGGGTGCGGATGGAGAGAGGGGAATATAGGAAATGATGATGTTCATATATAAATACATAACAATTTCAAGAGTAGGAAATGTGATATAGCATATATAATATACTTATATGTGTATGTGTCTATAAATATATGTTTTTGAAAGTGGGGCTGTTTTATGAAAAATAGCAAATGAACCATGCTGAGCTTATAACTAAGGTGACCATCTTTGCCTCATGGAAAGCAGGAAATGTTGCCATTACCTAGGGATAAGCTTTAAAAGATTCAGAGCTGAAAGGGAGGACCTTAGGGATCACCTAGGTCAATTGCCTCACTATATATGAGAAAACTGAGGCCCAGAGAGGTGAAGTAACACTTGTCCCCCTCTCTGCCTTTTCCCCTGACTTCACTACCTGCCCTGCCTCTTCCACCCAGCTGAAACCCTGAGGAGATTCTCCTAGCAGGTTCAGAGACCATAAAAGAAAGGTAGAAACTTGCTCTTTCTATCCATATACTTCAAAATAGAAGATGATCTCCTGTCCCCACAACATTTCTTGGTGCCCTGAGAAAAATATTAAAAATAAAAACAGGCTCTTGGAGTGTGTGGCGGGAAGGTGGGGAGCTGTAGAATCTGCTCTTCATGGCCTTCTGTAGGGTCAATGGGGAATAAGATCTTCTCCACCCATCAATAGGCCTCATGTGGAGCCCATTGTAGAAAGGCTTACACACCTTTTGTTAATTTCTAATTAGGTACTGAGCTTAAAGAGTATATATTCTGAAAGGTGACCTTTTGCTTTGGGAACTCACTTATGAGAAAGATGTTGGGATTCACTGGTCGAGACTCTGAGTGGCCATATGTTT
The DNA here is from genome assembly GCF_011100635.1 of Trichosurus vulpecula. Lineage (NCBI taxonomy): Eukaryota > Metazoa > Chordata > Mammalia > Diprotodontia > Phalangeridae > Trichosurus > Trichosurus vulpecula. The sequence goes on from NC_050581.1 coordinate 32,520,380, forward strand.
AGAACCCCACAACTGCTCAGAGGTAAAGGCTCTCTCAATTCAGTGGTGGATGTAAAGCTTTGATTCAGGCAGTAGAGCCCTGTCTGTTGGTCTTTTATTTCTCTTCTTTGTATTTCCGGTCTGTATTTTATGTGATTAAAAAGATTATTGACCCCTGAAATAGCTATCTCTCCTTAGCAACACAGATCTAAGAACCTGCACTAGCAGCCATCCTGGATATGCCAGTGTGGTTGCCATTTGTGGATCTCCCCACATGCACATTTCACTCTCAGATGGCTCACCTGTAGGAAAGGACCACAGTTCTGTTTCCATTCCCACTCAGGCTGTTGCAAAGCATAAGCACCCAAGAACCCGTATTTCCTAGTGCTGTTGTGCTTTCTAGCCCAGGTCCCTCACCACTGACTGTGAACTTCAATAGTCTGGCTCCTTTCTTCAGCTTGTTTTCTCTACTCATCCTCAGATCATGTGTCTCCTTTAGACTGAAAGGCATCAGGGAGGCATTCTCTTCCAGGCATTCCCTCCTACCCTGAATGGCTAATGAGATTTTCAGGTTATAATAATACCTGACATTTACGTAACACTTTACATTTTCCAGAGCCCTTGTCACCCATTATCTCACTTGATCCTTGGAAACTATAAGGTAAGTACTACAAGTATTATTATTTCCATTTCATAGAAGAAGAAACTGAGGCTGAAAGAGGTTAAGCAATTTATCCCCAGTAACACAACTAGTCAAAGGTGGAATTCAAACCCAGATCTTCTGGTTCCAAGGCCAGAACCCTATCCATTCTGCTACAATTTATTTTTTTTATTTAATATTTTAGTTTTCAACATCGATTTCCACAAGATTTTGAGTTACAAATTTTCTCCCCATTTCTACCCTCCCCCCCATTCCAAGATGGCATATATTCTGATTGCCTTGTTCCCCAGTCAGCCCTCCCCTCTTTCACCCCACTCCCCGCCCCCATCCCCTTTCCCCTTACTTTCTTGTAGGGCAGGATAGATTTCTATGCCCCATTCCCTATATATCTTGTTTCCCAGCTGCATGTAAAAAACAACTTTTTTTTTATTTTTTTAAGCATCTGCTTTTAAAACTTTGAGTTCCAAATTCTCTCCCCTCTTCCCTTCCCACCCACCCTCTCTAGGAAGGCAAGCAATTCAACATAGATCACACATGTATCATTATGTAAAACACTTCCACAATGCTCATGTTGTGGAAGGCTAACTATATTTCCTTTCATCCTATCCTGTCCCTCTTTATTCAGTTTTCTCCCTTGACCCTGTCCCCTTTCAAAGGTGTTTGCTTTTGATTACTTCCTCCCCCTATCTGCCCTCCCTTCTATCATCCCCCCTTTTATCCCCTTTGTTTCAACAATCCGGCTGGCAGCTTCTGTGGGGGTGTAAGATCCACCCACAGCCAGCACCCAGAAAGCTGCCAACAGCACAGGTTCTTTTGATCTGCTTAACTAAGGAAAGCAAGGTCAAGGGGTTGACAAGCTTACTTTGATTCAGCATACAAATATCATTCACTTAGTTCAGGGGAAGAGACCAGCACACTGAACTTCAGAGCAAATTACAAACAAAGTACAAACATCAACAGACAGACCCAATACAGATTCATAGTTACCAACATCTAGGTTCAGCCCAGGAGCTCAGAACAAGCGCTGGACCAGAGTCACACACGCCATCACTGCTGCGGGAATGAGCTCCAAGGAAGAGGAGGCCAACCCCTGGTTTTTATATCTTTTTCAGCGTCAGGGGTGAGTCACACATTCGACTCACCCACATGACCTAAAATCGTCACAAAGAGGCGACTTACACCCACATGATCTAAGAGCCTCTGCTGTCCCAGACATGTAAACTAGGCCCTCCCTGAAGTTAACCCTACCTTGGGCCCCACCTTAGCTGCCAATCCACACCCACTAAGGTTTTACACCTAATAGGGGTTTGGGCCCTGGGACTTAGCACTTAGTAAGACTCAATGAAATACACTGAATTACTCAAAGCAAACAAAAGCCAAAGTCTTCAAGGGCACTTGTTGAACTAAGTGCTAAGGAGCCCATTTTGCTTACCAACACACCCTTCCCCTTACTTTCCTGTGGAGTAAGATACCCAATTGAGTGTGTTTGTTATTTTCTCCTCAAGTTGGATCCGATGAGAGTCTGATTCACTCATTCCTCCTCAGCTGCCCCCTCTTCCCTTCTAACAGAACTGCTTTTTCTTGACACTTTTACGTGAGATAATTTACCCCATTCTATCTCTCCCTTTCTCCCTCTCTCAATATATTCCTCTCTCACCCCTTAAATTTATTTCATTTTTTTAGATACCATCCCTTCATATTCAACTCATCCTGTGCCCTCTGTCTATATTCCCTTCAACTCCCCTAATGCTGAGAAAGGTCTTGAATTACACACATCGTCTTTCCATGTAGGAATGTAAACATAACAGTTCAACTTTAGTACATCCGTTATGAATTCTCTTTCTTGTTTACCTTTTCATGCTTCTCTTGATTCTTGTATTTGAAAGTCAAATTTTCTATTCAGCTCTGGTCTTTTCATTGAGAAAGTTTGAAAGTCCTCTGTTTTATTGAAAATCCATATTTTGCCTTGGAGCATTATACTCAGTTTTGCTGGGTAGGTGATTCTTGGTTTTAATCCTAGCTCCTTTGACCTACAGAATATCATATTCCAAGCCCTTTGATCCCTTATGTAGAAGCTGCTAGATCTTGTGTTATCCTAATTGTGTTTACACAATATTCAAATTGTTTCTTTCTGGCTCCTTGCAGTATTTTCTCCTTGACCAGGAAACTCTGGAATTTGGCAACAATATTCCTAGGATTTTTCTTTTTGGGATCTTTTTCAAGAGGCAATTGGTGGATTCTTTCAATTTCTATTTTACCCTCTGGTTCTAGAATATCAGGGCAATTTTCCTTGACAATTTCTTGAAAGATGATGTCTAGGCTCTTTTTTTGATCATGGCTTTCAGGTAGTCTAATAATTTTTAAATTATCTGTCCTAGATTTATTCTCCAGGTCAGTGGTTTTTCCAATGAGATATTTCACATTGTCTTCCATTTTTTCATTCCTTTGGTTCTGTTTTATAATATCTTGGTTTCTCATAAAGTCACTAGCTTCCACTTGCTCCAGTCTAATTTTTAAGGTGGTATTTTCTTCAGTGGTCCTTTGGACCTCCTTTTCCATTTGGCTATTTCTGCCTTTCAAGGCATTTTTTTCCTCATTGGCTTTTTGGAACTCTTTTGCCATTTGGGTTAGTCTTTTCTTTAAGGTGTTATTTTCTTAAGTATTTTTTGGGTCTCCTTTACCAAGTCATTGACTTGTTTTTCATGGTTTTCTTGCATCACTCTCATTTCTCATTCCAATTTTTCCTGTACTCCTCTTACTTGCTTTTCCAAATGCTTTCTGAGCTCTTCCATGGCCCGAGCCCAATTCATATCTTTCTTGGAGGCTTTTGATGTAGGCTCTTTGACTTTGTTGACTTCTTCTGGCTGTATGATTTCATCTTCTTTGTCACCTAAAAAGGAATCTAAAGTTTGAGTTTGAGTCTGAGTTCATTTTAGCTGCCTGTTCATGTTCCCAGCCAACTACTTGACCCTTGAGCTTTTTGTCAGGGTATGACTGCTTGTAGAGTAGAGAGTACTTTGTCCCAAGCTTTAGGGTCCAAGCACTGCTGTTTTCAGAGCTACTACTAGTCTGCTGTCACCCCAGGCTCTGTCCCAGCAGCGCTCCTCCACCCCCAAGAACCGCCAACCAGGACCACAATTCAGATCTAAGCTGGTCACAGCAAGAGAATCTGCCTTTGTGTCCACAAAGTGCTCCTTGCACTCCTCCTCTGATCTGCTGCTAGATTCCTCCCACAGTGTGAGCCAGGGACTCGGGAAGCAGCTGATGCTGGAGTTCTAGAAGCAGCCTCAGGAGCTTCCTGCTGCTGCCACTGCCACTGCTGCGCCACCTCCACTACCCCAGGGCTGGTGGCTGGACCGCTCTGAACTCAATCCCGCAGTTTCCCACTAACCTGCTCTTTGGCGTTTGTGGGTTGAGAAGTCTGGTAACTGCCACAGCTCAATGATTCATGGCCCTAAGGCCTACTCCAGCTGGCTGATTCCAGGTCTGGTCTGTCCCAGTGTGGCCCACGCTGGGCTGCACTCCGCTCCCAGCACAGTGCGATAGACCCTTCCCGGCGACCATCCAGGCTCTCCTGGGCTGGAGATCTGTTTCCCTCTGCTCTTTCGTGGGTTCCGCAGCTCTAGAATTTGTTCAGAGCCATTTTTTACAGGTGTTCGGAGGGATTTGGGGGAGAGCTTAAGCAAGTCCCTGCTTTCTAGCCACCATCTTGGCTCCACCCCCTAGTGAATAATCCATTCTGCTACAACTTAAAAAAATAAAGTCCATTATTAACCACCAAGAGGTAGCTTGGCCTAATAGAGTTCTAGGCTTGGTATCAGGAAAATCCGTATTTGAATCCCAATCTGATGCCAAGTCCCATCCTTTCTACCTTCACAGCATCTCTTGTATATGTCCCCCCTCTCTCCACTCACACATCCATCAGCCTGGTTCAGGTTCATGCCTGAACTATTGCAATAGCCTGCTGGTTAGTCTCCCTGCTTCCAGTCTCTCCTGACTCCAGTCCATCCTCTACTCCACAATCAAAGTGACCCTCCTAAAATGCAGATGTGCCTACATCACTACCCTACTCAATAAATTCTAGTAGTTCCCTATTACCTCCAGGATCAAATAAATATAAAGTCCTGTTTGGCTTCTAAAGCCTTTCACAACCTGGCCTCTTCCTACCTTTCCAGTCTTCTTACATTTTGTGATCCAGTGACAATTGCCGTTTTTCTTTTTCCTCATAAAAGAAACTCAAATCTTCTAAATCTATGCCTTTTCGTTGGCTGTCCCTCAGGCCTAATGCTTTCTCTTGTCTCTGCCTCCCAACTTCTTACTTTCTACAAAACTTTGCTCACATCCCACCTTTTGCAAGATGCCTTTACATCCCTCTTCTCAGCACCCTCCGCACTACTAGGACCTTCATTCTAAGATTACCTCTCATTGCAATTTGGAACTATGCCCAAAGGGCTACAAAACTGTGCATACCCTTTGATCCAGCAATACCACTACTAGGTCTATATCCCAAAGAGCTTATAAAAAAGAGGAAAGGGCCCACATGTACAAAAATATTTATAGCAGCTCTTTTTGTGATGGTAAAGAATTGTAAATTGAGGGGGTGCCCATCAATTGGGAAATGGCTGAACAAGGTATAGTATACGAATGTGATGGAATAATATTGTGCTATAAGAAATGATGAGCAGGTGGATTTCAGAAAAACCTGGAAAGACTTACATGAACTGATGCTGAGTGGAGTGAGCAGAACCAGGAGAGCATTTTACATAGTAACAGCAACACTGTACAGTGAAGAAGTGTGAATCACTTAGATCTTCTCAGCAATACAACCATCCAAGACAATTCCAAAAGATTCATGATGGAAAATGCTATCGGCATCCAGAGAAAGAACTATGGAGTCTGAATACAGATTGAAGCATACTATTTTAACTTTCTTTTTGTTTTTCCTTTCTCATATTTTTTCCCTTTTGTTCTGATTCTTCTTTTACCACATGACTAATATGGAAATATGATGAATATGATTTATCCTGTCTATATCATGTATGTACATATTTCAGTTCAATTCAATAAATGTTTATTAAGTGCCTACTACTTATCAGGAACTGTATTAAGTTCTGAGAATACAAAAAGAGGCAAAAAGTCCCTTCCTTCAGGGAGCTTACAATCTAATGTGGCGGTGTGGGGAGAGGAGCAGACCTTAACAACCTTATATAGTCTTTGATAGAATGTGAGCTCCTTGAGGTCAGGAACCATCTTTCTTGATATTTCCAGCACTCAGAAAAGTGCCTGGCACATAGTAAACACAATAAAATGCTTGATGACTGATTGACTAAGTCTCAAAAATCATATAATTTTCTCTTTTTTTTTTACACAAAACATTTAACTGTTAAATAGTTTCTGCGGAGATAAAAGGATGAAGAGTGGAGAGGCCAAGGATCTACTTTTGTCATGCCACTTCCCCTCAATAGATAAAATATACATAAACCTCTTCAGGAAGATAGGGCTTAGTGGGAAGAAGGAGGAGAAGGTAGGATGCAGGGGTAGTGTGCCTTTTAGTAATGGCCCTACACCCAGGGAAGGTCCAAAACGTGGATGAGGGCCAATCACTCTGAGATGTTACATAGCTTAGAGATTAGGTCCTGGGCTTCAGGAAACTTCAGGTCCACCTTGATGATCAGTCTTACTGAGAGGAACTGTGAAAAGGAGGATTTCCCACCAGTAGTTCACAGCATATCACTCCTATGTACCACAGAGCCACCTTCTCATCATATGTCTGTCCTTCAGTCATCTTGGGGGAAGGTGGTTCAGGGCCCTACACAACATCTTTCTCCTAAGTAAGGGTGAGCAACATAGAATTTTCCATTGGAAGGAAGCTCAGCAACTGTTTAGTCCAATCCATAACTGGAAAAGAACAAAATTTCTGTTTGGAGACCTCTAACAGGAGGAGAGCCTACCTTCCAAGTCAGCTCTTCTGCTTGTGGAAAAATCCTAATTCTTAGGAAGCTTTTATGATTTTTTCCTGTGACATCACACCTAAATTGTCTTTGTAACTTCTACCCATCAGTCCTAGTTCTGCTTTCCTAGAACAAGTGTACTTCCCCTACCATATGACAGCTGTTCACATAAAGACATCTGTCCTGTCTTCCCCCAAGTCTTCTCTTCTCCAGGCAAAATATTCCCAGTCCCTTCCACAGATCATTTTAAGGCATGACCCTTCACCATTCTGGTTGCCTTCGTTTGGATATTCTGTAGCTTAAGACAGTGACACCCTGAACGTTGCTCCAAATGTTGTCTGACCAGGGTGAGTACAGTAGGACTCTTGATTCCTGGATCCTTCTCAGTGCAGCCCAAGATTCTATTGGCTTTTTTGGCAGCCATACATATATATTACAGTTGACAAATAATGAATTTGCAGCACAATATAAAACTCATGGACCTTTTTGAGACAAACTGCTATTTAACCACGCATATCTTTAAGTGATCAGAAAGGGTAGGAAGGCGAACAGGTATTTATTAAACACCTACTATGTGCTAAGCACTTTACAAATATGACTTCATTTGATCCTCACAATAACCCTGTAAAGTAAGTGCATCCTTATTTTACAGTTGAGTCAAACAGAGCTTAAGTGATTGCCCAGAGTCACAAAGATCATAAGGAAGTGTCTGAGAAAGGATATGAACTTCATGTTTTCTGACTACAGGCCCAGAGCCCTATCCACTGAACCACCTAGCACCCTATCCATTGTCATTTATCCTCTATGTACATCCAAATAACTCCCTAGCCTCATGTACTAAGCATAAATGGGTAGTAGATCCCACATCCTAATGAATACACAAAATGTTGTCATGTTATTAAGCAAGAAGGCCCTACTGGTACAAAGAATGCAAACTATTGGTCAAGAATCTAGTCTTGCTCCATTAGTTCCCAAAAGTGAGTGGTTGAATACCATAGAGGGCACAGGACACAAATGAAACGAATGGTCATGTCCCAAACTGTCATAAAATGACAACTCCTCTGGTACAGTTTAATCTATAATAAACACTTGCTTATCCCAGCTACAGATGTCAAGCCAGACTAAGTCAGTGAAACAGTTCATTAATAATCAGCTGCTTTGTGTGATTTTCTGGTTGTGAGTCAATGATAACCATTTGGACAGATGTACCCAAATCACGCTTAGGCCTTCTAAGAAGAAGTGAGGAGATTTGTACAGTCAATAGCACACCCCTATCTTGAAACCAGTTAAATTGGAGCTTTCCTTTTCTTCAGATCTATCAGGTTTCTATTCCTTAAAGTCTTAAGCCAAAGTGCTTAAGCAAATTGTGTTGCACCATTTTTAAGATAGGTGAATGAAAAAGAATCAAAGACATTTGTCATACACTTCCCTTGTTGCATACCTTCTGCTATTAAATAGGGAAATAGTCCTCTTAAACCAATGTAATATGGGAAAGAAGATACTAGGAAGGACCTGCTACTAATGAGCTATTTGATTTTGGACAAAATACAAAGTGTTTTTAAAATATAAAGTGATTGCAAACTACTACAGTAATTTAACTGAAGTAAACTACAGGCATGCTAATGGTGGCAGAGAAAAGGACAAGGAATGAGAGGAGTAGGAAGTTTCTAAGTGTTAGAACTAGTCAGTTGGTGGGGGTGGGAGGGGAATCTGACACAGCTCTCTCCCTTTCCGCAGACAAGCTATGTGTGGAGTGTGCTTCTAGTGGGGTGGCAGTGGTATCTGTGCAGACACTAACCACTACAACTGAAAATATATTGGAAAAAAGCAAAGGGCTGAAAACAGATGAGGGGTGGAATGGATGCTAGCTGGTATAGCCAATGTAGACTGCACCTTCATGTTGGTGGCCCCATTTGATCAGGTTTCATGGCCTTTTCAAATGTTCCCAGCAGACCAAGTCAACTGGCCACCCCCTAGGGCTTGAAGGGAAGCATATTCCCCATCGGACCCTATCCTTGTCCCCTTTTACTCTCTACCCCCACAGCCAAGGGCCTGCAGATCCAAGAAACAATGGGGCATTTGAGACTTTGTCCACTGTGGGAGCTCCACTCCCCATTCTCCTGGCAGGCCTGATCTGGAACAAGCAGCAAAGTCAAGCTTCTTTCAAAGATGGCATTTTGGTTCCATCCTTTTCTTCAAGGGGGTGCAGGGAAGGTAGGAAAGGAGAAGGGAGAAGGTGGGAGAAAAGGGAGAAGAAAAAAAAAAGAAAAATCAAGATAGAAAATGGAACCTTTGCATTTTTGGTGTTCATGAAAAACAGCTGCTCCTCCTCTTTTCCAACAAGGCTTCTTTTCCCATTTCTCACAAGGGATAGAGCAAGCCTTCATGTCCTAACACTTGAGGTCCACAGCAGAGCCTTTCTCAAGGACAACCACTGTCCTTATACTATAAAAATGAGACTGGACAGGCAGTGTTTTGAACATTAAAGTTATACCAAACACTATTTCAGAAAGCAGCATACCAGTGGATAGTAGTTAGGGTACACAATTACGTTAGAAGGGGCAATGGAGGGCCCCCTCCCCCCTGCCCCTAGATTCCAGTTCAAAATGACAGGTAACAAGTTGACTGTATCCCTACATCTGTTGTAGCCTCACTCTTTCGAAGAAAGGGCAAAACCATCAGAGAGCAACAAAGCTGAGTACTTTTTTATGTAATCAAACCACAAGATGCCATGCTTGGCCCCTCAAGTGGCAGTGTCTTAAGAGAAGGCACTGGAATGAAGCAGATAATGACAAAGCAATGATTAGCATAGCAATAGATAGGAATAAATGACCTAAGAAGGTATTAATAAGCACCTGGCATTGTATTACATAAAGACAAAAATAAAACACAGCCCCTGCTCTCAAGGGGAGAGACTTCTATTAGGGAGAAAATATGTATTTATGTATACACACACACACACACACACACATAATAGAAAACAAATACTCAGCAGTTAAATGTGAAGTAGTAAGGAAAGGAGGGTGCCAGAAGTTGGGGGATCAAGAAAGGCTTTGTGTACCATTTTATCATTTTTACCTATCTCAAAGTCCCGTGGTGACAGGCAAGTGATGAAGCACCAGGTGTGGATACGCTGGGAGCTGTAGTCGCAATCCTGCATACAGGTGGCCCAGGCCATAGGGTCATTTCTCATTGGAAGCAGCAGTGGGATTTGGCAGGCCCCTGGGTATCTGAGCAGCCTTTTAAGGGTCACACTGCTTACCTCCTGGTGAGGAAGGGGCTAGAAAAGGTACCCTAAAAATTGTCTGCTTACCCAACCCTGGCTTGATTAGTGCGACAGGCAGGGAATCCTACTCTGCGGTCGAAACATCCCCTACGTCTTGAGCCATCGCCAGGCGTCTTGATTCTGTCCTGCTACTGGATTGTAATGACTTTGGAGGAGAGAGTAAGGCTGATGACTTCATGCAACTCTGCCTCACTTAAATCCTATTCACGCATGAATCAAAAATCATGTATATAAGGCAGTACTTGTGCTGAGTTTTGAAGGAAGTCAGAAATTCAATGACAGTAATACTAATGTTCATATAGAGTTTTAAGATTTGCAAAATACCTTATGTATTGAAAGAAATGATTATTTTTCTCTTGTATTTAAGAACTAATTATTTGAGACCAAGGTTTTTTTTTTTTCCTCTTTTCTACCTCCTCATCCAGGAATTAACCACAGTGGCTTGTGTTTGTCCTCCATTCTCAAAGAGGACCATAACATCAGGGAGATGATAACATGACTTGCAGTTGACTTTGATTAAAGTGAGGGGGGCGGGGCTGGGCAAAGTCACCAGCCTCACTTTCTCCTCCAGAGCCATCTGGATCCAGTGGCCAGATATTCATCAGGACAATTAGAGATGGCCCAGGATGCAATGGGAGACCTTGGCCCTTTTGAGCTAAGGTCTTTTCAGGTTCTCACTTTGAGTGAGGAAATGACCATTGAGTGAATAGGCCTCTTTAAGAGGTGAGTCAAGGAATGGCCCCTTTAATTAAAAAAAAATAACTGGGAGGGGAAGACCCTTAGGGTTGCTGGTCAAAAGAAACAGTTACTATTTACAACCTAAAAAAATAGCCATTAAGTGGTGCTTGGGCAGGGACCTGATGTATCCGCACTGGGAAATCTTGGACAGACTTACCCAGTCAGGAAGGCTAAAGATCTAATCCAAGATAGTAAAGAAATTCTAATTTTAGGCAAATGGGTATATTTCTGCTCATTGTGTTTACCCAGAGGGGTCTGGGAAAATGTGAATTCTCTCTGTTGTCAGACTGGTAATATGGACATTGATGTTTCTTTGACCAAGATTTGGATGCTTAGTGATGTATCTCAAGACCCTCACTGGAAGAAGCCCACCTCTCATTATAATATTCATTCTCTCAGCGTTAACCAATCAGAATTGATTGCCACCCTTGGGAACACTCACTCTTCTAAGGGCATATGAATGGTGAGCCCATTGCTATGATTTGTTTTTGGAATTTGAGAGCATCACTGACCCATTTTATTGGTAAGATGCTTGCATTATTAATAAAATGATTAATTACCCAGGAGCTGTGTCTCTTATCCTTGCAACAACCCTGTGATGGATTAGCCCCAGTTTGCAGATGAAGAAACTGAGGCTGAGAGACATCAGGTGATTTACCCAAAGTCATATCCTTAACATGTGCCTGAGGCAGGATTCAAACTCAGATCTAACTCTAGCACTCTACTCACCCTTCAAGCAAGCAGCCAATAGATTCTATAAAGCAAAGGTGATCAAGGACACCATTCTAGACTTGGGAGACAGCCAGTGCAAAAGGACAAAGATAGAAGATGCAGGGCCATGTGTGAGGAGCATCCAGAAAGCCAGTTTAGTTGGACCACAGATTATGGGAATGGGAATAATCCATAATGGAGTTAGAAAGATAGTCTGGGGCCAAGTTGTGAAGAACATTAAGTTTATATTTGATTCTAGTAGAAACTGAGAGCCGCTGAAGTTTCTTGAGTAGGACAAGGACTAGGTCAGACCTATCTGTAAAGAAAAGCACTATTGTAACAATGATCAGCTGTGAAAGACTTAGCCACTCTGATCAATACACCAATACGAGACAATTCCAAAGGCCTCATGAAAAATGATCTCCACCTTCAGAAAGAGACCCGATGAACTCTGAGTGCAAATTGATGTATAATTTTTTCACTTTCTTAATTTTTCTTGCTTTTTTTCTCCCCCAACATAGCTAATGTGGAAATTTGCATGATTTTGCATGTATAATTGATATCTTACTGCTTGCCTTCTCAACGAGGAGGGGGGGGAGGAGGAGAAGGAAGGAGGAAAACTTGGAACCAAAAAAAAGCTTTTTAATGTTAAAAATAAATAATACTTTTTTAAAAATCACTTTGAGGGCTTTTTGGGAAATGGATTGGAGTAGAAGAAAAACTTAAGGATAGCAATTGGGGGTTATTGCAAGAGTATGGCATAGAGATGATAAGGGCCTAAGCTGGGGTGGTAGCTGTGTGAGTACAGAAAACGGGACATGACAGGTTTTTGAGATAGAAATGGCAAGATTTGGTAACTCATTAGACATGGGTGGTGAGTGAGAATGGGGAACTGAAAATAATCCTCACGTTAGAAACCTGGGAAATTGGAAGAATAGTGGTACTCGAAAACATAAATTGAAAAATAGAGAGATAAGCTTGGAGGCAAAGAGAAATAAGTTCTGTTTTTGACATGTTGAATTTGGGATGTCTCTGGAACATCCAGTTTGAAATGTGCAACAGGTAGTTGGTGATACATGACTAAAATTCTGGAGAGAGACTAAGGTTAGATTATATATAACTGGGAGTTATCTATGTAGAGGTGACCTTATCAGCTCCCACGGATTTATTAGAGGTGGGAAACTTACAACCTCAAGGCCACTTTTGTCCCTCTAGGTCCTCAAGTGCAGCCCTTTGACTGCATCCAAACTTCACAGAACAAATCCCCTTAATAAAAGGATTTGTTCTGTAAAACTTGGACTCAGTCAAAAGGCCACACCTGAGGACCTAGAAAGCCACATGTGGCCTCAAGGCAGCAAGTTCCCCACTCCTGGTTTTAAAATGCTCTTCATAGATGCCTCCCAGACATATAAACCCATGGAAGTTGATAAGGCCACGAAATATGAGAGAAGAGAAGAGGGTTTAGGACAAGGTTATGGTATACACCCACAGTTAGTAGGCCTGATATGAATAGTAAGCCAGAAAAGGAGACAGGAAAACAGTCAGACAGGTAGGAGGAGAACCAGGAGAGAGCAATATCCCCAAAACCTAGAGAAGAGAGAGTATACAGGAAAAGAGTTTGGTCAGTAGTACCAAATGTTACAGAGATGTTGAGAAGGATGAGAACTTAGGAAAGACCATCAAATTTGACAATTAAGAGATTGCTGGTAACTAGGGAAAGAACAGCTTCATTCAAGTGAGGAAGTAGGAAGCCAGATTACAAAAGGTTGAGAAATCAATGGGAGGAAAGGAAGTGGGAAGGTCCCAGTTTAATCATCTGTAAAATAAGGAAGTTGGCCTACATGCTCTTTGTTATACCTTCCAGCTCTTAGAGGCTATGATTCCAAATGAAGATTCATTTGTTTATTCATTCAGAGCCATTTTCTGACATAAAGCCAGTACAAAGCCACTAAACACCAAAACCAACAGGTATTTCATCTGTCTGAATTACTAGGACGTAGATTCATCCCATTGATTTTCTGATTTCCCAATCCACCATTTGTGAACATACTTTGGTCCAAACTCCCATGCTGTTAAACAAGTAGAGACTGACATGGCTAATTAGGGATGAGTGATATGAGTAATTGTAGGATTTGACTTCTAAATTTTTCTTTCCCCTTTTGACCTGTAATTTCATTGACACAAGGAACTCCAAGTAAGGAAACTCCCTTGACCAGCATAGGTTAGCACCTATTGTGCAACTTGTAGTCTCAGGGGCAATAAGAAATTAAGCAGCTTATCCAAGGTCACAGCACCAGTAGGTATCAGAGGTTGGATCTGAACCCAGAATGTCCTGACTCTATCCACTGTGTTGCAGCTACCCTTCTAATGTGTAGGTGTAACAATTTAAAAAATGTAAGGCTTTAATAGAAAGCGTGAAGGCTGGATAATTTTTGAAAATTATTTGTAAGGTTCACCAGAGATATGCAGCAATTTCATCCAAGGAGCTCCAGGTACTTTACAAATAAATATATATTATCACTATTCCTCATTAACATTATAATTGGTATGACTGGGGAGGGTATTATTATCTGCATTTCAAAAATGAGAAAATGAGGTACTGAGGGCAAGTGTGTTACCTCTGGTGGCAACCGATGGCAGTAGAGGAACTAGGGTTGAACTTCAGGAAATATGTCCTTTGGTCAATTTTCCAGACCCCGATTTCTTTCTTGGTATTGTTCCGAATTGTTTCAAGTTTCCTCCTAATAGGTGGGGTCTGTACCCTTTGGCTCTATAACTGTCCATTCAAATGACTGGAACATAGCATAATCCATGGGGTCATTTCATTGATCTTTCTAAGGGAATTAGATTTCCATGGCATAAATTCCAGCCAGAGTTAAATAATGATGATGCTTAACACGCAGTAGCAGAATAGAGCACCAAATGTAGCTTTAGGAAGATCTGCGTGGGATTTGAAGTCAGAGGACCAGGGTTCAAATCCCATGTTTATCACCAAATACCTGTAAGACCTTGGGCAAATCACTTAACCTGTCTGAGCTCCTGTTTCCTCATATATAAAATGAGGAGATTGCACTAGATAACCTCTCTGGTCCCTTTCAGCTCAAAATCTGTGTTTATTTGTGGATTCAGATCCTCCCCCAGCAAGTGGTAGCTGTGTGACCTTGGACAATTTATTTAATTTCTTTGTGTCTCAGGGAATTCCTTAGAACTTACTAGGGTGCAGAAGACCTGTAATATTAGAAGAAGTTAGGGGGAGTTGGGGAAAGATTGGAAAAATCTCTACAATGTAAAAAAAATCACAGATCCTTTGAATATTTATGTATTATTTTGAAATTAACTGTAAAAGTATATGAAAATGCTAGATTGTTTGAATGGCTGCTTTAGCCACTGAATTTTCACATGGACTATTTCTCAGCAAGACTGTTTCCATATTATACACATTTAATTGCTGCCTGTGATATATAGACATAAACAATACTGGTTTTGTATTTTGGATTGGGTTTGGGTTTTTTTTTTTGGTAGCAAACCACTTTCCAGTTAGCATAGGACTGAGGTGAATACTATACCAGGAATAACCAATGTTTACATGCCTAAGAGTGGACTAGGGAAAATGAATATAATACAAACTTGCTTTTCCTTTACTGGTTATGTGAAGTTGTCATTGCATTGTAAAATAAATGCCTGCCTATCTTATTTATTCTTCTATGTAGCTAAATCTATCAGTTTCCATGGTGCTCCATGTTTCACCATGGAAACTCTGACAAACTCGTTATGCTAAAAAAACACACACACACACCACAAAATCTGAGGCGATGAGAAAAACTGATTTCCTGCAAAACCATGTTCTTTTAAGTGGGAAGCATTGAAAGAAAACAACTCCATAATAAGTCTGATTTTTCAGTTTATATGTTGGAGGTCAGGTTCGCATAAATCCAGAGAAGGCTGTCTGCCACGGCTTGATAGGAAGAAGCTTACTTATTCTGGGCAGAAATTAACCAATACATGATTGATCCATATCCATATCCATGTTTCCTGAGAATATAGTTGGGCATCCATTATTAGGCATTGTTTAGAGTGCTTTTGTGTTCTCATTAACCTTACAGGTATAAACACCATGTCCTTTCATAGCTGAGAAATGAGGTATTCTGGTTAACAGGATGTTGCCGTATAACCCATACATGGATTACCAATTTTCCATGAATTGGAAGGACAACAAAATGCACTTAACACTGAACCAGATGAAAATGATAAAGTAGCACATTACGATGATAAAGAAATAATTTAGAAATAATACAGGATGGTTTAAATACTGGAAAACTAAAAAAGAGACTAAGAAAGGTTGTGAAGAATTTGGCTTGGAGATGAATTCAGTTTAATTCATCTCAACAAATATCTGTTCTAGAGCATATTGGTTGAATGCAAGCATGCATATATGAATGCATAAATGAATGAATTAAAAAGTATTTATTAAGCACGTACTATGTACAAACAGAAAAACAAGGCAGTTCAAGGAGCTCAGATTCTATTTGAGTAAGTCAACAAGTATAGTTTTGTTTTGTTTCCTGTAAGTCAGATGGAAAGACCCTACTATGCTTAGGGTAGAGTAGTGGAATAGGTGATGTATCATCTTTAATATAAACTTAGCTGATAAATCCATATCCATTTCTGATTTTGGACCCTTTGACAATGCCAAGGACTTTGGTAGCGGGAACTTTCTTTTTCTGTTTTTCAATAGCTGTGGCTGCAAAGGAGATGGGGCCTACAGCACCTGTAAAAGCAAAGGTCCATCTTCACAGGGGTTGAGTCTCTGGATTTCTCTAGGCCTTGGCTTTGGGGGCTTGGCTGGAAGCAGAGTCAGTGGCCTGGGGAGTAGGGTGAAAGGTCTATGGAGAGAATATTGCTATTCCCAGGACTCTTGGGTTCTGTATTCGGAGTCATCTCCATTAGGGTCTGTTGAGAGGTGGTGGTAGAAGTGACTTGCCTGTCCTGTGGGTGACAGCTATTGACAGTCAGTGGGGATGGCTGACCCCATTCCTGTAGAATTTGCTTCCCTGAATGATGATTAAAGTGGTTGAGCTGAAAGTAGGGCCAGTGGTCTGGTTGTGTTACTGACTCTCTGAACTTTGCCACCATGCCTTAGCTGCCTTCTAACCCTGCAGCTTCTCTCACCTCCTGAGGCTCCTTGGCCTGGAACATCCTTCCAACAAGCTGGCTCCCTTCTCCCATTGGCAAGTCCCTTCCAGGGCCTCCAATTTGCGGAAAAGCCCAGGGCAGCCATGCTTCATTACTTTCCTGACTGTGTTTCTGATTCTGGACTTTATCACTATGTTCCTGGGTAGGTACCTTCTTAGCTCCCTTTTGTCTTCTCCCATTAGAATGTAAGCTCCTTGAGGTTTACCCCATTGCTTAGTGTAGTGCATGGCACATAGGAAGAGCTTAACAAATACCCATTGTCTTATCTTCTCTTGCTATTCCCTTGCTTATGATTGGCAGTTGGTCAGAAATAGGTACTGATGGCATCAAGGATGGTGGTTCCATTCTTCATAGGCATTGTTCTTCTCAATCTTGACTCTCTTTCAAAGAGCTTTGCTGTTTTGGCCGGTAATATTATTAAATAATATTCAAGGGATTACCTGGGAGCATTCAGAAAGGTGGGCAGTGATCACCAAAAACCATTAAGGACAGTCCGGACAAACTACCTTGTTCCAAATCCTCAGCGAAAAGTGACAGACTTCAGAGACACGACCCTGAGAGAGCAATGCTAGAGAGGCTTCTGCCAATCACAGGCTGAGCATCTCTGACCTTCCTGAAAGAACAGTATACCAGGGGAGGGTTAAAACTGAGCCTGAAGCTGGACCGTCTGTAGCAAGCCCAGGGAGCCCTGAAGATTGACTTGCCCAGCAGAAGCACCCTGCCCTGTGAAGAGTAAATCCAACCATTGATCAGTTAACTTCCCAAGGATTCTTAAGAGGGAAAGGATACTGGGGCCCTGCTCTTCCAGAGTTCCTTGAGAACTCATCCCCTGAAGGTTGCAACCTTGTCATCTGGAACTTGTACCCTGCACCTTTCCCTTGTCCCTCTACTGGCAACTGCTTCACCTGGTCCACTCTTTCAAGTTGGCTCCAACCATTCACCAATCTCTCATCCCCAGCCAAGCTTAGCCTAGTGAGTGTCCTTATAGCCTGCCATCCCTGCTCCGTGTCCCCCCTACCTCCACCCCTAGTCAAATTATTCATGAACAAAGCAACTCTGCCATTATTCCTGGAAGGAATGGGTCAGTCTACTCACCCATAATCCCACTTACCATTCATCAGTGCCCTTCCCTGAAAACCACTCCAGCATGCATGTTTTCTCTTCTATTAAAATATAAGGTTCTAGAGGGCAGGGGCAATTTTTGCTTCTATATTTGTATCACCAGCACTTAGCATAATGCTTAGAATGTAGTAAGCAGTTAACAAATGTTCATCTATTCATTCATTCATGATCTTATGACTTGTGACCTGTTAGGAAGCTATTGCAATAATCCAGCCAAGAGGTAATGAGAATTTATGCTAGGATCTTGGCTTTAAGAATATAGAGTAAAGACTAGATTAAAAAAATGTTGCATATATAGAATTAGCAGGATTTAGCAATTGCTTCCACATTACAAGTAAGGGAGAAGGAAAGGTCAAAGATAGGACCAAGGTTTTGAAAGTGGGTGACTAGAAGAATGATTGTGCCATTGACAGTAACAGTGAAATCAGAATGACTTGAGAAAAGGTTGCCTCGCTTTTGATAAAATAATTAAATTTGCAAAAAGGCCTCATTTTATGTTGCCTAGTGATATATTCTAGAGCTGTCTGCAATCAGTCAATCAACAAGCAATTATTAAGTATCTACTATATGCCAGGCATTGTACTAAGCCATAGGAATAGAAAGAAAGGCAAAAGCAGTCCCTACCCTCCAAGAGCTTACAGTCTAAAGGGAAGACAACATGCAAACCATTATGTAGAAACAAGATACATACAGGATCAATTGAAGATATTCAATAGAGGGAAGTCATTAGCATTGAGGGTGATCAGGAAAGGGTTCTTGTAGAAGGTAAGGATTTTTTTTATCTGGGAGGCCAGAAGAGTCGAGAGACAGAGATATGGAGGGAGAGAATTCCATGCATGCGGAGTAGTCAGTGAAAATGTCCAGTCTGTAAATAGACTGAGGTAGCAAGGAGGTCAGTGGCACTGGACTGGAGAGTATGTAGGTGGTGAGGGTAAGGTGAAAGAAGATTGAGAAGATGCTGGGGGGACAGGTTGTGAAGGGCTTTGAATGCTCAATAGAGTTGAATAATGGGTGACACGGTCAGATCTGAACTTTAGGAAGGTCATTTTAACATCTTTTCATTAAGAGGCTTTTGGACTGAAAGGTACTTGAGATGCAAAGGAAACCATTTTAATGGTGAAATTTGAGGCACCAATAACCAGTAAGGCAAGGAAAATTTTACAACACTTTTTAAATCTTACTATTTAAGGGGCTGCTTATTCCGCATACTTAGGAGGTTGGTCCTAGCCTATGTGATCTAAGATAGAACAAGTAAATCATTAGCAAAGATAAGTTAATCAGCTCAGTTTCCACTCTGACAATAAATAAATGAAAGTGGGCATCATCTTGCCTTGTTTTAGCTAGATGGCTGTTCTTCTAATTGGTGAGCATTGTAGACAGATGACCACAGATTGCCCTATTATTGTAGAAAACTCTGAATCAGAAGACAGAAGACCTGAATGCCTCTGCCACTAACTTGACAGTCCCTTTCTGTTTTAAAATTTTATGTACTTTTGCTAGACCAATACTCATGTATTTTAAACATTTCCATGGGTTTTATAATAGCTTATTTGACTTGCTACTTCCCTTATTATTATCCCTTAGGGCACTATGCAAAAATTATACAGTAAAGGGGCTCCAGAAATAGTTATGTAGGACATGAAAATGTAAATAAGTGGTAAGGGCTGTGCAGGGGAAGGAACTCCAGCTAGGGTCTACACATTCCCCAAATGAGAAGACAGTTCCCCTAAATGTCTTATTATAATCATCATCATCGATGAAAAAGCATGTATTAAGTGCCCAAGTATACATGATGTTTAACTAAGTCTTTTAAGTTTTAATTAGCTACTTGTAATCCTTGTTCACTGGAAATTTATTATCTAAATTTAACAGTGGTTTGAGACCTCACTGACATTCTGGGATTTGTGGTTTAGATAGATAAACATTTTCTCCCAGCCCTAACAGAAACTGAACTAATTCAATCTTTGAGCCAAGAAGTAGATTTTGGTTGCATCCATGAGTTTTGAAAAGAGAGACAGAAGTCTACAACTGGCTGATAAGACAGAGAGAACAGAGATCTAACACATAATTAGTCAACTGGCCTACAAGAACACATTGGAGAACAACAGCACAATTTTCAGTAAATAGAAGAGGAAGCCAGACTGAGGCTGTTGGGTATAACCATCATGTGATAGAACCAGTGTTTCCCTAAGGCAGCTTTTTTCTTCCCCACTCACAACATAGGGAGGCTTTTTCTTAAAAAAAGACAGACCTTTGGGACCCTATTAGATCTAGCTTTCCTGATTCATCTCCCAGGTTATCTAGAGGCATGAGAAGACCCAGCTACATGGAATCTAGGCCATTTAGACTTGGTAGATAGCTAAAAGCATATGATTCAAGTGACCTGTTGACAAAGTTTCCATGAGGAAGCAAGAGAGGCTGTGTAGGAAGTGCCAGGACTTGGTGCATATCCTTGCTGTATTAGGGCAAAGTAAACTTTCTTTTTTCAATGTTCAGTGACTTCTAAGTGCCTCCTTTTGATCCCTAATAAAAACTGAACTATGAGAGTGCTGACATCAGAGTTATTACCTCTGACCCTTCACAAGGACTGAGAGATGCTCAGAAAAGTTGCTCACCCCGATATTAAACCAGTACTTAAATATACTAGCATGGATTAGCATTTTTATAATACTTTAAGGTTTGCACAGACGCTATTATTATTATCTTTGTTTTGCAGATAGGCTGATCGAGGTTAAGGGATTTGCCTGCAGTTGAAGAGCTGCTTGCTAGTAAGTATCTGAGACAGGATTTAAAAACTCAGGCCTTCCTGACTGCAGTCCAATGCTGTAGTGTTGTTGTTGTTGTTGGAGTGTTTAAATCAGCTTCTTTATCCTAACTTTTACTTTACATAAAAATCCATGGTTAATTATGAAAGCTTATACTGCATGTGTGTATATGAAGTCTGGGCTAAGAAAAGAGAAGCGGAGAAAGCCAGGGTTTAAATGGAAATACAAAGAATTTAAATAGAGCAGAAATCTAAACTTTTTCTGACATGGTACTCCGTGCTGTGGTGATTTTGTTAACAACTTTTTGTCTTTTATAAAGTCCTCAGTCTAGCAGGGAAAGATAGCCACCAGAATCAAGGGGCCATCTTGGCCCCCTAGGCTAATGCAAGTTCAATTTCTTTGACCAGGTGACATTACTAGCGTTTAGGGAGGAGCCTTCCTTCCATAGGCAAAATCCAGTCTGAGAAGCAAAGAAGAGAGGTCTTGAATGGAGGGGGTGGTCAAAGGAAAAGGTTACACCCCTGAATTAGCCCAGTGGGAGGAGAAAGGAGTGGTCTCAGTGAATTTAGCACCTCTCCTTTCTTCAGTTGGTAGGGCGAGTAAAAGACAAAAACATTACCAATTCACTTCATTCTCTAGTGGTACCCACTGGTGCCATTAGCTTAGAGTCATAGAAACTGTACACATTGTGTGTGTGTATGTGTGTGTGTGTGTGTGTGTGTGTGTGTGTGTGTGTGTGTGTGTAGGGAGAGGTGTAGTGAATCTCTGACCAATTTCCTTTTCTCTTGCAGTTGATCTTGTCACAAAATTATTGGACAGATAAGAGATAATAAATTATTTGCATGCTAATGAAATGAGGAGACCAGTTAACACCTTGTTATCCCTTTGAATTGTGGAAACTCTCCTTAGTTGAACTGGAAGTAGCAACACCACTGGCTAAGAAAATATTGGGTCCTTAGAAGGCTGAATGGGCAGCTAAGTGATGCAGTGGATAGGGCACCAGCTCTAGAGTTAGGAAGATCTGAGTTCAAATCCGGTTTCTGACCCTTATTAGCTGTGTGATCCTGGACAAGGTACTTCTTAATCCTGTTTGCCTCAGTTCCTCATCTGTATAATGATTGAGAAGGAAATGGCAAACCACTACATCTTTGCCAAGAAAACCCTAAATGCGGTCACAAAGAGTTGCACACAACTGAAAAATCACAACCATAACCACAACAATGTATGCTTCAGGAAGTAGGAAAGGACTAGAGATATAAAGATAAAAAGGATAAACAGCCTGCCCTGGAAGAGCTTATATTCTGCTGGGGGTTAGAATACAATAGGTAAACAGATAAGTAGTTATGAGCCATACAGTCCAAAGTGTACCCATCAATATGCATCTACATGGAATTTACAAAAAAAATAGTTAATACATAGAAGCATATTTTATTTCTTTTGAGACTTACTACCTAAACACATGCTAATTAAATCATGGGTATTTGCTTATATGGAGGTTATATATCACTGTACACTTTCATCTATAAAAAGGTCGGAGAAATTTAATTTATAAATATGAAGAGATTACCTCAGGTTATTAGATCCCCATCTCTTGTGTTCTTATCACCTCCCATAGCCAAACATGCCTTCTCATTGTTAAAAGATTTTCTACTGAAGAGGCATGAACCCAGTCTTGGGAGTCCTAACTAGAGTCTTCTTCCCTAGAAGATCACAGCCTGGGGCAGGACCAAAGCTTGATGTTCATCTAAGCTGTTAGTAATTTAGATATTTGAAACATCTAGCCCATTAGCAGAAAGTATTGCTGTAATTCCTTTCTTAGCTCATCAGATTTCTCCAACTGGTTATTTATTTACTCTGAGGCCTAATTTTCTTGGTTGCTAGTAAATCATGAGACAAATTTCCATGGCCACAGGTCAAATTTTCAATTGACTGTTTCTTTTCACTAATAGATCTGTTAGGGGTGTATAGAAAGAGGTTATGTGTGTACAGGTCAGATGTCCTCTTCTTTTCCCAGTGCTGATTCATGGATGCTCTTGAAGGCTATGCCAGCCAGGGATGTGCTGGTTCCCACCAGTTCACACAAAAACTGATTGGTAAATCTTCCGTGTGAGCATTTGTACCACTGAAACTGGCAAACACTAACAATAAGGATTTGTTTTATTTTGTCAATTATATAGACTTCAGAAATTGATAGAGAAATTGCCAATGCATAATGCATTTAATTTAATAATTTAATCTGCATAATGCAGATTAAACTTAAAAGTGTGTTGTGAACATATCCCTCTCACCTCAGTCAGTTATTAAACATTTATCTAGCATACCTCTGATGCCAACCCATGAGCAGCAGTCAGTTGATTTACTTGGAGCCACAATTTTGACCATGCTGTGATGTGAAGTGACAGTCAGGTGAGTAGTAGAACAAAGCCTAATTCAGACCTCCAGATCTCAAGATTCAGAAGTTTTGCGGATTTGGTGCAAGACCTCAGACCCAGATCCTACACAAGGCTTTGCTACTTGAGACTGTGCTAGAGCTTGTAAGATACTGCGTCCTTCTCCACACCCATTCCAGTCTATGACTAAGAACTGAAGTTTGGGCAATTAATCAGTCAACACTTATTAAGCATCTACTGTGTGTTAGGCACTGTGCTAAGCAGTGGGGGATAGATACAAAAAGAGGCAAAAGACAGTTCCTACCCTCAAGGAACTCACAATCTAATGAAGGAGACAACATGCAAAAACAAATACATGCAAATCAAACTATATACAGGATAAATAGGAAATAATTAACAGAGGGAAGGCACTAGAATTAAGAGAGGTTGAGGAAGGCACCCAGTAAAAATAAGACTTTGCTTGAGACTTAATGGAAACAAAGGAGGTCAGTAGTCAGAGTGTTCCAGGCATAGAGTCAGCCAGAGAAAATGACCAGAGACAAGAGATGGATTGTTTTGTTTGTGTAAGAACAAAGAGGTCAGTATCACTAGACTGAAGAGTATATGTTAGAAAGTAAGCTGTAAGAACACTGGAAAGGTAGGAGGGGGAAGACTCCAAACTGGTCTCAAAGACCAGGCTTGGCTTGAACTCTGCCCAAGCTCCAAGCCAAACTTGGTGGTGATCAAAAAGAATGAATGATCATGAATTTGGAGACCCTATGAATAAGTAGCTATTTCACAATGAAAATGGGAGCCAGGGCATCTAGGTGGCTCAGTGAGTAGAGCATCAGCCCTGGAGTCAGGAGGACCTGACTTCAAATCCGGCCTCAGACACTTGACACACTTACTAGCTGTGTGACCTTGGGCAAGTCACTTAACCTCAACTGGCTTGCCTTCCCCCTCCAAAAAAAAACAAAAAACAGGAGCCAATTAAAACTGAGTTACATAATAAGGACCTAAGAAACAAATGCTCCTGAGAAACTTTCTCAATATTCACTTCATATGTCAAATTAAATTATATCTGGAAATATAAAATGGCAAAAATCCTTCTTCTTTGTGTTTATGCAAAAATGGAAGCATTCCACACGATGTGTAGCAGTTGTTAATTAGTACTGCAGTGATTAATAGCATTCATCATGGTCGTCAAACAAATCTTTAAGAAACAGAATTGTCTCCTTTGCTCTAAGAAAGGCACCTGGCCCCTGTCCTTTCCAGAGAAAAGGGGAGAGAAAGGGGGAGGAGGGAAAAGAAGGATCAAAGGCTTTCATTTTTGGAGTCTTGACTGGTTCTGGCAATGTAGCAACTGTCCCATGTATCTTATGTATGATTCAGTCATACATCCTGAACTCAAGAGTCCCAGATATGACTCATAGTGGCTGCTACTTCTCCTTCACTTTTCCCTCCCACTTAGTATCCACATTCTCTGCTTCCCCTCTCCATTCTCCCTAAGCACTGGAGAGGGTAGCTTGCCAGACTATCTTGCTCCCCAAGTCACAGGATCAGGGCAAACTGCCCTGGGGATACAGGACGGGGGAGTACTTAGCAGAGCTCCCACCCCAAACTATCAAATATCCTGATCTCCTTCTAAATGTCAAAATGGTGCTATACAAAGTAATATTGGTAAGGAAGGCATAGGGAGTTGACAAAATCAGTAACAGCCTTCATGTAGAATGTAGGAGATGACTGAGTCTTGAGAACAAGACATTCTTAGAGATGGAGGTAAAAAAGGGATGCATGCCAAGCATGAGACACAGCCCGTGCAAAGACACAGAGGCAGGAGATAAAGAATGTGAGGAACCACAAGAAAGTCACTTTGACTAGGTCATAGAGTTCAGGAAGGGAAGTAATGTATGATAAGCCTGGAATAGTCATTTGCTTCTAAAATCTAAAAGGCATCAGCAAAAAAAAAGCTAAACAAAAAAATAAAGTGGCAAACAAGTTGATGGCAAAAAAAAAAAAAAAACCAAAAACCAAAAACTAAAATAAGGTAAATTTGGATTCTGAAGTTTGGCTTTAGTTCCCAATACCTTCTACTTCCCCAATTCCTTTCCTTAGTAGAAGAACAAAATATAAGCTCATCACATTTTTTCCTCAAGGATTAAAATTCTCATCATTTATATTTCAGTACCAATATGCATTACAGAACATGCAAAGTATAATCTCTAAATGAGGCCTGATCAGTTACAGATGCCTTTGTTCAAAGCACAACCCACTGACAGGGACAATAAATTCAGATATGATGGGATGTAGCATGAGCATCAATACTGAGGCAATATGATGAAATATATGGTAGATGAGGAATATTTTGATAATAAGAAATAGAATGAAAACATTCACATACAAACTCACCCTTTGAAACTCCAGGGCAGTAGAGTAGAAAAGCCTTCCCTCTTTGGGCTTCAATTTCCTCATAGTAAAATTATTGAGGTTCAGGGTGCTAGGGGCCCCAAAACACCAAAACACCCTTCTTTCAACCAAAGAGAGAAACAAAGTTTATTAAAGATTCACCATATTGGGCAGACTCTTAAGGAGCCTGAACGTTTGTTGCCACTAACGCGGGCCGGGTAGATTGAATCCGAGCACCTTCATGGAGGCAAGATGGATCTT
This sequence comes from Trichosurus vulpecula, assembly GCF_011100635.1. Classification (NCBI taxonomy): domain Eukaryota; kingdom Metazoa; phylum Chordata; class Mammalia; order Diprotodontia; family Phalangeridae; genus Trichosurus; species Trichosurus vulpecula. The sequence continues at coordinate 32,545,822 of NC_050581.1, forward strand.
ATATACAGAAAGGCTATGGGAGGGATCTAGGGGTGGTTCTGGGGTGATGGCAGGAAGGGTTTAGGGATGATCTTGATGGGCTGGGGTGACTGGGGTGAGGTAGGACTCCAGGAATGGAATTAAGGATGGGAAATAGTGGAAGGCTACCTGGAGATGACAGATAATGGAGGGCTAGGTTAGTGTAAGGGTAACAGATATGGGTTTAGATATTTTGATAGGATCAAGGGTGGAAAGTGGCCAGAGGCAATCCAAAGGTAACCAGATTTGGGCCTAGTGAAAATGAAAGCCTTGTGGCCTCAGGTAGACATCATAACAAGTGGGAAGATTCAGAGTGGGGTTCAAGGAGGTTCCCAGAACCATCAAAATGAGGCAGCTGGACTAAAGTTTCTCTAAGATTCTAAACTACTTACATTCCATGATATCAGGAAATCAATCTATGTATTTATACGCAGAAATACACAAAGGCATACTCCTCCCTTCATCTTTGTATACCCATCCCACACTCCCACCAGGAATAACCAAGTGAAAAGGTTCTTACTGGCTCATGGCTTAGACAAGTAGGAAGGTCTGCAAGATCTGAGGTCATAGCCTTAGATATACTGTTGCTAAATGATGTATCACAACCTTCCTGTAGCTTTGGTCTTTGACTGCTGAGTGGCTGGGGCTGGCAGAGGCAGACTCCCAGAAACATAGGATCTTGGATTAATAAGGGACTTAAAGATCTTCATATCTAACTTCTCTTCTGAGGAAAGAATCCTTTCTTTAAAGCATCTCTAACAATTGATCAGCCTCTTCTAGGGTGCTGTCAGGGTTCAAGGGGCAGTTAGGCAGTGCAGTGGACAGAGTACTGTAAGGAAGACACGCATTCAAATCAAACCTTATATACTTATTAGTATATGTCCTTATGTCACTTAACTGACGTCTGCCTCAGTCTCCTCACCTGTAAAATGAGGATAATAATAGCACCCCCACCTCCCAGGACTGCTGGGAGGAGCAAATGAGGCAATGTTTGCAAAGCACCTAGCACATAGTAGACTCTTAATAAATGCTTGTTCTCTTCCTCTTCTCCTTTCTAGTGATGAGGAATTGCTTACAGGGAGGCAGCCCATTTCATTGTGTGAAAGGTCTAATTGATAAAAAGTTCTTTTTTCTAAAGAATTGAAATATGCCTCCTTATTATTTACAAACATGTGTCCTAATTCTGACTTCTAGAACAAAGAAGATTGCCTCCTTCCTCCTTCCCCAATACATGAAAACTGATATTATGGGCTACATGGCCTCTACTAGCCCTAAATCTATGATCCTATGTTCTAGGGCCTCACCCCCAGGCCAAGTCCAATACTCTGGACTAAAGGTGGTCTTTCAATAACTTTTCATGTGATATGGTTTCAGACCCCTCATCAACTTCTTTATGAATTACTTTAGTCTCTATAGAAATACATACGTAATTAAATACATAGATTTATAGGTTTGTAGTTAGGTGATGCAGTGGATAGAATGATGGGCCTAGAGTCAGGAAAACATGAGTTCAAATCTGGCTTCAGACACTTACTAGCTGTAGGACCCTAGGCAAGTCACTTAACTCTGTCTCATGTCCTTACCCATAGAATGAGCTGGAGAAGGAAACAGCCAACCACTTCAGTATCTTTGCCAAAAAAAACCAAACAAATCCCAAAACCCAAAAGGAGTAATGAAGAATAGGCTACCTCTGAAAACCAAAAGAGTAGGTTTAGAACCCTTTCAAGTTTGTCAATATTCTTCTCAAAGTTTGGTGCCAAAAGACTCAACACAATAAAATACTCCGGGGTTAATTTAATAAAATACACACTACAATGGGGCGATTACTTGTCTTAATTCACTCCAATTTACACACCATTTATACTTACTATGATTGAATTAGCATTAACCTGGAGGTGGTGGGGAGGTGGGAGGGTGCAGATAACTAAAAGTAAATTTAGCTAGCATTTATATCCCCTTTAAGGTTTGCCACGTGCTTTGCATATGTTATCTCATTTTGGGACAGCCAGTCGGAAGGCACAGAGAGTTTGGCTGGACTGTAGACTACAGAAAATGAAGTAATACAAGGAGAAGCTTGGAGTCAAGGTTGGAGCTGCATGGGACGGATAATTGTGAAGACTTCACAGGGTTATGTCTAATGGAGATGTTTTGGGATTTGGCCTTGTAATTTTGGGAAGGCATGCCCTTCCCCCACTCTCTCTCAGATATTAGAAGATAATGAACTTCCTGTGAGCTATTTGTTCTCTGATCCAGGAAGAGTCTCTCCTAGACTTTCAGACACCACCTTGGCAGTTGAGTTCTGATAGGGAAAAACCTGGACGAACCGGATCAATCTTGGTCCTCTGTGTAGTTTTTGAGCCTAGACTGTAAGCCCCCCCCCAACCCCCACACAGCCAATGGTGAGAAGGGATAGAGGTGGGTGGGAATCTTTTTCATTAAGACTATAAATTAAGGCAGGTTCCCTTTTACCTCGCCTCCTCCATTATGGAGGTGTGCCCGAATCTTGCAAGGTTTGTAGAATAAATTTACTTTGTTTCTCTTAAAGATGTCTCACCTATTATTTAAAAATTCTGTCCCATACAGAGCCAAGTTGTGAAGGGTTTTAGAAGCCAAAATTAGGAGTTTATATTTGATCCTTGAAACAGCGGAGAACCATTGACATTTATTGAGTAGGGTGGTGACCTGATCAGATCTTTCATTAAAGATTTCTCTTTGGCAGCAGTGTGGAGAATGGACTGGAGCGGGGAGAAACTTGGAGCAAGGAGATCTTGTTTTAGAGAAAAGATAATGAGCTCCTAAACTAGGGTGGTGGCTATGGGAGGAAGGAAGGAAAGAAATAAAACATTTATGAAGCACCAACTATGGGACAGGCGCTGCCCCGAGTGCTTTTTACAAATATCACCTCACTTAATCCTCACAACACCCTGGGAGGTAGGTGCTATTATCATCTCCATTTTATGTTGACGAAACCAGGTCAGCAGAGGGTAAGTGATTTGCCCAGGGTCACATACCTAGTAAGTACTGAGACCAGATTTGAACTCAGGTCTTTCTGACCTTACTGAGTTTATGACCCAGGAAAAGTGATCAGACTTCTCAGTGCCTCAGTTTCCAAATCTATAGAATGAGGCAGTTGGCCTCAATGGCCTCTTAGGCTCCTTCCAGCTCTAAATAGATAATCCTACAAAAGTTTTCCAGGCACCACATCTTCTTCCTTTCACTATATGTTCCTGTCCCCCCCTTTCAGTACTTTTGTAAAAATATATTTTACAAGCTTTAGAAGTAATAGAATCAACAAACTACCTTAATGGCAGCAGTTTCTCCCACAAAGCAACAAGTCCTCACTTGTGCCCCAAGGATGACTGCCAACTTTGTAATTAAATTTAATTCTGTGTTTCTATTAAATTACACTAAAATGCTCACAGACATATTAATGCCACTCTTATGGACCTTATTAAGCTCCCAAGGGGTGTTTTTTTAAGTACTTCTTGGCTTAAGAAGATGTATGTTTCTCCTATACTCATCATTTCTTTCTTATGCCAAAATCCCTTAATTTCAGCTCCTCTGAACAGTTGAACCAACCCGATAGAACTATACAGTATGTTAACATTGTAAAGAACCTTAGATCCCCATCCATTACTTTTTAAAAAAGAAAACTTTATTTTTTATTTATGGAATAAAACAAGCATTCCCATAACAAAGTACAATAAAAAATGGTTGCATGTGAAATCGCAAATCTATTATGCCCAACTTGTCATTCCTTTCAAATGTACAACAAAATTATCAGACAAATTGTTTTTTCCTTCCCTCCCCATGCATTCTAATGCTTATTCCTCCTTGCTTTCCTTATTTCTCACCCTAGTTCTGGCCTCACTTTCCTTCCTTTAGGGTCCTGACAATATGGCAGCCATGTCAGAGGTATACTTTCCTTCAGACATGTATTCCTCACCACCAGTCCCATCATGGTAATTCCTGATCCTAGATAATTCTCACCATCCACCCTCTCTTCTACTCCAAAGCTTCTCAGCTCTGCCAGAGGGAGTCCATCATATAGTTATGCCATTCAACCTCATAGGACCATAGATTTAGATCTGAAAGGGAACTTGGAAGGCATCTAGCCCAACCCTCTCATTTTACAGATGAGGACACTGAGGCCCAAGGAGTTTAAGTGACTTGCTTAAGGGCACACAAGTAGTATTATCAGGTACTTTGCTATTGCACCCCAAGGATCATGGGGCCTTTCCATCGGACCTGTAGCTGAAATCTCCTATATTTGTTGTCTCCCCCGTGTTAGAATGTGAGTCTTTGAGAAGAGAGACTACCTCGTTTTTCTATTTGATCTCTAGCATATGCTTTCTACTAGTGCTTAATAAATGCTTTACATTCATTCATTCCTTGGTTCATTCATTCCTTTCCAAAGCCCTCCACATGAGTCCTTGATCCTATCCCCTGCTATTTCCTCTGGCAACTTGCTGCATTGACCTCCCTCTCATCTTCGGTCTCTTCCCCTTCACTGGCATACCCTCTGTCTAAGAGCATGTTCAAGTCTTCTTTACTCCAAAAAGTCTTTTGGAGATCCTTCTATGCCTTTAGGCTATCATTCTATGTTTCTCCTTCCTTTCACTACCTGCCTTCTAGAAAGGATAGTCTACACCATGACTTCTACTTCCTTTCCCCATTACCCCTGCAATCTGTGTTCTGATCTGTGATCACTCTACAAAAGTCATTCTTTCCAAGCCCACAATGAGTCTTCCATTGGCCTCTTCTTTGTCTTATTTCTGCTTGTTCTTTCTGTAGCATATAATTGTATTGACCATCACTTATTTTCTGAAGCTTTCTCCTCTCTTGGATTCTATAACTCTACTCTTGGTGGTTCCCATCCTTCCTCTTTGATTACTCCATTCTGTCTCTAACTGGCTTTTCTTCCTCTTCATTCTAAGCATAGAGTACCTGAGTATGAGAATCTGCCAAGTTGGCCATCTTATCTCTGTATATATTCTCTTCCTTCATTAATATCCTTGACTTCATTTATCAACTTTATTCAGATGACTCCCAAGTCTATCTCTTCAGTCCTGAACTCTCACCTGAACTCTCTTCCTACATTTCCAACTGTTTGCATGACAGCTTCACTTTAATGTCCTCTTGGTCCCTTGATGTTAGAATGTCCCAGATTGAATCCATAATCTTCCTATAAAAATTCACTTTTCCTAGCTTCCCTATTTCTATTGTCTCTATCACCAGTCTCCAAGGCTCAAAAATTCAATTCAGAGATTTCCTTTCATTTTTTTGCTCTTCCTTTTCTTTTAATCTGTCTAATCAATTACAAGGTCATGTCAATTTTATTCCTTTATTACTTTTCACAATCTATCCCTAGCCTTAATCAACAGTTGAATAATAGCCTCTTAATTGGTCTTTCTATGTCTAGACCCTTTCTTCCCTAATCCAGCCTTAACACCCCTACCAACATAATCTTCCTAATTTAAAGGTCAGATCATTTTAATTCCCTTGCTCAAAAACTCTCAATATCTCACCATTGCCAAAGGGGTGAAATACAAATTTAAATTTCTTAGACTGAAATTCAAGATTTTCCATAATCCGGCTCCTACCTACCTTTCCAGTCATTTTTCATACCTTTCATGTTCTCTAATCTGATCCTGACCTTCTATTCTCTGAACTTTTCTGCTCTCTGTCCCCTAGTCATAGAACACATTCCTCCTTCTCCTCTGTTCCCCTTTCAGAATGCATCCCTCCCTTCAAAACCCAGTTCAAGTGCCACCTTCTCCACGAAGCTGTCCCTGATTCATAGGATCATAGGCTTGGGAGGGACCTTGGAGATAATCTATTCCAATGGTCTTAGTTTATAAATGAGTAAACTGAGGCTTTAACAGTTGAGATAACTTGTCTAACCTCACATGGCAGTAAAGTCAAGACTAAACCTCAGGTCTTCTATATAAGTCTTCTTTCCACTATGCTACTTTTTCATTCATTCATTCATTCCAGTCTCCTTCTGAAATTTATATGTGATCCCTCTCTTCCTGAATTTATCTCTGACTCACTGTTTGACCTCTCCCTTGGCTTATCTCTTGGTATTTGTACTATAGTTATTCATGTACAAGTTGTATTCCTCTACTGATCAATAAGCTCCTTGAAGGCAGGGACATGTTTTTCATCTTTATTTTTCATAGTCTGTACATAGTAGGGGCTAAATTGAATTAAAAAGTTTCAAGTTCCCTTTTAATTCAAGCATAATAAATAATAATTAGTGTTTTATGATGTTTGTTTTTGTTTCATAGGCTGAAAAGGAAACAAACAAATGGGAGCCATTTCTGAATCAGCTGTTTGTGTGTAGTCAGACTACAAACTAGTTGTCAAAACCAATACCAGTCTAAATGAAATGATAAAGATGAAAAGAATACACTGAAAGTTATTATAAAAGTTCCAACCTGACTTATTCAAAGAAGCTAGTGATGCCAAAAAATGAGAAATTATGTAGAAAAAGACGTTAACACCGATGATCATCTTTTCCTAGAGAAGTTTAACTAATATAACCACCACAATGTGAAATCCTAAGGAGCACCTAATTCATTTGGGTTCCTGGGCCAGGCAAGGCATAACAATCTGTCTTTATTGAAAGTAGTCACCTTGGTGAGAGAAAGCTCATCCTGGAAAAGGCTGTGACAGAAACATGTGTCTCAGGTATAGTGTAGTTGGGCAAAGGTCGGGGTATATTTCTTCCCCCTAAGACACCGACATATGGGGTGCCCATACAAATATGTCTGTCTATCTATGTAGCTACACTTCAAGCAAATATGTTGTATAATCAGTTTATAGCTAGACAAGACCTCAGGAGTCATCTGCATTAACCCTTTTATCTTATGGATGAGGAAAATGACTTGCCCAAGATCACGAAGGCAGTGTTAGAATACTGCTGGGAATTTCCTTATTCTAAACCATGCTGCCTCCACATAGATAAGCACATATATTATGTAAATATTTGTATTTATACAGTTCATATCCAGTTAAATCAAGAGGCACTGTGGACAGAAGACTCGAGTTGGAGTCAGAAGAGTTGACTTCTAATCTGGCCTCAGACACCAACTAGCTGTATTTTTTGTTGTTGTATTGTTTTTTTCAGCTATGTCTGACTCTTTGTGACCCCGTTTGGGGTTTTCTTGGCAAAAATACTGGAATAGTTTACTATTTCCTTCTCAAAAGTCTATTTTACAGATGAGGAAACTAAGGCAAACCAGGTTAAGTGACTTGCCCAGGGTCACACAACTAATAACTTTCTGAGGCCACATTTGAACTCAGGGAGATGAGTATTCTTGACTCCAGGCCCCGAGCTCTATCCACAGAACCACCCAGTTTCCCTATTAGCTGTGTGACACCAGGCAAGTCGCTTAACCGCTCTCAGCCTCAGTTTCCTCATCTGTAAAATGGGCATAGTAATAACATCTACCTATGGGCAATTGTGAGGATCAAATAAGATAACGTAAAGAAAGTGCTTTGCCAACCTTAAAGCACTATGTAAATGTGCTTTTCAACTTTCTTTTTAACATTTAATTTGTATTTTATTTTTTCTCAATTACATGTAAACAAGAATTTTTAACATTTGTTTTTTAAATTTTTGAATTCTAAATTCTCTCTCTTTCCTTCTCCATTCCTGAGAAGGTAAGCAATTTAATATAGATTATACATGTGCAGTCATGCAAAACATTTCCATATTACTCATGTTACAAAAGAAAATGCATGCCAAAAAATAAGGATAATAAAGAAAGTAAAAGTATGTTTCCATCTGTATTGAGATTCCAAAATTTTCATTGGAGGTGAATAGCATTTTTTATCTTAAGTTCTTTGAAACTGTCTTAGATCATTGTATTGCTGAGAATAGCTAAGCGATTATACAATATTGCTGTTACTGTGTACAATATTCTCCTGGTTCTGCTCATTTCACTTTGCATCAGTTCATGTAAGTCTTCCCAGGTTTTTCTGAAAGCATCCTGCTTGCCATTTCTAATAGAACAATAGTATTCCATCACAATCATATACTACGACTTGTTCAACCATTCTGCAGTTGATGGGCATCTCCTCAATTTCCAATTCTTTGACACCACAAAAAGAGCTGCTATAAATATTTTTGTACATATGGGTCCTTTTCCTTTTTCTTTGATCTCTTTGTTGTATAGACCTAGTAATGGCATTGCTGGATCAAGGGGTGTGCATAGTTTTGTCATCCTTTGGGCATAGTTCCAAATTGCTCTCCAGAATGGTCGGATCAGTTCACAACTCCACCAATAGTATATTAGTGTCTCAGTTTTTCCACAACCTTCCAACATTTGTCATTTTTCTTTTCTGTCATTTTAACCAATCTGAAAAGTGTGAGGCCATACCTCAGAGTTGTTTTAGTTTGCATTTCTCTAATCAATAGAAGCACTATATAAACATCAGCTATTATTATTAGGTGGAGTAGGTGATATAAAGGGTGCTAGGAGGTCTTTTCTTCTACCACAATCACTACCCAAACTAGTAATAAGTAGATATGTATGTACATACATGTATGTATATATGTATCTATATGTGCGTGTGTACATATATACCTACGTATATGCATACACATATATGTATATATGTGTGTATATATGTGTGTGTGTGTATATATCCACACTTATGTACAATGGCATTTTGTAAGGGAAAGATTACTGCCAAGAAAACTTTAGTTCTAGTACTGGCTCTGCTGCTTATTAGTAGTGTGACTTTGTGACTTTGGACAAATTGCTTTCCTTTTCTGGGCCTCAGTTTCCTCATCTGCAAAATGAAAACCTTGAAGGTCTTTTTTGTCTCATAATTCTGAGTCTATAACAATACAAATAGATTGAAGAACTGTCAGTGAATAAAGAGTATTCTGGACTAAGGGGTCCTGGTTGACCTGAGACATACTTTCTCAGTCCTACCCCTTCTGCCTAACACAATCCTCAAAGGATAGGTAGAGAAACTCTAACTTGTCAGTACTTTAACCACTGATGATTTCAAAATATGGAATAAGCTTAATGGGAGGAAGGAGGGAGAATGATGTCAGAGCTTGAAAATTAACAAATAATGTTGATAAAGATAAAATATAAGAAAGCCAATAGTAGACTACCTTCCAAACAAAAATAATTTCCTGTTACCAGAGAGAGACACCATTCTTCAAAGATAGCTTATCACTTATGAAGCACCCAGTTGCAAACTACTCTTTGCCTTTGGCACTTTCTCTTAGGAAATAGATAATGTTGCACATAATAACTGCAGCATAGCATCAAATGTTCAGTAATGCATTTAGGGAATCCCAATCCAGAACCCTAAGCTCTAGACAGTTCTGCATTGGGGACATCAGAGGATAACTGCCATAAAGGTGGACCCTAGTCCCATCATAAATTCTATTGTATATGTGGAGGTGAGGGACAATTTTAAGGTCCTCTAGGTTTTCAGGTCATTTCTGGGAGTACTCAGAGGCCTGATTCTAAACCAACTCCTCTCCCCAAGTCCTTTGGAGTGATCTGGGTACCTTTCGGGGGAATTTAGAATCCTCTTATTCCCCAGTGGTCCTATGGTTCTCCTAGCTTGGATTGTACTGAAACAGGAAAGTATGGATGATACTAATAGTGATGATAATAACCATGTCATTTATATAGAACTTGCAGGTTTGCAAAGTGCCTCATAAGTATTATCATCTTTCATTTAGAAAACCATTACTATCCCTTTTTTACAGATGAGGACCAATTAAGGATGAGAAGCTTAGTGACTTGCCCTGGGACACAAAACCAGGAAGTGTCTGAAGCAGGATTTCATCTCAGGTCTTCCTGACTCCATTACAAGTCACCTAACTGCCTCCTGCAGACTAAAGTGAGTTTCTAATTAGTGCTCCAAGCCTAACTCGTATCTTAGAATGTGCCAAGGGCACCCAAATTTCTTAGGGCTCAGAGATAACCCATGGCCTGCCTAAGCCCTTTGAAATCACAAGATGCCACAAGATACCTCAATTGCTTTCCCCATAGGATACCCAAATTGTTAATACTTCCCTGGTATGATTATTGATTTATGCTGTAGAATTTTACTTCTTGCAAGAAGGGATCATATTATTCATTATATTTGTATCCCCAACACCTAGCATAGTATAGGGTACCTGAAAAATGCTCGTTGACCTGACTTCCTATTTCTTAGTGGGCCCCCAACTCTGCTGTAACCTAAATATCAACATCATCTTCCACATAACATTCTGACCGACAAAGCCTCAGTCCTTGTAGCTCATAGGTCCCATATCTAAGGTGCTGAAAAAGATGTCACAGGATTCTGAGAAGGTAGAATTAATCTTTGGTTTACAGAGTTTAAGAAGTAAAAGTTTTTTGTGGTAATAAATACTTGCTGAGGACTGGTACTATTCTATGGATCACTGACAGGTAGCAGAGAGGATTGAATATTGAACTTAAGAGTCGAGTTCAGATCCTGCCTCAAATACTAGCTGTGTGACCCAGGGCAAGTCACTTAACCTCTGGCTTTCTCAATTTCTGAAGAAGAGAGTCATAATAATGGGTGAGGACAATAAGTATTAGTTAAGTGCTACCTGTGTGCCAAGCACTGTGTCCATCATCACAGAGGATATTAAAGAAGAAAAAAAAAAACTTGAGGAACTTAGAAATGAAGAAAATGTGGCCTAGAGAAAAAATATTGAGAATTAGGAGAAGCGAGTTTTAATCCCAGCTCTGCTACTCATTATTAGTACATCAATTAAAGTCTCTGGGCATCAGTTCTCCTGCTGCAAATGAGGAAGTCCGATTACATGAACTCCAAAGTCCATTCCCATTTGAAAATGCCCTCTCAAGTGTAGACTGTGTCACTAATCTGGAAAACCAGAGGCATGATCCCTCCTTCAAAAATAAAATAAGAATGATGTGTTTGATAATACCAGGTGCCTCAAAGGAAAATGTTATATGAATCATAATAACCCTTAAAGACACCTAATGCCTATAATTGAAGCAACTTTGAAAGACACCTGCCATCTCTAGCTTGTAATACACGAACAAAGCCATATTTATTTGAATAAGTTCTCATTAACTCAAACATTATGTTGCACTTCTTAAATACTATAGTAATCTTATTCTTTTTCTAAAAATACCCTGGAAAAGGGCCCATAAAGCAATGTTATCTTGAATCATAACACGTGAGGGCCAGAGGTTCCTTAGAGATTGTCCAGCATGCTTCCTTGTTTACAAATGAGTAATCAGAGAGAGGGAAAGGGACTCCTCTTCTTATAGACTTAAGAAGTCATGGAACCAGAACTCAAACCTGGGTCTCTGACTCAGATCTGGGGCTCTTTGCTCTGTACCCTACTGCTTCTCCTTTTTTTGATAATGATACCATCAGCAATCTTTTCAATTCTTTTGGAATTTTCTTGCTTTGAGAAATTTCAAAAATATATGCCTGAATCTTTTTTTGACTCCCTCAAAGTTTTCTTCTGTAGGCAGGTCCAACTCTTTTTCCTTACTTTATTTTGTTGAGTGCCATTTCCGTATCTACAGGCAGTGTATCAGGTTCCGCTGTGCTGAGTCTAAATGTGGTATTTTCACTGTTATTGGTGATAAGAATAGGTTGCTATAGAAATGTTGGCAGATCTGTTCCATTTTGCATCTATTTCTTATCCCTCCCAGCTTAAGCTTATCACTTCTACTATCATTACCATGCTGTTAATTCAAGCTTTGATTGACACCAACCGTCTCCCTCAGCCTCCTCTCCCCTCTGATTGGAGGGTTAAAGAGTGAAGTACCAAATTCCTCCCAATACTTGCCTTTATAGGACAGAAACTGGACTCAGCACAGTCCACTTTGTATCTGTTGCTCTTCCTGGTTCCCACTCCATAGAACAAAATGCCCTTGTGCAAGGTACCTACCCCCTCATGTACTCCCCCGCCTTTCCCTGCTTTCTTGCCTCTTTTGTGTTGTTTCCCTCCATTAAAAGTAAAGACTGCTTCTTTTTGTTAGTTGTATCCTCTGTACTTAGTACAGTGTCTGGCCCATAGTAGGCACTTAATAAATGTTTATTGGATTGGATTGTCTTCCTTTCACTTTCATCATCTTAGGATGATAAGGCTTAGTTAGATTTCTCATTAAACTTTACACAGGCTCATTTTCCTTTCAAATGGTTTCCAGTGCAGGAAGAAAAGTAGGGAATAAGCATTTATACAGCACCTATTGTGTGCCAGGCACTGTGCTAAGTGCTTTTTACAAATATCTCATTTGATCCTCACTACAACCCTGTGAGGTAGGTGCTATTATTATCATCACTGCTTTGTAGTTGAAAAACGGAGGCAAAGAGAGTTTAAGTGACTTGCCAAGAGTCACATAGTTAGTAAGTGCCTGATGTCACATTTGAGCTCGGATCTTTCCGATTCCAGACCCAACACTCATCCACGGTGCCACCAGCTGCCTCTATGTTTTGTGATGTGGTACCTTTTGCTCATAGTCTTCTATAATTTTTATGACTGTAACTCTTCTTTCTTCTATGATGTTTTTCAAATGAATTTGAGCTCTAAAGTAAGTGTAGCCCTTGTCTAACATGTCTTACTTCTTGGCAAGGTGGTTAAGTGTTTTCTGGCTGAGGTAACAAGTGGTAACAAGTTGTCCCTCTAAAAAATTTGATGGTTGGAGTAAATGTCTTTTATCCACTTCCAACTATTCAAAGCCAATGAGTTGTTTAAACAGACCAGTTTAAACACTTTCATACTTGAATACAGTATCACCTCATCTTTATCCTTCCGCTGTGGGGTTAATTTAAACTTATTCTGATCCTTGTTCTTTTTAATTTTTGTTCTAACCAGCTGACAGACTAGTTGCACACAGCTGATTGTGAAGTGAAAACTACTACCTCCCCTCAATGAAAAGACCAGTGTATTTTGAGGATGATCATTTCGCAAACAAATCTGAGGGAAAGAATAGCCTGTTAAGTTGTAATTTCATCTCATCATTTCAGCTAATTTTAAAAGATTTTCTTCTGAGCACAATCATAGACTTATAAAATCTCACTGTTGGAAAGGATCTCAGAGACTGAATCCCACCCAGAACCGGAACAACTTCCTTAGCTTCTCCTAACCCTCATTGGTCCTGAGCATCAGGGTTCTTAGTTCTGGGGCCCAACCGAAATCCTCTATCTGATTTCCTCTGACAAACCAGGTGTTCACCAAACCTCATTTCCAAACTTGTGAAGTAGAACAATGTCATAAAAAACAAGTTATTCCCTTCTTTTCCCCTTTCAATCACCCATTTCTTCCCTTTGTGTTTTCCAAAACCCCAGAACCCTCATAGCTGCTGGAAAGAGAACCACTATCTCTATAGTATGAATTTGGTTTCTAAGACACTCCTCCCTGGACTATTATTTGCATTTTAAAAGAGAACCTGGAGGCAATGACTAAAGGTTCAATTTCAGATACTGTGGCACGTGAAGGAGAGGTATTTGTGGGAAGGGAGGCCTCCTCAAATGACACCACTCATACCCGTTAGTATGGTTTTGAGGAGCCATCGGTGATGTCAAATCCCTATTTGCCTCACCTATCCTAGGTCTTGTATTTCATCAGGCATCTACCAGAAAAAGAAACATGGTTCAAGTTATATTCTTGAGGAAGTAGTGAGGGAAGGAAGGGAGAGAGAGAAGGAAGGAAGGAAGGAAGGAAGGAAGGAAGGAAGGAAAGAAGGAAGGAAGGAAGGAAAAAGGAAGGAGGGAAGAAAGAAAGGGAGAAAGGGAAGGAAGGAAGGGAGAGAGGGAAGGAAGGAAGGAAGGAAGGAAGGAAGGAAGGAAGGAAGGAAGGAAGGAAGGAAGGAATAAAGAGTTTCAAAAATACACAGAAGACAGCAGAAGGAAGCTTAGAAAGATACACAGACAAGAAAGGCTGTGTTGGTACTACCATGCTGAATTTGTTGCACTTTTTTTTAAGCTGTGCATGGTACATGCAATCTCACATGCAACCTCCTTTTTCTGTCTTTTGTATATGGAAATACATGTTCATATTTATTGATTACTGTCAAATTCATAATAAAAATATTTTTAAAAGAACCAAAATAATTTACATTTGGTGACACTGATTCTTTCCCAGTAGGTCTACGCTTAAAAATTAGGCTGACCTTGCAGAGTCCGCAGAAGTCTTAGTTTCTTTCAGCCCTGTTTTGATCTCAGACACAGTTTTCAGTTTAGAATAACTGATTCATGTGCAATTATTTCATGCTAATTTAAAGTATAATAGCCAGGCCTGTGGTGAACCAAATGGCAACTAACTCTTTTAAGGGAAGGGAGAAAAAAGTTGAGGTCATCAAGAAAATCCTAGTACCAACTTTATAAGAATGCTTTCTCAATCTTTGCTACTGTGCTAGGTAGCATAGTGGATAGAATTCCAGACCTGGAGTCAGGAAGATCTGAGTTCAAATTCTGCCTCAGACACTTGCTAATTGTGTGACCTTGGACAAGTCACTTAAGTTTGCATCAGTTTCTTTATTTTTGAAATGTGGATAATAATAAACCTACCTCCAGGAAGGTACTACCTTGAGGACTACTGTAAAAATCAAATGAGAGAATAATTATAAAGCATTTAGTGCAGTTCTTAGCACACAGTAAGCACTATATAAATGTTTGCTATTGTTTTCATTTTTATTATTATTCCCATTCACTTCCAGGGACTGAGTAAATATTCAGATGTGCCACTTGCAAAACTTCAGTTAGCAGCCTCCTGCCCTCCCCATCCCCCTTTGTTTTTGGTGAGTTGTTCATTCTTCAGCAAGAATTCCATCCAGAATAACTTTGAGCATCATCTCTGTCTTCTAATTCAGTGAGTTAGTTATAGTAGAAATGTATGGGTAGGAGAAAAGTTCATGACCCAACAATGAATAGAGAGGCTCACAGAAGGCAAAACGGATACTTTCAACTACATAAAAATTTTTTTAAATTGCTCAAACAAATCTAGTAAATAAGATTAAAAGGGAAACAATTAATTGGGGGAAAATCTTTGCAGCAAGTTTCTTTGATAAAGATTTCATTTCTAAGAACTGATTCAAAATTATAAGAAAATGAATCATTTCCCAATTGATAAGTGGTCTAAGGATATGAACAAATAGGTCTTGGGGGAAGAAACCTAGGCTATCTATATCCATTTGAAAAAATGCTCCAAATCACTGATAATTAGAGAAATGCAAATTAAAGCAATTCTGAGATTCCAATTGTGAGAAACGTGGTTTTGGGGATCACTGGACTTCCTAGGCAGGGCCAAAGTCCTGAGGAAGAACCCTGTGATAATCCCTAGGGAAGGCTGTACAGACCACAGGACTCCCAGAGGAAGACCAAGTGGTAGCCATCCCTTAATCTGTGGGGATCACAGGGCCTCCTAGGGGTCAGACCCTAAGGAAGACCCAAGCGATGGCCCCTTAGGATAGCGGTAAGATCACAAGGCTCCCGAGACAGGGCCAGAAATCCCAAGTGATGTCCCCTTAAGAAGGCCGTGCAGACCACAGGGCTCCCCAAGGGAATCCAGAGTGGTAGCCCTCTTAACACCGCAGTGGGGATCACAGGACACCCCAAGACAAGATCCAGGAGTAAGCCCGGCGAGCTTCCACTGCCTGTTGCTTCCCTTCACTTGACCCTAGGAAAATCCATGTGATTTGCCCATTCACACCCAAAGAACCCAGGACCAGAGTGGGCAGAGGAAGGCATTTTATTACGCTCCCCCGGAGAGCGGGTGTAGTGCTCAAGAGAACACTCACACCAATACACCTGCAGGAGCAGGGGTAACTCCTGCTAGAGTCATGGTTAGTTTACAATCTTTGTTTTTTACATAGTTTTCCTAGGTTATACAGTTTATAAAAATAGGATAATAAGGATACAGAAGCAAAAGTGAAGTTAACTAGATTTTCCTTGTCCTAGTTTAGGATTAAACTATGTTCTTTTACTTCCCCTACTTTCCCTCTTTAACATATGCAAATGATGCAAATCAGTAGGCCTGGATTCTTGACCAAGACCAGACCCTAGATAAGCTTGAACAGGTTCAAGTGGGTTTGGCCTCTCTAATTCCCCAGACTGCCTTCTCAAAAAGTATGCACATGCGTACAAGCCTCTGACCTCTCACCTGACCGACCTTGAGGCCCGGTCTCTGCTAAAGCTGGAGTGGGGGAGGGCAGGGAAGCACACCTTTAGTTCTGGGGAAACAAAACTCCTCCTCCCATTTCTTACACAACTCATACTTCTCAGAGTGGCAAAGATGACAAAAAATGAAAATAATAAATGTTGCAGTGGTTTTGGGAAAATAGTCACTGCTGGCAGATTTTTTTTAATGTGTATAATCATTTTGGAAAGAAATTTAGAGTTATGCACAAAAAGTTAGTAAACAGTGTATGCTCTTTGACTTAACTATATCACTGCCAGGCCCATACCCAAAAGCGATCAAAGAAAGAGGGAAAGGTATTTTATGGACAAAAAATATTTATAGCAGCTGTTTTTGTGGTGACAAAAAGAAGAACCCAGAAAATAAGGGAATCCCATCAGTTGAGTACTGCCTGAATAGGTTATAGTATTTGAATAGGAGATAATATTATTGTGTATAAGAAATGAGGAAATAAGCGATGATAATAACAAGACATAAAAAGACTTATATGACTCGATACAAAATAAAATAAACAGAATCCAAAGAATAATTGATGTTATAATATTAATATTATAAAAATGAATGATTTTGAAGACTTTTATAAACTGATAAAGAATGAAATCAGCAGAACCAGGAGAAGAATTTATACAAAAACAATACTGTAAAAACAAATGACTTTGAAAGCTGTAACAACTATGATCAATACAATGACCATTTATGATTCCAGAGGGACCAATGGTAAAACCTGCTATCCATTCCAGGTAGAAGATAGATTTAGGGAGAAGAATGAGATATATGTTGGTTTTAAAAAAGAAAGAAGAAAACCAAATTATCTGTACCAAAAAAATAAAAGAGTGATGCACAACCAGGAAGATGAAGTGAAGGCAATTATTAGGAGCTATTTTGCCTAACTATATGCCAATAAAACTGACAATCCAAATGAAATTGATGAATATTTATAAAACTAGAAATTACCCAGATTAATAGAAAAGGAAATAGAATATTTAAGTAACCCTAGTTTAGAAAAAGAAATTGAACAAGCCATAAATGAGCTCCCTAAGGAAAAAGAAATTCCAGGAGTAGATGGACTTATAAGTGAATTCTACCAAAAATATAAAGAACAATTAATTCCAATGTTATATAAACTATTTGAAAAAATAAGTAGGGTACTACCAAATTCCTTCTATGACACAAATACGGTTTTGATACCTTAACCAGGGAGAGCAAAAACAGAAAGAAAACTATAGACAAATTTCCCTAATGAACAAAACTTGGAATAAAATACTTGCAAGGAGACTACAGAAATATATTACAAAGATCATATATTATTTGTAGGTGGGATTTATACTAGGAATACAGGGCTGGTTCAAAATTAGGAGGACTATAATCATAATTGTCCACATCAGTAATAAAAACAAAAAAAAAGCAACTATATCAACAGATGCAGAAAAAGCTTTTCACCAAATACAACACCCATTCCTACTAAAACACTAGAAAGCATAGGAATAAATAGAGCAGAAACTAGGCATAGACCAGCATCACACCACATACCTAGATAAGCTCAAAATGGCTACAAATTAGGGGAGTATGGAAAAAATTACCTGTTACATTTATGGATAGGGGAAGAGCTCATGGCCAAATGAGAGATAGAGACGTTCATGGGAGGTAAAATGGATAATTTTGATTGCATAAAATTAAAAAGTTTTTGCACAAACAAAACCAAATGCAGCCAAAATTAGGAGAAATGCAGGAAAGTGGGGAAATATTTATAGCAAGTTTCTCTGATAAAGGCCTCATATCTAAAGTATATAGAAAATTAAATTAAATTTGTAAAACTAGGAGCCAAATATTCCCCAGTTGATAAATGGTCAAAGGATATGAACAGGCAGTTTTCAGAGGAAGAAATCAGAGCTATCAATAGTCATATGAAAAAATGCTCTAAATCACTAATAATTAGAGAAGTGAACATTAAAATAATTTTGAACCTCACACCCATCAGATTGATTAAGATGACAGTAAAGGAAAAAGACAAGCGTCAAAGGGGATGCAAGAAAATAGGTATATTAATGCACTATTGGTGGAGCTGTGAAGTTGTTCAGCTATTCTGGAGAACAATTTGAAACTATGCCCATAGGGCTATAAAATTGTGAATACCCTTTGTCCCAGTAATACTAGCCTAAGGAGATCAAATGAAAAAGAAAAAGGCCCCTATGTTCAAAAATATTTATAGTAGCTCTTTTTGTGGTGGAAAAATGTTATAAAGTGAGAGGATGCCCATCAATTATGGAATGACTAAACAAGTTGTGACATATGGTTGTAATGGGATATTATTATGTTGTAAAAACTGATGAAGGGAATCGTCTCAGAAAAGACCTGAGAAGACTTGTATATGGATACAAAGTAAAGTGAGCAAAACCAGGAGAACAATCTACATATTAAAAGTAATATTGTAATGATAATCAACTATGAAAGACTTAGTAACTATCATTGATACAATAATAATCCACCACAATTCCAAAGGACTCATGCTGTAAAATGCTATCAACTTCCAGATAGAGAACTAGTGTATGTATGGTACAGATTAAAGCTTTTTTTCCCGTTCTTTTCCCCCCTTTCCCTTTTCTTTCTTTCTTTCTTTCTTTTTTGAACATGGCTAATGCAAATATATGTTTTGCATGACTTCATATGTATAATGGGTATCATATTTCTTGTCTTACAAAGAGGTGGAGGGGGCTGGAAGGAGGAAGTTAATTTGGAATTGAAAATAAAAATTAAATTTAGAAAACCCTATCATATTGCCTCACCAAAAAGGAGAAAGAGACATGTGTACATGTATACACATATATATGTCTCATTTTTGTACATATGTGTATGTATAGCCATTGAGGGAATTAGTTTTGATTCATTTTATATATTTGTTATAAGTAGTTTGTTTTTCTTTTTTCATTGGAGTTGGCAGTGGGAAAGAAAGAAAACAGATTTCGGTTAATTTTAAAAGTATGTTAGGTGGCAGGGGTGCTACAGATGTGGAATGGAGCATGCACTCTCAGATGAGGTCACTGTATTATTAGTTTTGCTTAATTGTTTTACTTAATTACAAGACTTGTCAAGAAGTGGAAGTAATCAGTAAATGTTTATAATGTAAAAATAAAACACATCAATAAAACTTTATTTTAAAGAGAGAAAAAAAGATCAAATAAAAAGAAGAAAATAGCATCACTGAGTTTTAGCTCCCAGAATTATTGCACAGGTAGGTTGAGGTTAGGACCTGGATTTTAAATCCAGCCTCTGACACTTATTAGCTGTGTGATTCCAGGCAAATAACTTTTATGTGCCTTGGTTTCTTCATTTGTAAAATAGGGATATAATAGTAGTACCCCCCTCACAGTGCTGTTGGGAAGATCAAGTGGTAACACATATAAAGCACTTTATAGCACTACATATAAATGCTTACATGATAGTTCACAATATTTGTATAAATATTCTGTTATTGATTATATATTTTTGTCAACATCAGTCCAGTTGGTTCTCTCCCTATTTGACCTTTGATAAGAGCCTTGAGGGCTCCAACCTGATTTGTATTAGTTTCAATTCATTCATACACTTTACATTGCATAATCATATTCATAATCCAAATCAAACTAAATTTCAATGAAGGACTAATAACCGCCAAAGTTAAACATTAGCATTATAGATTGTTCTACATAGATAATTGCTATTTTTATTCAGTTGTGTCTGACTCATCATGACCCCATTTGGAGTTTTCTTGGCAAAGATATTGGAGTGATTTGCCACTTCCTTCTCTAGATTGTTTGACAGATGAGGAAACTGAGACAAACAGGTTTAAGTGACTTGCCCAGGGTCACATAGCTAGTGTCTGAGGCCAGATTTGAACTCAGAAACATGAATCTTCCTGACTCCAGACCCAGTACTCCATCCACTCTGCCACTTAGGTGTCCTATATATACACAAATCAAATTGAATCAATTGGGAGTGGGGGAGGAGAGGAGAGAATTGGTCTAGACCTATGATTTAATTGATACTGGGAATTCTCGGATCAGTGTAGATTGCTTTGTCAGGAACACTGGAAGAGCAAGTGACTTTTGCAGAGTCATACCGTCAGAATCTGTGAACCTAGGTCATGCTATTTTCTATCCACTACACCACGCTGCTTCTCATTTAACAGGTAAACACAAGCTAGTTGGTCTCATGTGGGACTATACCTACTGACCTAGGACTAGTTAGTATTTGCATCCAGTTAACAGGGGATTCTCTAGGTTCAAATATTTATAAGCAAATAATAATTACAAAAATAGGCCTTTAAGGAAGGTAATGATATAAGTAAAATAGTAACAATAACATGTAATACAGGTATAGAACTAAAAGTTTTATACAATATCTTACATATATCTCACATATATAATTATATATTAATTAAATTATATTTATTGTATTATATATGAATATATTAGATATATTACATTAAATATATATTTAATATTAAAATATGAAATATTTAAATAAATAATATATTAAATATATTCATTATATATAAATTACGTAAATATATTTTTCTACATATAGACCTCATATTAACTAGCTACTAGGTCATCAGATGTGGATATTTTAGATTAACAAGGCAATTTTCTTCTCTTTTTTTATAATATCTACTTTTCTAATGTGGGTATAGTGACAGGATTATAGGACTAAGATAACTGGCTTTTGAAGTCACTTCCGATTCTCTCATTTTATAAAAGCAGAAATTGAGGCCCACAGGGATTAAGAGATTTGTTCTAGATCACAAAGGTTGTAAGTGTCAGAAGTAGGATTTGAATCCAGAATTTGATTCCTGAGCCAGAGCTCATTCCATTCTACCATGTTGCCTCCCTAGGAGCATCATTTTGACTATTGCAATTTCCCATTCTTTTTAAAAATTCTGTTCTGCTGGCATTTATTTTTTTACTGATGATTAAAGCAAGTATTACAGGACCTCAAGCTTTCTCTGTTCAATAAATAGGAAAGGAACTCTCTTTGATTCTCTTAAGTTCTAGAGGCTAAAACTAGTCTCCTAGATACCGGAATTACTGTAGTTTATACTTCTTGACTTTGGCTCTGGTATTTAAGACTGCTTTCTCAGCTAAGTTAAAATGAAAGTATGACCTCTGATACAGAACCAAACTCCTAAATTCTCCAAGTGCAAGCGTCTAAATTATTTAGTGTCTTAATCCACAATTTAAGGTTCAGAGTAGAGTATGTTTAGAACCCACTATAAAGAAAAATTTGAAATTCAGCATATGAAGTAATAATAAATTCATATTATAATTTGCACCAAATCTATTAAAGTATATTTTTAAAATGATGACTATCCATTAATCAGAGGGACTTTCAAATCTTAGGATTGTCTGTTTCTTTTAAATTTGCTTGTCCACAAATGGGACTTATAACAGATTTACATCTCAGGAATGCTTACTATCCAATTTCAAAGCTATAATTTAATCATTCCAAATCAAATGTCCCTAATTCTTTCCCAGGTGGCAGAGTAAATTAATGAACTGACGAAAGCAACACAGATCCTTTCCCAGGAATTTTTCCTTCCAAAATACTTTCAAAAAATGGCCATTTTCCTCTTTGATTATCTTTGCCAATCCAATGGATTTGAAGTGGACATTCCATCAAATATTCTAATATACTTATGGCATAATTTGATTTTCCCAAATGCCAGTCAAAAGGGATCCTCAGTTCCTATGTAATCACTTGAAATACTAAATGCATATAGAACATAGATTAGCCTTTATTTCACACCAAAAAAAAAATATAGGAAAGAAAGAAAACATCACAAAGCTCATAGAAGCCCATGAACAGATCAAGAAAATATAAAAAACATTCTAATAGAATATCAGAATATTCCCCTGAAAGGTAACTCAATTTCCTCAACTGTACAATGAGAATATTGGAATAGATGGCACTGATGTTCCTTTTAGAACTAAATCTCTGATTCTGTGATCTTAACCTGCTTTCTCATCTATATATAATTTTATCATAATTCTGTATATATCAATGTCTTTCTTGAGGAGGATATTAGAATAGAACAGATAGGTTTTCATAAGCAATATTGCACAGTTGGACATACCTCTCCCATCACACAATGGACTACAAGAGACAATACAAGGTCTCATTCTGCTTATAGTTTGTTAACTATTAAAAAATCCATTTTAATTAAGCAAGATGCCATCTTATAGGCTTTTTTTTCCCAACAAGATGTGTCCCACACATATGTCAAAAGTATGCAGTTTTCACTGAAATACATAACAGAGATAGTCTTCATTGGACGTGGAAAATAAAATAAAGATGGCTCAGAGCTTACACAGACTATATTTTCATGGGAAGAGAAAGGAAAGAAAGTCTTTAGCACATTAGGTGAATCCCTTGCAGTGAATTTAAGGGAGGCTATTGCTAAGAGTATCCAGGACACACAGTCAGAGATACTTTCAATCTATCATTGGATAAAATATCTGCATCACTGAGATTATATTAGAGTATTGGAAAAATAGTAAATCACATATACCACAGTCTGGCTTTGAGAAAGAACAAAGCAAGAAATCATAATAGTAAAATTTCTTAGACAACCGAGATGAGGGGGGAGGGCCAACAGAGAGAGAGAGAGAGAGAGAGAGAGAGAGAGAGAGAGCAAAGTGCAAAAGTTTAAATTGTTTAGTATCTTATTCCACAATTTAAAAGTCATAGCAGAGTGGATCCAGAACCCCATACAGAGAAAAACATGAAATTCAGTGTATGAAATAATCATGTAAAATCCAATTTCTATTATAATTTGCACCAAATCTAAGAAATTTTATGTGGGTTCATTTTATATCCTGCAACTTTGCTAAAGTTATTTATTATTTCAAGTAGTTTTTTACTTGATTCTCTAGGATTATTTAAGTATATCATCATATCATCTGCAAACAGTGATAACTTAATTTCTTCTTTGCCTATTCTAACCCTTTCATTTTCTTTTTCTTTTCTTATTGCTAAAGCTAACATTTCTAGTACCAAATTGAATAACAGGGGTGATAATGGACATTTTTGTTTCACCCTTGATCTTATTAGAAATGCATCTAGCTTATCTCCATTACATATAATGCTTGCTGGTAGTTTTAGGTAGATGCTACTTATCATTTTAAGGAAGACTCCATTTATTCCTATGCTTTCTAGTGTTTTTAATAGAAATGGGTGTTGTATTTTATCAAAAGCTTTTTCTGCATCTATTGAGATAATCATATGGTTTCTGCTAGTTTTGTTGTTGTTATGATTAATTATGCTGATAGTTTTCCTAATATCAAACCAGCCTTGCATTCCTGGAATAAATCCTACCTGGTCATAGTGTATTATTCTTGTGAAAAGTTACTGTAATCTTTTTGCTAATATTTTATTTAAAATTTTTGCATCAATATTCATTAGGCAAATTGGTCTATAATTTTCTTTCTCTGTCTTGGCTCTTCCTAGTTTAGGTATTAGTACCATATTTGGGTCATAAAGAGAATTTGGTAGGACTCCTTTTTTGCAATTTTCCCAAATAGTCTATAAAGTAAAGGAATTAATTGTTCTTCAAATGTTTGGTAGAATTTGCTTGTAAATCCATCTGGCTCTGGAGTATTTTTCTTAGTTCACTGATGGCTTGTTCAATTTCTTTTTCTGACATAGGGTTATTTAAGTATTTTACTTCTTCTTCTGTTAATCTGGGCAATTTATATTTTTGTAAATATTCATCCATTTCCCTAAGGTTATGAAATTTGTGGGCATACAATTGGGCAAAATAATTCCTAATTATTGTTTTAATTTCCTCTTCATTGGAGGTGAATTCACCCCTTTCATTTTTGATACTGTTAATTTGGCTGTTCTTCTTTCTTTTTTTGAGTCAAATTGACCAAAGGTTTATCGATTTTATTGGTTTTTTTTTCATAAAACCAACTCTTAGTTTTATTTATTAGTTCAACTGCTTTCTGGATTTCAATTTTATTAATCTCTCCTTTGGTTTTCAGTATTTCTAATTTGGTATTTAATTGAGGATTTTCAGTTTGTTTTTTTTTTCCTAGCTTTTTCAGTTGTATGCCCAATTCATTGATCTCCTTCTTCTTTATTTTATTCATGTAAGCATTTAGAGATATAAAACTTCCCCTAAGAACTGCTTTTGCTGCATCCCATAAGTTTTGGTATGTTGTCTCATTATTGTCATTCTCTTGAATGAAGTAACTGATTACTTCTATGATTTGTTGTTTGACTGACTCATTCTTTAGGATTAGATTATTTAGTTTCCAATTCGTTTTTAGTCTATCTTTCCATGGCCCTTTATTACAAATAAGTTTAATCACGTCATGATCTGAAAAGGATGCATTGACTAATTTCTGCCTTTCTGCACTGGATTGTGAGGTTTTTATGCCCTAGCACATGGTCAATTTTTTAATATATACCATGTACCACTGAAAAAAAGGTATATTCCTTTCTATCTCTTTCAATTTTCTCCAGAGGTCTACCATATCTACCTTTTCTAAAATTCTATTCACCTCCTTAACTTCTTTCTTGTTTATTTTGAGGTTAGATTTATCATGTTCGGAGAGGGGGAGGTTGAGGTCTCCCATTAATATGGTTTTGCTGTCTATTTCTTCCTGCAACTCACTTAACTTCTCCTCTAATAATTTGGATGCTGTACCACTTGGTGCATATATGTTAAGTAATGATATTACTTCATTGTCTATGGTGCCTTTTAGCAGGATATAGTTTCCTTCCTTATCTCTTTTAATTACATCTATCTTTGCCTTTGCTTTGTCTGAGATTAGGATTGCTACCCCTGCTTTTTTTTTTTTTACTTCAGCTGAAGCTGTTTCAAATGTGTTTCTTGTAAACAACATATTGTAGAATTATGGTTTTTAATCCATTCTGCTATCTGCCTCTGTTTTATGGGAGAGTTCATCCCAGTCACATCCACAGTTATGATTATCTGCATCTTTTTCTCCATTCTATTTCCCCAAAGTTATGCTTTTATTTCTCCCTTCTCCCTTCCATTACACAAAAGTTTTGCTTTTGACCACCACCTTCCTCAATTTTCCCTCCCTATCAACTCCCCTCCCTTATCTTACCCTTTTCCCTTACTACTTCTTCCCTCCCTTCTAACCCCTACCCCCTTTCTTTTCCCCTTACCCCTCCTACTGCCTGTAGGACAAGTTTGATTTCTATACTTATCAGAGAATGTTATTCCCTCCTTGAACCAAATCTGATGAGAGTAAAGCTCAAACATTGCTTTTCTCCCTCTCTTCTTTCCTGCTACTGTAATATGTTTTTGTGCCTCTTCATGTGATGTAATTTACCCTTTTCTACCTCTTCCTTACCTCTTCTCCCAGAATAGTCCCTTTGTACCCTTTAATTATTTTTTTATCATCACATCAGTTAATTTATACTCACACCCTCTATGTATACCCCTTTTAATTGTCATAATAACTATACCATTCTCAAGATTAATATATATATACATATAAATATATATAACATATATAAAACAATATCTTCCTATATAAGGAGGTAAACAATTTGCCCTTATTGAATAACAAGGTTTTTCCCCCATTTACTTTTTTATGTCTCTCTTGAGTTTTGTATTTGAAGATCAAATTTTCCATTGAGCTCTGGCTTTTTCATCAGGAAGGTCTGGAATTCCCTTATTTCACTGAATGTCCATCTCCTTGCCTGAAAAATTATGCTCAGTTTTGCTGGGTAGTTGATCCTTGGTTGGTACAAGCTCCTTTGCCTTTAGGAATATCATATTCCAATCCTTCCTATCTTTTAATGTAGAAGCTGCAAGGTCCTGTGTGATCCTGACTGTAGTTCCACAATATTTGAATTGTTTCTTTCTGGCTGCTTGCAGTATTTTCTCCTTGACCTCATAATTCTGGAATTTGGCTACAATATTCCTTGGAGTTTTCAATTTGCAATCTCTTTCAGGGGGTGATTGGTGGATTCTTTCAATGACTATTTTACCCTTTGGTTCTAGGACCTTAAGACAGATTTCCTTGATGATTTCTTGGAAAATACTGTCCAAGCTCTTTTTTTCATCATGGCTTTCAGTTAGATCAATAATTCTTAGATTATCTCTCCTGGATCTATTTTCCAGGTCAGTTGTTTTTCCAATGCAATATTTTACATTTTCTTCCATTTTTTCTTTCTTTAGATTTTGTTTGACTGATTCTTGATGCCTCATAGAGTCATTAGCTTCTACTTGCCCAATTGTAATATTTAACGAATTGTTTTCTTCATCTAGTTTCTGTACCTCCTTTTCAATTTGGCCAATTTTACTTTCAAGGAGTCCTTTTCTCCAGTTAGGTTCTGTACCTCCTCAACCATTTTGCCAGTTTTGCTTTTTAAAGATCTGTTCTTGTCACTGAATTTTTTTTTTCCATTTTTTTCTTTTTACCTCCCCAGTTTGGCTTTTAAAATCCTCCTTGAGCTCTTCCAGGAATGCTTTTTGGGCTTGAGACCAGTTCATATATCCTTTTGAGGTTTCATATGTAGGTATAGTGTCAATGCTGTCCTCTCCTGAATTGGTATTTTGATCTTCCCTGTCTCCATAGTAAGAATCAATGGTCTTTGTTTTTCTGGATTGCTTTCTTTTTCCTGGCTTTTAAAGTGGATCTCTGCTTCTGGGGCACAGGGGGCTCTGTCCCAAGCTTCTTGTGCTGGGAATTGGGGGCCTGGTTACTGACTTTGTGTACTGTGGCCTCCGGTTTTGTCGGCTAGAGGCTATATAATGTTGCTGCTCACCTGGTGCTGAACTGAAGCTGGCTGGTGTGTTCCAGGAATTGAGGCCCAGTGAAGTCTTTCTGAGTTTCCCCTGGGGTCACAGTGTGAGGTATAGGGGATGGGTGGTCTGGCTGCTGGAAGTCTCCCCTTCCCCTAGGGCTGTGCTATAGCATGGGTGGTCTCAGCTATTATCTGCACTGGTGTCTACCAGTTGGCTATGCAAAGGCACACTGGGGGTCCTGGTGATGGTGCTTGCCGGCTCCACCCCCCGGGGCTCAGGAACTCCCACTGGTCTGTTGAGGTGGGGCCTGATGGGATGCCTCCCTTCCTGTACTGCTCTCCTTCTGTCACTGCAAGCAGGGGTCTCCTCAGCTTCTCTCATGGCTCCCGGAAGTTGAAGAAGGTGAGTTTCAAACCTTTAGCCTGTGGGCTGATAGCCTCAGGAACTTCAAGCTGCCACAGCCACAGGCTCTGCACTTCTGTCTCACCTAGCTCCAACAGACTCCTGTCTTGTGCCAAGAGGCCTGGGATCACCACTGCAGCTCACAATTCAGCCCCAGGCCTGTTCCCACTCCTGCTCAGGTATGGTTTAGTTCCAAGCATTCAGCACTCTCCCAGCCCAGTCTGCTAGCTGGGTTCGCCTGCTCCCACTCTAGTGTGGTCGAGCAGTTCTGCATGCCTGGCTCTCTCCCAGCCCACAGATCCGTCCCTTTGACCCTGAAGACTTCCTGGGCTGGCAATTTGCCATACTCAGTCTCCTAGTGGCTTCTATCTCTCCCAAATCTGTTCAGATTCATTTTTTTACAGGTATCTGACAGAATATGTAAGAGAACTCTAGTAAGTTCCTGTTTTCACTCTGTCATCTTGGTTCCACCCTCTCCAAGAAATTTTATTTGAAAAATTGTGACTGATACCTTAAGTTCCTGTTTGTGAGATGATTCAGATCCTGATTTACAAATGCAATGAATTTCCTTTAACACAATTATTTTTAAGAGCAAGAGATAAATTTTTCTTTCAGACTAGGAAAATAGCATGATTTCAAAACTAGCTCTAATCCTAATCTAATTATCTTGCTAGATTTCTCAATGAAGAAGCACTTTATTTTTCCTTCATTTCAATTTTATTATTTATTATGTCTACCACCTTTTTCATTTAAATGTTAATATAGTTAGAACATACAGAAACCTACAAGAAAATATGTATGTATGTACTGACATAAACATAAAAAAGGGGAAATTTCAAAGATTACTTATATTTCTTGGAAGAATTAAAAAGAGATAACAAATGGAGCAGATCTGCCACCATTTCTCTATTTTTCTTCATCAATTAACAGTAATAGCTAGCATTTATATAACGGTTTTTAAAAATAATTTTTATTATTTTTTTTTGTTTCTTATATCACCATTGTATCCATCCTCTTTCCCCTTTCTGAGAGCCATCCCATATGACAAATAGTATTTGTTTTTTAGAATGGAAAAAATTAGCACAACTGATTTATACACAGAAATTCTGAAAATATGTTCAATATATAAGACCTGTGAACCTCTAATCTCCACCAAGGAGTGGACTGGGAAGGTTTTCTCAGATCTATTCATTTGGTCCCACTTGATCCTTATAATTTTGTTACACTTACTTGTGATTTTTGGTATGTCATTGTATATTGGGTTTTAAAGTTTACAAAGTATTTTACAAATATTATTTCATTTGATCCTCATAACAACTCTGAAAGGTAAGTGTTATTATTATCTCCTTCTTATAAATGAAGAAACTGAGGCAAGTGGAAGTTAAGTGACTTGGTCACACAGCTAATGAGTGTCTGAGGTTGGATTGGAACTCAGGTCTTTCTGACTCTAGGTTCATTGCTCAAACCACTATACCACCATCAATTACAATGGAACTATTGTAATCACAATTTAGATTTGAAGATCTTTCCCACCCATTAATAGGCCATGTGACCTGCTTATGTTATTGCCTTGCTAATACGACTATCCATCTTGGAACTAACATATCAGTCCTCAATGTTCTTTGTAAAAATACTGAAATGACATTGAATAAAGTTAAGTCTGAATGAACAATTGGATCAGAAAAGATATACAGAAGAAATCTGCTCGATGAGATACAACTTTGAAAGACTGGTGGGTTTATTTTCAAAATATCTCCAAAAAAAGGAGTACATCAAATGACTGGGAAAAATCAGAGATGGCATTATGACAAAAAAAAAAAGGTAGGGAAGAAGATATCATGTACTAACATCCAATATACCTACTTTCTCGTATCTATTAAATCTTTATTAAAATGATAGATTCATGTAGTGATTCCATAAGGATGCATGATGGAAGGGCCTTCCTCCCATTCACTGTAACTTCAGAACAGGCACCTGCTTCCTATTTACTATGAAGACTCTTTTAAGTGACTGCTGAGCCAGAATTGGTGTATAGACAAAAGTGGCAATCTTGGATCTTCAGACCCCTTCTTCTTGCCAGTATTGATGTGTCAGAATGTGCAGCATAAGTACTGAATAGAGGAAGGTCTCCTGTATGTTGAACAGATAATCCATGGAGGATCTGTGGGAAGACATTGATAAGAAACATATAAAATAAGAAGGCATAGATGGGTTGCAATCTGTACCATTGGAGGGAGTATCTACATACATGAGGTCACAGATCCATTGAAGAATAAATATAAAAGGATACTTAGGATTTTTTGCTTCTTAGTACAAGTTCATTCATGTCTGCTTATTTACAAAAGCATGCTGTGTAGAGGATGGATTGTAGAGAGGAGAGACTGGAAGCAGAGATCCGTTAGAAGGCTATTATATGATACCATGTCTACTTCACTATCCATCCTATCTTGGTTATGTTATGGATGGAAAAGTGTCAAATTAGGTGAAGGACCTGTGGTAGGCAGGAGTCAAGAATAGAAAATTATTCTAATCCAAAGAACTCTTCCACGGAATACTCAATGGCCCCAACCATTGTCTTTAGGAGATCATTACAAGAATGGAATTGTAGGAAAGAGAGACAGGAGAATGGGCCTGATATCATAGTTTCTTCCTTAGAAGGAAAAGAAATATTTTGATGAAAAGTTACTCTAAGGCTTATCCTGTTTATTCATTAGAGGCAGAACATGCCCACGGAGGGACAGAGGTACACGCTATTCTGCACATGATCTGCCCACATGAGCTACTACAGTGTTATATCCATACAAGGGTGGAGGAGGCTAATGAATTATAATCTATGTTAATAAGTTCCTCCATGGGTGGTAAATTGGGGTTTCGGAACTGTGCAATGCTTTGGCTCAGGTAGATGCTTTGTCCATGGAGAATGCTTTCATTTGAACAAATAACTTTTAGAGTTTCCCCTCAGCTGGTTTGATTATCTTCAGAGTGGTCTAAAGTTCTGAAGGTGGGCTATGGTCATAACAGAAGAGTTAGCCCCAGGGAGGGCACAAGGAGTTCTATTACTAAGAAAATCTTTCTGGGGCAGAAAAACTACTTAGAATGATCTGAGCTGACTTCTGTGAAAATGAGCCAAGTCATAGGCAAATGTGCCTCTACCTTTTGTTTTGATTATATAGACCTAATCTAAGGTATGAATAAAATTTATAATGAGCATTTATTAAGTACTTACTATATACTAACTGGGCAATAGGATATGCACAAAGTTTAGAAAAGATGGTTCCTGACCTCAAATTTGCTGTCTATGTGGAGTGACAATGCTAATATTCACAACTATAATACATATATTATATGATAAATACACTAAATAGTTGTTCAGTTGTTTCAGTCATATCTTTGTGACCCCATTTGGGATTTTCTTGGTGAAGATACCATAGTGGTTTGCCATTTCTGTTTCCAGCTCATTTTACAGATGAGGAAACTGAGGCAAACAGGGTTAAGTGACTTACCCAGGGTCACACAGCTAGTGTCTGAGGCCAGATTTGAACTCAGGAAGATGAATTTTCCTGACTCAAGGCCAGGGGCTCTAACCACTGTACTAAGTGCCGATTAAATAGCTGGCCAAATAAAATGCTAGATGAACCACAAAAGAGCAGGTTGCTACCAAATAGATGGCTTGGGAAAAGCGTCATCTAGGAGGTGGCATTTATTCTGTATATAATGCAATAGGCCAAGTGTATAATGCAATAGTATATAATGTAATAGGCAAAGAGGGGAAAGTAAGTTCGTAGGCTTAAAGAGAGCTACAGCTAGGGCAGGGTGATCAAGGTTTTGTCATAGGTGTCAAAATATAGCAGGTGCTGCCAACATTTCAGAAACAACTAAAATTAGCACATGGTTAGCAAAAATAATTAGTTAGATAAGAAATGCATTATTGGCTACATTCCCCGTGAACTGTCGCCTGGCCTGCCCAACCCCCACCCCATGCAACAACCTTTCCAGAGTATTTGTATGTGTTTCAAGTCCTTTACCCCGAATACAAAAATATCCAGTTACAGCCCTGTATGCCATCCTCTAACTCTTTCATTCTCCACACTGAGCATTCCCAAGTCAGTTTAACGGATTCTCATGTGTAATAAATTCAAGGCCTTCCTCTTTGAACTCCTCCAGAGCCTCTCTGATCACAGCATAGCAAATGTGGTCTTACCAGGGCAGAATACTGTTAAACCTGAAAATTTGGTTGAAGGAAACAACAGAGCTAGGTGATAGAAAAATCCATGTTGTTTATTATTTTCCCTTAAAGCATAGCTAAGCTAGCTTACTTGTATGTACAAGGAGTCAGAGCATAAGCTCTGGCTGTCTGAACAAAGGAATGAGAAAACTTATATACTCTATTTTACCAGACTTAGCAAGCCTGTATTACCTCACGTTTATGGCCCCCATGTATGTTTAGCCATGATACAAGAAGAGGATTTTCCTTAGTGCAAAGGATGTTGACAAAGGTCAGTTAATATTAAGCGAAGTAGTCTCTCTTGAGGTTAGGGTCTCATCCCTTAACGGCTAACAGGTAAGAATGTCTTGTTGACAGAGGTAAAGGTATTTCCTGAGCAAACTTTTAGAGAGAACAAAGAAGCCCGGGTCCTGGATCTTCATCCAGTTACTCATTAATTCAGGCTCTGGGTCTAGTTGAAATTAAAAATGATATAAAATAGTATAATATTTTCCACAATACTCAGGGACTCTCTCTTCCCTCATTCTGGATGTTGTATGCCTTTGAATGAAATAGGATAACATTAGCTTCTTTGGCTGCCACGTCATACTGTTAACTCATACCGATCTTGTCCATTAAAATCTCTGGATCTTTTCCAGATGATCTCTACTGTCTAGACACATTCTTCCCATCTTTTATTACTTTTAAACCTAAAGTTAAGACTTTACATTTATCTTAACTAAATGTAGTAGATTTGCCCCAACATTTTCAGCTATACTGAATCCATACTAGCAGGCTCTTCTCTCTGCAAAAAGGCATTTCAATGGTATCTGCAATAACAATGTTAAATTTGTTTTTAAGAATATAATGTTGCAAGTATGTTATCTCAAGGATTGGGTAGAGAGGCCCAGATCATTTCTGGCTGAGAACAGGGCAGAGGCCTGGATTGTTCCCCATTTGAATGGAGGGGAGCAATACTGTTAGTGGACAAAGAAAAGATAACTGCAAAAGGAATTTTGTTTATTAGGGACATTAGGGAAAAGGACTATGCTAATGAATGCTAATAGGAATTATAATGAGAGTAAACAACAACAAAGGTAGGATTTGTGGAACTGATGACTAAGTGATAATTGGGGAAGGACAGTGTAGGAGTGATATTGGTTTGCCACAGGGGAAAAGAATTTGAATTACTGAATATAAAGTAGTTCATGATGTAATGCATAGAGTTGGGCCAGCAGCCAAGAAGGACAGAGTTCTAATACTGCCTCAGACACTTAACTAGCTGTGAGACCCTAGGCAAGTCATTAAAGTCTGCCTCAGCTTCTAAATATGTTGCTCCTCCTTAGTTCTCGAAGAGGACCACGATATCAGGAAGATGATGCCATGACTTGCAAGTGAATTGGATTTAAGTGAAGGACAGTTGTGCAAGGTCACCAGCTTCATGTTCTCCTCCAGAGCCATCTGGGTTCAGTGGCAAGACATAGATCAGGACAAGTGGAGATGGCCCCCTTCTAAATATGTAAAATGAGGATCAAATGGAATAAAAATTATAAAGTACATAGATCAGTGCCGGGTACACAGTAGGCTCTTCATAAAAGCTTGTTTCTTTCCTTCCTTCCTTCCTTCCTTCCTTCCTTCCTTCCTTCCTCCCTCCCTTCCTTTCCTCCCTCCCTCCCTTCCTTCCTCCCTCCCTTCCTTCCTTCCTGCCTTTCTTTCCTTCCTTTTTTCCTTTCCTTCCTTTCCTTCCTTCCTTTCTTTCCTTCCTTTCTTCCTTTCCTTCCTTCCTTCCTTCCTCCCTCCCTTCCTTCCTCACTTCCTCCCTCCCTCCTTCTCTCCCTCCCTCACTTCCTTCCTTCCTTCCTTTCTTCTTTCCCTCTATCCACCCTTCTTCCTTCTTCCTTCCTTCCTTCCTTCTTCCTTCCTTTCCTTCCTTCCTTCCTTCCTTCCTTCCTTCCTTCCTTCCTTCCTTCCTTCCTTCCTTCCTTCCTTCCTTCCTTCCTTCCTTCCTCTTTCCCTCCTTCCTTATTAGGATATGAGCTCCTTGAGAGTAGGACTTGTTTCATTCCTTGTATTTTATCCTTAAGGCCTAGCACAGTGCCTGGCACAAAGTAGATGCTTAATAAATACTTCCTGATTGATTGAGACAAGAGTTGAGCCTCCAGAGCCTCCGAGCAGAATCAGTCATCTAAGTACCTTAATTCCTCCCTACCCAGAAGGGAGGCGAGACTGGGCTTACATGTGTACAATGAATACATTCTCTGAGTGCCATACAGACTCAGATGCATCTTGAAAAGTCTCTGTTGTCGTGTTGTTCACGATCATTTTGTTCATATTGGAGGGGAGTGCTAGGATGCTGACAATGAATAAAAAAAAATCACATTGAAGTGCCCCATTTTATGCTTTATTGCTCAGAGGTCAAGGAGACACAACGGATCGATATGATTGCACCTCCACTTACAATGTATAATTGTGATAGGCGGCTACGGCTTCTGACTAGTCTAGGTACACTTGGTAGAGCTCACATTAAATCATTCAATCAAAACGCCATTTTTTCACACGTACAGAATTCACAGCACAGTTGTTAACGCAATTGGTGCTGCTCATAATTATTGATATGACTCATAAGCCTCATTGATAGGTATATTCTCTTTAAATAGCACTGGCAAGCAAACCAGAGCAGACAAAGCCATGTTTTCTTGCTGCAGTTGCTGTTCTTGCCCCTAGGATGCCCAGGTTTGGTGTCCAAGGTCAATGACAGTGTTTGGTGCCCTCTTGGTCAAGGTGCTGCTCCAAGCAGAATTAACGATAACACATCTGAGATTGTCTTTTCCCAGCCTTGTTTGGGGAAGGTGAGAGAAAGAACCAGAAAGACAATTGTTCAGGGGCAGATTAGGGTTATAGAGAACATTGGGTGATCTGTTCTATGACTCACTACAATCTTTCCCCAGGAAGCACAAGGGCTAAGTTGATTTGCTTAAAGGGAGTAGAATTAGGGCTTTCTGCACCCATGGTCTTGCCTGTCGTGCTGGTGGAGCAGTGAAGGATGGGCATGGGGTCGATAGTGTAGTATAGTAGAGAGTATAGAATTTAGAGTCAGAAATTCTGGTTCTGTCATTTGTGTGTGTTTCAACAATCCAGCTAGCAGCTGTTGTGGGGGTGAAAGACCAACAGAAGCCCAACAACAAGCACGCTACCAGCACGCTGCAAAAGCACAGGTTCTTTTGATCTGCTTTAATAAGGAAAGCAACGTTAAGGGGTTGACAATCTTACTTTAAATCAGCATAGAAATATCACTCACTTAGTTCAGGGGAAAAAGCCAGCACCCTGAGCTTCAGAGCCAAATACAAATTACAAACATGCACAGACAGACCGTGTTTGATTCAAATCTCAATACATAGTTACCAGAGTTTAACAAAGTCCCAGCATCCGGGTTACAAGCTGGAGGGCCCTTAAGCTACGGCTGCCCGGGAGTCTCCAAATGCCACCAAGAGAGAGAGCCCTGAGCAAATGGCTCTGTCTTCTCTTCTTATAGGATTTCAGATGTCATCAAACATCATCTGAATGACCAGAACTTAGGCTCCTATGATTGGCTCTTGAGTTAGCCCCTCCCCTTAGGACCCTGGGAGCTTCACACCCACATAGGTTTAGCACCTAATAGGGGTTTGGGCCTGGGGCTTAGCACCTAGTAAGACTCAATGAAATACCCTGAATTACTCAAAGGAAACAAAAGCCAAACTCTTCAAGGGCACTAAGTGCTAAGAGCCCATTTTGCTTACCAACACAGGGTGCTGTGCGACTTTGGAGAAATCACTTAATTCTCAGGACTTCAGTTTCTTCATCAATCATTCCATGAACAGGCAGTATGTGTCAGGCCCCATGCTGGGTGCTTAAGAGACAAGACAAAAGTAAAGTGGCTTCTGGCCTCCAGAAGCTAACGTTCAAATGAGGAACCTAACCTGAACATTTGTGGGTAAGCACAAAAACACATAAAAAAAGATGCAAAGAAGCATAGAGAAGAATACTAGCAGCTTGGGAGTGGGGGAGGGGTGGGAAAGGGCCAGGAAAGGCCTGATGCAGAAGGCAGAACTTGAGTCTTGAAGGAAACCATGGATTCTAAGAGGCAGAGGCAGGGAGGTGTTAGGGAAAGACAGCAAAGAGGCATGAAGGTGGGAGATAGAGGGTCCTGTGTGAGGTACTGCAAGTAGGCTCATTTGCATTAATCAGTCAGTCAATGAGTATTTCTAAAGTACCTGCTATGTGCCAGACACTATGCTAAGCGCTGGAGAAGCAAAGAAAGGCCAAAAAACCAGTCCCTGCACTCAAGGAATTCACAGTCTAATGGGGTTGAGGGGGACAACATGCAAACAACTACATACAAGGGTAAATTGGAAATAATTGAGAGAGGGAAGGCACTGACATTAAGGGGAATCAGGAAAAGCTTCTTACAGAAGTTGGAATTTTAGCTAGCACCTGAAGGCAGACAGGGAAGCTAGGTGACAAAGATGAAGAAGGAGAGAAATCCATGTATGAGGGACAGTAAAAATGCCTAGAGATGGGAGATGGAGTGTCTTGGGTGATGAACAGGAAGACCAGTGTCACTTGGTTGCAAAGTATGTGGAAGGGAGTAAAGTTTTAGAAGGTTAGAAAAACAGATTGTGGCAGAATCTGAAGGACTTTGAATGCCAAACAGAATATTTTATATTTGATGCTGGAGGTGGTAGGGAGCAGTGGTCAGACCTCTACTTTAGGAAGATCAATATGACAGCTGAAGGGAGGATGGACTGGAGTGGGTGGAGCCTTGAGGCAGAGAGACCAACCAAAAGGCCATTATAATACTACATTATGAGGTAACGAGAGCCTGTACCAGAGGCAGTGTCTGAGGAGAGAAGGAGACATATATGAAAGATGTTACAAGGGGATTAATGATCAAAAAGCCCAGAAAGGTAAAATGGAGACAGGTTGTGAAGAGCTTTAAATGCCAAACAAAGAAATTTATATTTGATCCTGGAGGTAGCCAATTTGTTGGCATTTATGTAGTAGGAGGGTGACATGGTCAGACCCATGCTTCAGAAAAATTCTATCAGTATCTGTGAAAAGGATGTCAAGTAGGAGACAATTCTAATAGTACAAATGAGAGCTAATAAGGACCTGAGCTAGAGTGACAGTTGTATAAAGAGAAAGGGACGGATCCAAAGGATGTTACAGAGGCAGAAATGCTAAGATGTGGCAACTGGTTGGACATGTGGGATGATTGAGAGAGAGGAGTCAAAGATGATGCTGAGCTTGGAAACCTGGCTGACTCAAAGGATAATGGTGCTCTTAAAAGACATAAGGAAACTGAGAAGAGAGGAGAGTGGCAGGAAAGAGAATGAGTTCTAGTTTGTTCACATTGACTTTGATTTGCCTTTGGGATCCTGGTACAAAATGTCCACTAGGCAATTGGTGATACAAGACTGGAGTTCATGAGAAAGATGAGGATTGCATATACAGGTTTGGGGGTAATTTGCATAGAAATGATCATTAAACTCTTAGGAGCTAATAAGATTACCAAGAGTAAGAGAGTTTAAGAAAAGAGAAGAGGGCCCTAGACAGAGTTCTGGGATGTACCTCACAGGCAGTCAGTGAGGCACGGATTTTGAACCAGTAAAGGAGACTGAGTGACTGAGTCAACCAGGTAGGAGGAGAATAAAGAAAGAGCAGGATTACAGAAATCCAGAGAGGAGAGACTATCCAGGAAAAGCTGGTGGCCAAAAATGTCAAATGGTACAGAAGGGAAGAGGCTGGACGAAATATCCTCTGAAGTCCCTCCCAGGCCCTGGTCTTTTGTGATTCTGCAAACACAGTCTTTACAATAAACTAAAGCACTTCTTCAGAATCTCTGTCCTTAATACAGAAATCACACTGGTGAAGCAGGTCAGAAATATCCCCCAAATAGAGTCAGTTGTGGATTGGCTCGGTTTATTTGGCAAAATGCATATACCTATAGCAGAGTCTCCATGAATGACCAAAACAGAAAATATCATTTAATGAGTAAAATCAAACGGAGAAAGATTTAAAAAAAAAAAAGATTGGGGGGGGCAGAGCCAAGATGGCGATTGGAAAGCAGGGACCAGCGTGAACTCCCTGCCGAGTCCCTCCAAAAACCTATAAAAAATGGCTTGGAACCAATTCTAGAACTGCAGAACCCACAAAACAGCAGAGGGAAGCAGGGCTCCAGCCCAGGACAGCCTGGATGGTGTCTGGGTGAAGTCTATCCCACACGGAGCTGGGAGCTGGGAGCAGAGTGGAGCAGAGCCCAGCCTGAGCCACACGGACCAACCAGACCAGGAGCCGGGTGGAGCCCTGGTGGAGCCCTGGTGCCCTGTGTCGGTGAGCTTCAGCAGTTACCAGACTTCTCAACCCACAAACACCAAAGACAGCAGAGAAGGTTAGTGGGAAAAGCTGCGGGAGTGGAAGGAGTTCGAGGTTCCAGCTTCTAGCCCCAAGGGCAGCGAAGGTGGGGCAGCTACAGCTGCTGCTGCCTCTGGCCCCAGGCCCACCTGGTGGGAGGAATTAAGTGGCAAATCAGAGCAGGAGTGCACAGCCTGCTGAAGATCTAAGCCCAGTCCGGGTTGGGGGTTCTTGGGGAAGGAGTAGTGCTGTTGTGACAGAGCTGGCACCTCCCCCGCAAACGTGGAACATAGAACTCTTTAATCTACAAGCAGTCATACCCCACTGAAAAACTCAAGGGTCAAGTTAGTTGGTTGGGAATATGGCCAGGCAGCAAAAACACGCCTAGATTCAGTCTCAGACTTTGCATTCTTTCTTTGGTGACAAAGAAGACCAAAACATACAGACAGAAGTAGTTAACAAAGTCAAAGAGCCTACAACAGAAACCTCCAAGAAAAACATGAACTGATCCCAGGCCATGGAAGGGCTCAAAAAGGATTTGGAAAAGCAAGTTAGAGAAGTAGAGGAAAAATTGGGAAGAGAAATGAGAAGGATGCAAGAAAACCATGAAAAACAAGTCAATGACTTGCTAAAGGAGACCCAAAAAAATACTGAAAAATACACTGAAGAAAACAACACCTTAAAAAATAGACTAACTCAAATGGCAAAAGAGCTCCAAAAAGCCAATGAGGAGAAGAATGCCTTGAAAGGCAGAATTAGCCAAATGGAAAAGAAGGTCCAAAAGACCACTGACAAAAATACTACTTTAAAAATGAGATTGCAGCAAGTGGAAGCTAGTGACTTTATGAGAAATCAGGATATTATAAAACAGAACCAAAGGAATGAAAAAATGGAAGATAATGTGAAATATCTCATTGGAAAAACCACTGACCTGGAAAATAGATCCAGGAGAGATAATTTAAAAATTATTGGACTACCTGAAAGCCATGATCAAAAAAAGAGCCTAGATATCATCTTTCAAGAAATTATCAAGGAGAACTGCCCTGATATTCTAGAGCCACAGGGCAAAATGGAAATTGAAAGAATCCATCGATCACCTCCTCAAATAGATCCCCAAAAGAAATCTCCTAGGAATATTGTTGCCAAATTCCAGAGCTCCCAGATCAAGGAGAAAATACTGCAAGCAGCCAGAAAGAAACAATTTGAGTATTGTGGAAACCCAATCAGAATAACCCAAGATCTGGCAGCTTCTACATTAAGAGATCGAAGGGCTTGGATTACTATATTCCGGAGGTCAATGGAGCTAGGATTAAAACCAAGAATCACCTACCCAGCAAAACTGAGTATCATGCTCCAAGGCAAAATATGGATTTTCAATAAAATAGAGGACTTTCAAGCTTTCTCAGTGAAAAGACCAGAGCTGAATAGAAAATTTGACTTTCAAACACAAGAATCAAGAGAAGCATGAAAAGGTAATCAAGAAACAGAAACTGCAAGGGACTTACTAAAGTTGAACTGATTTGTTTACATTCCTACATGGAAAGATGACATGTATGATTCATGAGACCTCAGTATTAGGGTAGCTGAAGGGAATATGCATATATATATATATATATATATATATATATATATATATATATATGTGTGTGTGTGTGTGTGTTTATGTATATATATAAGTGAATGTGTATGTATGTATATATCTATGTGTATATATATATATATATATATATATATATATATAAAGAGTGAGAGAGCAGACACAGGGTGAGTTGAAGATGAAGGGAAGATATCTAAAAGAAATAAAATCAAATTAGGGGATGAGAGAGGAACATACTGAGAGAGGGAGATAGGGAGAGATAGAATGGGGTGGATTATCTCGCATAAAGGTGGCAAGAGGAAGCAGTTCTGTGGGAGGAGGGGAGAGGGCAGGTGAGGGGGGAATGAATGAACCTTGCTCTCATCATATTGGGCCTGAGGAGGGAATACCATACATACCCAATTGGGTATCTTACCCTACAGGAAAGAAGAGGGAGGAAGATAAATAAAAAAGGGGGGGGGGATGATGGAGGGGAGGGCAGATGGGGCTGGAGGTAATCCAAAACAAACACTTTCAAAAGGGGACAGGGTCAAGGGAGAAAATTCAATAAAGGGGGATGGGTTGGGAAGGAGCAAAATATAGTTAGTCTTTCACAACATGAGTATTGTGGAAGGGTTATACATCATGATACACATGTGGCCTATGCTGAATTGCTTGACTTCTTAGGGAGGGTGGATGAGAAGAGAAGAGGGGAGAGAATTTGGAACTCAAAGTTTTAAAAACAGATGTTCAAAAACAAAAAAAAAGTTTTTGCATGCAACTAGAAAATAAGATACACAGGCAATGGGGCATAGAAATTTATCTTGCCCTACAAGAAAGGAAGGGAAAAGGGGATGGGAGGGGAGTGGGATAATAGAGGGGAGGGTTGACTGGGGAACAGGGCAACCAGAATATATGCCATCTTGGAGTGGGGGGGGAGGGTACAAATGGGGAGAAAATTTGTAATTCAAACTATTGTGAAAATCAATGCTGAAAACTAAATATGTTAAATAAATAAATTTAAATTAAAAAAAAGAAAAAAACAAAAACAAAAAAAAGATTGACTTTTTTGGAAGAATCTTGTTTTCAAATGTCTGCAGGTGTTCAGCTTTTCTAGGCAGCTGATTTTTCTTTTACGTTTTTTTTTTTTACAATCTCTTTAAGATAGTCTTCATCATTTAAAAATGCGCTCATAGAATACTTTTCTTAGGGAAGTGTGTGATGTTTTCTATATAATCTATATAATACTGTGTTAGGATGGGAAGGAGTTATTATTAACACCCCATTTCTGATATAATAATAACAGTTCACATTTATGCAGTTTCTAAAACACTTTCCTCACAACAACTCTATGAAGTAAGTAGTCTAAATAGTATTATTACCATCTTTTTGCAAACGAGGAAACTGAGAGAGTGGTGAAGTGATCTGCTCAAAGTCACATGACTAGTAATGGCAGTTTGTACTAGAACCCAAACCAACTACAAGTTTAGTGGGCACACTGCCTCTTATAAAAAATACTTATCGTTGTAGTTTACATGGCATTTTGATTGTTCTTAAGAAAAAAAAGCAACAACTTGCTTTCCATCAACAATCTATTTTACATTTTCTAAATCTTCATCCATTGTCAATAAAAAGACTGACTAATATAAATATCGTTTACAATTCATTAGTTTCATTAGTTCATTGATCCAGCATTCATACAGTACCTACTAAGTTAGGCTCCATTTTTTAAAAGAAGAGACTTTCTTTGGCTTTGCTCAGAGCCAGAGGCCGCATGCAGTAGCGGAGAAAGTCTTGGATTCCTATCAGAGGGCTCGGGTTCTAGTCAAAGTCCCTATCAGCTGTGTGTGTGACACTGAGCAATCATTTAACCTTTCTGGCTTAAGCTCCTTCACTGTTAATAATAATAGCCAGCATTTACATAATGCCTTAAGGTTTGCAAAATACCTTACAGACCTCATCTCATTTGATCCTCGTCACAACACTATATGGATAGGTGTTACTATTTCCCCCACTTTAAAGATGAGGAAACTGAGGCTAAGAAAGGTTAAAGGTTAAGTGATTTGTCTAGGGTCATACAGCCAGTAAGTGTCTGAAATAGGATTTGAATTCAAGTCTTCCTGATTCCAAAGCCAACACTCTACCTACTGGGCACCTATCTGTGCAAACTTAAGGAGGTGGCCTGAATGAAGTCCCTTTCCAGTTCAAGAATCTGTGGTCCTGTAAATATTGAAGGACTGTCAAATAGAAAGGAGCTTGGGTTCATCAGCTTGGCCCCAGAGAACAGAAATCAGAGAAATGAGCAGAAGCTCCAAGAAAGTAGATTTCAGCTTAATAGAAAGGAAAACAAATTTATGATTAGAGCTGCCCAAAAGCATAATGTACTGCTTTGGGAGGTAGTAGATTTTATGATATTGGAGACCTTTATGCAGAGGAGATTTCCGCTGAGGTATGGGGCTGGATTAAGTCACATTCTGGCCCCAAGATTTCATGCCTGCATGAATTAAAAATCTATGGCAACACAGTACTGTGGAATAAAACTTTCTGATTGGCAGATCAGAATGTGCAAAGTCTAATTAGACAAAATGGCTACTTTGGGGAACAGGAAAGTTTCTTTAGGAGACTGCTGTAATCATTTCAGTGTCTGAGGTGTTTGTTTATACATCAATGAATCAGGAAGAGAAGACAACATGTGTGATGGGACAGGATGTCTCTTAGGGACTGACTTTTCCTGAATATCAAAATTGGGACAACTTGTGGTTGTAGAAGTAAGGGGAAAGAAATAGGAAGTAACTGAGAAAAATAAGGACACTTACATACCACCTACAGGCCACTTAGGCCTAGCTGGCTTCTACAGTTGGTTAACTGCATCCTGGGCACTGAAAAGTAGACCTTCTTAGGGTTACTAAAGAAAAGTGAAGCAACTTGTGGTTACAAAGGCACAGGAGAGAAATTGTAGCATGCGTTACCTTATTTCAAGAACAATTTTCAAAACAGAAGAATTTAGCTAAGCTGGTTTCTACAATAGTTTATGGGTCCATTTTCCCTCTATTCCAATTACATATGAAGATGTGGCCTTTATCCTGGTCAAGACCAGTCCTTAACCTTTAAGGCTTTATCTCGTCCTCTACTATTTCCTCCAGCAGATTCCTCCTCTACTTATTCTTCTCTTTCCCTCACTCATATTTACTGGCTTCTTCTTAGTCACCTGGTGGCGCACAAACCCAGGTAGGGAAGGAGGGAAGAAAAGGGAACATTAAGCTCCCTCCCTCTTTGTGCCAGGCACCATTCTAAGTACTTCACAAATATTATCCCCTTTGATTTTCACAACGATTCTATGAGGTAGGCACCAACATCATCACCATTTTCCAACTGAGGAAATAGAAGCATATAGAAGTTAAGAGACCTGCCCAGAGTCATAGAACAAATACGTTGGGTGGCACATTAGAACTCTGATCTTCCTGACTCCAGGCCCAAATGCTCTATGCCCTGTGCTAATCAAGCCCCTAAGTATCTCCCATCCTAGAAAACAAAAACAAACAACAACAAAAACAAAACAAAATACCTTTACTTGACTGTGACATTCCCTTAGCTGGGGTAGGGAACTTGGGGCCACAGGCAGGTTCACCACCTCTGCCTGAGGCTATCATCCTATACTGTTCACAGCCAAACTCCTAAAAATTGCCTCCATTTCCCAGCCTCCCACACACTTCTAAAACACTTGTAACTTGGCTCCAAACTCCAGAACTACAACAACACTGCTTTCTCCCTAGGTTACCAAGGATCTCTTAAGTACAATTGCCTTTCCCCAGTCTTCACGTGGCTTGACCTCTTTGCAACTTTTGGCACTGACAACTACCTGCCCTCTCTTTCTGGACATCCTAGCTTTCCTTGGCATTCATGGTTCCCCTCCCTGACAGCTCCTCACATTTCTCTGTAGATCGTCTTCCTCTTTCCATCCATCATGTGCATGCCCCTCAAAGCTATGTTTTGGGCCCCTTTCTCTTCTCTTTCTTTGCTCTTTCCTTTGCTGATCTCATCAGATTCCCTGAGTTAAATTATCATCCCTACACAGGCAATCCCCATATCTGGAGCTTCATCTTTAATCTGTCTTCTGAACTCTAGTCTTACACTACTAAGTACCTACTAGATTTAATGTTTCATAGCTACCTCAAACTCAGTATGTCTGATATAAAATACAAATGTATCCTTCCTTCAAACTTACCCATTTTCATTGAGGGTGACTAGGTTCACAGTTATGGAATAACCCTAGACCCCTTCCTTTCCTTCAACCCCCCTCAAAAGCATTTACTATGTTTTTCTCAATTCTGCTTCCACAACATATTTCACATCTGTCTTCTTTTCACTCACACAGAATCTACTCTCGTTCATATTCTCAGTATCTCTTCTTTGGATTATGCAATAGCTTCCAAATTGGTCGCTTTGCTTCAGTCTCTCCTCTCTCTAGTTCTAAATGGGAATTTTCTTTAAGGCATTCCAAATAAGTAGTCATTTAGCTTCTGCTTGGAGAACTTCACTAACAGAAAATATACCTCCCTAAAGAGCCCACTCCATTTTGAGACAGCTCTAATCATTAGGAAATTTTTACTTATATTAAACCTAGTCCTGCCTTTCTGAAACTTCAATTCACTTTAACAATGATTCATTAAAAGTGTACTATGTGAAAGGGACTGTGGTAAGCCTTGAAGATACTGTTGCAGTCTAGGGGTGCTAGGAACCCCAAAATTCAAGGGTACCGGGCGAGGGTCTGTCTCAAAAGAATTCGACCAGGTAGCGAGTTTACTGTAACACCAGTAGAAGTGGGCCAGACTCCTAGAGCGTCTGTGCATTTGATAAGGACAGGACTGATATTTTTATAGGGGAAAGACTATGGGAAGATCTGGAGGTGATCTAGGAGTGGCAAGTAGCCTAGGGTGGTCCGGAGGTAACAGAGGGGGGTCTGAATGGGATTAAAGAGTGGCAAGTAGCCTGGGGTGGTCTGGAGGTAACAGAGAATGAAGGGCTGGGCTGGGTCAGGGCCACAATGAAAGGACAGTTGAAACAATTATACTGGGATAAGCCCGATGCTTTAGGCAAATGCCAGGGATCTGGGTTCCTTAAATTTGTGGGAGAATTCAAGGACTGAGGGTCTTTTCTTTTTTGGGGGGGTCCATCAGCCCCATCAATAC
Organism: Trichosurus vulpecula; assembly: GCF_011100635.1. Taxonomy (NCBI): domain Eukaryota; kingdom Metazoa; phylum Chordata; class Mammalia; order Diprotodontia; family Phalangeridae; genus Trichosurus; species Trichosurus vulpecula. Next base: position 32,590,534 of record NC_050581.1, read on the forward strand.
AGAAACAAAAAAGGAATAGAACCTTACATTCTTGCAGGGGGCAGGGAGGAGACATCCTATAAAAGATGCAAGAAAATTTGAGACATGAAACAGTATGAGCAACTGAGAGGATTAAAGAAGGTTTTCACCAATTGGCTTCTATCCTCTGTTGTCAGGCAGAACAGCTCAAATTCTTCTTCCATTTTACAGCTTTCAGACACCTGAAGATAGCTATGATGTACCCCCAAGTCTTCTCTTCTAAAAACTAAACACCTATTCTTCCACTTCTGCCATCTTCATCTGCCATGGCCAACCCTCTCTTCATCCTGGTTGCCTCCTTCTGTATGTGCTCCAGAGATTTTTAGCATTTTTCCCAAGACTGGTACTCAGAACTGAACATAATACTCTAACTATAGTCTGACCAGAGCAGTGTGCAGTGGGGCAACAGTGGTTCTGTAACCTTTCTTGTTCTGGACATTTTGCTCTATACGTGTAGCCTAAGACTGAATTAGCTTTTGTTGGCTGTCATACCCACACGGTTGACTCATATAGAGCTTGCTTCTTCTGTGTCCCCCAGCTGGCTTATCTTACAGATTTATCTCTGACTTTGTGATTCATAATACACAGAGCAAAGATCAAAGTTAATATCAAAATAGAAGAAAAGATTAAAGGGAAGTTATTGCTGTAATTATAAGAACTCCAACCCAACCTACTTAAACTACTTAAACAATCTGTTCCCTGAAAAATTAGAGGTGTACAGAAAAAAAAAAAGACACTGTCTTCAGCCGGGCTTCTTCAAACCTGAAGAAAGCTTAGCATAAGAAACAATGAAACTCTGCTCTCCCGAGGACATTTGTCGATAAAACTGAAAGGAGGAAGATAAATGGAAGTGAAATGTGCTTCTCTAGTGACACATTTTTTGGTCAATGGCAGTAGGGTCCTCAAATTTTTGCTCCTGATATATGCTATATGAGAAAGTAGAAATGGCACTCAAGAAAATTAAGTTGAGAAGAGTAACTGATCTGACATAATTAATACAGAAAGTATCCATGTTGGAAGTGACACAGGAGACTTATAAAAATATAATAAAGAATAAAAAGTCTCAAAAGAATGGGAAAAAAAATCTGGGACCAGTGTTAATGTCAAAAAGGTAGCCAATACAATAGCTGCAACTACCAACTATATATCAACATTTCTATCTTTATAAAATCTTTCTGATTGTGGTCTATGCAAGCATTGAAGGTGTATTTGTGGTAGGGCCAAATAACTTTAACTTCTGCATTGCTTTCCATAGATGTCTGGTTGTTGTAGTTCTAAAACATTTCTTATTTGGACGATGATATATTTTGCTTCTTAGAATTTCATAACTTCAAGTGTTAGCCTTCCTCACTCTAAGGAACACCAACGAATCAATATTGCTCACTATAGACTTAATACATGCATACACACATTTAAATAAGGTTTGTAACCACTTGTTAGGAACTTTGTATACTGGAAGTTTATTCTCCTTTCTCTGAGAAATATGAGTTAGCATTTCACATGTAGAATCTTGGGGGGAAGGGGGCGGAGAGAAAATCACAAATACCTGGAAGCCCCCTAAAAAGTGGAACTGTTTTTAATATATGTCAGAGATAGAATTTTTTCCCTACCCAAAAAAAGAAAATTAGGAAACCATATTTGGAGCTGTCACACCTCCCAAATCTTGGGAACTGCCACACCTGTTTTGGTGGAATAGAACCCAGTTAAATCCAGACAACTATTTATTTAGCAATGTATGCAATGGCAGAAACAAATTGGGTTCAAGGCTTTTGGTAGCCAAGTACCCTGACTCTTGATTTCTATGGTTATTATAGGTTGAAGGGAGTAAAACAAACAGAATGTTGGGAATAGGTCACCTCATTTCTTATCAGTAGAGAAGATTGGGACTTTCCTCAAAATCAGGTGCTAGTGGGGAGAAGAAAATAGATTTGTGATCACCCCAGAGTTGGATGGCTCAGAAGAAATAAAAACTTAACTTCACAAAATGGTGGATAAAGGGCAAATGGAGTTATTAATGCTTTTTCTCTTTTAAAAAATGTTAACACCATTATTGCTCCATTCTGGATGTAAATTTGGAGGACTATAGCACCCCACTCCCATCTCTAGGTAGCTTTAAAAAATAGCCTTTAATAAATTTCCTTTGGGCACATAAGACTTGTGTGTGGGTTTTCTTTTCCCCTCCCTAGTGCTGACATAGGATTATCACATAATCATTCATTTGGAGAGGCATTTGTTGCCAAGTGAAGGAATTGAAATGATTTGAAGATATTGATCGTCTCCTCATTTTAAAATTCTTTAAACCCAGGAGGTAGCTCTCATTCCAACTGCTACAGTGGATGGCTCTAATTTCCTCTTTCATTAAACCTTTCGCAAAAAGCCTTTCCTGATCCCCATTAATGATAGTGATTTCTCTCTAAGATTATTTCCAATTTATTCTATATATATCTTGTTGTACAACATTGTTATAGTGTGTTGAATGCCTCATTAGATTGTGCATTCCTTGATGACAGGGACTGTTTTTGCCTTTCTTTGTATTCCCAGAATTTAGCACAATGCCTGGCACATAGCATTTAATAGATGATTATTGGATTAATGGCTTGATATTATGAGAATGGAAAAGGAAAACTTTCACAAACAATTGGCTATAGAAGATCATGTCTTTGTAGTCAAATGATAAACTGATGGGTGTGGAGAATACATGATCTCACAGTGTTTAATGTTTGTTGGTTACCGGAAAAAAACATTTGACCTGTAGAGCAAAATACAACTTTAAGGGCTCTCCTTCAATGAGGCATCTTCCATGCATATGCTAAAATCATACTATATTTATTTTTTACTTTATTTATTTTTAATACTATACTTATTTTTTGAGTATACATACTGCACATATTTTTCATACTATACTTTAAAATATGCCAGATTTAATTTAGAAATCCTGCACAGCAGTGCTGTTGACACACTTGATCTAGCACAACAGCATCCTTTCTGCCTCATTGGACACATTTGCAGCTATACAGGACCTAGAAGCCTCCATGAACATATTTATTTTTTTCTTTTGGTCCTCAGATAGTTGAAAGTATGGTATAGTAGAATATGGAAAGAGCCCAGAAATGGGAAACAAAAACTCAAGTTCTGGGAGCTGGATCTGCCTATCAATCAATACCTGTATGACATTGGAAGAGTCAGTTACTCTCTGTGGAACCTCAAGTTCCCCGTATATAAAACCGAGAGAATAGCCAAAATGACACGGGTCATGAAATTATATCAATGATTTAGAACTGAAAAGGGCAGTATGTATCACCTTTTCTAACCTCTTCCTTTTAAAGATGAGGAAACTGAAAGTCATGACTTGACCAAGGACATACAATCAACTAGTTGACAGGTATTTATTAAGTGCCTACTCTGTGCTAAACACTATGCACCAGGCACTGGGGCAGAATTGAAACCGTTCCTGCCCTTGGGAAGCTTATATTCTATCTTAGAATAGAATCCTTCCCTTTCTTCAAGAGTTAACTCAAGCAACACCTTCTCTAGGAAGCCTTTGTTCATCACCCCATTTTTTATTGCCCTCCTTCCCAAACTACCTAGTCTTTATCTACTTTATATTTATTTATATTTACCCTTTTTCTATTTATTCTACATATACATTATCTATGTATACATTGTCTACATTACATTATACATATGCACATACATTATCTACACATAGATTCTCTATGTGTATATATATATATATATATATATATATATATATCAAATGAGATAATATTTGTGAAGCGTTTAGCACAGCGCCTAACATATAAGGAAGGGTTTAATAAATGCTTATTTCCTTTATCTCCTTTCCCTATGTACTTGTTTTCTCCCCTCCTTGAGAAGAGGGATTATACACATAGTAGGTACTTAGAAAATGATTAATTGTAGATTGTAAATGCTTAGTGGGGCAGCTAAGTGGCAGAGTGGATAGATCAGGAGGCCTAGAGTCAGGAAGACCTGAGTTCCAACGTAGCCTCAGATATTTACTAACTGTGTGACCCTGGGCACGTCACTTAACCCTGTTTGCCTCTGTTTCCTCACCTGTAAAATGAGCTGGAGAAAGAAATGGCAAACCCCTCCAGGATCTTTGCCAAGAAAACCTCAAATGGGATCATGAAGAGTAGGACACAAGTGAAAGGAATGAACAATAAAGCACTTAGTGGATGTTGATTAAATAAAACCTGGCTCCCACAGAGGTAATAAGTAGCAGATGTCTTCAGCTCTAAAATTCTATAAATCTCAATGATCTTTTGTCTCCACCCAGGAAAACCCACCGTTTTGCATACTGGTAACCTGATTTTTTAATCTGATCCTCTGGGCACTTTAAATTCAATACCCAAATTAAATAAACGTTTGTGCTATAACTGTGACCCTGAGTCTGTTTTCTCTATCCCTTTTCAGTGAAAGTAAGAGCTGGGCGTGCCAATCATTCAGCAAATCTTCTGCAAAGTTCCTCTTGTCCTCTGTGCTAGAAACTATCCCCTCCTCCACAGATGACTCACCTGATAAGATGCTCTCCAAATATCCAGGTACACAAAGCGAGAAGTCACTAAAAAGCACCTGCCCGAAAAATGAACCCTTTTTAACATTCAGTTCCATATGTCTAGGTATCTAATATACGCCAAACACTGAAGTGGGTGCTGGGGATAAAAAGATTAAAAACAATCCCGGCCCTCAAGAAGTTTCTAGGGAACAACTTGGTTGGATACAGCATGTACAGAGATAAGTAAGCAGAAAGCAATTTTAGGAGAGGGACAAGGAAAGGATTTTCCTGAAAGTTGGCATCTGAGCTAAGCCTTGAAAGGAAGCGAGGGATCCTGAGAGGCAAAGGGCAGAAGGGAGACAACTGCTGGCTGGAGGTAGGCAGTCTGAGGCAGAAAGTGGGGAAATGAATTGCTAGATTCAAGGACCAGTTTGTAAGCGGGTCACTTTGCTTAGAACATAGAATGTGAAGGAGAATTATATGAAATGATCCTGGAAAGGCAAGTGGCAGCCAGATAATAGAGGGCTTTAATGGATTTGTTTTATCCTAGAGTTAAATGAAGAATGGATATAATTACATATCTCATGTATGGATTTCAGTGATAACTTTATTGTCCAAGAACATGGAGACGGCATAAAAGAGTGTCGGAAGATTTGGATTTCAATTCCACTTTTGGCATTTACTAGCTGTATAATCTTGGACAAATCCCTTAAATTTCCTGGGCCTCAATTTCCTCATCTGTAATATGAGGACAAGTTGGCTATTGAGAGGCGTTACAACTCTAGAAATTGTGTGACCTTTGGTAAATCACTTAACCACATTGGGCCTCTATTCCTTCATCTGTAAGATGGACACATTGCAGTAGGTCCCTTCCCATGCTAATTCTATAATCCTAATATAAAAATAATAGGTACAGAGACATATTATTATGGATAATAACTCAAAATTATATAATTTTATAGTATATTTACTACATATACACACATGTATATGTGTATATATGGATATACATAAATATATATGTATATGTGTGTATATATATATATATATATATATATGTAAATAGAAAATAAACATCTGTGAGGTTTCCAAACTGCTTTCTTCACACTTATCTCTGAGGTAAACAGTATCTTTGTATTGTCTTCATTTTATATTTAATTTATTTAATATATTTAGTTTTCAGCATTGATTTTCACAAGAGTTTGAATTACAAATTTTCTCCCCATTTCTACCCTCCTGCCCACTCCAAGATATTCTGGTTGCCTCATTCCCCAGTCGGCCCTCCCATCTGTCACCCCACTCCCCTCCCATCCCCCTTTCCCTTTTTCTCTTGTAGGGCAAGATAAACTTCTATGCCCCATTGCCTGTGTATCTTATTTCCTAGTTGCATGCAAAAACTTTTTTTTTGTTGTTTTTGAATGTCTGTTTTTAAAACTTTGGGTTCCAAATTACCTCCCCTCTTCCCTCCCCACCCACCCTCCCTAAGAAGGGAAGCAATTTAACATAGGCCACATGCATATCATTATGTAAATCCCTTCCACAATACTCACCTTGTGAAAGGTTAACTATGTTTTGCTCCTTCCTAACCTATCCCCCTTTATTGAATTTTCTCCCTTGACCCTGTCCCTTTTTGAAAGTGCTTGTTTTTGATTACCTCCTCCTCCTGTCTGCCCTCCCTTCTATTGTCCCCCCTTTTTTATCTTCTTCCTCCTTCTTTCCTGTGTGGTAAGATACCCAATTGAGTGTGCATGGTATTCCCTCCTTAGGTCAAATCTGATGAGAACAAGATTCACTCATTCCCCCTCACCTGCTCCCTCTTCCCTTCCTACAGAACTGCTTTTTCTTGCCACTTTTATGCAAGATAATTTACCCCATTCTATCTCTCCCTTTCTTCCCCTCTCAATATATTCTTCTCTTATCCCTTAATTTGATTTTATTTTTTTAGATATCATCCCTTCATATTCAACTCACCCTGTGCCCTCTATCTATCTATCTATCTATCTATCTATCTATCTACATACCTACATATATACATACATAGACACACATATATGTATATATATGCATACATGTATATATATGCATATTCCTTTCAGCTACTATGATACTGAGGTCTCATAAATCATACACATCATCTTTCCATGTAGGAATGTAAACAAAACAGTTCAACTTTAGCAAGTCCCTTATGATCTCTCTTTCTTGTTTACCTTTTCATGCTTTTCTTGATTCTTGTGTTTGAAAGTCAAATTTTCTATTCGGCTCTGGTCTTTTCACTGGGAAAGCTTGAACGTCCTCTATTTTCTTGAAAGTCCATGCCTTGGCACATGATACTCAGTTTTGCTGGGTAGGTGATTCTTGGTTTTAATCCTAGCTCCATTGACCTCCAGAATATTGTATTCCAAGCCCTTCGATCCCTTAATGTAGAAGCTGCTATATCTTGGATTATCTTGATTGTGTTTCCATAATACTCAAATTGTTTCTTTCTGGTTGCTTGCAATATTTTCACCTTGATCTGGGAGCTCTGGAATTTGGCAACAATATTCCTAGGAGTTTTCTGTTTGGGATCTATTTGAGGAGGCGATCTGTGGATTCTTTCGATTTCTATTTTACCCTCTGGCTCTAGAATACAAGGGCAGTTCTCCTTGATAATTTCTTGAAAGATGATATCTAGGCTCTTTTTTTGATCATGGCTTTCAGGTAGTCCAATAATTTTTAAATTATCTCTTCTGGATCTATTTTCCAGGTCAGTGGTTTTTCCAATGAGATATTTCACATTGCCTTCCACTTTTTTATTCCTTTGGTTCTGTTTGATAATATCTTAATTTCTCATAAAGTCACTAGCTTCCACTTGCTGCAATCTCATTTTTAAAATAGTATTTTCTTCAGTGGTCTTTTGGACCTCCTTTTCCATTTGGCTGATTCTGCCTTTCAAGACATTCATCTCCTCATTGGCTTTTTGGAGCTCTTTTGCCATTTGAGTTAGTCTATTTTTTAAGGTGTTGTTTTCTTCGATATTTTTTTGGGTCTCCTTTAGCAAGACATTGACCTGTTTTTCATGGTTTTCTTGCATCCTTCTCATTTCTCGTCCCAGTTTTTCCTGTACTTCTCTAACTTGCTTTTCCAAATCCTTTTTGAGCTCTTCCATAGCCTGGGACCAGTTCATGTTTTTCTTGGAGGCTTTTGGTGTACGCTCTTGCACTTTATTGCACTTTCTTTAGGCCGTATGTTTTGGTCTTCTTTGTCACCAAAGAAAGATTCCAAAGTCTGAGACTGAATCTGAGTGCATTTTCGCTGCCTGGCCATGTTCCCAGCCAACTTACTTGACCCTTGAGTTTTTCATCAGGGTATGACTGCTTGTAGAGCAAAAAGTACTTCATTCCAAGCTTGAGGGGATGCACCATTGATTTCAGAGCTATTTGTATATAGCCAGCTCTGCCACACCAGCACTCCTCCTTCCCCAAGAACCCCCAACCCAGACCCGATGCAAATCTTAAGCAGGTTCCACACTCCTGCTCTGATCCGCCACTTAATTCCTCTCACCACATGGGCCTGGGGCTGGAAGTAACTGCAGCTGTAGTTCTGTAGCTCTATGACCCCCGCTGCCCCTGGGGCGGTGGCCGAACCTCGAACTCTGTCCCCCGCAGCTTTTCCCACTAACCTTCTCTGTTGTCTTTGGTGTTTGTGGGTTGAGACGTCTGGTAACTGCCACAGCTCACTGATTCAGGGTGCTTGGGCCTGTTCTGCCCGGCTCCTGGTCTGGTTGGTCCTGCTGCTGCCCACACTGAGCTCCACTCCCCTCTACTCCGTGCACGATAGACTTCATCCAGCGACCATCCAGGCTGTCCCGGGCTGGATCCCTGCTTCCCTCTGCTATTTTGTGGGTTCTGCAGTTCTAGAATTTATTCAGAGCCATTTTTTATAGGTTTTTGGAGGGACCTGACAGGGAACTCATGCAAGTCCCTGCTTTCCAGCCACCATCTTGGCTCTGCCCTGTCCTCATTTTACAGATAAGGAAATGGAAGCTCAGGAAAGTCATACTAAGTTTCAGTCAGAAACTGAGCCTAAGTCTTTTGACACCATATTATCTTCTGATACTAATTTTCTCTTATCCCTTATAGACAGATTATCTTACCAGGTAGAAACCTAGCCTCACTGGAAATTCTCCCAGGAAATTGCAGTTAATGATCACACGTAGATTCTGAAAAGTAATTTGGAATCGTGGGAGAAAATTGACTAAAGTGTTCGTATCATTTGACCCATGTATGGTCTCCCATTGCATCCTGGTCCATCTCCAGTCGTCCTGGTAAATATTAGGCAACTGGACCCAGATGGCTCTGGAGGAGAAAGTGAAGCTGGTGGCCTTGCACAGCCCTCCCTCACTCAAATCAAAGTGAATTGCAAGTCACGTCATCATTTTTCCTGATGTCATGATCCTCTTCAAAAATGAAGGACAAATACAGTCCAGCAATATATACCCATTGCTGCACATACATCACAAAAAAATTTAAAACTAACAAACCAACAACAACAACAAAACAGAAAGAAAGAGTACACATATGGCAAAATATTCACAGGAGCACTTTTTGTGGTTATAACTGGAACTGGAAAAAAAATGTGTACCTATTGGCTGGAGAAAGGATATATAAAATTTGGCACCTGAAGGTAATGGTATATTACTTTTCCATAAGAAATAATGAATGTGAAGAGTTTAAAGGAACATGGGAAGACTTGTATGAACTGTTGCAGAGTGACATAGGCAGAGCCAAGAAAGTAACATACACAAATACTATAATAATTTAAATTAAAAGAATAAAATAAAACTGAATGCTATATGATTATAATGGCCAATCTTGCTTATTACCCTTGCTCCCAAAAGAAATAGGAAAACACATCATCCTTTCATAGGAAAAGGATGGATAATGGGTGTGCAATGTGGTATATACAGTTAGGCCATTTGTTGTGTTATTTTGTTTTGCTTAACTGTTTTCTCTTTGTTACTAAGGAATTCTCTCTAGAGGAGTGGGGAGGAAGAAGAATAGTGTATCTGGAAATAACTGGCAACAGTAAAGAGACAACTGACATGAAAGTAATAAGGGAGTAGCAAGGAGTGCTTTCCTTTAGAGAAAAGTTATTAGAACTCAATCAACTTGGTCAAAGATGACACTTTGGCTTCTTATTGAAGAGAAAAAATTGAAGTCATGCTGTGCTATAATCACATCTGGATGCCATGGAAACAACCTGCAGTTGCTTCTAGTCTCCTGCCCTCTCTCTATGGCAACCTTAGGTAATGCACCAACTTACATAGAAACATATGTCTGTTTAAAATTCAGAGAATAAGGGAACTTGTTGGGCATAGGCTGGAATTTAAACAGTTTTTAATTGACACTAAGATCGATATGATGACAGGTATTATAGAAGGGATGTCTAGTCAGTATAGAGCTGTATACAACCTACGAAGCTATCAGTCACTGCTTCATCCACTTTAGAATACTAACTAAAGAAGCATAACTTAATTTCATAGAATTTGAGAGATTCAAGGGACATCAGAGATCATCTAATCAAATCCATTCCTGAACCGCAATCCTTTCTACAAAATCCACAAATGCTTCAAAACCTCCAAGTTTTCAGGGAGGGGAGGGAGGTGGAGTTCACACTCTTCCCAGGTATCCTGTGCCATTTTGAGACAGCTACTTTTTAGGAATACAGTTTTTCTTTATCATCAAGGCAAATATCTGCCTGTCTGCAACTTTTCCTTTCTGCATACACTGCTTTCTATACCATTAATGCTCCTTCCATGTTATCTAATTTGGTAAATATAGTATATGTGGTCCGTTTTCTCCCTCCCCCTCCGTTTTCAGTTTAAAGGCCTTTTGACCATATTTTCAAGTCACCGGGCAAATGTATTTTTACCAGACCTCATTCAAGGTGTTGAAGAGCTCATCATTCCTATCTTTTATGGTGTGGTTTGGAAATCTAAACTTTTTTATAATATTAGAAAAAAAATTGTGTCATAGGATTTAGAGCTAGAAGAGATCTTACAAATCATAAATGAATGAATCACTCCAATCTAGCCCTGGTCAAAGGTCACATAGGTAGTAGTTAGAAGAGGCAGAGTTTAAACCCAGGTTCTCTGATTCTACAGCTAAGGCTTTGTTTTCACATGGCACATTCTAAATTAGTTATACAATTCTTAAAATTATCTTTCTCTTCTAAAGCCCTTATAATTATCAGCAGCAGTGATGTATGCATCCCCAATGAACCTGAGGTCTCTAATTTCTTTCTCAGGACTTCATAAACTCTACTAATTTGGGGCTCTTCTGTCAGTATTTTCTATCCATATATGAATCACAAGAAGAAACTTATGATCAACAGCTTTGACAAGTCTCTGGAAGTTCTTCCACATCCTCCACATATGACCCAGAAATAATAGCTTCCTATTGCTCATAGTATGTCAATGAACGGACTCAATACCCATCAGCAGGAATTGCAAACTACCAGTACTCATCTTTCCTTAACTCCAGCCTCTGATGAAGAGGTGGCTCTTCTCCTTGACAAGGTCAACTCTTCTACACATACCGTTGCTCTCACCTGTTCCCATCTCTTCTGACAGATTGTCTCCACAATCTCCCCCTTCCTCTAATTTTTAATCTCTCCCTATCTACTAGCATCTTCCCTGAATGCCCAGATCTCCTTAACTCTTACTTGACCCTACCACCTCCTCAAATTATATTCTTATCTCTCCTCCTTGCACAACCGAATTCCCCCTGTCCCCTGCAAAAAGCTGTTTACTTTTTGTCTTCATTTTTCCTCTCTCTCGCTTCTCAGACCTTGGATTCTGACCTCATCACTCAACTGAAATTTCTCTCTCTAAAACTACCAGAGACCTTTAAATTGCCGATCCTATGGCCTTTTCTCAATCTTTTCCTTTGTGATTCTTCTGCAGCCTCAGACACTCCTCCTGCACATTCCCTCCTCTCTGGATTTTCATGATGCCTGATCTCTCTTTGTTCTCCTCTTATCTAACTGACCATTCATTCTCATTCTCCTTTACTAGATCTTCATCCATGTCATGCCCACTCTGTGGGTAAACCACAATGCTCTGTCCCTGGCCTTCTTCTCTTTTCTCTTTGTACTTATTAACTTGGTAATCTCACTAGTCCCCATAGATTCGATTATCATTTCTGCATAGACAACTCCTAGATCAATGTTTCCAGCCCTAGTCTCTCTTATGAATCCCTGTATCACTCGACTATTTATTAGACATTCTTAACTAGATGTACCATAGGCATCTCAAACTCAATATATTCAAAAGAGAACTCATGGTCATTCTGACCCCACACTCACTCCTCTCCTGAACTTCTCCATTATCATTGATGATTCAACCATCCTCCCCATCATGCAGGTTTACAACTCTCATGTCATCCTTAACTCTTTACTCTTACTCACCCCACATATTCAATCAGTTGCCTAATCTTGTCATTTCTATCTCCACAACTTGTGCAGAGATAGTATCCATCCTTTCCACATAACAAGACTTCAAATCCTTATCACCGCTTGCCTAGATTATTACACTAGCCCCTTAATTGGTCTCCCTACTTCAAATCTCTCTATCTCTAATCAATCCTCCATTCAACTGTTGAAGTCATTTTCCTAAAGTGTAAATTTACCCATATAGCCCCTTACTCAATAAATTTCAGTGGCTTCCTAAGACCTCTAGGATCAAATATAAACTCTCCTTTTTAACATTTAAAGATCTTTACAACCTGGCCTCTTCCCATTTTTTTTAAGGTTTCTCATACATTATTCTCCTCCATGCAATCTACAATTCAGTCACACCAACCTACTTGCTATTCCTTACACGCAGGACTCCATTTCCCATTTCTAAGACTGCTTTGGCTGTCCAGAATGCTTTCCCTTAGCACTTATGCCTTTTAGAATCCCTGGCTTCCTTCAATATTCAGCTTCAACACCAACTTCTATAGGAACTTGCCTAGTTCCCCCTAGCTGCTAGTGCCTTCCTCTCTAAGGTTCTCTTATATCTCTTCTGCAAGAAGACACGTATGGTATTTCTGTACATGGTGTCCCCCTCCCCACCACTAGAATGCAAATGTTCTGAGAGCAGAAATTGTTTTCACTTTTTCTTTGAATCCCCAGTGTTTAGCACAGTGTCTGGTGCACAACAGTTGCTTAAAACATGCCTGCTGATTGATTCCACAACACAACTCATCTCAATCCATCTTTCTTTATTCCCATGTACATCTCCCTGGTCCAGGCTCTCGTCACCTTTCACAATAACATTCTAAATGGTCTCAGTAACTCAGGTTTCTTTCCTTCTCTAACATGTCCTCCAAACAGCTGCCAAGTGGATATTAGCAAAAGGTCTAGGGGCAGCTAAGCTGTGCAATGGATAGAGCACTGACCCTAGAGTCAGGATGACCTGAGTTCAAATCAGGCCTCAGACACTTACTAGCTGTGTGACCTTGGACAAGTCACTTAACCCCAATTGTCTCCAAAAAATAAAATAAAATAAAAGGTCTAACCATATCACCCCTTTCCACTCAAGTATCTTCCCCTTGTCTCAAGGGTAAAATAAAAACTCCTTTCCTTTACACTTAAAGCCTTTTACAATCTGGCTCCAGCCTAGCTTTCCAGGTTTATAACTTGTACATTATTCCCCTTGACGTATTCTTGGTTTCAACTAAACTGGCCTGCTTGTTCTTCTTTGAAAGTAACATTCCATCTATCTCTACACCTTTGTATTCCTATGACTTGAATGTCCTCCCTCCTCACTTCCACCTCTTAAGATCACTAGCTTTCTTTTAACACAGAAAAAAAATGCTCACAATTTAAGGGATAAGTCAGTAGAAAGCCTTATTTTGATCACCGTTGCAAGCCAGGCACAGAGAAGCATCAGTTAGACCATACAAAATGAAGTCATTTCCCACAGAAGTTTATAATGGCCCAAAAATATATAGTTATACTGAAATCACAAATGTTCTGCCACCGGCCCCAGGGAAAGTTTGTTGTGTTCTCAGAGAAAGGAGAAAAACTTCTTGATATGCCAGTCTGTCATTGGCCTCAGGGTTCAAGACAGAGCAGACTCTGTTTTGTCTTTTGGTTTGCTTTGTCTAAGAATTGAACTAGAGAACAAAAACATAGGGATTGGATATGACTGCCCATTCAGACGGAAATGGAGGCTTCTGTGAATTTTGAATTCAGTCAAAGGGGTGCAGTTGAGAATCTAGAGGGCCACATGTGGCCTTGAGGCTGCAGGTTCCCCACCCGTGGACTAGAGCCTTTGGGTGCTACGTGGAATGGGTAGAGGATCCAGCTGGTGTACAGACAGGCTGACGTGTCATCTGTCCTAGGGTTCTTTTTCCTTGGTCACGCTAGGGCATGACCATACAGAATAAGAGCAGAAGTTTCTGGTTTCAAGGGTGGGTAACTTCATTTGCTGCATGAGGTATGAGTCCATGTCTGGTGCTCTCATAGTGGGCAGCATTGTTGGGAAACAGAACCTGGGATGGCCTTCTCCTTCAGAAGGGTCAAGTAGCTTTCTCACCCAGGGGACCAGCCTTCTGGTTAGAGGTTGTAACAAGGAATAGCAGATGGTCATGGAAGAACATCTTATAACTAATCGACAGACTTAATTGTATTTAATTAGCACAGTTAGCCTATCCTCATCTGTTAATTGGAGAGCTGATGATTTCTATATGAAAATTATTTCAGTCCTATACATCAATCCTTTACACTGCCATCACAATTCAAGGCTCATTTCTAGTGCAATCTCCTATAGTAACCCTATCCTGTTGCCCCAGTTGACAGGGCCTTCCCCACCAAATAATGATAACAATAAAAATTATGATAATAGTTGTATATGTTTTACATTAACTTTTCTGTATATATGTTGTTTCGCCCCAAGAGAATATATGCTCTTTGACAGAAGGGATTATTCCAGTTTGGGATTTATATCCTCAGTTCCTGACATGGTTCCTGGCATTCATTAATCATTTAAAAAATGCTTGTTGAATAAATGACCTGGGTTCAAATCCTGACTCTGCTCCTTATTAACTCTATGATCTTGGGCAGATTATTTCCTCTCTGTAGACTTTATTTTCCTCATCTGTGAAAGGAAAGGATTGGACTAGATGACCTCTAAGTCTCCTACCTTTAAATATTGGGATCTGCCATAAGCCTTTCTTATAGTCTTCATCTTTTTCATTACCTTCCAGTCTAGTTAGTTAACTCAGTTGTTTAGTTAGTTAACTCAGTTGTTTAGTTAGTTAACTCAGTTGTTTAGAACTTGGCACCAATGACATCAAGGCCATGGTCTCTCTAAGATAATGAAAATAATAAGAAGAGGAGGAGGAAGAGCAAGAGGTGGAGAGGAAGGAGAAGAAAAATTTGTATAGTGCTTACTATGTGCCAGGCCCTGTGCTAAGCGCTTTACAAATATTCTCTCATTCTATCCTCTCAACAACCCTGGGAGGTAGGTGCTATTATTATCCTCATTTTTCAGAGGAGGAAACTGAGGCAAACAGAGGTTAAGTGACTTGTTCGAGGTCACACAGCTAGTAAGTGTCTGAGGCTGGATTTGAACTCAGGTCTTCCTGACTCCAGGTCTGGTGCTCTACTGACTGTGCTCTGGCTGCCCCTCAAAGACAGCATTGTGCAGAGAAAACAATCCTGTTCTTTATTTCCAGAGTCCACCCTTACTGCCAGCAAATGTAAACCCATGGGCACAAGGAAAACAAGCTTAGAGAAATATTGTGTGCTCAGGAGGCACTGAGGTTTCAGAGCTACTGTTATAATTCCTTTTGAGTTCCTGCAGTTATTACACATTCCTCAGGTGCTAAGATGGAGTGAGGCTTTTAGGGCATTTTTATTCCAATGTCCCATTGCAGATGTTTATTATCACCTGTTTTCCAACTGTAGTAACACTACATCCTTCTGCTGAGGAAGGTTTTAAAGCTTGGCAATGATCATTATCTTTGGTCAAGTAGCTTGCCCTCCTGGCGCCTCATCTGTTCTTTCATCTGTTAAATGAGGCGGGTGGATGAGATGGCTTCTGAGGTCCTTCGAGTTCTTGATCTATGACTCTATAAATTACAGACAAGAGAAGATGTGTCCCCTCTTACGTCTTCTGGCTTAGTAACTGTCACGATCCCTCAATTACTGAACAGGATGACTTAAGAGAGGACTCATCTCCTCTTGTCCATTATTCAAAGGGTCACAGTGTGAGCCATGAACCTTTTCAGACCCTGTTGTCACCTTAACTGATGCTTTGGGACACAATGAGCTGCCAGCTGGCCTGCTTCCTAGGGTTCATGTGAGGAAAGGCTTTTAATCTCTCTCAGCAAACAAAATAAAGACCCAGCACAAAAGCACACCGTATTCTTGACAGCTCATACTGCCTAAACTTTTGCCACAAAAAGAGCTCTCTCTAGTCCTGATTTACCTAAAACTTTGGATAAATTTGGGTCATTGCTTAAAACTTCTTCTAAAATGTAAAACTAGTTTCTGGGTATCCACTGCTGTAGAGGGGATTGCTGAACAGGTAGTTAGTTCAGGAATAGTCATTCACAACTTGTCAATGTTCTGAGGTGGACTGAACCCATGAGTTCGCTGGTACGGGGACTTGTCATGAAGAAACTCCACTAATGTGTTTAAGCATCTGCTCTGAAATTTATGGTCTTGAAGAGTTGTCTGGGAGATTAAGTGACTTGTCCAGAGTCACACAACCAGTGGGGAACTGGTTTAAGAACATTGATAAGGGGAAAGTATCTAGAGCAAAGGTTCTTAACTTGAGGTCCATGGAGAGATTTCAAAGGGCCTATGAACTTGAATGGGAAAAAAACAAACAAACTGACTTTCACTCATTGCTAATGAATTGAATTTCTTTCAGTTATGGAATGTAGGTAACAAATATTATTTTGAGCAAGGATCCATAGGTTTCACCAGACGGCCAAAGGAGTCCCTGACAGACAAAAATGGTTAAGAACACCTGGTCTGGAGGAAAGCCCTCAGGATGGTAAAGGACCTTGACGCACATGTCTATTGACTGAAGGACTGAAGGAGCTGGGCATGCTAAGACTGCAGAAGTCTCAGTGGGAGCGTGATTGACACCTCTCTTCAAGTATGTGAAGGGCTGTCATGTGCATGAGCATTGGACTTGTTCTGTCTGGTTCCAGAGGTAGAATCAGGAGCAATGTCATGATGATGATGGTGATGATAGCTAGTATTTACATAGCACTTTAAGGTGTCCATAGTGCTCTATGTACGTTAACCCATTGGATCTGCACAACAACCCTGGGAGGTAGGGGTTATGTTTAATATCCCCATTTTATAGATGAGTAAACTGAGGCACAGAGAGGTTAATCAACTTGCCCAGAGTCACATGGCTAGTAAGTATCTGAGGCAGGACTCAAACCCAGGTCTTCTTGATTTCTAGTCAAATTCCTTGCATTAAACCTAAATTTGCTTCACTGCAATGTCCTCCATTGGTCTCAGTTCTGCGCAATAAGAAGAACAAACCTAATTGCTCTTCCACCTTCAAAACTATCAAGTCCCCCCTGAGTCTTCTTCTCCTGGAGACTACAGCATCCTACCTATCCCTTTTCTAAGCCCTTAGAGATCTTTGAATGCTTTCTCCAAATCTCATTGCTTATCTGACTCTGTCTCCTCTTCTATGATCATCTCTGATTTTTTCCCATTTCCCGTCATTTCCACCCCAAACACCAGTTCCTCCTGATATTGTGAACCAGATTTGGTTTAGAATCTCCCTGTGTTGGTTCCTCCACCTTCTGAAAAAAGAAATGATCATTAAGGCAAATTGAGAAGTGATTATTAGCCAGACTGCTTTTGGCAGAGAACTCTAGCAGATGTCTAAATAATTGAAGCCTCCTATCACTATTACACCACGTCTCTGTGTCAGGCCTGTGATCTATTTCCCAAGGTCCACATCTAATTCTCTTTTCCATCCAACTAGTCTATAATATGATCTGAAGATAAAAATGGATTCCTTTTCTCCTTCTAACAATCTTCCCTCAAATACTCCCCAAAACATTCCCACCTCTGGTTCCTAGATTTCTTCATATGAATGAAACTTTTAAATATATACAGTTATCCCTTCCACATTATGAGAGTTAGGGGCACAGTGACCCCTGGATCTGGAAAATCCTAGTAAAATTTTTTGGCCTCCCTTTCATACCAGAGAAGAAGTCTGAATTTTTCATTTTTCTTTTATGGAGAGTATGCAGTACCTTATTGTAAAATTTGGGTTAAGAATCTGGTCGCAGGCTCTGTGTCATCAGTAGGCCTTTGCATATCACCTGCAGCACCCACAAAACTCCCACAAAATTCCCATTTGACTTCTTATGCTGACCTGTGATATATTGAAACCTTGATGGGGAAGATAATGATGTGGAAGGGATACATGTAATGCCATTTCAATCTCCCTTCTTTTTATTAAACAATCTTACTTCTTTTAAATAAGGTATAGTCATCCAGAGCCATATTCCAGGCCTGAGTTCTATTCTACCAAATCTCAGAGTTAGTTTGGAAGTTAAACTTGCCTTCTTTCCTCAGAACCTCCTCTTACTTGTTGCCTAAACTTTATGTATTTGTGTCTAGACATTTGAGACCATGGGTTTTATGACTTATGACCTTAGATTTTGTCTCCTGTCAAATTCAGGTTGTTTCAACAAGTACTGTTCCTTAATAACAGATACTCTTTATGGTACATAGTTTACTTTTCTCTCTGCTTTATGCTGTCTATTTTTCAGCCCATTTGGTTGGATTTGCATGGTCACAGACAAAGACGGTCAAGTTTTTTCCATCTTTATGTGTCAGTTTTAGATCCAAAAACCCAAATCCCTTTCTCAGACGGTACCTTTTTACCCAGCTATTTGTTCTCAAATCACTTCTCCTCTTCTGTATCCCTCATCTTCAATAGGAAGCAATGAGGCAAAGGCAACCTGTGTTCCTGTGGTCACCAGTTTCTCACTCGAGCATTCTTCATCTTTGGTGATACTTCTAAGGCTCCTTCTAGAAGTATCACTTGTGCATATACAAATCCTCAGAAGAGGGTAGTATTCATTTATATAAATTTAGGGGGATCTATGTTGTGTCTTGAATACATGCCCTAGAAAAGGAAAACAACTTTGGTCCTTGTCAACTGGGTGGAGCCCACCCCTCAAAATGCAGAGCAATCCAAGCTGGGTTGAAAGCAGAAAAGTTTTATTAGAAGGAAGATCAGACACTAGTACTGACACCTTCTTCCCCCACCCCCAACCACAGTACAAAAGGATCCCATAGCTCAGGACAGGCAGGGGAAATTTATACTTGAAAACCACAAAGAGGAGGTTAAAGGAGGGGTTGGGGAAAAGAATGGACAATCTTTCCCAGGAACAGGTGGACACAGAAGCAGGAAGTTTTGCAGGAACAGTCGAACACAAAGCTGATTTGGGACAGGTTTTTTTTTTTGGGGGGGGGGGGTGGTGCGGCACAGCTCAGCCATGTCAGCCAGTGAACATCAGCAAAGGCTTCTGGGAGTGAGCAAGACTTTAACTCACTGCAGGCTCCTGATTGGCTCCTTTCAGCAAATAGGCTTACTCCATGTCCAGTGCATCTGCCTGGTAAGGTAACTCATATAAAACAGACATATTAATTTCGGGGGACACAGGGCTGTTGTGAGAAATGTGCTTAGTAAATGTGTTATTCAGTCCAATCAAACTGGCCTTCTTCCTGTTCCTCACACACAACCTTTCACCTCCGGCCTTTGGGCCATGTCCAGAATGTTATCCCTTTTCAAATCCTTCCTTTACAACTCTATTTTCCTTCAAAGTCCAGTTCAGATAATACCTCCTTCATGAGAGCTTTCCTAATTCCACTAGCTGCCAGTGCTCCCTCTCTAAAGGTACCTTGTTTTGATTGTGTGTGTATTTTTGCATATATTTACTTATATGTTGTTTTTCCCTAGAGAATATAAGCTCCTTGAGGGCAGGGCCCATTTTATTTTTATCTTCAGAGCCTAGCTTTGTGCTTAGAACATAATAGGTGCTTAATAAAATGCTTGTTGATTGAGTGATTGGTAAATGTTAAAGCTCATTGTAGATGAGTTATTATTATTATTTTATAGCACAAAACTCGGATTACATCCCCTGGCACGACCACAGAGTAGGAGAAAGATACCAAAATTACCACTGTTCTGTAATCTTTGAAGAAGCAGTTGATTTTAATATATTTTCTGACTGCAATTTCAAGTATTAAATTGAAACACCACAGGCTAATGAAAGCTGTCCATAAATATCCTCAAATCTACCAAAAATCTTTCAATAAACTTAGGCTGCCAATTTCCAAAAGGCATTTTAAAATGCACTGACATTGAAAGTAGAAAAAAAAGATCTTTCCACTTACTTGTTGAAACCCCCCCAAATCTATATCCTGCCTACACAATTTTCAACTAATAATAGCCTATTTCACTCACTGTCAGGGAAGCCTAAGCAGAGCTGTAATCCACATGCATTCTATTTTGTTGCACATGGCTTCAAACTATAATTAGCAGGTATTTGCCATGAACATCACTTAAACATTTCTGAATATTTTTTGTTGCGTGTAGCAATTGATTGAGGAGCAAATTGAACCTATCGGTGTGTGTAAAGAATGTTCCTTCCTGAGAATCAAAAAATTTTTGAGAGGGGAGTTTAGTTAGTCCAATTCCACTTATTTCATAAATTAGGAAACTGAGTCTCAGAAGGGTAACATGATTTACCCAAGGACAACAAGAGAGTTGGTGGCAGATCTGAAACATGTCAAAATTTAACTGACTCCATTATCAAATGCATTCATTCTTTTAAAAATGAGGCATGACTAATGTTTTGCTTGCTGCCCTAATTTTGTGAGTGGAAAAAAAAATTAGACAAAGAATGAATATGTTTATGTAAACAAACACAGAGCTGTAACTGGTTGAAGCTGTGCCTGGGACTAATTCAGTTAAGTTCCATTATGGGTACAATCATCTTAGGAGGGGGCAGCCCCTAGTATGAGAGTGTCCTGGAGCAAAGTACTCCTCAACCTGTACTAGCTACGACTGTGCTTAAACAGCAAGAAATCACATCAAGTAACTATTTATAATGAGCACCAATAAGAGCTCATTCAACCATAGAATTATAGATTTGTGAGGTCAGAAGGAACTGCAGGGGTCATCTGGCCCAACTCCTTTCCAACGTGCAAATACCATTTCCAACATCCTTAGCAAGTGGCCATCCATCAGCCTTTAACACCTCAAGTGGTAGGGAACTAACCACCCAACCTGAGACAACCCAACTGATTATGTACTGTCCATTTAATCATAAAGGTTTTCCCTGCATTAAGCTAAAATGTCTCTTCTTGTATCTTTAGCCTATTGGAAGTTTGTCCTATTGGACCAAGCACACTAGAATAATCATAGAATCACTGAATTTTGAATTGGAAGTGATCTTAAACACCATCTAGTCTAATCCATACTCAAAATGAATCTGTAGTATATCTTTAAACCTTATCCTACCGACTATGTATTTAAAAAGAGGTCATCCAATCTGTTTTCAAGTCCATTTTTCCAAACAGCCCATATGACTTAGATAGATGTAATTACTAAGAAAAAAAAATTTGCTTGTTTTCAATTTCTACACATTGGCATTGGCTCTGTTCTCTGAGATTAAACATAACAATTGTAATCCCGCTTCCACGTGTCAATTCTTCAACTAAGACAGCTATCTTTAAGTCTTCTCATCTCCAGGAAAAACATAAGCAGTCTCTTCAACAGATCCTTGTATGACATGGTCTCCTATTTTTTTTCAAAATCTAGGTTATTTTCTTATAGATCTGTTTCCGATTGTCAGTTTATCTCCTAAAATGGACATAATATTCTCAATGTGAGCTGACCAGGATAGAACACAGAAGAAATTCTCACTCTATATGTGAAATTTTTATAAATGCCTCCTAAGATTGTGCTAGCTCATTTGGATGCCACACCACACTGCTCACTCATATTGAGTGGTCTACTAAACCCATGGGCCTTTCTCATGTGAACTGCTTTCTAGTAATGTCTCCCCCAAACTGTATTTTTAAGGTTCATTTTCTTTTGGACCCAAATAAAGAGGTTTACATCTGTCTCTGTTAAATATCATCCTGTTACCTTCAGCCTCCATTCCAACATGTTATAATCCTTTAAGGTATTGCGATTCCATATATGTATCCCTCTTTGCTTCCTATCATTTGCAAATTTCATAAGTATATCACTGCTGCTTTCATCTAAGTCATCAGTAAAAATGTTGAATAGAATAGGATTAAGGACAGATCTTTGTGGCACTCTAATAGAAACCCCTCTCTAGATGGACAAAGATCCATTTATCATTAATTTTTAGATCCAATCATTCAACTACATTATAATCATCCAATCCAAAACTTTTCCATTTAGTCCAGAAGGATATTATAATTACTGTATCAAACACTTTGGTGAAATCTAGATCTACACCCCGCCCCAATTCATTTCCTAACCTAGTTTACCTTTTGAAAGACTAAATAAGGTTAACTTAGTATGGCTTGTTTTTAATGAATCCAGTCTTACAGTGACAACCTTCCCCCATTCTTAATACTCACATGCTAAAATTTAATACAGTAATTCATTTTAGGATTTTACTAAGAACAAACATCAAGGCCCATATTTTAAAATATTCGTGTCCTTACTTTCACCCCTTTCCCCTTTCCCTTTTTATTTTAATTGGGTCATTTGCTTGTGATTTCTCAAGAATCACTGAAGGCAGTTCATCAGCCTGATTTGCAAGTTCTTTATGTATTCTGGGACATAATTTGTCTTGTCTAGGTGACTTGAGCTCCTGGAGGGCAGCTCTTACAATCTCTGCCATTATTTTGGGTTTCAATTCTCAGTTAAACAATTTTGTTCTATTTTTTCTAGGCTGAAGATCATTCTCTTTGGTAAAGAAAATAAAGTAAATAGGAATTGAATAGCTCTGCTTTTTCCCTAGTGCGTCTAATCTTTTCATTATTCCATTCAACCCTGGTAGGGCCTGTATCACTTCCCCATCTTTTTATTCCTCTCCCTCCCCATACAGCTTTTTTTTTTAAGTGGCCTTTTAATTACCATTTCTATTCATTGAAAGTTTTAGCTTCTACTGGGTATTAGTCTTACTGACATCACAGGTACAGAGTCTCATCGCTTTTTTGTATTCATCCTGAGGAATCTGCCTTCACTCCTATCTCTATGTAAAATATGCATTTTAATTCTGAGTTCATCCATGACTTCCCTCTATAGCCAAATCTGTCTCTTTAGATAACTTTTCTTTTTCTCCCTTATCAGAATTAATTTTTTTCCATTTAATTAAAAAAATTTATTAAACGACTATTCCGTGAAGTTCCTCATTCTGACACAAAGATGGAAATGCACGAACAGCTGTTCTCAGGGAACTTGCAGTGTAATAAGATAAAACATGTACATACATATCCATTAGCCAGGACAAAATAAAATACAACAATAAGATGATAAAATAGCGGCATAGTGGAATAGATGAGGGACTTAGAGGCAGGAAGATCCGAATTCCAAATTTGTCCCAGACACTCGCCAGATGTGTGATAATGGATGAGGCACTCTGCCTTTGCAGACTCCATTTCTTCATCTGTAAAATGGTGATAACAGCATTTGGAGGATCTATTTGACAGAGTTCTTGAGAGGAAAACATTTTGTGAAATTTAATTTGCCACATAAATGTGAGTTTTTATTATAATATGGTTTCCTAGTTTGGTGCTGCTATTACAGCAGACAGACGATGATTTCAGGTTTATAAAGCTTTACATACATTGTTTTATTTGTCCTCACAACAGCCCATTGAGGTAGGTGATACCATTATCCCAGGTTTTTAGATGAGAAAATTAAGGCTTGGGGACTCTGAATGATTCATCCTTGATCACACAGACAGCAAGTATCAGAGGCAACATTAGAAGGTCCTCTTTCCGTTAAACCGTGCTCTCTCAGAACTAATTTCAGGGGCAGCTAGGTGGCGCAGTGAGCAGAGAACCAGCCCTGGAGTCAGGAGGACCTGAGTTCAAATGCGGCCTCAGATATTTGACACACTTACTAGCTGTGTGACCTTGGGCAAGTCACTTAACCCCAATTGCCCTGCCCTCACCCCTTCAAAAAAAAAAAGAATTAATTTCAAACACTTCCAAGCTGACCTAAGAATTTCAATCATGAGAGCCTCCCGTAGAAGGTAACACCTTATAATAGAAGAAGACTGGATTTGTGGTAAAAATCTGGGTTCAAATCCTGCCACTGTTACTTACTAGCTGTACTGACCTTGAGTGGGAACTTAACCTCTCCATCTCACTGATGAAATAAAGAGGATGGGGCAGGACAATACAATCTGAAAGGTCTCCTCCCCATCTAAATCCTGTGTTCCTTCCTGAATCAACCAACCTTTCTCTGCACTCTCCACAATTCATTGTTTAAAAATCTAGGATACATGTCAAACTATTCCCGGTATCCCCTACCATGCTCCCTACCTCAGGTCCATGGATTTCTCCAGAGATAACTAACTCTTGATAGTAACAACAATACCCTACTTCCCCTTATACCTGCTTTGTCCCTTTTTTGAAAAGGTATACCCCTCTATTATCATATTGTAAATTATATATTATCATATTGTACATATGTATATAGATTGATATGTATAATATATACATATGTGTATAGTTATGTGTGTATGTATGTATGTATGCATGCATGTATGTTGGGGCAGCTAGGTGGCACAGTGCTGGGCCTGGAGTCAGAAAGACTCATCTTCCTGAGTTCAAATCTAGCTTCAGACATTTACTAGCTATGTGACCCTGGACAAGTCACTTAACTCTGCCTCAGTTTCCTCATCTGTAAAATGAGCTGGGGAACGAAAGGGCACACTATTCCAGTATCTTTCCCAAGAAAAGCCCAAATGGGGTCACGAAGAGTCAGACACAACTGAACAACTGAACAATCACAAATATTGCACCTCCCCAAGTGTCAATAGTATCTATGAGATTATACTTAACCTCCTCCCTCAAGGCATTTTAATTTACTTTGTTCATTACCATAGAATCACAGAACAACAGAATTTCAGTTATAGGAAGGGTTTTCAACACCAGTTACCATGTCCAACTGATACTTTAAGAGAACTTCCATTATAATATGTGTGACAAATGGTTATCCTGTCTAAGCTTGAAGACATCCAATAAAGTGAGGCCCACTACCTCTCAAGCAACACTTTCCAGTTTTGGATAGTTCTCATTGTTAGGAAGCCTTTCCTAATATTAAGACTAAATTTGCTTCTTTATGGCTTCTACCCATTTCCCAGCCCTGTCCCTCTGGAGCTAAAGAGACCAAGCCTAATCCCCTTTCCATGTGACAGCCTTTGGAATGTTTGAAGACAGCCATCTCCTCTCCTGACTAAATGCCCTCAGTTTCTTTAAAGAATCCTCCCATGACTTGGACTTACTGTTCCTGTTACTTTGTTATGGATACTCTACAAACTTACTTATCAATGGTATGCCATCCTGGCACTTTCCACACCTCATGGGGTTGTCAGGAAAGCCTCTTGTAAACCTCAAAGTGTAAGTACTTTGTAAACTCCAGAAGCATAAGATGTTATTGTTGCTTTTACTGTTAAAAGGAAAGAGGCTAAAAATAAAATAAAATTAAAAACGAGTTGTCCCTACCTGCCGCTCCACTGGAGGGTACAACATAACTTTCTGCTTCAGTGCCTTTCCTTCAAGGTATCTCTGATAATGCTCTGGCTAAGCCGGTGCACAGCCTTCTCAACCTTCTCATTTCTGAAACTATTTGTAGCCCTTAGTGGGGATGTTGTGGTATCTCCCTCTTGAAGGTCATTAAAAAGAGAATAAATATCTTTTGAAGAGAAATCGGATATTCACTTACTCAAAAATAGATGTTTTCTCTAGAGTCCTTCTAGCTTTGTGATTTTGCTTCATTTAGAGTAAAAGGTCATACATTACTTCTAATCATCATAAAATTATTGTATGTAACGAGCCCAAATCTGCCTCCTTGTAACTTCTGCCCATTGGCCCCAGGTCTGTGTTTTGGCGCCAGGAGGGCTCATTCAAATTCTTCTCCATTCCCACCTTCCAAACGTTTAAAGACGGCTGGCATTTTTCCTTTATTCTTTCTTCTCCAGGTTAAACAGCCCTAGTTCTTTCAAACATTCCTCATATAATGTTTTTCAGATTCCCTCACTATTGAACAGCTAGGCGGTATAGTGGATAGACCCTGGAGTCAGGGAGACCTGAGTTCCAAACAGATACATACTGTGTGATCCTGAACAAATCACTCTTCCTCTTCCCGTCTCTATTTCCTCATTTGTAAAATGGGAACAATCACGTCTACTACATAAGGGTTTTGTGAGGATTAAATGTGATAATATTTATAAAGTGCTTGGCATGGTGGCCGGCACATAGTAGGTCTTGATAAATGGTTTCTCCTCTCTTCTTCTTCTTCCCAACTGGGCTTCCCCTCCTGCATCTCCTTCCCTCATCTGTCAGTGTTTCTCTTAAAAAGTGGTGCTCAGTGCCAAACTCCATTGGTTATTGTTGAATAACCAATGTAGAAAAATATAAATGGATTGTTTTTGGAGAGACACTATCCTTTTATTAATACAGCCTAAGATCCCATTAGCTTCTTCTGGAAGCCATAATCTTTTATCATTAATTCATACAGGCAGCAGGCAGTCAACTCTTGGGGAATTTTATAATGAACTACTATTATGCCACATTTCCTCACCCTGTGCTGCTATTTTTGATTTTTTGAGCCTAAGAACAGGATTTTCCATTTAACTTCATTAAAGGATAAATCATGCTAAATTTGGTATGTTGATTTTTAATTTCTGCTATCTATCATATTTGCTGCCATGACCAATATTATGCCATCCAGAAACCTGTTAGGCATACCATCTAGTTGTCCACCCAAGTCACTAATAAAAATGCTGAATGGGACAGGGCTAAGGGTACCACCATGTAGTATGACATTAGAGACTTTTCTCCGGCTGAGATCTATCCATTTATCAACATTCCTCAGGTAGAGGTAGTAAATTAATGATAACTCCTAATATTTTTTCTATTCTAATCAGTCTGTTATTCAAACCTTTGTCACTTTTGTAAATCACAGGCTCACAGGATAATACACTTAAGGGACCTCAGAGGTCACCAATTCCAGTCTCCCCATTTTACAGATAAGGAAATGGGAACCCAGAGAGATTGTGACCTTTCCCATTGCTGTTAAGCAGCAGAGCCAGGATTCTTTTGGGTAGAAAAACAAACAGGACAAACTTTGTGATATGTTCCTGAGTTTTGGACCTGGCATGGAGCCACTAATAAAGTAGATATCTTGTTCTTTGTGACTCCCCTGATAACAACCAGGGCAAATTGCCTCTTTATTGGGTCTATTTCCTGAGAGACTAGGCTCCAAGTTGTCTGGAGTACCTTAGGACCTTATGTTTAAGATAACTCTCTAACTCTTTTTTCACTGCTTCTTGTTATTTCCAGCTTTTGGCAGAATGCTTCTAATTTCACTTTTCATTTATACTCAGGTGCTCCCTAAGTAATTAGAATGACCAAAAAGCTTAGCCTTGGAGAAGAGTTGAGAAAATGTATCTCCCTCCTTTGTTGCAAAAGTAGTGGACTTTAGGCACAAGACACTGTGGAAGTTGTCAGACTTATTTGATGTGTTGGTTGATTTTGCTAATGTATCATCAAAAGAAATCAATAACAATTTTGGAAAAACTATATATACATATATAGAAATATCTGAAATGCTACATGAATCCTTACAAATATCCATATATCCATATATTTCTACATGTGCATGTATATAAGTGCTCCAATACGAATTGCTCAGCCAAGGCCTGTCCAATGTCCTTAAGTAATCACTAGACACAATGGGCTTAGTGATTGCAGAAAAACCTGATCTGAATATTGGAAGATCTCTTTCACTCACCATTTCCTCTTCAGTTTTCCACTGTTCACCTCATCTGTTCTCCATGTGTCTGGCCTGAAAAAAACAGAACACCTAAAAAGAGAACTTACAAGCACCATGTAATAAGTGGCAAGTACCAAGTACCAAACTGCTGGTGTTACTATAGGACGTAGTCCTGGAAGGGGCCAACCATGTTTATTTTGTCATTTCATATTTCTGGCCTACCTTTAAGTTATAACCACAGGTGACCATGAAAATGAACTGAGCTATGGCTAGTCACCTAAACAACCTATCCCACAGATACCTACTCTTGCTATCAGGTTGATTGTTAAGCTAGCCAAAGTTATCAGATCAACCAAGTTGCAGTCTAGCAATTTTCCACAGTGAATGAGAACATATTATCACATTGTAATATTCCTTTTAAAGTAAATACTAGCAATTATTACAGAATAAAACCAGCATATAGATATAGACTGTAATCTTCTTACCAGCCCAGCTCTCAAATGTGAACTTATCTGACTACATTGTTAATTCAACTCAATAGACATTTGTCAGGCACCTACTATATGCAAGGCACTCTAATATGCAAAAATAAAGAGAACCAATGTCTTCCCTCAAGGAGTTTGCATTTTACTTGGGCAATGCGACAGATACACAGAAAGGAAATATAAAATAATTTGGGGAAGAAAAGGTGTGAAGAACTGGGAAGGCCTCACAGAGGAAGCCTTAATGTCCCAACAGAGAGGGTATCTGTTATTTGTTGTTTTGCTTTTTTTATTAAAGCAAGATTGAGTTCAAATATCTTAAGAGTACTTTCCTGCTGTATTCTCTTGCATTTCTGTCCCTGTTGCTTAGCACAGTGCTCAACACACAATAGGTGGTTAGGTGCTTAATAAATACTGGTTGGTCAACTGTTGACTGATTGGACTGTTAGACTTCCGAATATGATGTCTCTAAGTCCCCACTAGGAATGCTAATTCCCTGAGATTTTCTCAGTACTATCCATTTTGAAGACCATTCAGAAGGTCATGTTTAGTAACGTAGACGATAAAGGAGGTGATGGAGGAACACAACTAATTCAAACCAGCATGCATTTTAAAATGCATGTATAATAAGAGTTGCGGATAACACAAAGTACAATGGAGAAGAGAATGGTGGATGAAGGCAAACTATCACATGTTACAGACAAGAAATTACAAAGGAGAAGCTATGTGAATCAGGCTGTTATCAAAAAATGTATGAATAAAAAAGTTGGGCAGACCACCTGGTGAGAGATAATGGATAGATGATTTGTGTGCACCAATGTTATTGTCTCCAGCGGTATTCTGCAAGAAAGGTCCCTAGAATGTTGGGTGAAACCCATATGGGGACTCATAGGAGGATGTGGATAAGAGTCACATAGATTAGACAGTTATGAAGGAGTTTTTATCTGCATCATTAGAAGGACTTCTGAATTGATGAGATCACAGAATTGTAATGCTAAGCAGGGTGGGACTTTTTGCCTTTGTTTTTTGTTTAGGAGTGCTTCTCAGTACTAAGGCAATCAAGTGCCTTTAATGAGTCTTGCCTTCGTTTGAATCAAGAGTCATTAATTGGAAACAATGTATATGATGTGGCACTAGTGATCTTTCCCACACCCTTTTTGCTAAGTAGGCTCTGAGCCCTCAGGACCCTGAATAGGGTACATGAGCTCTGAGGTTGGCATTTTGCTTTTGGGGGTGTACTCGTTGGAAGAGTATTGGTGATTTGGCCAGATGAGACTCTGGGTAGCCATAGGGCCCCCTTGGCTTTGAAAACCCAGATATTGGTGCCTCTCTCTCTCTGGTAACTATGTATGTAATGTCCTGGTCAGGCAGCTAGAGGCCTGTCTGTTGATTTCAGTGTGTTATTTGCTCTGTTTATATAATTTCTGCTTGTAATTTCTGTTTGTATTTGCTCCAAAGTTCAGAGTGCTGACTTTTCCCACTGAACTAAGTGAATGATATATGTATGTTTAATTAGAGTGAGATTGTTAACCCCTTAAAGTTGCTTTCCTTAGAAAAGCAGATCAAAGAATCTGTGCTAGCAGCCCTCCTGTGCGCTCTTGTTGTTGGTTTTTCACCTCCACAGAAGTTGCTAGCAACACTGTTGTTACAAGAATGATTGGAATATTTGAAGACTAAGAACAGGCAGAACTGGAAGAGGGGAAGACGTAGGAAGTAGATCTTCAATACAAAAGAATAAATCAGCCAAGTAATTCTGAAATGGAAAAAGTAAATCTGATGATGACACCATTAAAACTTGTACCTATTTGTCAGAATGATTGGAGTCTGGTTGTGGAAGGGAATGGGATACGTGGGAGGGTGCTTATCCTTGAGTTCTGAACATGTTTATACCAGAGGAACCAAGAAAATGCATCAGGTATTCAAATTTACAGATACCCAAAAGGGAACCCGTTTTGTAAGAAGACTGATGCTAGAGGAAGAAACTTCATGAAAACCTTAGCAAATGAGAGTCCAAAAAACCTTATTAATTAATCTTTAACTTATCTAATGACCATTAGATATAAAAATATTGGAATCTAAAGCAATATGGAAAACGTCTACATTCCTTCTTTCCAAGATATAGTTGGCCTCTGAATTGATATTCTTGCTGACAACACGCTGGCAGTAAGTGCCTGAGAAATGGGATAAGAATATAACATAAATCTATTAATCCCTATTCCTGCCAGATACCTGTATTGAGTGTGGGTGATCAAATAGTCACTGTCTCAGACTTCATCTAAGAGAGGATAGAGCAAAAGATGCTCAGGTGCAGCTGTCTCTAGAACACAGCAAAATGGGGCAATCGCTGGGGGATCAGAACTTTCCTCAGGACAGTGATTCAAGGAGGCAGACAGTAGAAGAGGAAGAGATGGTTCCCTCAGCTGGTGCTAAAAAAGAACCTGAGCTTTTTATACACCCAGCCACCCACTAACCAGCACCAGTACACCCACTCCTCAAGCTGCCCTTTTGGGAAAGCTTTTCCTTTTTAAGCCTTTCTTAGCTACTCATTTTTAGCTTTTTTTCATCTACTAGTAGGGAAAACACTTATATATCCTGGATCCACAGGCATGTAGGGAACATTTCAATAGGGTGTGTCCACAGTGATTTTATTTTTTAAGGGAAATATTTATTAAATTTTGTTGTTGTCATTTCAATCCTATCTGACTTTTTGTGACCCCATTTGGGGTTTTCTCGGAAAAGATAATGGAGTGGTTTACCATTTCATTCTCCACCTCATTTTACAGATGAGGAAACTGAGGCAAGGGTTAAGTGACTTGCTTAAGGTCACAAAGCTAGAAAGTGTTTGAGGCCAGATGTGAACTCAGGTCTTCCTGACTCCAGGTCTGGCATTCTATCCACTGCACTACATAGCTGCCCCGTTTACTGAATACTCAGTCATAAAGGATATTATTTTAATTCTTCCATTAAGCAAAAGAAAACTTAACTAAATATTTTGATAAATGAATGAAAACAACTTAGAAAACAAATAAAATTTAAAATGACATGCAAAATATCGAATTTTGTGTGAGGTGTTAGGGTGTGGTTAGCACACCCTATGTGAACATCTATGTCTGAACCTCAGTCTCTGCTTGGGGTGGCCTTGTTGAGACTAAAGAGGTCAGAGAAACTAGAGGTGGCTATTATTTTAGTTAAGATAACACAGAAGCATTATTACCTCAGCAAACTCATACATGCTTTGGTGCAGCTAGGGGGTGCAGTGGAGAGAGTGCAGGACCTGTGGGGAGGAAGACCTCAGATCAAATCAGGCTTCAGATACTTATTAGCTGTGTAATCCTGGGCAAGTCACTTAATGTCTGTTTGCCTCAGTTTCCTCATCTGTAAAATGGGTAACTATAGCACTTCCCTCCCAGGGTTGGTATGGGGAATAATTGTAAGGCAATTAGCACAGTGCTTGGCAGATAGGAAGCACTATATAAATGTTAGCTATTATTATTACCAAACCTCCTTTCCCATAATGCCACGATTTTGTCATTATTTGCCAAAGGGAATCCAGGAACAATCCAAATTCATTTTGATCTTGGCTTCTGGGGAATTTAATACTTTCAATAAAATTTTCTTTGGTTTATTTTGAGCCCCCAGCTGGTAATCCAGCAATTCAGAAAGAGAATTTCCTTTTCTCTATGTGGATTGCCAAGCTTAACCCACACTTCACGGCTCTTACTTTTCTCCCTAAGGACACACATGGACACAGTGAACACTATTTTAGAGAAACTGCTTTTTTTTTCCTCCCCAGAACACTTGGCCAATACAGAAAGCGAACACTTTTTTTTTAAAGGAAACAAGAAATATAAAATAGCTCTCACTGAGAGAGCCAGGACAAAGTAGGAAATGAGGAGGCGGGAGTTTCAATCTTGCTGTTCTCAACAACCAAGGAACAGCTACAGTATTTCTCCTGAGGCAACACTGGGCATGTATTAGCTGTCTAGCCCTGACCAGATCACTTAACCTCGGTCTTCCTCAGTAGCTTCATAAATGAGGATCAAATATGTAAATATGAGGCTCAAAATAGCACCCACCTCCCAGGGTAGTTGTGAGGATTAATTGAGCTATCTGTAAAGCACTTAGCACTTAGTGCCCGAAGGTAGTTGGTGCTTAATAACTGCTAATTTCCTTCCTTCCAGTTCTTCTCTACATCTTCTTTCTTATAAACTCATAGTGATGACATAGTGTTAGGAGGTAGACCCCCTTCCATCCTCTCCTTCCTGGAGTCTGTGTAGAAGCCCAAGGTGTACCCAGAGTACTTTGCTTGTCTCTTGAAAGATTTTAGCTCCTTCTTCCTTCTAGAATGAAGGGAATGAACATATGTCTTTTCAGGTTGTCAGTCTCTGAGAGTTTGGCCTAAGAAAGACAAACAAATTAGATTGTGTCCATCCATGGTTTATTACTCTCAAAGCTGGTGGCACACATATGTATGGAGCTGCAGCGGTGGAACTGACCATTTACAATTCTTTCGACCTCAGTGATCTTTCCTGTAAAATAAGTGGAGTGGACTGCAGGGCTGGTTTTTCCCTGAAAGGCATTAAAACCATTTTTGAGATTTAATGAACTCAACGGATTAAGGCTGGAGCCACTAACATAGCTTCCTGGTGCTTAAGTACAAAAATCTAGTATGCAAAGAGTCTGCAGCTTTCAACTCGGACTTCTGACTGGCAGACCAGCCTGGCTGATATGGAGGCAGGGAAGCATTGCTCAAGTGAATCAATGATGCATCTTTGCTGAATATCATTTCCCTGCTATGGATAAGCAGACTTCCTTTCATTAACTATTAGATAGACTACAAGTTTCCCATTCAGAATCTGAAGCACCAGGCTAGATCCAGTTGGGCCAGGCCTGAAACAGAAACTCTTGGACGTTCTGTTTATGATTCTGTGATCCTTCTTCCTCACTCCTCCTAAAGTTAAGCTTTAGGTGAACTTCCTTGTGACACACTCACTGTTCCCTCCCTCTTTTTCCAGTCCATCACCCTTGCTCTCATCTCACTTCCTTCTTTCAGAGCCAAAATATCTGGGTTCACATCTAGGCTCTGTTATGTGACCTTGACTTATGAGTGCCTCCAGATGGATCACCAGCTTTAACTTTTGCTACAAATCCAACATTCTTGCCCATCATTGCTCCAGCACTATCTGTACAGACTCCAATACAATTTTTCCACTATAAACCTTCATTTGTGAAAAATTCATCAACTACAAGATATATATCTTCTCCTCTTGTGTGCCCTTCCAAAGGGCAAAAAAACCACAATTCCTCATGTATGCTTCCTTCATAAACATATCTTACATAAAGTAACAACTGTGCCATGTTAGAAATATCAGTTACTTCATTTAACAGAACTGCAAACTTTGGGCTGCCATTAAGCCTGGTAATAAGCTGCTGGAATTGGTAATTTCAGAAAAGAAACAGTATCATTCAGTAAAGCAATTTTATGAATTTCATCCACATACTTTTCCCCATGAACTATTTCTGATGTTTTAATAGCAGCAGGTAACATGATATCTTCTCCTATCGCATAGGAATATTTAGTTTTTGCAATTAAATAAGAAATTTTATAAGATGCATTGTCAACAGTAACAAATTTCTCAAAACATCATATTTCTTTATTTGAAGATTTTAAAAGTCGTTCAAAATTTCTTTGATTTATTGTAGTATCCTGCATGCTTGGTATTAAGATGTCATTTTAGTTTGGCTGGTTTCATGCTCTTTACAGCCAAAACTTCATTATAAATTAAGCAAAGAGGTTTTTCCACACCATCATAATTATTAAAGTAAATCCATGTTGCAAAATGATTCGACATATTTTCTTTTTCTTGTCAATGTAGGTGTACTATAACCTGGTAGTGAAGACTCTGCTGCATTGTCATCAGTATTTTTACCACTTCTGTCTAAATTTAGCAACTTATCCATAACCAAAAAATACTTTTGTCCTAAAATATAAATATAGCTAATAATTTCTCAAATAAATACTAGCTTTAGTGTATGAAATTATGTTTGTTTGTTCTTAATTTTAAAAAATTCATGTTCACACTTACATACACATCCAGCAGTGATGGTGGAGAAATATTATCAAAGGGCTTTTGTCTTCACTTGCTGCAATTAAACACTTATGTTTCTGTAAAAGAAGGAGATAATAGCAATTTTTAAAATAAAACGTTCTAATACAATGCAATCCAAAGATATACTAATTTGATACTTACATACTGAAGAATAAAAACAGGAAAATATTAAAAGTTTTTATTTTCCATAATTAAACTATTATGTTTCTGTAAGAGCAGAAAACTTTATGCTTATGTACAGTAAAAACACTGCAATTCATAATATATACTAGTCTCAAATCTGAGATGAGGAGTTTCTGGCAGTGTTTGTTAGCTGTGCGTGGAAGGATGGCATGTGCAGTGCAAAGTGTGCATGTTGTACGCTCAGAATCAAGGCTATAGTGAATTCGAATGATACCACATGGGCAAGTGCTGCCAGAAAAACCTTGGATTCTTTATGTGTTTGACTTTGAGTTAATTTTTGGTTGTTGTATGTTCAGAAATCTTTTACTGTTGCCATTCTTTTGTGACCCCCACATTCAGTTAAGCGACCTTATATGGGGTCACAACTCACAATTTAAGAAGCATTGGCCTAGGGCACCAAGGAGTTAAGGGATGTGCCCACTGTCACATACCTAGTAGGTGTCAGAAGTGGAACTAAATCTCAGTTCTTCCTGACTTTGAGGTCATCTTACTATACCATACTGCCTCCTTTGCTAAAAATGACTCGACCTGATGTAACAGCAAGGCAATAAACACAACATCGATGATAATTGTGAATATGCTTATGTAGTTCTGTATTGCAAAGTATGAGAGACTCTCTATACAGAAGGTAGAAGAAGTGAAATATTTATTCAGACACCAGATAAATATATCCCATAACCACTTTATCATAACAGCAAGAAACTTAAAATACAATATCACAACATGGAGCCTTGCCATCCCCAAACCTCTCTGACCCCCTGCTGGGGCCTTGCCAAAAGCTCACAGTACAGCTATCACAGGTCAACTGTCTTTACCTCAGCTCTAACTATCATGATGGCCATTAACAGTCATAATGGCTCTCTCTCAGCATTTCCTGGGACACAACTTCCTTTTCCTGTCAGGAAGCTCCCCCTACCACATGTGACTTAGGCTTCCTTTGGTGTTAGCAGGTCACATGGCCTATTAATGGGTGACAAAGATCTTCAAATTTAAATTGCTATTACACCTGGGTAAGAGAGAAGCGTAGTCCAGTCACAGCCCAGGGCAGGGGTAGCAGCAGCTACTTCCAGAACCCTCAGCCCACAGATGGTGAGGGGAATGGAGGGGGATTCATAGGAGGATTACAGGGATCTCTTTGCTGGTGCTGAGGCAGGACTCTGTTGCTTTGCTCATACTTGGATCTGGGTTGAAGTTCTGCATTGAGGAGGAGCACTGACATGGTGGAACTTGTGGCAGCTGTGGAAAGGAAATCCTTCTCACAGTTCTAAGGCAGAAAAGAGTGCCTGTGGTCACTCAAAGAGAAGAGCACAGGCCAAGAGAGGAGTAAACCCCTCTCTTTTGATCATACCACCTTGGAAGAACTGAAAATTTACAGGTCCCTAGAAATATCTCTGAAAATAGCTGCACAAAACCCCTGAAGCTTGGGACAGTACACCCTCCACATTAGAAGCAGAGCCCTACCTTAATAATGAGTTAAAAAGTCAAGTAATTGGCTAGGAAAATGAGCAAACAGTGGAAAAACAAAACTCAGACTATAGAATCTTACTTTGGTGACAAAGAAGATCAAAACATACAACCAGAAGAAGACAAAGTCAAAGCTCCTACATCCAAAGCCTCCAAGAAAAATATGAATTGGTCACAAGCCATGGAAGAGTTCAAAAACGATTTTGAAAACCAAATAAGAGGAGAGGAAAAATTAGGAAGAGAAATTAGAGTGATGTAAGTAAATCATGAAAAACAAGTCAACAGCTTGCTAAAGGAGACCCCCCCCCCAACAAAATACTGAAGAAGACAACCCTTTAAAAAATGGGCTAACCCAAATGGCAGAAGAGGTCCAAAAAGCCAGTGAGAAGAATGCCTTAGAAAATAGAATTAGCCAAATGGAAAAAGAGGTTCAAAAGCTCACTGAAGAAAATAATTCCTTAAAAATTAGAATGAAGCAAAATGGAAGCTAATGACTCTATGAGAAATCCAGAAATTATAAAACAAAACCAAAAGAATGAAAAAACAGAAGACAATGTGAAATATCTCATAGGAAAAACAACTGACCTGAAGCATAGATCCAGGAGAGATAATTAAAAAATTATTGGACTACCTGAAAGCCATGATCAAAAAAAGAGCCTAGATACCATCATTCAAGAAATTATCAATGAAAACTGCTCTGATATTCTAGAACCAGAGGGTGAAATAGAATTGTGGGATTCTGCCCTTCGCCTCCTGAAAGAGATCCCAAAAGGAAAAGTACTGGGATATTGTAGCCAAATTCCAGAGTTCCCAGGTCAAGGAGAAAATGTTGCAAGCAGCCAGAAAGAAACAATTCAGGTATGATGGAGCCACAGTCAGGATAACACAAGATTTAGCAGCTTATGCATTAAGAGATCAGAGTTCTTGGAATATAATATTCTGGAGGTTAAAGGAGCTAGGATTAAAACCAAGAATCACCTACCCAGCAAAACTGAGTATAATCCTTCAGGAGAAAAAATGAGTATTCAGTGAAATAGAGCATCAAGCATTCTTGATGAAAAGACCAGAGCTGAATAGAAAATTTGACTTTCAAATACAATACTCAAAAGAAACGTGAAAAGGTAAACAGGAAAGAGAAATCATAAGGGACTTATCAAAGTTGAACTATTTACATTCCTACATGGAAAGATGTAACTCATGAGACCTTTCTCAGTATTAGGGTAGTTGGAGGGAATATATATATGTGTGTGTGTGTGTGTGTGTGTACATATATATATATGTATGTATGTGTATATATATACATATATATGTATGTATGTGTGTATATATGTGTATATATACATATACACATATATACATATACATATATGTATATATACATATATGTATATATATACATATATATATATATGTATATATATATATATATATAGACAGAGGGCACAGGGTGAGTTGAATATGAAGGGATGATATAGAAAAAATAAAGTTAACTTGTCAGAGAGGAATGTACTGGGGAAGAGAAAAGGGAGAGGTAGAATGGGGTAAATTATGTCACATAAAAGAGGCAAGAAAAAACTGTTATAATGGAAGGGAAGAGGGGGTAGGTAAAAGGGAATGAGTGAACCTTACTCTCATCAGATTTGGCCTAAGGAGGGAATAACATACACACTCAATTGGGTATCTTACCCTACAGCAAGTAGGAGGGAAGGAGATAAGGAGGGTGATGATAGAAGGGAGGGCAGATTGGGGGAGAGGGTAGTCAGAAGCACTTTTGAGGAGGGACAAGGTCAAAAGAGAGAATAGAATAAATGGGGTGGGATAGGATGGAGGCAAATATAGTTAGTCTTTCACAACATGACTATTATGGAAGTGTTTTGCATAACAACACATGTATAACCTATATTGAATTGCTTGCCTTCTCAATGAGGGTGGGTGGGGAGGGAGGAAGAGAGAGAATTTGGAACTCAAAGTTTTGAAAACAAATGTTAAAAATTGTTTTTATATGCAACTGGGAAATAAGATACACAGGCAATGGGGTATAGAAATCTATTTTGCCCTACAGGAAAACAGAAAGGGAAGGGGATAAGAAAAGGTGTGGTGATGGAAAGGAGGGTAGATTGGGGGAAGGAGTAATCAGAATGTGTGCTGTCTGGGGTGGGGAGAGGGGAGAGATGGGAGAAAATATGGAACTCAAAATCTTGTGGAAGTGAACGTTGAAAACAAAAATAAATTTAAAAAAGTTTAAAAAGAAGTATCTTGTAAGTATGTACTTCTAGCCTTATCAGGTTTTGGTTTTTTTTAATGTACTCATTTCTAGCACCTTGTATTTCCAACATGAACAGCTCGGTCATCAGGTTGACACAGTATCTTTAAGGAGCAGTCCATAGCAGCAAGAAATATTGCTTCTTTCTTAAAGGAACGGGTCTTGCCTAGGGATTCCTATTCTACTAGATTCTTGGAGCAGACATTTTGGCATTAGGCAAGGAGATCAAAGGGCAAAGAGTAATGTGGAGTCACTATTCAGATGAGCCTAGTCTTCATGGAGTTGAGGGTAGAATCCTCAGTTTTCAGGAATTCACTTTTCCAGACCCTTAGTTGTTACATGGGGCAAGGGCAGGGGGAGAATCAGGGAGGGAGGTGGACAGTGGGAGATAATTGTGACAAGAAATGTGAACTAATTTTCAATGACTTGGTTAATTATCTTATACAGGCACCAGTAATTGACTTATGCAGATATGGGGAAACTGTGTTTTAAAAACTTGAAAGCAGTATTTTGGCAAGGTGATAGTTGCCAAGAACATAATGCATTGCAAGCTCCAAAGGCAATTCTCCAGAAGAAGAATGCCAAAAATGGTCGGCCTGAATAATGGCGATATCAAAGCAATCAGTGTGGAGCCTCCCAGGGGAGCTGGTTCAGAGTGGACAATACTCATCTGAAAAGACAAATTTTGACAGATTTTATCACATTATTTTGCTTCTCCCTCTTCCTTTATTTTTTCTTTTGATTTTTTAAATGAACAAATGTTTATTTTCTCTCTCTCCCCCATCCCCAATATCCATTGAGAAAGAAAATAAAGAAAAATAAAAACTTTGTAATAAGTACAAGGTATTCCAAAAGTCTTAGTGTCATAGCTTAAAATTGCCCTAAAAGTTTTGGAACATCCCATAGAATGAGTCATATTGTTTTGTGGTGAAGACTGAACTCTGGCATATGGCATATGTGAACTTTTACTGTAAAAAGTAAAGACTGTTTTATAGGTTTATAGAGATAGGACTCATCTTAGACTCAAAAAGACCTGGGTTCAAATCCTGCCAAATCTTTCTGACCCTAAATCCAGCACTCTAGCCACACACATACTGACTCTTTGAAGTGGATATAATCTGTCAAATAGAATATAAAATGACTGAACCAGCTGAAGGGACTACAAAGCTATTGGACTAGGTGTTAATGTGGTTTAAAAAATACTGACTTGCATAATTATTTTAACCACATGGTTAGGTTTCCTACAACAAAAATAATAATAATTGAAATTTGTATATCAATTTAAGTTTCCAAAGTACCTGGTAGAAACTGTCTCATTGGATCCTCATAACAGTCTTCTAAAGCAGTTCATATAGGCATTATTATCCCCACTTTACAGATAAGAAAATTGAGGTTCAGAGAATTTAATTAACCAACTCTATGGCCATACAGTAAATATCAGAGGCAGGATTTGAACCCAGCTTGCCATGGAGGCAAGATGGAGACCATACACACACAAAGATTGCAGGAGGGATTGAGGGACGGTCCGGGGCGACCAGAGGAGGGCTTCAGGGAGGGTCACAAGGAGGAGTCCAAGGAGGACAAGATGAGGTCAGAGTCCAGGGACCAAGAGAATGGGATCAAGGGTGGGAAGTAGCTGAAGGCATGCATATCTATAGTAACCAGAGAGAGCAAGGTTTAGGTAGAGACCTGGGCCTAATGACAATGTAAGGTCTATGGCCCTAGGGGAATGCCAGATCTAGCCAGAAGACTCAAGGACAGCTCATCTTGCCTCCATGGGGGTGCTTGGGTTCAGTCTAGCTCAGCTGAGATTCAATCTAGCTCAGTGCATTAAATCTGGTCGGCTTGTGAGGGCAAGCATCACAGGAGGGGGCGTGTCTCTTAAGACGGGCCCATTATGGTGAATCCCTAATAAACTTTCTCTTTTCCCTTAAAAAAATAAAACAAAAGAAACCAGCCAGGAGGCTCTTAATCACCAGCTTCAAGGTGTGAGCTGCCCTCTAGTGGCCAACAGATTATCCTGAAGTCCCAGAAGCTGATTTCAAAGGGCCTTCCTTCCCAAAAGGCTCCTTTCAGCATGTATCTCTTGGGCAATCCAATGAATCCTCCCCTCACCCTGACCACCCAAAGCAAAGCAGCAAACGCTGGTAGGGGACAGAAAACAGCTACTCTTGTTAGAAGAATAGAAATGTATTTGGGAAGGATAATGCCCTTAACACAAATGGTTACTATTCTCTTTGGAAGGTCTAATAATGTCATGTGCCATGAGAACAAGTTGGAAGGGCTAATAGTGTTATGTGTCACGAGAACAAGTTATCTCCTGGGAGACTGGATTCTCTCGGTGGGAGCCAAAGTACTCCATACTGAGAAGAAGGGCCTGGGGATCCCCTGTGAAAGGAGTAGGATCCCCCAGAAGTTAGTGCTGGGAGTGGTCTAGAGTCCTGGAGAAACTTGACCCTCTATGGCGGTATGGGAATTGACCTGAAGAGATGGACCCCTCCCTAGCAATGGAAGCTAGCTTCTCTGGGGGCAGATGCTGATCTCTGAATCTCACAGTTTTCTTAATTTTTTTTAATGCTTTTCTCCCTGTTCTGGGCCAGCCTCTCCCAACTCAGACTCCAGTGGCCTTCTAAACCTTTTCCATGGCCTCTTGACCTGCTGTTACCCTCCTGAGCCATAGCAGAGGAGAGTGCCCTGAGGTCCCGAAATTTGCTACCAATGGGTTCTTCCTGGATCTCCAGGATTTGGAGCTCCCTCTCCTGTTGTTGGCTCCCTTCTCAAGTATACGGGTCATCCGTCGCCCCCTTCTTCTTCTCTAAAATCAGGCTGATTACTATCATATTCTCTGGAATTGAAGGAACCCCATTGCTGCAAGGAACCCTCCTCCCTTTGGAGGGAGGCTTGCCTGTGGATGCACTTTGCTCAGTGATCTCCTCAGCTGTGTCTACCTCTACCCTAGGGAAGGGCTCTTCCGTTGCTCTGATTTTCTTCTTCAGACGAAGCCACTTGAAGCGCTTCATCTTTTCTGCTTAACTGATTTCTAAAGGGACTTTGTGCTGGAGTACCCCCTCCTGCTTTGAGAACCCTAAAACTGTGGTCATAGGACCCCGAGATGGCCACCTGTTATTAGAGGTGTGGCCCTTCAAAAAATTGGGGTCCTTTTCCTGCCCTTCATCCCTCATTCCTTGGTCTATTTGGGGTTTACTGAGGCTCCGTTTTCTTCAGAATCGTGTCCGTTTTTTGGCCTGGTCTTTGTCTGTGACTTCAGATGGAAGTTTCTGGTACTCCCTCAAGGTGGGACTTTCTCCTTCCAACTTCACAAGAGTACCAGACCCCTGAGCACCAGTCATGTCCAAATACAGTTGCCCCAGAGAACACGGAGGGGGGACCTCAGTGGCCTGAAAACCAAGAGCAGGGCTTGGGACCAGAGAGTTGGAAGTGTGGTTTTCAGCATAGTTCTGTTCTGGTGCTCTCAGGTTGAACTCTTCCTCATCATTATGGTGTGCTTTAAAGATAAGGCAGCTTAAATCCTGGCTCTCCAGGGTTCTTAGAGAGAGGGCTTGTCCCTCAGCCATCTGGGCCTTTTCTTTACTCTTTCATGTGAAGGCCCTTGAAAATTTTCAGAGTCTTCAGCTACCACAGAGTATTGCAGTTGAGAATGGGAAGGGAGCTGTCTTCTTGTGGCCATTTCTCTTGTGGCTCATTACCCTTAAGGGAATTCCCAAAACCTTCTCCCCCATCCTTTTCTTCAGCTGAAAATTTCCCTTGGAGAAGCTGATGGACTTGTTTAACATACATGGACTGTTAAGGAGGCAAATATTTTTTTTGGCTCTCATCTGCTCTCTCCTCATTGTCCTTGGTGAGGGGAAATACCCTTTGCCCCTGTAACACCTGTCCTTGAAATTGCTTCCTGAAACTGGGGGGTCGATCCCTCTGTCTTGGAAGTAATGCTAGATGCTTTGTATTTAGCAATAAAATTTCCCTCCTAGACCCCATCTCAGTCATATGCTGTTTGAATCCCCTATCCATTAAGCCAGGTCTAGGGGTAAATGTATTCTCTTCCCAGTCCCCCCCCAGCCTGAGGTGTTTCCCACAATTCTTTCCCAATATTCCAGGAACCCTTCTCTGTCTCTAAGACATCTAAAACAGCAGCAGAGGCCTCTCTGGCAACACCACCTACCCAGATTTCCCAGAGGTTTCTTTCCCCTACCATAGTATCAGGCCCCAGGGCCTTACCTACAATAGGGGAAGAAATTTGAATTGAGGGATTCTTTAGTTGAAACAGGTGGATGGATTCGAGGACCTTTTTAGGCAGGCCCCACTTCAGTCGAATGTGCATATGGCGAATGTGAGATTCCAGGATTTTGTTCCTCTCTGGATCTAGGAATGGAATGTCTTTGCAGGGCTCTACTTCATAAATCACTTCTTCAGTGGGTGAAGGAGCCCAACGCTGGGATTGTGGTTGGGGCTGGGTTTGTGGTTCTGCTTGTGGCTGAGGTTGGGTTTGAGTTGCTGTGTGATAAGGCCATAGGGACAATCTCTCTCATTTTCCGTGGTCTCTGTGATGACTGAGTAGGCTGTAATGATACAGATCGACCCTTTGCACTGGCCCAGGAACGACTCACACTCTCAGGAACCACTTTCTGCTGCATTGCCACACTCTTCTGAAGAAAATGTTTCTGCAATGCCTCCTGTTGGTTTGCGAATGGACTTTTCTCAAGGTCACTCTTTGGGCTCTCCTCTGTGTGACTAGCTGGACCCATCTCTGCAATTATTGCTGATGCCACATCTAAAACAGCTGTTGAGTCCCTTGCTGTATCCTGTTTGCCAGAGTGCTTGAGGCCCTGGAATGTAGCAGGCTTAGGCTTTGTGGGCCTCACTGAATCTTGTTGAGATATGGTCTGAGGCACAAGGTGTTTGAGGGAGTCTCCGACCCTCCGGGCCAGCCCCAGGGGTGTTGGACAAGCCTCCTTTGGAGGTGGGTCTCCAGAAGTTTCTTGACATCTTTGGATAAGAAAGACAGCTCCTGGGGCCGATTGGA
This sequence comes from Trichosurus vulpecula, assembly GCF_011100635.1. Classification (NCBI taxonomy): domain Eukaryota; kingdom Metazoa; phylum Chordata; class Mammalia; order Diprotodontia; family Phalangeridae; genus Trichosurus; species Trichosurus vulpecula. Next base: position 32,633,625 of record NC_050581.1, read on the forward strand.
AATCTGCACCTGGGGGCAAGGAGACTCATGGACCTGGGGCAGCTGGAGAGGCAAAGGGTTGAATGCTTCATGGGATCTCTGAACAACAGGGGGCACACCCCATAAGGACTGGAGCTGTTTCTGCAGAAGGTGCCATTCCAAGGCCTGGAACTTGGGCAGGTAGATAGTGGGGATCCTTATTGTGGCCTCCTCAGCGTCAGTTCTGAAGGTCCTGATCTGGGGTAGAGATGTGGAAGGGGGTGGGGATGGGAGTGAGGTCACTGGTGGAGTTGGGGGTAAGCGTGAGGGTGGAGGTGCAGGTGGGGATAGGGGTGGAGATGGTGATGAAGATGGTTGGGATGAGGTTGGGTATGAGGTTGGAATTAGTTTTAAACGTTGGGTTGAAGAAGGCAGAGTGGGTTGATTTGCTGAATTGGGCAGGTGAAGGTAGGAAAGATCATTGAAGAAAACTAAGGGATTGTTCCCTGGTGGCAATTTGATGGTGGCCCCCGGCCAGGATGAGGAGCTAGACCCCATGTAAGTTGTTGCCAAAGATTCACTGTGCAGAGAGGGGAGACCCCAGAAAAGCTGAATGCATTGTTGATTATGGTTCGCTGTGCTCTCAGGACTCCACTCAGGCATGGAACAGAGTCTGTTCAGGAAATGGAGGGTGTTGGGGGCTAGGATTAGGGATGCAGGGTTACGGAGCCGCCGAGAATTGGGCATCTGCTCTTGACGAGGTTTCATGCTCTTGACAAGAAAGCTTTCAGAATGCAAGAAGGACTGATCTGCCTCACGGCCACTCCAAGACTGTGAATCTGGGCTCAACACATCTTTAACAGATGACTCTTTATCTTCCAGAACTAAAGACAATTTCTTCGATTCCTTGCGATGGAAACATGAGGAGAGATGGGGCCTAGGTTGGCTCAGTAATTCCTTATCCTTCCAAATATGGAGTGCTATCTTTTCTGTGATGTGCATTTCCAGGAACTCCTGGGCACTTGGGCTGAGGAGTGTGACTTCATTAGCTTCTGGGTGCTGCTGGGCTCTGCCATTCGTAGCCTGCTCAGAGAGCTGCAGTCGTAAAGGAACCAAGTCCTTCTCCTGCCACTCTGAGGTCTTATTGTCACGTGGCTTTTCCTCTGGCATAGGAATGGGTAGAGTTCCCTTCTGTTCTCTCTTTTGTCCCCAGAGGTAGGGTTCTGATGGGCGAAGAGAAGGAGGCTCCTGTTGGGAACCCCAGAGCAATAAATAAGGGAGCATTAAGAACTCTTGGGAATTCAGCCATTGAGAGGAGCCTGAAAAGGTTGCACATGATTCACCAATGTCAGAGGTCAATGGGGCTGAGGTCATCAGAGGAGCATTATCTGTGGATAAGACTCTTGGAATGGTGCTCAGCAGGTCTGTCTCTTGACATGTATCCAGTGCTAAAGGAGGATTTGAGGGTGTTGGAGTGGGGGAAGATTGTTGCGGAGGCTGAAAGTCTTCTAATGTGGCAGGATTCAGAAAGATGGTGATACGCGCCTTGCCAGCAGGAAGCAGTTTCAGAAGCTGAGACCTTCATCCCTGACCCCAAAAGAATTTGGGTCCTATTTGTTTGAGGTGGGAATGATGAGGGCACAGTCTCTGGGAACACCCTTGAATATAGAGTGCAGGCTCTGGGAGCCCCCTTGAGCTGTCCTTGAGTCTTCTGGCTAGATCTGGCATTCCCCTAGGGCCACAGGCCTTACATTGTCATTAGGCCCAGGTCTCTACCTAAACCTTGCTCTCTCTGGTTATTATAGATATGCATGCCTTCAGCTACTTCCCACCCTTGATCCCATTCTCTTGGTCCCTGGACTCTGACCTCATCTTGTCCTCCTTGGACTCCTCCTTGTGACCCTCCCTGAAGCCCTCCTCTGGTCGCCCCGGACCGTCCCTCAATCCCTCCTGCAATCTTTGTGTGTGTATGGTCTCCATCTTGCCTCCATGGGGGTGCTTGGGTTCGGTCTAGCTCAGCTCAGATTCAATCTAGCTCAGTGGATTGAATCTGGCCTGCTTGTGAGGGCAGGCATCGCAGGCAGTGGGGTTTCTTAAGACGGCCTATTATGGTGAATCCGTTATAAACTTTCTCCTTTCCCTTGAAAAAAGGAAAAAAAAAAAAGAAACCAGCCAGGAGGCTCTTTTTTTGTTTTGCTTTTTTGGACATCAAACCATGAAATTATTCAATAGTAACAGAAGATAGCTCCAATTTTGGGGGGTCATTTCTAATTGTCTCAGTACTGGCATTGGTCTTTCGCTGCTCTGGCATTTCTTCCTCCTTTTCTGGCCGACCACGAAGAGACCCCAAGGGAAAAGTGATTTCTCAATTCTGAGTTGATGAGACCTGTGAAATAACAGGCATTTGGACAGATGAATTGCTTTCAAAACTGTGTTCTCCAAGCTCGTACTGAACAAGGGTCTCTTCTTGCTCCTGGTTTAAGTAGTCTGGTACTAGGAAATCACTTCATGCTTTAGGGGACGCACCTTTAGCAAGTAAGCCCAGGTGAACTTTTTCCCACAGCGGTCACACTGAAATGGTTTAATGCCTGAATGGATGAGCATGTGCTGCTTAAGGTTCTGAATGTGGGTGAATCGGACCCCACAAGTTGGACACTGAAAAGGCCTATGTGGGCCATTTGGACTTGGTCGTTCTGTGCTGCTGGTAGAAGGAGCAACGTAGAGTTGGTAGGGATACTGAACATTTTCCAATCAATCTTCATCATCTACACGAGTATTAGTGCCCGAGGTGCTCTGAAGTGTAGGTAGTCCTTCAGTGACTCCTTCATCTACTGAGCCTATAGAAGAAGACTGAGGACTAATTAGAAGATCCTCCTGAACTTGCTCAGTTCCTGGCACTGTCTGCTGATCACTCAGGGAACTCTGAGAAGCACTGACAGTCTGGGACACTTCCTCATGAACTTCCTCATCACTTAACCTTTCCACTTTGACCCATACATCCTCTTCAGTAACCAGAGGCAAATTAGCCTTTGTACTCTTACATGTCACATAATCAGTCATTCCTCTAGCTGCCTCAGATGGGCCCCATAGTTTTAAAGTCCTGGAATTTTCTACCTGCTTAACCTTCTCTGACTGAAGCCTCCGATCAATTCCAAACGGAAAAGTCCAGGGAAAAGCTAAGGAAGAGTCAACTGGTCGGTTTCTAGGCTCTGAATAGGAAGCTGAAGAATTTAGCACTCGGGGAGAACTTGTCTGTGTGCTACACTTAAGCGGACTTTCAGGAGACATAACCATGTAGCTTTTACGCTTTCTCCGGGACTCTCGGCAGACAGGAATGGCCCTTTCTACCACACTGCATTCTGAAGACACTGGACAAAGACTACCGGCTCGAGAGGTAAAATTGCAGTTAGGACAGTTTTCTTGACCAGCATCTAGTCCCTTTCCTTGTTGGTTGTTGGATGTATTCCATAAAATGCTTGATTTCATGAACTCTGAGCAGGTGCTGGCAACACTAAACATTTGCATGTAGCTGGCTGCAGCCAGGACATCAATGATATTTTCTGTGTTAATAGATAGAGCTGCTGTACAAGCATACTCCAAAAGGGATGTAAATCCAGTGCCTCTCACATGATGCAAATCCAATACATTCCTGCTGTCATCCTCGGCTTGGCCAACAAGTTTGGTGCCAAAGAAATCACTGCACGCTGCCCGCACCACCTTGTGTGCCCGAAAGATTTCGTCCTGGACACGAATAGCGGTATCACAAAAATGGCCATCACTTCGAAGCATATTGAGCTTTCCAAGCATCTCCTGGCTGTGGGAAGGGAACTATGGGTAAATGTTTTCACACCCCTCTTTTCCTTCCTCTTCTACAGACGCTCTTCAGGGATGCAAATGAATCAGAAACGTTCTGTGGGCGACGTTGACGACGGGCGCTGGGGCCCGGCGGACGGTCCGGTCCTCCTCCTCCTCCCCGCCCGACGGAGGCGGCGGCGGCGACAGCGACAGTCCCAGGGGGAGGGGGCGGAGCGCACGGTTGGCTCGCTCCCCCTCTCTCCTCCCCCGGGCGGCGGCGGAGGGGACCCTCTCTCGGGCCGCCGCGCCTAGGCCCGCGGAGAGCCTGCGGCTCGGGCACGGCGGCGGCGACCCAGCTGCCTCGGAGGTGGGCGGAGTGGCGGCGAGCGAGCCACCCCCTCACGACGGCGGCGGCGGGGGGCGGTGGGAGAGGGAGCGGGGCAGCCGCGGCGGCGGCCGTTGGGGGAGCGTGGAGGCAGCTCGCGTTCTTCCCGTGGGGAGGGGAGGAGGAAAGGGGGGAAGAATGCGGGAAGGGGGGAGGGGAGAGGGGGAGGCTAGGGAATGGGGGGGAAAGCGGTTGTGGCGCGTGCGAGGCCCGAGCGCTTCCGCCGCGGTCATTGCTCCGCTCACTCAGGAGGCTCTTAATCACCAGCTTCCGGTGTGAGCTGCCCTCTAGTGGCCAACAGATTATCCTGAAGTCCCAAAGGGCCTTCCTTCCCAAAAGGCTCCTTTCAGCATGTATCTCTTGGGCAATCCAATGAATCCTTCCCTCACCCTGACCACCCAAAGCAAAGCAGCAAACGCTGGTAGGGGACAGAAAACAGCTACTTTTGTTAGCAGAACAGAAATGTATTTGGGAAGGAAAATGCCCTTAACACAAATGGTTACTATTCTCTTTGGAAGGTCTAATAATGTCATCTGTCATGAGAACAAGTTATGTTCTGGGAGAATGGATTCTCTCGGTGGGAGCCAAAGTACTCCATACTGAGAAGAAGGGCCTGGGGATCCCCTGTGAAAGGAGTAGGATCCCCCAAAAGGTAGCTTGGGGTAGTGCTGGGAGTGGTCTAGAGTCCTGGAGAAACTTGACCCTCTATGGCGATATGGGAATTGACCTGAAGGGATGGACCCCTCACTAGCAATGGAAGCTAGCTTCTCTGGGGGCAGATGCTGATCTCTGAATCTCACAGTTTTCTTAATTTTTTTTAACCCTTTTCTCTCTGTCCTGGGCCAACCTCTCCCAACTCAGACTCCAGTGGCCTTCTAAACCTTTTCCATGGCTTCTTGACCTGCTGTTACCCTCCTGAGCCATAGCAGAGGAGAGTGCCCTGAGGTCCCGAAATTTGCTACCAATGGGTTCTTCCTGGATCTCCAGGATTTGGAGCTCCCTCTCCTGTTGTTGGCTCCCTTCTCAAGTATACGGGTCATCCATCGCCCCCTTCTTCTTCTCTAAAATCAGGCTGATTACTATCATATTCTCTGGAATTGAAGGAACCCCATTGCTGCAAGGAACCCTCCTCCCTTTGGAGGGAGGCTTGCCTGTGGATGCACTTTGCTCAGTGATCTCCTCAGCTGTGTCTACCTCTACCCTAGGGAAGGGCTCTTCCGTTGCTCTGATTTTCTTCTTCAGACGAAGCCACTTGAAGCGCTTCATCTTTTCTGCTTAACTGATTTCTAAAGGGACTTTGTGCTGGAGTACCCCCTCCTGCTTTGAGAACCCTAAAACTGTGGTCATAGGACCCCGAGATGGCCACCTGTTATTAGAGGTGTGGCCCTTCAAAAAATTGGGGTCCTTTTCCTGCCCTTCATCCCTCATTCCTTGGTCTATTTGGGGTTTACTGAGGCTCTGTTTTCTTCAGAGTCGTGTCCGTTTTTTGGCCTGGTCTTTGTCTGTGACTTCAGGTGGAAGTTTCTGGTACTCCCTCAAGCTGGGACTTTCTCCTTCCAGCTTCCCAAGAGTACCAGATCCCTGAGCACCAGTCATGTCCAAATACAGTTGCCCCAGAGAACAAGGAGAGGGAACCTCAGTGGCCTGAAAACCAAGAGCAGGGCTTGGGACCAGAGTGTTGGAAGTGTGGTTCTCAGCATAGTTCTGTTCTGGTGCTCTCAGGTTGAACTCTTCCTCATCATGAAGGTGTGCTTTAAAGATAAGGCAGCTTAAATCCTGGCTCTCCAGGGTTCTTAGAGAGAGGGCTTGTCCCTCAGCCATCTGGGCCTTTTCTTTACTCTTTCATGTGAAGGCCCTTGAAAACTTTCAGAGTCTTCAGGATGGGAAGGGAGCTGTCTTCTTGTGTCCATTTCTCTAGACTCCCTTACCCTTAAGGGAATTCCCAAAACCTTCTCCTCCATCCTTTTCTTCAGCTGAAAATTTCCCTTGGAGAAGCTGATGAACTTGTTTAATACACAGGGACTGTTAAGGAGGCAAATATTTTTTTTGGCTCTCATCTGCTCTCTCCTCATTGTCCTTGGTGAGGGGAAATACCCTTTGCCCCTGTAACACCTGTCCTTGAAATTGCTTCCTGAAACTGGGGGCTCGATCCCTCTGTCTAGGAAGTAATGCTGGATGCTTTGTATTTAGCTCTAAAATGTCCCTCCTAGACCCCATCTCAGTCATATGCTGTTTGAATCCCCTATCCATTAAGCCAGGTCTAGGGGTAAATGTATTATCTTCCCAGTGCCCCCCAGCCTGAGGTGTTTCCCACAATTCTTTCCCAATATTCCAGGAACCCTTCTCTGTCTCTAAGACATCTAAAACAGCAGCAGAGGCCTCTCTGGCAACACCACCTACTCAGATTTCCCAGAGGTTTCTTTCCCCTACCATAGTATCAGGCCCCAGGGCCTTACCTACAATAGGGGAAGAAATTTGAATTGAGGGATTCTTTAGTTGAAACAGGTGGATGGATTCGAGGACCTTTTTAGGCAGGCCCCACTTCAGTCGAATGTGCATATGGCGAATGTGAGATTCCAGGATTTTGTTCCTCTCTGGATCTAGGAATGGAATGTCTTTGCAGGGCTCTACTTCATAAATCACTTCTTCAGTGGGTGAAGGAGCCCAACGCTGGGATTGTGGTTGGGGCTGGGTTTGTGGTTCTGCTTGTGGCTGAGGTTGGGTTTGAGTTGCTGTGTGATAAGGCCATAGGGACAATCTCTCTCATTTTCCGTGGTCTCTGTGATGACTGAGTAGGCTGTAATGATACAGATCGACCCTTTGCACTGGCCCAGGAACGACTCACACTCTCAGGAACCACTTTCTGCTGCATTGCCACACTCTTCTGAAGAAAATGTTTCTGCAATGCCTCCTGTTGGTTGGCGAATGGACTTTTCTCAAGGTCACTCTTTGGGCTCTCCTCTGTGTGACTAGCTGGACCCATCTCTGCAATTATTGCTGATGCCACATCTAAAACAGCTGTTGAGTCACTTTCTGTATCCTGTTTGCCAGAGTGCTTGAGGCCCTGGAATGTAGCAGGCTTAGGCTTTGTGGGCCTCACTGAATCTTGTTGAGATATGGTCTGAGGCACAAGGTGTTTGAGGGAGTCTCAGACCCTCCGGGCCAGGCCCCAGGGGTGTTGGACAAGCCTCCTTGGGTGGGTCTCCAGAAGTTTCTTGACATCTTTGGATAAGAAAGACAGCTCCTGGGGCCGATTGGAAATCTGCACCTGGGGGCAAGGAGACTCATGGACCTGGGGCAGCTGGAGAGGCAAAGGGTTGAAGGCTTCATGAGATCTCTGAACAACAGGGGGCACACCCCATAAGGACTGGAGCTGTTTCTGCAGAAGGTGCCATTCCAAGGCCTGGAACTTGGGCAGGTAGATAGTGGGGATCCTTATTGTGGCCTCCTCAGCGTCAGTTCTGAAGGTCCTGATCTGGGGTAGAGATGTGGAAGGGGGTGGGGATGGGAGTGAGGTCACTGGTAGAGTTGGGGGTAAGCGTGAGGATGGAGGTGCAGGTGGGGATAGGGGTGGAGATGGTGATGAAGATGGTTGGGATGAGGTTGGGTATGAGGTTGGAATTAGTTTTAAACGTTGGGTTGAAGAAGGCAGAGTGGGTTGATTTGCTGAATTGGGCAGGTGAAGGTAGGAAAGATCATTGAAGAAAACTAAGGGATTGTTCCCTGGTGGCAATTTGATGGTGGCCCCTGGCCAGGATGAGGAGCTAGACCCCATATAAGTTGTTGCAAAAGATTCACTGTGCAGAGAGGGGAGACCCCAGAAAAGCTGAATGCATTGTTGATTATGGTTCACTGTGCTCTCAGGACTCCACTCAGGCATGGAACAGAGTCTGTTCAGGAAATGGAGGGTGGTGGGGGCTAGAATTAGGGATACAGGGTTACGGAGCTGCGGAGAATGGGCATCTGCTCTTGACGAGGTTTCATGCTCTTGACAAGAAATCTTTCAGAATGCAAGAAGGGCTGATCTGCCTCACGGCCACTCCAAGACTGTGAATCTGGGCTCAACACATCTTTAACAGATGACTCTTTATCTTCCAGAACGAAAGACAATTTCTTTGATTCCCTGCGATGGAAACATGGTGAGAGATGGGGCCTAGGTTGGCTCAGTAATTCCTCATCCTTCCAAATATGGAGTGCTATCTTTTCTGTGATGTGCATTTTCAGGAACTCCTGGGCACTTGGGCTGAGGAGTGTGACTTCATTAGCTTCTGGGTGCTGCTGGGCTCTGCCATTCGTAGCCTGCTCAGAGAGCTGCAGTCAGAAAGGAACCAAGTCCTTCTCCTGCCACCCTGAGGTCTTATTGTCACGTGGCATTTCCTCTGCCATAGGAATGGGTAGAGTCCCCTTCTGTTCTCTCTTTTGTCCCCAGAGGTAGGGTTCTGATGGGCGAAGAGAAGGAGGCTCCTGCTGGGAACCCCAGAGCAATAAATAGGGGAGTATTAAGAACTCTTGGGAATTCCACCATTGAGAGGAGCCTGAAAAGGCTGCACACGATTCACCAATGTCAGAGGTCAATGGGGCTGAGGTCATCAGAGGAGCATTATCTGTGGATGTGACTCTTGGAATGGTGCTCAGCAGGTCTGTCTCTTGACATGTAGCCGGGGCTAAAGGAGGATTTGAGGGTGTTAGAGGGGGGAAGATTGTCGCGGAGGCTGAAAGTCTTCTGATGTGGCAGCATTCAGAAAGATGGTGGGCTCCTTGATGTGCATATGGTCCTTCAAGTATTTTCTACTTGTTGTGGCAGTGTGAGCTGCTGAGGAGGTGTGGTTCAGTGGTAGCATGGGAGTTACAGAGTTGGTATGGGCAATGGGAGGACTGTGAACTACAGGAGTAGTACCAGCCAGTGAAAATCTAAGGACCTGTGATGGAATTGTTTCATCTAAGCAGGTGGTGGTGGTGGCTACTGAAGTGGTTTGAGTTGTGGAATGAGTATGGGCTCCAGAGGGAATGGGGAACAATGAAGACCTAAGGACCTGTGAACAAGTTTTCTCCTGTAAGGTGGGGGAAGCCAGTGAGGATGTGGGGGCCACAGAAGTGGTGGGAGTTGTAGAGGAGACTATAAGAGGAGTGTGAAGCACAGAGAGAGTACAGATTGTGGAAGAAGTAGAAGCCTGGGAAGGGGTGTGGCTAATCGAAACACTGCAGGTGGAGGGGAGATGGACCACAGAAGAGGGAAAGGCGTCTGCAAGTGTTCTGGCCATGGATGAAGTATGGGCTAGAGAGGCCTTGGGTGCTAGTGATGAGGTGAGGAATCTTGAGGCTGATGGGGTAGGAACTTAGAAGGAGGCTATTAGAGGGGGAGTAGAGGGTGAGGAGGAACCAGGGCTCCTTGAGAAAATGGGGGTCATTGAAGCAGTTTTTGAGGAGGTGAAGGTGGATGAATGGGTGGGGGCTATAGAGGGAGTAGAAACCACAGAAGTGGTGTAAGTTCCTGAGTAGCTGGGGTCCAGTGAGGTGGTGTGGGCCATGTAAGGAGAGTGGTTGAGTTGGGGATGTGCTCGTAGGTAAGCTGGGTCTATTAAAAATGAGCAGTCCAAGGCTGAAGTTTGGGCTATTGAGGGGATGGAAGGAACAGAAAGGGTGGGAGCCACAGAAGGGGCAGAATCCAAAGAATGGGAAGGAGTAAAAGAATGAGGGGCTGCAAAAAAGGGGGTGGGAGCAAAAGAAGGGGCAGGAGTTACGAAAGGGCTGGGAGCAAAATAAGAGGAGGGGGCTACAAAAGGGCCTGGAGCCACAGGAGGGACAGGAACCACAGGAAGGATGGAAGAGAAATATAGGGTGGGAGTAATAGGATGGGTGGGAGCCAACAGAGGGGTGGGAATAATGGATGGGGGAGGAACCACAGGAAGGGTGGCAGCCAAAAGAGGGGTGGGAACAATGGAAGAGGGAGGAGCCGCAGGAGGGGTGGGAGCCACCAGAGCAGGGAGAGCCATGGTAGCCAGAGGAGCCACGGAAGCAGGGGGGGCCACGGGAGCAGTAGAAAGGGTGGGAGCCACAGAAGTGGGGGGGAGTAGTAGAAGGGTTGGGAGCCAAAGATGAGGTAATGGTGTCTGATTGGAGATCCAGTAAGGAGGTGTGGGTAATACCTTGGCTGGCTGATTCCTGGCGAACCCCTGGGTTGGCTGAAGGAGTAGAAGTCTCTGGAGTATTGGGTTTCATGGAAGGAACTGGGGCCAGGGAGGGAGTTTGGATCATGGATTGGGCCAGCAAGAGATTTGGCTGCAGTGAGGAAGTGAGGGCCTCTAACAGCGTAGGTGCTAATGGAGGTGCCAAGACCACAGGAGGGGTGGTTTCTGTGGAAGTGTCTGTCATCAAGGAAGTGTGGACAACGGTTGAGGTGTGAGACAGTACAGATATATGGGTCTTGGAAGTGGTACTGGACTGTGAGTAGGTTTGGACCCTGATGGGGGGTTTGGCCGGAAAAGGGGTAGTAGCTGAAGGAGAGGAATGGGGCAGGGAGAAACTGAGGTCCACTGGGTTGATGGGAGAAAGAGAAAGAGTATGAGCAGGTAAGATACTGGCAGCCAGTGAGGAGGAGGGATTCACTGAGGAGGTGTGTGCTGGACCTGTGCTCTGCGGGGGACTGGAGACCAGTGAAAGGTTAGAAGGCAAATTTAGAGACCGATCTGATGGTAGGGTCCAGGAGGACAGTTCAGGCAGAGTGGATTTGAACAGCAGGTTAGCCTCCAAAGCCACAGAATTTCACACTTCACAGCAGTGGTCTGTGCATAGCATCTGCCGGATGCTGCTGCCCTTCTCAGAAAGCTTGGCCTTGTAGCTGCAGGAAACAGGAATGACTAGGTGAAGGCTAGAAGGGGTTAAGGAGGCAGGAACTCGGGAAGGGGCATTTGAGGTATCCTGGGTCTCTCCTATTCCCCCCCTACACACTCCCCATCCCACAAACCCCCTCACCACACACATCCCCCTTGTTAATTCTTCAATTTTCCCACCCCATGATAGACACAGAAACCTAGAACTGATGCAGATGGGAACCGGGGATAGATTACCTCTTCAGGATAGATGGCAGCTCCTGGTGGCTCTCACTTTCTTCCTGGTAAGATCTCCAAGCTATGAAAGCAGAAAAATAATGTAAAATTTACAACTGCAAAAAAGCTTTAGTTGTGTGCATCTAAGCTGTGTGCTGAGTGGGGTAGAATTCTAGGGGACACTGAACAGTCAGGAGATACCTTGGGAGGCCATACTCCCTGACAACACTGAGCTAATTCACAAGGGCAATAAGCCACTGCCCCGCCTTCTATTTCCTTCATCCTCAGAATAAATGAAAAGCAGGGAATAAATTGTCCATATTTTGGTTTGCCTGATTTAGAAAAGTGCCCGAATTTTGGTTTCCTTTTGATGAGCCTCTTCTTCCGGAACTTTGTTTTCTGAGAGGTGCAGGTAGGCCAAAGGCCTTAAGGGCTGGAATCTGACATCCTCATGTGAGAAAACCTAGCAATCAGAGTTAGGAAACATGATGGAAGACATTTTGCTGAAGACCAAGAGATGGAGAAATAGAAAAATGTTGTCACCCGAGTATTGTTACCTGGCACCCAAAGAAAGGAAATAGGTAAGGAATTTCAGGAAATAGAAGAGATAATTCATTTGGAACAGAGGTCTGATATTCGAAGGTGCTGGAGCAGTTTAATTCAAGTATAGCATTTTTTAAGAATAGATTATTTGAGATTAAGTTTATTTCCTTTTTGAAAAGGAAGAAAGTTGTATATAAGGTTTACTTAGACTTTAATAAAACAGTTGAACAGTGCTCATGCTGTTCTGGCAGACAAGATGAAAAGTTGTTTTGTGCTTTGGCTGGACCTAAAGAGTAGTCATCTCAAGAGGAAGGAGAAGAGGGGAAGGGGAGAAGAGAATAAGCATTAATTAAGTGCCTACTATGTACCAAGCACTGTGCTAAACACTTGGCAAGATTCTACAACAACCCTGAGAGGTAGGTGCTGTTATTATCTCCATTTTACATTTGAGGAAACTGAGGCAAACAGGGTTAAGTGACTTGCCCAAGGTCACACAGCTAGTAAGTGCCTAAGGCTGAACTCAGGTCTTCCTGGTCTGTCACTGTATCCCCTATACCACCTAAGTGACCCTGGGAAGTCTCATGGAGTGCCCCAGTGATCCCTTGGTCCTCTTCTGGTTAATAGTTTTATCAATGACTTAGATAAAGTCATGGAAAGCATGTGTATTGTACTTTACACATGACACAAAGCTAGGAGGGATCACTGATACATGGTATGGTCAAGTTGGAATCCAAAAGGCTCTCAACAGACTGGAATGCTGGACCAAAAGCAATAAAGGGAAATTTAATAAGAATAAATGCAAAGTCTTATACATGGGTTCAAATAATAAACTTCATAAATACAAGATGAGAGATGTATGACTAGATGGAAGTTCATTTGTAAAAGATGTGAGAAAAATGGCAGATGTTCAACAGAGGGGAAAATAGGAGTGCTATGGCAGAAACATTGCCCTTGGTGCAATGGAACTGAGTTGGGAAATCTGGGTTCTAGTTTCAGTTTTAACACTGTCTAGCTGTGTGACCTTGGGCTGATCCCCTTACCTTTCCGGGCCTCAGTTTCCTCATCCATGAAACAAAGGGGTTGGAATAGATGATCATTGAGGTTCCATCAGCCTCTCAAATTCCATGATCCCATGAGACTCTTTTTTAATGGAGAAGTGAGGAGAGTGGTTTAGAGGTTCAGGATAAGACATGTGTTGCCCTCCACTTCTTCCTTCTGAAAATAGCTTTCTCCTTTATTCAAAGATGGTCCCCATTTCTTTTTAGCTCCAAAGTTACAAGACCATGGTTGACATCTCAGAAACCTTTGGAATCCAAAGATGTCTAAATGTATCAGCTCTGACTTAGTGGTGGCATATTAGTGAAGAGCAAGCCCAGCCAAACATGTCATCCTGCCCCACAAGCCGAGATGAAATCAACGTTTATGCAACTATAGTTACAGAAAGTGGAAAGGGAGAAGATAAGGAAGTATAGGGATGGATTATACCAGCTGACAGATACCACAGTGGAAATGCAAAACACTATGGGGCAAATTCATTTCTACTAGTCAGACCTTTTTTTTTCAAAATGGAAACCCCCTATTTTGATGGATTTATTCATTCAATAAAGATTTCATTTATGGCTGATTTTTCCTGCATCCCCCACAAAAAAGAAGATGAGGAAGAGGAGGAGGAGGAGAAGGAGAAGGAAAAGGAGGAGAAGGAGAAGGAGAAGGAGGAGGTAGAAGAAGAAGAAGAAGAAAGAAGAAAGAAGAGAAAGAAGAAGAAGAAGAAGAAGAAGAAGAAGAAGAAGAAGGAGAAGAAGAAGAAGAAGAAGAAGAAGATGACTAAGGAGGAGAAGGAGGAGAAGAAAGAGGAGGAGAAGGAGGAGGAGGAGGATAAGGAGAAGAAGAAGAAGACAAACAACAAGAAGGAGGAGGAGGAGAAAGAAAAGAGAAAGAAGAAGAAGAAATGAAAGAGAAAGAAGAAGAAAAAAGAAGAGAAGAAAGGAGTAGGAAAGAGGAGGAGGAGAAGGAGAAGAAGGAGAAAGAGGAGGAAGTGAGGAGGAGGAGAAAAGAAAAGTCAGTGGTGGATATAGGTGCCAAAGAAGTCATTCCAAACTTGGGTTCCATCATGAGAGGCATGTTGCCCAGAACCAAGCAGGTGATTAGACCCGTTAGTGCCATGCCATGGTATTCAGTTCTAGGGGCTGCATTTTTGGAGGGTCACTCATAATAAGCTGAGGAAGAGCCTCAAGATCATGCTGTGGGGGTGTGGGGGATTAGTCTTAGTGCCTTCGCTCTGACATTCCTTTGAATTTAACCTCTATATATCTCATTTGTACCTAGTTATTTATTATGTTGTCTCTCCCATTATTCTGTGACCTCCTTGAAAGCATGGACTGTCTTTTCCCTTTCTTTGCATCACCAGGGCTTTAGCACAGTGCCTGGCACCTGATAAGCACTTAATCAATGCTTCTTGACTGACTGACACAGTTTGTCTTATCTAAAAGGCTTTCACGTGAAAGAAGTATTAAGCCTTTGTTTGGTCCCAGAGGACAGAGCCAGGAGCAATGGGTAGATAGATGTACTGAATCAGATTTAGGCTTGATATGATTTCCTAACAATTAGAGCTGCCCCAAACTGGAACTGACGGCCTTGGAATCTTAGATTTCCATTCACTGGGTCTCATGTAAAACCTTTATAACTATTCATGGCACATGTGGTAGGGGGATTCTTGTTCAAGACTAGGTTGAACTAGATAATCTCGGATACCCATTCCAACTCTCAGAGTCTGTGACTGGGGATGGAGATGGGAATGAAGATTGAGATGGGGGTGAGGATGAGGATAGGAAGGAAGATGAGAATGGGTTTGGGGATGGGAATGGGGTAGGGGTAGAGGTAGGACGGAGTGGACCTGGGAATGAGATTGGGGATGAGGTGGGGATGGGGGTAGAACCTCAAGGGGATGGAGCACAAGGCTTGATGACCCAATCACAGAGAAGTTCAGGACAGAAAGCATAGGACCTTACCACTCTCTGCAGATTCTCTGCTCTCCGGTCTAAAACGCTGAAAGACAGAAATGAAGAAGGTGTTGGAAATCTGATGTATCTGGATAGTTATAGAAGTCTCACCTAGAACCAAAACCCTTCTCTCCAACACTGACTTCCCATTTTTTGGGTCAGATTTGCCAATTTGTATGACATAAAATGGAATCTTGGATGTTTAAATTAGTATTTCTCTTAATATTAGTGATTTGGAACATATTTTCCCGTGGTTCTATCCATTCCTTAGTCCATCCTTCACAGGGTTAACTGCCAACTCATCTTCAGCCATATCCATCTCTGGGGCAAGATAGTTCTCTACTGTCTGCCTGTCCCTAAGGAATGGAAAACTTCTGCTTTGTGGGTCACATCAAGCCCTTAGTTTAATTTCATTACTGCAGAGTCCCAGCGTCCTGCTGTCCAAGGACCAACTACCACATCCATTCCTACTGCATCTGTCACATCTGCTTCAGAGCAAATACCAAGAGGAAATCTCCCTTTATATTCTATGTATAGTTTTAAAAGGCTTTCAAAGTTCTTAGCATGAATCTCCAAAACGACCACAAGATGGGGATGTTACTTCAGAAAACATAATTCTTTTCTCTCCCAGAGATTGTCTTGGTCTTTGGTGTTTCTCTGTTCCTCTATCAGTTTCTTCTTGTAGAACTCATTTATTATTTGTTGTACTTTCTTCAACAGTTTTATGTTCTCTCTCTGCCTTTATTTGAAAAAGTGGTTAAAGAATATTTCCTTCTCACTTAAAGAAGAGTATAGTGACCTTTTTCCTCTGTTTTTTCTTGGGCATCAGGGAGAAGTCTCTCAATAATAAAACAAAGCTTAATGTTGAAACATTATAATGACCAAGCTTGGCCCCTGAGGAAGAGATGAGAAGACGGTAGAGGTGGAAGCCTATGAGTGTGGAATATTGTGCATGCTGTCAGACACAATCTGTAGGTTTTGCTGATATCCTGTGTATGTGCCTGTGTGTGTGCCGTGTGTGTGTTTGTGTGTGTGTGTGTGTGTATGTTTGTGTGTGTGTGTGTCTTTTAATTTTTGTTACAAAGGAAGGCTCACTATGGAGGAGCCAAGTATATTCAAAAATGCAAAAAAAGACATTTCTAACACTTAATAATAAGTAAAATTCAAAGTTAACTCCCCCAAAGAAATATAGGTCTCAGACCTATAAGAATATGGGTGCCTGTCAGACCAATAGAGTTTCAAAATCAAAGTTTCCCTCGTCATATAAATGCAGACCTTCCCAAGGGCATTTCCTATAACCACCAATATAAGATCTTATTGAGCCTTGAAGAATAACTTAGGGGGAATGGGTCTACAAGGGACTCTGTGCCTTCACTTAGGGACCCTCTCAGTGGATGCTAGGTCACTTGACTTCAGGATTTTACTGTCAGATGACCAGACACATTCTCTGACTGTAAAAGGATCATGGCCCTTCAATTCTCCCTAAGTTACCCAGGAGAGTCTGTGTGATTGAGGGAAAGAGTTTTAAAAGGTGATGCTGAGAAAAAGCAAGACATTAACATGAGTGAGACTCAATAGAGAAGATCAGGGAGAAGAGTGGAAAGAGAGGGGAAAAAGAAGAGCTGGTCTCCATAGGAGACCTACCTCGCTGATATGTCTGTTCCTCCTAACAGGGGGTAGAAATCGAGACTTTGAAAAGCGATAGAGGCCCACAAGGAAGAGAATGAGGCTGTAGCAATAGAGGACTGAGCCAATACTACTGACAGTCAGTATTTGTTTCATCAGCATCTGCAGCATATCCTAGATCTCCCTAAAGTCGCTTAGGAAAAGGTTGCTGGCATCCATCTTCTCTAAAGTACAACACCAGCAAATGATTCTAGCATTAAGAATGTCCCATTCTAGGCAGGGTTCCAGCTCTTCATCATAGAGCCCTGGAACATGGGTCATGGAGACTGTCATAAAGGAAAGTCTCAAGGTGGAGGGGGGAGATCAGAAGGTGGACAACAGCTTCTCCCCCCATGGTCCATCACAGCACCTCCCTGTCTTTTACCTTTCTTCCTCACTCTCTTTCTGGGCTCTGGGCGTTCCTTAAGTAGCCACTGTACTGATCTTACCTCCAAGCTACCTCCTCCAGGGAGTTTTCGCTGATTATTTTCTTCCATTTTCCATCTAATCAGAAAAACCCTCTGTGTCCCTTCAACGTGCTCATGTAATCATAATGCCATTATTTTTGAGGTAATTGGGGTTGAGTGACTTGCCCAGAGCCACATAGTTGGCAAGTGCCTGAGGCTGAATTTGAACTCAAGGCCTCCTGACTTCAAGGCCAGTGCTCCATCACTGTGGCAATGAACTGTCCCAATCATAATACAGTTGTAACCCCACAGCTCTAGGTTTACATAGACCAGGTTCACTCTTGGGAAAGAGGGGAGAGTTGTACCCAAATCCTATTTCTGTCTCATTTTGTCCCCAAGCCCCAGAAGATCAGGCTCCACTGATACAGGTAAAAGAGTCCCCAGTTCCCAAGAAAGTATTCTAAGGAATTATATTGAACATACCACAGCTTTTATTTTACCCCATCGAAAATGCAACACAATATAAAAGATTCAGTGGTTCATAAACAGTAGCTAGAAACCTCCCCTTTCTGTGATTCCCACCTTCTACCCCAGGAATCTATATCCATTCCCATCCTCATAGCATTCCCTCAAAGGACTGCACTCCCTCTAGAAGGAAAACACTAAATAAGCAAGCCCTCACCTTCCAGTGAGTCCCACTTTCCATAACAATACAGGTCTCTAGTCTTATAGTGCTTAGGTCAACTAGGGGGCTTAGTGAATAAAGCACAAGGCCTGAAGACTTCATCTTTCTGAGTTCAAATGTGGCCCCAGACACATACTAGCTGTGTGACCCTGGGAAAGTCACTTAACCTTGTTTGCCTCAGTTTCCTCATGGGTAAAATGAGCTGGAGAAGGAAAATGACAAACCACTCCAGTATCTTTGCCAAGAAAACCCCAAATGGGTTCACAGAGAGTCAGACATGACTGAAATGACTCAATGAAAAGAAAACGAGCTCCCCCTTCTCTGTCTCCTTACTTTATCCTAAGTTCCTCAGAAACACCTGTGTGAATTGGAGGGGAAAAAGTATTATAGGATATAGAATGACAGAACAAAGGAAGAAAATAAGAAGAATCAGTCAGCATGAAGGAACAGGGAGGGGAGTGGAAGGATAGCTGGAGGGGGCGTCTCTATAGGGCATCTGACTGGTTCCCATTACCTTAGAGAAATGTTTGTTCCTCTTGAATTGAAGTTGGTAGGCAGACTTATTGAAACGATACATCAGGAAAAGTAGCAACACACTGCCCAGAAAGTAGAAGCCAGAGGTAATTCCCTGGACCCTCAGGACGGGACCCAGCAGTGGTTCTGCCATATTCCAGGTCATCCCGAGATCGCTCAGGATGAGGGGACAGGCTTCCATCCTGTCCAAAACTCCGTCTCTAGCACTTCTATCAAATTCTAGGTCATTCCAAGATCCCTCAGGATGAGGGGACTGGCTTACACTCTGTGCAAAGTCCAGTCTCCACCAAGACATCTTGGACACTGAGAATGCCCCACCCTTGGCAGAATTCCAGTTCTGCATCACAGGGCCCATGGAACTTGGGTCAGTACCAATGGGGGAAGGGAGTCGGTCATCCAGGATGAGAAAGAGGCAAATCAGGAGGTTGTGGATAATGGCTCACACATGCCCCCCCCTTTTCCTCATACACCTACTCTTTCCCTGGATTCTTTGAGGTTATCAAACAAAGGAAAGGGTTCTCTTTTGTGACCTATGGGACTTATGACTTGTCTAAAACCTCCTTGTTCTCAGTTTTTATTTTCAGCTTAAACTACAACCTGGGCAGCTACATAATCTTCATTATTTAGTTAACTACTTTGCAAAAAATATCTCAGTATTTGCCCTAAAACTAACTCCCTTCCGACTTCATAGTGTATAGATAAGAGGATGTGTGTGTGTGTGTGTGTGTGTGTGTGTGTGTGTGTGTGTGTGTTTGTTTGAGAGAGAGAGAGAGAAAAACAGACAGAGACAAGAGACAGTAGTTCTAGTGTCATAGAATTTAGGGGAAGAACGTGTTCTCCATAGGTCCAGACCTACGATTTTGCTGGTAGAGAGTGAGGAAACTCCCCCTACCAATTCAGTTTGGCAAATGCTTTGCAGCTTTAAAAAGCTGTTTGGAACACTGAAAGGTTATGCGATTCATCCAGGGTCCACTCAGAGATTTGGTCTTCCCACTTCTGAGGCCAGTACTCTATCTACCACACACAAGGCTGCCCCTCAAAAATCTCTGTACTGATTGGACAGGAGAGAGAGACAAAAATAACTATAACGCATGGCAGAAGGTGGCAGAATATGATAGTGCTCAGAGAATTTATGGGAGGAAGCAATCACTTCCCCTGCTGGGGAAATGCCTAGAAAGCTGGCACCTGAGCAGTGACTTGAGGGCAGGATGAGACTGAGAAATGACAAGCAGTGTGTTTTGCTATTTCAACCATTTAGGCTGGAGGTCACTGGAGTTTGAAGCAGGGTGGTGGGGAGTGGGAGAATAAAGGAGTGGACAGATTCAAGAGATACCACTAAACAATCAAGATGACTTAGCAATTAACTGCTTGTGGGAGGTGAAGGAGAACAAAGAGTCAAAGATGACTAGAAGGTTTTGAGGTGGTGGACTAAGGCAATGATGATGCTATAAATGTAGGAAAATATATTCCTATATTTAGGGGTGTGTGAGGGTGGGCAAGATAAGCTGTTCAGTTCTGTTCACACTGAGTTCATGCAGTAGATATGTTACAATGGAGCTCTAGAATGAGTTCAGGACTAAAGATACAAACGTAGGAGTTATCTGAATAAAAGCGATAATTGAAATAAACTGAACGGCCAAAATAGCCAAGGGACAGAAAGCAAAGTGGACAGATAAGGCCACAGGGAGAAGAGCCTTGATTTAGAGGAGAAAAAAAGGTTAACAAAGACAGCCCAAAAGTCCAGTTTAATGCAAGGAGGGCAGCTATATCAAGAAGGGCATGTTCATCTGTCAAGTACAACAGCAAGATCAAGGAAAGGGCAGAGTAAAAACGCCATTGGGTTTGGTGATGAGGTCGCTGATAGCCTTAAAAGCCACTTCAGTAAATACACTGGTGAAAGTCAGACTGTAAAAAGGGCCGAAGAGGATGTGAATAATGAAGCTATAGCAGCAGTTTGGTGAAGGGCTAAGGACAGAACAATAGCTTCAAGGCATATAAAAGCAAGGATTTTTTTTCTTTTTGGATCGGCACTTTTTCAAATGGAAAAAATTAGTGCAATAGAAGGAAGCCGGAGGTGATGAGATCAAGCACTTGGCATGAGGGAACAAAAGATGCACGAAAACTTAAAGAGGCTTTCAGTGGAGGAATAAGAGCTCCAATCAGATGTGTCTGGTCTCCTCATCAGAATGTAAACTCCTTGGGGGAAAAGTCCTATATCTGACTGAAGAACACGGTACTGGTTCAGTGTTCCTTAAAGCCTGGCTAAATGAAAAAGCAGGATGGGTAAGAGGACTTACCATGGCAGAGGCGTTGGTCTGCCTTTCCCGCTCTTGTCGGATCTCACTCTCAATGGATTCACAGATAGCCAGTTTGCAAGCACGCTGGCAGATTTCTATCAGGTCAGCCCCAGAGAAGCCATTAGTCATCTTAGCCAGGAACTCTAAGTCTACATCCTGCCGAAAGACAGATAGCAAATTCAGTACTCAGACCTCAAGTCCCAAATAGGTCTTCCTTCCCCTGGTTCACCCTAATTTTCCCTTCTATAATGACCATTCCAGACCCCAAAACCAGAATTCACAAGAGTTACCCAAGGAACACTCCAAACATGGCTTAAATATTTCTTTTGGTGAAATAATCTGGGAGAAGAACTACTTCTCACCACACCAGGCTGCTGTAAGGAAAGAAATGTGGTTGTTAATTTATCACCACAATCTCTGTACTCACCTTGGCAACAGGTGACTTTCTCAGGTTGGCCTTAAGAATTGCAAGACCAGACTTTTCATCAGGTAGGGGTATGTAGATGAGCTGGTCTAAGCGGCCAGGCTGAAGAATTGCAGGGTCAATAACATCAGGCCGGTTGGTGGCACCAATGATGAACACGTTTTTCTTTGTGGACATACCATCCATCTCTGTCAGAATCTGGTTGATGACTCTGTCAGCAGCACCTCCTCCATCTCCAATGTTGCCACAACGAGCCTTGGTGATTGAATCCAGTCCATCAAAGAACAGAACACAGGGGGCAGCTTGGCGGGCCTTCACAGAGGAATGACATAGAGAGATATGAACACTTGCATAGGCCCTCACTCCTCCCTCCCAAAAGCTCTTTCATTCCCACATCCAATGGTTTTAGTTAGGCAATGCTGAGATGGGTTTCATAATTCAGTCCAAATACAAGCCACCCAGTCAGTTTGGAAATCCATAGGATAAGAGGTCTGATCCAATACAGGGCTTACCTTGTTAAATATCTCACGGACATTGGCCTCAGACTTGCCAAATCACATGGTGAGAAGTTCAGGGCCCTTGATGGAGATGAAGTTTGCCTGGCTCTCACTGGCGATAGCTTTGGCCAATAGGGTTTTTCCACAGCCTGGAGGCCCATAGAACAGGACTCCCTTAGAAGGTGTCATACCAAACCTGAGGAACTTGTCTGGATGCTCCACAGGGTACTAGATAAGAAAAACCTCAGAGTCAGCCTTTAATATGAGGAATTGGGAAGAGAGGTGTAATCAGGAAGCACCTCCACTTCTGCCAAATCATATGCCCAGTTTGTTTTAAACCACCAGCCTCCCACAACCAGAAAAGCCAGGTTCCATTCCAGGCACCCAAAAGTAGTCTCCCCTGCTACTACAACCCCTAGGCAGTAGGTACTAGAAGCCTTACTCACCATTCAGCAGAACTCTGAGGCTTCAACACTCCCCCGCCCCACCTGAACAAGCTCTTGGAGCTCCCGCTTGACATCCTCCAGACCACCGATGTCCTCCCAGGTCACCTGTGGCACCTCCACAACAGTCTCCTGAAGCCCTGAAGGATTGCTCTGGCTCAGGGACCACTAGGGGAGGAGGAAAAGAGCTGGAGTAAGACTCTGTTAAAGGAACAGAAGGAGAAGGAAAGAAGCAGGAATTATGAAGGGTACCCTTACCTGGAAGTCATCCATGGTGACAGCCAGGGAGTTCATGACTTCAGCATCAATGGTCTCATCCTCCAGGTCAATGAGGTCCATCTTTCGAATGGCCTGCAGTGCTGCCTCTGAACAGAAGGCTGCCAGATCTGCACCTACGTCTCCGTGGGTCTCATTGGCCACCTGTAGGTAGAAGGTCAATCTGGTGAGAACCCACGTCCATGCCTGCGGTCCCCTCACTGTGCAGAGAAGGCTGGTCACACTCCATGCATGCCAGGCCTCTTGTAATCTCTTGCTCATTTCCCTCTCCAGGGTCCCTTCTCAGGACACATGGCACTAACAGATTTGCCTTCAGAATTTCAATTTTTCTATTTTCTAAGTCACAAGTTGCCCATTACTGCTCAGGGAACAGTTTATACTGCCCAAAGTAAGGGCTCTCAGGGACTGGGGCCTTGACACACATCAATGTTTCCTTTGCCATGGCCTCATTTGGACTGTTACCCACAACGCACACCCAGGTTTAGTTAACTTATTTCAAAGTAACCTCAAAATTGTTTTCCTTCCCAACCAAGTTCATGAATGATCACAGTCCATCTCCCAAATCTCAGGTCTCTGGCTATACCTCTTATTCGATAAGCACCCACTTCAACAACCTACTAGAGCCCAGAAAACTCTCCCCTCATTGCTGTCAGATTCTGATCCTTCTGTTTATCCCCTAAGGTCTCTTACCTGTTCTAGGTCTACATCATCTGCCAGCTTCATGTTCTTCGTATGGATCTGCAAAATCTCTAAGTGTCCTGTGGCATCAGGAATTCCAATATCTACCTCCCTGTCAAATCGACCTGTGAGGATGCATGTACACATACAACTCAAACCTGGGCGCTGGGCACATGTGCCTGCCCCCTCCCTAATGGAAATGTGGGTAAAAGGGAGGACTCCTCTTGTTAAGTGATCTGGGGGAAGGGATAGAGAAGGGAGAAGAAACAGGTGGAGAAAGGGAATGGAATTTCAGGAAAAGCAGTGGCAGGAATCTGTTACTACCCAGCCCAACATGCTATATCTTAAGATCATACATACAATCCTATGATCACATAGAGAAGAGCATTTATCAGAAATGCCAGGGGGCCATTACCAAACTGTCTAAGAGCTGGGCAATGCTGTTGGGTCTGTTGGTTGCTGCCATAACGATCACATGTGCCCTCTGCTTCAAACCATGCATGAGAGTCAATAGACGTAACAGTATTGGATGTCCTACCTCTCCATGGGTCTGTCAAAGCACAAGGCCCTTGCTCAACATGGGCAAGCTTGTACCCCAATTGCCCTCACTTGGGTCCTCTCTCCCTTAGAGCAGTCCATACCTTCTGTCTCTTGGGAGCAATGGCATCCAGCTCATCAATGAAAATGATGGCAGGGGTATTCTTCTCTGCCTCTTCAAAAGCCTTCCGCAGGTTGCTCTCTGACTCACCAGCCAACTTGCTCATAATCTCAGGACCTGAAGAGATGCATTGTGCAAACAAAGATGAGGCTGGTTTCTTCTCCACAGGGAGAGGAAGACACAGGGATTGTTCACTACCCCTGCCGGGCTCTGAGAAGCTCTCCAGCCATCTCTGACAGACCCGGACCTGGGCAAACAGCCAAGGCCATTTTTCCCTGCTTTGAAAATGAGATGATGAAGATGCTGCTAAGAAGAGCAAGTTAAAGGAGACAAGTTGGCCAACAATTTGCTGGCCAGAAAAACTATGTGAGAATTTGATGTGGTCCCCCTCCACATCAAGTTACTTTTCCTATGACTCCTCCCTCTGTCCTCAGAGGATGCAGGACCCATATGCATGATGGATTATCCATGGCCTCTCTGACCTTACCCAGGCACTTTCAGAGATGCAGCCTCAACTATCCCTAAAGAGCCAATTCAGCATTCCCATATAGCAAGGGCAGATAATGAAATAATTCTAATTGACCTGCCCACCCATTCCCAAACTGTTACTTGTCCCTCTGTTTCTTGAATTCTAATAGAAGACAGTTCTAGAGGCAAGGACATACAGAATATAATTAAAAGAGCCCTGTGACGTATGCCTATGACCCATTTACCTCCCCTGGTAGGGTCTGCATTTGATTTAATTCACACCCTTCTAGGGGAGGCAAATGTCATATACCCCCTTTCAGAACCAGTGGTTCTCACCTGTCTCAGACTTAAATAAACTGGGGAGAAGGAGTAAGAGGAAAAACTGTGTGTGTGTGTGTGTGTGTGTGTGTGTGTGTGTGTACATATTGTGTATTGAGAGGACATTAGAAATCAACACAAAGAGTCAGATCCAATCCACAGCTAAGTAACTCACCATTTATCAGAAAGAAAAACGCTCCAGTCTCATTGGCCACAGCTCAAGCAATCAGGGTCTTCCCTGTTCCTGGAGGCCCATAGAGCAGGATGCCCTGAGGAGGCTGGGAATAGGCACAAAGTAGATCAAAGAGTCAAGCTAGTACCCATGTTGGTTTTCTTCCGTCCCTCAATTCCCTACCTTCAAGAAGTTTAGCTAAGGCTCCTCGTATTGGGGAAAGGATGAAAAATTTAAACCTGATAAAAAGAATGAGAATGAGCCCATAGTAGCACAAGCAGCAGTATGACTCACCATTCAGCCCAGAGGAGTAAGTTGTTCACAGTGAAGTCACTGGAAGGGGAGAGAAGACAGGGAAAAGGTATCAGTGATGCCTTCCACTGTGTCATTGATGGGCAGTACACGGATTCGTTTGCCGTACTTCACATCTGGGCACAGCTGGATGCTGAGGACGACAAGCAGACTCCACATTACCCACCACACTGCAGTCGCAAGCACTGGGTGTCGGAAAGGGCCCGGTACAGAGAGCTGATGGCAAGTGAAAGAGAAAAGGCAGGGATGGCTTTAGGTGAAGAGAGGTAGGATAGTGGGGTGGGAAGGAGGGTAGGAGAAAAGGCAGGAGCTGAAGCAAGACATCACACACCCAGGCCCTGGACTCAGAGGGAGAGCAAATGCCAGAAATTCAAGATGGGGACCCAGCTTAATGATAATGACTCTTACTACCACTCAAGGGGAGCAATATAGGAAAAAGAGAAGAGAGGCTCTTCAAGGCAAATTGTTAACCTCCTAAAACTCCTTCTCAAGGCATCACTTAACAGGGAAGTTTGGGCCAGAGGTGAGAAGGTGTAAAATGAAAGAATAGTCAGCTAAACATGAGAAACAGGAGCCTTGATAGCAGTCATTATACATATGAATGCAGATATACCTCCACTCTACGTGTCTCAGAAGTTTGCTTAAGGGATGTCTTTAGCTCTAGTCTCCTAAGGAAAGATTACATGAGACTCATAGCCAGGAGAAAGTAACTCAACACACCCAAGATGAAATAATACAGAGAGTGAGAACCCTAGCGTAAAAGGCAGTGAAAGAAGACTTCAACCAAGGATTGGGCAGAAGCAACCTGATTGGAACAGAAAGAGAAACAAAGGAAGGTCACTAGAGAGCACCCATCCATGACGAGTACTACATGAGCACTTTCCTGTGACAACTGGTTTTCTTAACTGACTTTCCTCAGGTCAAAGTCTGACATGCACAGGCTCTCTTTTATTCATCACCGTAAAACCCTCAAATTCTTGGATGAGATCCCTTCCCTTAGTTCTCTGCTGTCCAGCAGGAAAACACAGAACCCTCAGCACAAGGAAAGGCAGAAGAGACACCGCAGGAAAAACTATTAGTCTGGGTCCCTAAGCAAAGTCACAAAGCCCTGGTTTTCTATGAAATAGCAAAAGTGAGACATTCAACTTGAAGCCATGGTATTGGAGAATTTACTGGAGCTGATCTCACACCCTTCCCAGTTGCCAAAGTGGTTGCTGGGCCCTTAGGGTACCTGAGACTTCCCCAAGAACATACCTGAACCCTAAACCGAAGCTCCAGTCTCCCTTCTGTGGTAGGAAGGAATGTTTATGATTGGATAACTTGTGTCTACCTAGTCTTATCCCACTGTCCAGATCTCTTTCAGGTTTCCCTCATGAAGGGCCAAGGATCTTCACATACCTGATGACATCCCCCAGGCACACTCGCAGGTTGTTGTGGACAACCCTATTCATGCGAATTTTCTCATCTGAGCACGTGTCATCAGAAAGGACAATGCACACAGCTTCCCGTCTCTTCTTGCCTTTAAGCAACACTGTGTCACCTCAGAAGAGCTGCAATTCATCCATCTTGGCCTAGAAACAGCATGAGAGCCACTGGTCAGTAGGGGGCAGCCCCAGCCCACATCCCTGCTGACCACTCTTCCCATTAATGCATAAAGCATGTCTAAATAAAACAGATCAGCAAAATAAACTGACCTGGGACAGGGACACCACGCTGTTGTCTTCATTGATAGCCTCATCAACAATTAACTGATTGGGGCGTTTCTTCTGCTTGAGAATGGCTGTTGGTAAGTCATCTGCTTTTGAACTGGAAAAGGAAGGTCAGTTAGACTCCCAAGGCCACGTCACTCTTGGGGGTCTCAGCTTGTCAGGGAGGCTTTAAGGTCAATTATTTTCACAATAGTAAGATGTTTTAGTTTCTATTACGGCAAATGCTGACAGCTGTAACTCACATAAACAAAAGCTCTTTGGGGCCCTCGATCCAGTAGAGTACAGCCATAATAACAAGAGACTTAAAGCCCATAAACCAAGCATGGACACTGACCTATGCAAAACCCATCACCACAAGTTTTCAGTGAATTTACTGCTGGGATATCCAAGTGTTTCTTCCTTAAAGACAGAAAAAGAACACAAGAGACCTAGCTAGATGTTCTGGAGAAACGGAGGAGTGAATACAAATTTCACATGACAAGGTCAAAAAGTCTACTGCCCCCATGGATAGTCATGGGCAAAAAAGAAACCATTTCTATGAGTACCCTCAAAGGTTCATAATGGTACTCTGTTGGCTACACATCCATGTGTTCACAACACTGTTTAAATAACTACTATGTGAGAGTCAAGCTCTTACAGGTTTCGGTGGCCAGCTGGTATGGCATTGGTCTCATGAACCAAAGATGGGTTCTCATCCTGCCCATGCCTGACATGGAAAACTTCCTTATACCAGAAAATTTGGGGAGGCCGTGTGATGTATGGCATAGAGCACCAGACCTGGAATCAGAAATAATGGGTTTGATTCCTGCCTTTGATCCTAAGCTGTGTGACCTTTGGGAAGCCATATAACCTCTCTGACTCCAATGACTTTTGAGGTCCCTTCCACTTCCTTAGGATCCTCAGTTCCTAATAGAAAACTTTAAAGTAACAATTTGCACCAGGTCTCAGAGAGGCCCCAACCTTCTTTCAGGCTGCCTAGGATTAAACCCAACAAAAAGATTCTCAATACCCCATGGTCTTCTACTGTCAGGACCCCATTTTAAGCCTTCCCTGATGGCTTCTATCCACAACTGTAATAGCCAGCCCAAGGACTATATAAATTATTAGCAAATTTGGGAAAAAACAAAGCAATAGAATGAATTAAGTCAGAGATTTCCAGAAAAAAAGTTCACACTGGATGCACAAAACCACTTTGGAAGCCACCAAAATGCTACTAAGGAAAGAAGGTTCACAGGAAGTTGAGCCCAAGACACAGCTTAATGGAACTAGTCAAATGTCAAGTGGTTGAAACTAAGAAATGCAGAAACAGGTGAGGAATTTCTTCTTTTCATCTAGGCTTAAAAATCAAGGTTGTCAGGGATGATAAACTAGCCACTCATTCTACACACTTCATACAAATTCAAATAAAAATTGGAGAGCATATCAATAACTATCCTACCAAGTCCTACACTAGCACCCATCAGCTAAGCGCTTAGGGACACTGCTTGATTTAATTTGGACAGGACTTTGGGAAGGAGCAACCAATTCCTTTTTGATCAAGACTGACATAGAAAAATAAACTTAAGCCCAACTGATGAGGGAAAAAAGTCTCTTGCCCTGGTAACTGTCTTTTAAATCCCAGAACATGTCTGCTGGGGCCAATGGTATCAATTCTCATTCTCTGTCTCTCTGTCTCCCCCTCTCCCCACCCCCATTTCCTTCTCAATAACTTTTGTTAATTCTTCTGCATAAACAAGCACCCAATACTATCATTTCCATCAGCTGAAAAAGCCACCTGTGCAACTAATGTGACTAATAGGCTTCAAAGCCAGAGTATAATGGTAATGATAAAGGTTCAGTATGCCCACTGCCAAGCAGGACTTACGTGCCACTTTGGGGCAGTGAAAGCTCAGCAAGGCCCTCTTCCCCAGCCTGCCCCTCCCACAATAGGGACCAGAAGTGAATGGTCTCTAAGGCACAGCCATCTTGTTGCCTTCCTAATGTAACTGGAGAGTAGTAGCATAAAGTGGCAAGGGGAATGAACACAATTTTTAAAAATGCCGAAAATGCCACTAGGGCAAGTTTGCACTGCAACCTACCAATAACCCACCAATATGACTGGCTTCCCCAAGGGCAGCCTGCTTCTCCCTCAGAACGAAGGAAAATTAGGTCAATTGAGCCAGGGGGTCAAGTGGTATGCTAACTCCTGAAGGCTCGTTAGAACACAGGATCCAAGGTCTATGGTCATTCGTCCAATCCCCCTTTAAAGATGAGGAATCTAAAACCTGGAGAAGCCAAATGCCTAGCCCAAGGTTAAACAAGTAGTAAGCACTGGAAAGATTTTGAACCCACATCCTCTGACTCTAGAGCCAATGCGCTGACCTTTTACCATGCTATGTCATCTTCCACCAGCTTTAACTTGACTCAGACCCCAACCAGAGTAATCCTGGGTCCACACTCTGGGCTCTATGACTTCAGAGGACCAAAGAGAACCCTGAGATACAAGCCACAAATATGAGGAGGGTCCTAAAGAGCAACATGGGGGTTTAAAAACCAAAGGTTTATTTAAAAAGTCAACAAGTTCTCTATCATGATAAAGAAAATGCTAAGGGGGGTGGCCTTACAGAGATATTCAATGGAGAATTACTACAGTGATGAAGCAGTACTACTATATCATGTCTTACTTCAGGGAGAAAAGGCAAAGAACAGAAGTGCAGTAATATGGTGCTGGAGAAATCAGTTATTGCTAAGGAGACCCCTGCCCCACAGCCCCTGAGAAAACCCCAGTTTGCATAAGAAAGAATGGACACAGACCTTTTGGCATTTAGCAAATGTCCCTGGGGCTCCGTGACTCCTCCAAGGAATGTCAATACATAAGAGCATCCCACCAAACGATAACCTGTCAGAATTTTTGATCTGTCCCTATGCCCCAGGACCACCTTGTGACCTGGTCTGTAAATTTCAAGAGATAATTAACCACTGCACCCTGTTTTTTTTTCTGTATAAATATGACTTCTTCACCCCAACTCGAGGCCATTCTGATTTGGGTTGAACCCTGAATGGTCTCCAGCTAATAAATTCTCCATTTAAAACTTATACTCTGTGGTGTGTCTAGCTTGCACTTGGTATAACATAATGGAGGCCCCACCGAGATGAGGCGGTATTTCGTGTTATCGCCCCGGAGACACACACAGGATTTCAGACTTCAGCAGGGAGTCTCTGCCCCGATCCACCTTCTCTCCCTTTGGAGGGCCGGCACCTGGGATTTCCTTTCCTAGGACTCTGATGTTGGGTGACAGTCTCGGAGGATGGGCTCTTTGCTGACTTGTCCCTTTTCAGCCTACGGAGAAATTTTGGTTTCAGACCTCTAGAGGTAAGGTTTCTGTTCCGGGCTAGCCATCTGGTCTCTATTAACATGCTACCTGGATGCAGGGACGCGCATGTTCAGATGGGGGGGGGGGAAGTACAGGACACTGTCTTCTCACTGTTGGTGGTGTGATAAAAAATTGAAGGAAATCTGGTTTATTTTTCTTTCCTCCGAGAGGACTTTGTTTAGCTTTCAATTCGACTCACACTGTTGGTTCTGTTCTGTGTTCTGTATGTTCTGAATTTGTCATGGGTGTGAGAAAGATGGAAGGCCTTTGTTATCCCTAAAGAGGAATTCTGGTTTATTTTCTTTCCTCTGAGGGGACTCGGTTTAGCTTTCAATTCGACTCACACATTTGGTTCTGTACGTTTTGAATTTGTCTGTGTCCATGTGTCTATGTCAAAATTGTGAAATGTCTATGTTTTGTTAAAAAAAAAATCTGAAATGCAGGCAGCCAGAGATTTCAGGCTGCAACTAGGGAAACAAAAACTCTTCTCCTTGTGGGTCCATGTCTGGGCAACCTGGAATTAAAATGGAAATAGGGTTAAAATTTTGGCAAATTCTGGGTTTAAATCATTGAAAGTTTGGAAACTGGTTAGTTGGATTTTGGGAGGGAGTGTGTGAGAGAGAGAAAGAGTGAGAGAGACAACTCCTGAAATTGTAAAATCACTCCAGGAGCTCACTCTTACTGAAACACCTCCTCCCAATGAATGCCTTCTGGCTAAAAACCTCTGTTTATCCATGAATGCAGAATCTGGTTAAAGTTTTCAGTCAGACTCTCTCGTTTGTCCTTGTCCCTGATCACTTATCCCCTCCCTCCCCAAAGTTAGGAGGGAATCTTTTCCCTTAGATTTAAGTGCAAAAAGGTTTTTAAGGAGTGAGCAAAAGGTGAAGTTTACTTGAGTTACAATCATTGAGATCTTTCACCATTGTTGTCCTGTCTCTGACCGAGCCAGGGCTGCAGTAAAAGTTAGAGTAGTTAAAACAAACTCCTCTCCTCCCAGATCAGTCTTGAAGAGAATGCAGGAGAACTGTAGGGAAAAATTAAATCACCCTTCCCCACCTGGCAGAAAGAGGAGAAGGACAGAAATTCACAGACTGATAGTCAGTCCTGTGCCCCTGGGTACCTTTGTAGCCCATCCTTTTTTTTGGCAAAGCTTGGAAAAGATACCCAGGTCCTATGCAATCTACCCACCCTGTCCCCAGCAGCTGCCAACTGCCCTAGGCTCAGTAACTTCTGCAGTTGTGGGGGAAGGGAAAGGTTCATGGATTGGGCCTGTGATTAGCATTTCCTAAGCTCTGCCTCAAAAATTTGTCTGTTCTAGGTAAACTTCACATTTCTTTGTTCCAATTGCAAAACTGTATTTTCATCTCTGTTTGACCTGTTTCCTGATTTGTAAAAGGAAATAATAATGATGGTTGTTTATATTTTAGACATAGCATTATTATTATATCTCTCTGATTTAATGTAATTGTTAACCTTTGAAGTGGTTTTTGAATACCAAAAGTAATAAGCTGAAAATTTTCTATATGTGATAATCTGGAAATGGAATTGATGTCATCTGAAATTTATTATTTCTGTATTTCTAAAATTGCATTGTATTTCTAAAATTCTCTTAGATTGTGAAATTTGAGAAAACCATTGTGTGGTAAGAAATGATCATGTTATAGCAATTTTAATGAGATTTTGATATATGTGCATTCATTTTTAAAAGGATGTGATAAAATTTGACAATTTGGAATTGTTATATGTGGTTATAACAAGTGAATAATTAATAATGCTGATAGTTAACCATGAGAACAGACTTTCCATGTGAAAAAGTTTTATTATGAGAATATATCTGGTAGTTTAAAGGTATACTTTCAAATGATGAGATGAAAGATTCTCTGTGCATGGAAGTTTAGAAACTCATTCACCTAAATTGATAAATGGGTTGTTTCAAGTTTTTAAAATGCATGATCATGTTTAGGGCATTGTTACATTTCTAAATTGTGTAATTGAGATATATCAGCAATATTGAAAAATGTGGTTTTATAGGCAATAATCTTTTCTTTTACAATGCTAAGTATTGGACCTTAGAAATTAAAATGTTACCATTAGTGGTTATGAATGCAGACTTGATTTGCTTATCCAACTCAGTTATGATCACTAGATTGGTAATTAGTTAGATTCTGTTTCAACTTTTAAATACGTGATAATTGCTTGTGGTGTACTTATATTTCTAAATTGCAAATTGGTTAACACTGCATTACCTATGCTGTTAGAAAAAACAATTTCTCTTGTAATCTAGATGTTGTTAGATTTAGAATTGTACTTAATTAAGAAATTGAGGTTGTTAACTGAAACAAAGACTTTTGGAACCATCTAGTCATGAATTCTTATCAATCTTGTGTAAAGCTTTCTGTGTAGAGGAATTCCTATGAAAAAGTTTTTAAAGTCCTGGTAAACTTTGTTATAGTAATAAGGTAAATTTAATTGGATATGTAATTATAGAAATTAAGTGTCCTCTACATTACAACACCTTTTTTGATGAAGGAACTTTGTAATATCTAGGAGTTCTGTGCAATATTTGAGAATGAGGACATTTTCCACCAACTTAGTTAATGAATTCCAGTGTTTAAGGGTTAATTTGCTTTAAGGAAAAAGAAGGAGATGTCTATCATTTTAAAACCTTCTAAGTAATTCTCTTCAGAAAGGTTTAGTGAGTATTCCTTTTAACATCAGGATAAATTTTAAACTGTTTTAAAGAAGGGAAAATACTTTTGAAAAATGCTCAGTAACACCTTTTTGTATAATTTTCAGAAGGCCTGCTGAATTTCCACCTGTAAGCTAATTGGTTGCAGTTCAAATCTACAGTGATTTTTCAGAGTTTCTGGGTGAGAACCTTATACTTGGAAATTAATGCTTATCTATACAAGTACTGGGAGGGTGGTTAAAGCATGTGTTTTATGTACTCCAAGAAAGGCCCATTCAATATCTTATTCTAGGTTTTTGAGTAAGGAGGTTTGAAACAGCAGTCTGCATTCCTTACTCCTCCCCACCCTTAGTTTAGATAAGAAGAAAGAGTTTTACCTTTGCCCACCAGTCAGAAGGGAAGGAAGGGGGTGGAGCAGCAGTTACTGGAATTTGAGTTTTTACTGAAAGAAAGAAAAAACAGTAGAAGTCAGAAGCCTCCAAACCTGGCTTCTTAAAGTCAGCAGAACTGATAAGATCAGACTAGACTTGAGATGGGGTTTGGTTTGGTAGTTTTTATTAGTGAAGCTTGCCATCTGATGGAAAAGAACCCGCCCTCAGGGAGAGATGATATGGCAGATTTCTTTAATCTCTTTAATAAGCAGGCAGTGACAAAAGGGAAGTTATCTGCCAGAATCAGTTACCTTTGTGAAAGAAGTTGGCTTTATGAAAAATGGAAAATTGGATAAATGCAAATATGTGAAATCTTGTTGTTTTAATCAAATGACTAGTTACATTGGTACTCTCGTATAGCCAAATGAAAGATAATATGATTACTAAAGTATTAATAGGAATAATTTGGGAAAAAGGGAAAAGAAGTTTTATGAGATAATACTGTTTACAAATGTAAGGTTGAATCATTATCCCATAGACTAAGGCTGGGATTTAAAGTTATATTGTATCTATGTGAGATAGAGTTCTTAGATGTCTTAAAGTGATAAGAGCAATTAGGTATTAACACAAATAGTGTAATTAATTACCGCGACTAAATCAGAGACATCTTCAGTTCAGGGAAATAACTCCAGAAATGTTTTTTAAAAATGTTTTTGTGATTTTAAGGAAGAGTTAGAGCTTATCAATGTGTATGAGACTTAATTCCTCAAGTGTCCCTCTCCTCCAGAATGAGTAAACAGGGGACATGAATCCATCAACCTGTGAGGTCGGTCATTAACCTCTTTTGTTTGTTTAAGAAGCTGGGATGGGATTCCAGTATACACAGTTATGTCATTAAAAATATTAACTTATGAGTTGTTTTGTCTTATGGTTGAAATGTAAAGGAAGACTGAGCAATGGGTCTGAAAGATTTGGAAAGGTAAATAAAGGTCTGAGGGAAAATACAAAAGGCAGATAAGAAAGTCTGGGGACAAATGGGAGTTAGCTAACCCTCTCCTGTGCCTAAAGAATGAGAGTTTCTGATGGTTTAAGTAAGTTGGGAAAGAGTGTGAGGAAGTATTTAGAAGATGGAAAAGTTATGTAACTTGATTTGATAATTATTAGCTCAATGAAATTGGGACAGTCTTATCTGAAGGATATTTATTTGCTACTTAAGATTTTATGGGACTACAATTTAATATTGTTTTAAGCTCTGATTACAGGAATAGGTCACGTGAAGCCAGTAGTATGGCACTTATCACAAGCTGAGAACTTTAAAGGTGGATGTCTGTGCCTGGGAAACAGTTCTGAAGATGACCTTGGACACGGCCTAGGTAGGATCTTCTTGACTCTATTTCGCAATTCTGCTATATCCTTTCTGAAAAGGAAATCCCCACCTGATTACTCCTAAGCCCTGCTTTCAGCACCTACTGACTATATGAGTGGCTATCAGATATGACTCATGCCTGGAATCAAACAGAGCTAAGGAAATTCTTTCCTTCTGTTAAGATATATGACATTGTCCCTCTTTTCTTTCTTACCAAATTTATATTATCAAGAAGTTTTATAAGCACAATGCTAAATCTGTTAGGTAACAGATGAATATTGGAATATCTCTGAGTTATTATAATAGGATGCAGGCATGAATAGCTTACAATTTTAGCCTATGTTCATGGCCAAATAAAACATTGGAATAATATAGGGATAACATCCTCCAAAAGGAGGAAAATACTAGACAAAGCAATAAGGCAAAGATGTAACGTGATAAATGTCTAATAAAATGAAAGGGGATAGCGAATTTTGAAAAAGGCAATAGGATCAGATCAATTCCCCTAAGAATTATATACAGACGGGTATGATTAGCTCCAAAATTTATCAATCCTGGAAATTCGGGCTAATAAGTGTGTTTTGGTAATAGGATCTTAAATTTGGATGTTAACGCAAGAAAATTGTATAATATGGTAGTACAAGTGAAATTATATCTCCTTTGTAAAGTATCTGTCTGATAATTTTAAAGGAAGATGAGTTCAATTTATGGTTGGACCTTCATATTTTAAAGAATTCTTATACCAGGTACAAAATTTAGGTAAGGTTAGAAACAGTAGATGATGTATGAACTGAAATACTCTGAAGTTTTAAAAAGGAGAGCCAAATTTAAGTGATTGTAGTAGGTTATATTAAGTTAAAATTGTCTGAGAATTTCCAGATCTGAACCAGAGAAGCAGAAGTCTCTTTTACTATCTAGGGACCAGATAACTACAAGCAGGCATGTGGGATTCAAAAAGTGCTGCTTTAGATGGACATTGGGAATATGTAACTGTGATTTAAAGTTACTCTGTATGCAAAATGTGCAATTAAGTGCTGGAATTAAATCAGAAACATTTTTAGCTTTGTTAAGAATGGTTTGTGGATTATTTTGTAAATGCCATCAAAGAGACATGGCATGACTAAAAGCTTATGATATTGTATGTACTGCGCTACTGCGATACGAGGAATTTAATGTTAGTCAACATTGTTAATAATGATTGCATTACTTTGTGTGATTCATGTTTATGTTTTCTTGGTTATCTAATGTGTAAATGTAAAACACGTGACATGCAAATGTCCCCCTCTATTGTGAACCATCTAAGTGGTTTGGTCTGTACCTGACTCAATGTAATTGTGCAGTTTTGTGAATTATGGGAAAAAGTTTATTGTAATTTGTTTGAACTTAGCCCTGCATGACTGGGACCTATGTTGTGCTGTTGTTCTCTCGATTATCAAATCATATGTGTTCTGGGAGTTCCTGTTAGGTCTGACTACTTCTACAGCTGCCAACATGTGGATATGGACTCCTTGATCCTTTGTCACATCTGAGGACTGCACCTGCTCCCGAGTGGACATCTGAGCCCATAGGTTTCAAAGAGCCCTCTGGTTTCAAAGAGCCTGAAGGAGACAGCATCAGACGCAGACAGCTTTCTCCCGAGATTCCAGACCAGAACCTGAGCAAAGACCTACTCTTTCCCTTTTCTGAGTCCTTGTGTTCCCAAGACTGTTTGCCCTACCTTGATCCCCCTTGCAACTTGCTCCCTCTGCTTGTTTAAGATAGAGGTTTTTCCATACCTTAACTGGTCTTCAGGCGAAACTTTCAGTTTGCCTTTGACCAAAAGGGGGCAATGTGGGATGCTTTATACCATTTTGTATCATTTTAAATTTCAACCAGACCCAGATCCTGAATTAACGAGTAACTGGAAGAAGATCGAGGACCTGGGCTTCTTTGTTCTCTAAACTTTGCTCAGACTGTGTAGCCCCTGAACTGAACCCACCAAGGCAGGGACAGCTCTACACCCCGTGCCAGCAGGAAGCAGTTTCAGAAGCTGAGACCTTAGTCCCTGACCCCAAAAGAATTGGGGTCCTATTTGTTTGAGGGGAAATGATGGGGGCACAGTCTCCAGGAAAAGGTATCCAGTAAAGGATCCAGGGGTAATAAATCTAAAGATTGAAACCATTAACGACCACAGGGGGGAGAGAGAAGAAAGGAATAGTCTCCTCAGCTCCTAGAGAAAAGAAACCGGATTTCTCATCTGCATAACAAGAAGCAATGAAGTAGGCCATTTCAAGGGGCCAAAGCAGTGCCCCACCCCAATCAATTGGCTCTCCCCGCCCCCCAAAAAGTAGCAAATCTACCTCCAATGGAAATTCCAGGAAGTGGTTTTTGCCCCAAAATGCCCACCGTTTCGGCTGAGGTGGAGGGGGTTCCTCCCTATAACCCCACCGCGGGCGTGCGTTCTGCAAAGGATTTCAGGTCCACCCCGCCCTCGATAATCGCCACGGCCAGGCCGACTGAATTTCCCCAAACTGGCTGGTTCCTACTTCTCAGCCAGGATCTGGCCCAAGAGCCCCAGCGCTCACATGGCCTGTCCCCCTGGGCGGGCGGCCCTGGGCCTGGCATCAGCACAAGCACAGGCCCGGGCCCTGGAGGAACCACCTGCTCCAGCCGAGGAAAGCCCCGGCGCCCGCGCACACCTCCCCGTCCTCCTCCTTCTGCAATCGGTGCAGTTCTCGCAGAGGGCCAGAGCAGGGCAGGTGTCCTGGGCCCAACGCTCCTCTCAGGTGGTGGCGGACCGAGGGCCAGACTAGACCCAGCGTGGCCGGGCCCCTTCCTCGCTCTGCCCACTGCTCCCGCGGGAGCCCCCAGTGCCTGAATGACACAGCAGGATCGGGATCTGGCACAGGCCGGGGCTCCTAGCTCTGTGTGCCCGCCAGGCTGAGCTCCAGGACGCATGTCAGAGAGAGGTGGCCCGCCTGGCCTATGGCCCATCCCTAGCATGAACTGCAACCCATGGGTGAGTGATGCCTGTTCTCTCCGCAGAGAACTATGTAACCCAGTTCCTTCCCAGCTCCTTAGCAGCAGGGCAGAGACATTGCCATTCGGGTGCTGATGCTAAGGAAAGGGTTGGAGGAAGGCTGCCTCATTGCTTCCCTGAGCCTGACCCCTTTTCCACCCTGGCGTTGACTGGCTGGGGCTAAGACTCTCTAATAGCAAAGGAAACCAGCTACTCCTCTCAATATTATAGGCCTCTAGGACCCATTTCCTTTACCCTAGGCCCCCTAAACTCTCTACTCAGCACCATCATTTGACAAGTCATCACAATTTAAGGCCACACATAACACAGGCACAGAGGTAAGACATAGGATATAGCCACTATGATGCCTGGGCCTTGGGATTCTTCTGCCAGTCTTGAAAGTACCTCTCCTCCCAGCCTTATTAGGCCATCCCTGAAGTCTGTGCTGCCCCACTGGATGGGAAAATGGGGAAAGGCACATAACATTTGTATTCATCAGCATAGAGTTTTAGCCTCTGAAGGCTATATAAACAGACCAGGGCCAAGGCAAGAGTGAAAGATGTGGCCTCGAGCCCAGTATCCAGCAAACCCAGGGACCAAGGGCACCTGAGATCCCGAGGGAAGCAATCTGCCTGCCTTCATGCCTGCCAGGGTCCAATAGGAGCTCAGAGTCACTGTTAGGACCAGGGCTGGAGTGTGGCAGCCAGAACTAACCACATTTTTCTTTTCTAAATTAAAGGATGGTGCTCTCAGGGAGTGTCTATCTACTCAACAATTCCAGAACACCCCTGCTGCTGTCTTGGGGAGGTAGAGATTATCATTGGCTTCATGCCCTCAGGGCATTGGGTGGCCAAGCGCAGGACAGCAGGTTTATATCAGAGAACAGGAAAGGCCCAAATAAAGCTGAAGGAAGAGTGGTCCTGGCAGTACCTCTTAGCAAATCCCACAAGCCTGATGTAGCTGCTAATTGTGGCCCTCCTTTTCAGGGCCCCACAGTGCCAGCAACAGGCCCCTGTTAGGCTTCATATAGACAACACTGTCTCAAATAGAGCCTAGGGCTACCCTCCCCAAGAGGAACCTTCCTTTCCTTTCTCTGCCCTCCCCTTTCCCCTTGCCTGCCTCCTTCTCCCAGTTCTTTGAACACTCCCTTCCTAGACTCACCACCTCTCTCTGAATCACCAGGAGTCTCCCAGAATATCCAAAAAGCTCCCAGGAATACCAGAGCAAGTTAGGGTACAACAGAGGTGTCAAACTCCAATAGAAACAGGGCCACTAATCCACACATAAGGGTCCCCGGCCCTGCACGGCACAAATTGACTGTCTTAAAATGAAATATTATCTGTCTCTTATTATATTTTTTATTTATTTTGCTAAATATTTTCCAATTACATTTTAATCTGGTTTCTGGCGGGACTCAAGAGTGTTGTGCAGTACAATCCATGAACCACCATGTGGCCAAGCCTGAGAATTACATCTACTCTGGAGTCCTGACCTAGGCCAAAGTTCAGCTGCCCTGGGTAGGAAGGGAAGGGGGAGGGGGCCTCCCACCTCTCCCCTGTGGTTACCAAGTTTGACTCATGGGTCCCTATGGCTTATA
Source organism: Trichosurus vulpecula (assembly GCF_011100635.1). Taxonomy (NCBI): domain Eukaryota; kingdom Metazoa; phylum Chordata; class Mammalia; order Diprotodontia; family Phalangeridae; genus Trichosurus; species Trichosurus vulpecula. The sequence goes on from NC_050581.1 coordinate 32,672,268, forward strand.
CCATACCAGGGATCAAGGGTACAGGCAGAAGTCATTGTTCCTAGAGAGACGGTGACTATGGAAAAGTCTATGGACTTTTCTCTTTGCTCTCTACCTTTTTTCTCCCTTACCTATCCTCTTTGGATATGCTGACTCTCCTTCAAGGAGTGGGGGGAGGTGCTGGACTAAGACAGTGAATACCACATACCCTAGTCTGCCACAGTGCCAGAGGCTGGTAGTATTTCAGGCTGCCATTCCAGGCTGCCTCCTCCACAGCCCCACAAAAAGCCTGTTGTGCAGACAGACCAGGAGGTGTGAGCTGTGAATGGCTGAGGACAGCCTCTCCCCAGCCTGCTGGGTGAGGGGGTCCTATTGGGAATCCCGTGGGGGAGGACAGGTGGGGTTTGAAGCCTTCACTACCTTGATCCAAGAGCCCCCAACCTTGATTCCTCCCTGAAAAATGAAACCTAAACCTGTCCTCATGACCCTCAAGCCTTTGCCAGGGAACTAACAGGCTAATTTGGGCTCTGCCTTGCAGAAGGGGGGGGATGGGAGGAGATGAGGGTGAGAAGGGAGCAGTAAGCCTGCTGGGAACTCCAGGTGAAAAACTCCAAAGAAAATTGACTCTCTACCACTCTGAAGCCAGTGTGAGAAATGAAATTCCAGGAAGGGGGATAGCCAGCCTTGGACTTCCCAGTTAGGTCCCATGGCATGTGGGAGTGAAAGCCTAATAATGCCATTTTGCCATTCAGGCACTTGGTATGGGGCCATGGGCAGCATTTGGAAACCTCCAGAAAAAGGATTCCTTCTTGCTATGCTCATGAATATATTCATCTTGTTTCTTCCTCTGGGCCCACAGTCTCCCCCCATAGGGACTAGAGAAGGAGACACATTGGTCTTCCTCACCAATCTTATCTCAATCTGGCTCCCACTGTTGGGGAGGGGCTGGGGTGGGCACAGAGCTGCTAGAAACCTTTTGTGTGCCCTAGGCAGTGTTTGAAAATTGCTTCCCCTTTTGTGTTACTGTTCACCAGAAGCTTTGAGCCTTCACTGTAACTGTAACACATGCCACTTATCACAAAATAAATACCTAGCTGCTGTGGAGAGTGGAATTTTCTGACATTAAAAAAATCTTTTACTAAAAAAAATTAAATACTCAAAATATCAGCTACTAAAAAGTGTCCCCCATGTGATCTCCCTTGGGTTCCACCATAACTAGCTAGCCACCTTGCCAACCCTTGGTTGCAGTTGGGAGTGGGGAAGGAAAGGATTAGAAAATTCCCCAGCAACCCTGGAGGACTACAAGGACATTTCTGGTCTTCTTTATTGCCACCTTCACCCACTCATCCACTTCGTGGCCAATGAATGTCCTCTTCTCTTAGGGAGGAAGCAAGGATCTAAGAGTTCGTTTTCCTAATTCTCAGTGTATGAATCAGAGGCAAACAACACTCAGCCTCTCAGGTTCCATCTCTCAGCCACTTTGAAGGAAGGACCCTGGGCTGTTTGAAGGGCACGAGGGTTAATGTGGTGCACAGAGCATCATATAGGTGTCAGGAGAACTAGGTTTTAATCCTATGCTTACTTGCTGGGTTACTTTAGGCAAATCATTTCAGCTCTGGGATCCTCAGGTGGATCAGACTAATGAGTGTGTAAGGACCTGCTGTAGAGATGGGAGGCATTTTTGTTATTCTCAAAAGCAGATATACTGGCTCCTTCCACACAAAGCAGAGAGCTGCCAACCTTTCCCCAGTAGTCTTTTTCGAGAGAAGGAGGAGGATAAACTATCCAGAGAGCCAACAGTATAAGGTAGCTCCTAGGAGCTCTCCCTTCCTAGGGAAATGTTGAAGGGGTGGGGGTGGGGTGAGAGGGCCAGAGCCTGGACTGGAAAGGGTTTTTCTGTCCTTACCTCCTCTCCACTCCGTCCCCTCCCTACTCAGGCCTGAAGACCGGTGGTGGCAGCTCTGGAGGTTCAGGGGGCTCCTTCCACTACACCTACCATGCCGACCCCCACGCCACGTTCGCCTCCTTCTTCGGTGACTCCAACCCCTTCGACATCTTCTTCACCAGCAGTGGTACCACGCAAACGGCTTCGACCCGGACGACATGGATGTAGACGAAGACGATGACCCGTTTGGCGCCTTCGGCCGCTTTGGTTTCAACTGGCTGAGTGGAGGAACCAGACGACCGCACGAGTCCCTGCACCCCCGGAGAAAGGTGCAGGATCCCCCTGTCGTGCACGAGCTGCGCGTGTCCCTCGAAGAGGTCTACCACGGCTCCACTAAGCGCATGAAGATCACTCAACCCGGATGGACGGACCGACCGTTCGTACAGAGGACAAGATCCTGCGCATCGTCATCAAGCCGGGCTGGAAAGAGGGCACCGAGATCACCTTCCCCAAAGAGGGCGACGCCACGCCCGACAACATCCCCGGTGACATAGTCTTTGTACTTAAGGATAAGCCGCATGCCCACTTCCGACGAGACGGGACCAACGTGGTCTACAGTGCCCTAATCAGCCTCAAGGACGTAGGGTGGGACCTCGTCCGGACTCCCGAGCCAGAGGATGGTGTGGGACGGTCGGGGGTACGAGGTTCTCCCTAAATCCCCCAATTCCCTGACGGCTAGTGTCTATAACCACCCCACCTTTCCCCTATCTGCTTCCCTTTTCCAAAGCAGAAAAGCTGTAGAAGATGCCATTCCCATATAGAAATCAGTACCCCCCTTCTTTCTGTCGCCCCTCCTCTCCATCTCGCCTTCATTCTGTCTCCTCCTCCCCAGGCGCTGTGTGGCTGCACGGTCAACATTCCCACCATCGATGGCCGATGGCCGAGTTATCCCCCTACCCTGCAATGACGTCATCAAGCCGGGCACGGTGAAGAGACTAGGCGGGGAGGGGCTGCCCTTCCCTGAGGTTCCCACCCAACCGGGCGACCTCATAGTGGAGTTCAAAGTGCGCTTCCCGGACAGGATAGCTCCGAAGACGCGACAAATCTTAAAACAGCACCTGCCTTGCTCCTAGGCCCAGCCTCAGGGCCGGCTCCCGGGCTCCACAGCAATACCGCCCTCCGGCCCCAGACTCCCGCAGCCAGAAAGGCGATCCAGCCAGCCCTACCGCCCAGCGGGCACCCTTTTCCTAAAATGCAAAAAAGCCACTTTTGTTTTCCCCAAGTCGTTAGCGCCCCTGCCTGGCTATGCTGTCTAGGGTGGGAAGGCAGGGTGGGGGGAGGGAGGGATGGAGGGAGGGAGGCCCCCAGGGCCAGGGGTCGCTGTTTTTGTCCCACGCTTTGAATCCAGTTTTATTGCTCCCCATGGCTGGAGAGTGACTTGACTGTTACTTGGCGATCTGATCTGTAGAGGTTTCCTATCCAGGCCTGTCAATAGCACGTCGTTCCCCTACCCGCTGCTGAGGTCCTTCCTGCCCTCCTTTCTCGCCCCCTCTCCGGCCAAATGTAGGACGAGGAGAGGAGCACAAACAGGACACTCTTACCCCGGACCATGACCATCACCACGCGGGACGGAGGAGGGGAAGGATTACTATTCACGTGTACTCGGCTATGTACAAACACATACCTTCCCACAGATTTGTGCACACATACTCTGGGATTGGGGAGGGGGGTGGGGAGGGCCACTGAGCACCAGGCACTTTGTGTTTACCGCGGGTGGAGTTTGCTGAGCTGCCTGTGGGAAAGGGGGACTGGGAGGCAGCACCGCTTCACCACACATGCCTCAACACTTTCCCTCCTTTGACAGCCACACCTTCCCCATTCCCAACTGGGCCTGCAGGCTGAGGGAAGTGGGGATGGACAGAAGGGGAATGCGCATAGGTACCACATGTGTTTTCTTTAGGCTTAACTAAGGGGCTGGGGAGAGAGGGATTTTTACATTTTTGTACTGGGCAGTTCTTTGGTGCTGCTAGCCTTGATCCAAAAGGAAGGGGATTTTGAGCTTTCCCCACCTTCTGGGAATTCAGGGTCACAGCAGCCATGCCCTGGCCTCCCTGCCCCAGGGCTTCAGCCCTTCTAGAGCTCCTGTCAGGCCCCTCCAGTCCTAGTCCACTCCACCTCCAAGCTTCTGTGGTCCTTTCCCTAGCCTATGGAGCTCTACTTGTCCTGTCCCTGGAGTCTGGGGAACCCAGAATATCCTACCTTGCTGTTCCACGCTGTACAACTGTATATTATCCTGGACAGCAGGGAATCCTGGAGAAGGGGTTATTGAGTCTGGCCTGGTCTGTGGCTACACCCTAAGGACCTGGGGTCGGGGCTTTCTTGGCTTTTCTCATTTTCATGAGCCCCTGAATGTTTTTATAGTAGTTCTTTTGTATTTTTTTTGGAATGACAGTATTAAGAAAAAAAAATAAAGTATTTTAAAAATAGAGTGTCTGTGAACCGCAGTACTACCTGGAAATGGGAATGGGGGGGAGGGAAGGGAGGGAAGAGAGGAGAGGGAGGGATTATAATGGTCTCTCAACCACCACCCCTCTTCCTCCTTTTTCCCCTCAGACTTTTAGAAACCAGCCAGGAGGCTCTTAATCACCAGCTTTAGGTGTGAGCTGCCCTCTAGTGGCCAGCAGATTATCCTGAAGTCACAAAGGGCCTTCCTTCCCAAAAGGCTCCTTTCAGCATGTATCTCTTGGGCAATCCAACGAATCCTCCCCTCACCCTGACCACCCAAAGCACTGCAGCAAACGCTTGTAGGGGACAGAAAACAGCTACTCTTGTTAGCAGAACAGAAATGTATTTGGGAAAGATAATGCCCTTAACACAAATGGTAACTATCCTCTTTGGAAGGTCTAATGATGTCATATGGCATGAGAACAAGTTGGAAGGGCTAATAGTGTCATGTGTCATGAGAACAAGTTATGTTCTGGGAGACTGGATTCTCTCGGTGGGAGCCAAAGTACTCCATACCGAGAAGAAGGGCCTGGGGATCCCCTGTGAAAGGAGTAGGATCCCCCAAAAGGTAGCTTGGGGTAGTGCGGTGAGTGGTCTGGAGTCCTGGAGAAACTTGACCCTCTGTGGTGATCTGGGAATCGATCTGAAGAGATGGACCCCTCACTAGCAATGGAAGCTAGCTTCTCTGGGGGCAGATGCTGATCTCTGAATCTCACAGTTTTCTTAATTTTTTTAACCCTTTTCTCCCTGTGCTGGGCTGGCCTCTCACAACTCAGACTCCAGTGGCCTTCTGAACCTTTTCCATGGCCTCTTGACCTGCTGTTATCCTCCTGAGCCATAGCAGAGGAGAGTGCCCTGAGGTCCCGAAATTTACTACCAGTGGGTTCTTCCTGGATCTCCAGGATTTGGAGCTCCCTCTCCTGCTGTTGGCTCCCTTCCCAAGCATACAGGTCATCCATCGCCCCCATCTTGTTCTCTATGATCAAGCCAACTACTCTCATATTCTCTGGAATTGCAGGAACCCCACTGCTGAAAGGAACCCTCCTCCCTTTGGAGGGAGGCTTGCCTGTGAATGCACTTTGCTCAGTGGTCTCCTCAGCTGTGTCTACCTCTACCCTGCGGAAGGGTTCTTCTGTTGCTCTGATTTTCTTCTTCGGACGAAGCCACTTGAAGAAGCGCTTCATCTTCTCTGCTAAACTGATTTCTAAAGGGACTTTGTGCTGGAGTACTCCCTCCTGCTTTGAGAAGCCTAAAACTCTGCTCATAGGAGCCCGAGATGGCCATCTATTAGTAGAGATGTGGCCCTTCAATAAATTAGGGTCCTTTTCCTGCCCTTCATCCCTCATTCCTTGGTCGATTTGGGGTTTACCGAGGCTCCCTTTTCTTCGAAATCTCTGCTGTTTGGCCTGGTTTTTGTCTGTGACTTCAGATGAAAGTTTCTGGTACTCCCTCAAGTCCCTCAAGCTGGGACTTTCTCCTTCCAACTTCACAAGAGTACCAGACCCCTGAGCACCAGTCATGTCCTCATACAGTTGCCCCAGATTACATGAAGGGGGGACCTCAGTGGCCTGAAAACCAAGAGCAGGGCTCGGGACCAGAGAGTTTGAAGTGTGCTTCTCAGAGTAGCTCTGTTCTGGTGCTCTCAGGTTGAACTCTTCCTCATCATGAAGGTGTGCTTTACAGAGAAGGCAGCTTAAATCCTGGGTATCCAGGGTTCTTAGAGAGAGGGCTTGTCCCTCAGCCATCTGGGCCTTTTCTTTACTCACTCTATCATGTGAAGGCCCTTGAAAAGTTTCAGAGTCTTCAGCTACCACAGAGTTTACCAGTTGGCGATAGGAGGGGAGCTGTCTTCGTGTGGCCATTTCTCTAGACACCCTTACCCTTAAGGGAACTCCCAAAACCTTCTCCACCATCCTTTTTCTCAGGTGAAAACTTAGCTTGGAGAAGCTGATGGACTTGTTTAATACACAGGGACTGTTATGGAGGCAAATATTTTTTTGGCTCTCATCTGCTCTCTCCTCATTGTCCTTGATGAGGGGAAATACCCTTTGCCTCTGTAACCCCTGTCCTTGAAAGTGCTTCCTGAAACTGGGGGGTCGATCCCTCTGTCTAGGAAGTAGTGCTGGATGCTTCTCATTGAGCTCTAAAATGTCCCTCCTAGACCCTGACTCAGTCATACGCTGTTTGAATCCCCTATCCATGAAGCCAGGTCTAGGGGTAAATGCATTCTCTTCCCAGTCCCCCCCAGCCTGAGGTGCTTTCCACAATTCCTTCCCAATATTCCAGAAACTCTTCTCTGCCTGAACACCACCTACCCAGATTTCCCGGAGGTTTCTTTCCCCTACCATAGTATCAGGCCCCAGAGCCTTACCTACAATAGGGGAAGAAATTTGAATTGAGGGATTTTTTAGTTTAAACAGGTAGATGGATTCGAGGACCTTTTTAGGCAGGCCCAACTTCAGTCGAATGTGCATATGGCGAATGTGAGATTCCAGGATTTTGTTCCTCTCTGGATCTAGGAATGGAATGTCTTTGCAGGGCTCTACTTCAAAAATCACTTCTTCAGTGGGTGAAGGAGCCTGAGGCTGGGATTGTGGTTGGGGCTGGATCTGTGCTTCTGCTTGTGGCTGAGGTTGGGTTTGAGTTGCTGTGTCTTCCATAGATAAAGCCATAGGGACATTCTCTCTCATTTTCCATTGTCTCTGTGATGACTGAGTAGCCTGTAATGATACAGATCGACCCTTTGCACTGGCCCAGGAACGACTCACACTCTCAGGAACCACTTTCTGCTGCATTGCCACACTCTTCTGAAGAAAATGTTTCTGCAATGCCTCCTGTTGGTTGGGGAATGGACTTTTCTCAAGGTCACTCTTTGGGCTCTCCTCTGTGTGACTAGCTGGACCCATCTCTGCAATTATTGCTGATGCCACACCTAAAACAGCTGTTGAGTCACTTGCTGTATCCTGTTTGCCAGAGTGCTTGAGGCCCTGGAATGTAGCAGGCTTAGGCTTTGTGGGCCTCACTGAATCTTCTTGAGATATGGTCTGAGGCACAAGGTGTTTGATGGAGTCTTCGACCCTCCGGGCCAGGCCCCAGTGGTGTTGGACAAGCCTCCTTCGGAGATGGGTCTCCAGTTGTTTCTTGACATCTTTGGATAAGAAAGACAGCTCCTGGGGCCGATTGGAAATCTGCACCTGGGGGCAAGGGGACTTAGGGACCTGGGGCAGCTGGAGAGGCAAAGGGTTGAAGGCTTCATGAGATTTCTGAACAACAGGGGGTACACCCCATAAGGACTGGAGCTGTTTCTGCAGAAGGTGCCATTCCAAGGCCTGGAACTTGGGCAGGTAGATAGTGGGGATCCTTATTGTGGCCTCCTCAGCATCAGTTCTGAAGGTCCTGATCTGGGGTAGAGATGTGGAAAGGGGTGGAGATGGGAGTGAGGTCACTGGTGGAGTTGGGGGTAAGGGTGAGGGTGGAGGTGCAGGTGGGGATAGGGGTGGAGATGGTGATGAAGATGGTTGGGATGAGGTTGGGTATGAGGTTGGAATTAGTTTTAAATGTTGGGTTGAAGAAGGCAGAGTGGGTTGATTTGCTGAATTGGGCAGGTGAAGGTAGGTAAGATCATTGAAGAAAACTAAGGGATTATTCCCTGGTGGCAATTTGATGGTGGCCCCCAGCCAGGATGAGGACCTAGACCCCATGTAAGTTGTTGCCAAAGATTCACTGTGCAGAGAGGGGAGACCCCAGAAAAGCTGAATGCATTGTTGATTATGGTTCGCTGTGCTCTCAGGACTCCACTCAGGCATGGAACAGAGTCTGTTCAGGAAATGGAGGGTGTTGGGGGCTAGGATTAGGGATACAGGGTTACGGAGCCGCCGAGAATTAGGCATCTGCCCTTGATGAGGTTTCATGCTCTTGGCAAGAAACCTTTCAGAATGCAAGAAGGACTGATCTGCCTCACGGCCATTCCAAGACTGTGCGTCTGTGCTCAACCCATCTTTAACAGATGACTCTGTATCTTCCAGAACGAAAGACAATTTCTTCAGTTCCCTGCGACGGAAACATGGTGAGAGATGGGCCCTAGGTTGGCTCAGTAATTCCTTATCCTTCCAAATATGGAGTGCTATCTTTCCTGTGATGTGCATTTCCAGGAATTCCTGGGCACTTGGGCTGAGGAGTGGGACTTCATTAGCCTCTGGGTGCTGCTGGGCTCTGGCATTCGTAGCCTGCTTAGAGAGCTGCAGTTGTAAAGGAACCAAGTCCTTCTCCTGCCACTCTGAGGTCTTATTGTCACGTGGCTTTTCCTCTGGCATAGGAATGGGTAGAGTCCCCTTCTGTTCTCTCTTCCGTCCCCAGAGGTAGGGTTCTGATGTGCCAAGAGAAGGAGGCTCCTGTTGGGAACCCCAGAGCAATAAATAGGGGAGTATTAAGAACTCTTGGGAATTCCTCCATTGAGTGGAGCCTGAAAAGGTTGCACATGGTTCATCAATGTCAGAGGTCAATGGGGCTGAGGTCATCAGAGGAGGATTATCTGTGGATAAGACTCTTGGAATGGTTATCAGCAGGTCTGGCTTTTCACATGTAGTGAGTGATAATGGAGCATTTGAGGGTGTTGGAGTAGGGGAAGATTGTTGCAGAGGGTGAAAGTCTTGTAATATGGCAGCATTCAGAAAGATGGTGGGCTCTTTGATGTGCATATGGTCCTTCAAGTATTTTCTACTTGGTGTGGCTGTGTGAGCTGCTGAGGAGGTACGGTTAAGTGGTAGCGTGTGAGTTACAGAGTGGGTATGGGCCCTGGGAGGACTGTGGACTACAGGAGTAGTACCAGCCTGTGAAAATCTAAGGACCTGTGAAGGAATTGTTTCATCTAAGGAGGTGGTGGCAGTGGCTACTGAAGTGGTTTGAGTTGTGGAATGAGTATGGGCTCCAGAAGGAATGGGGAACAATGAAGACCTAAGGACCTGTGAGCAAGTTTTCTTCTGTAAGGTGGGGGAAGCCTGTGAGGAGGTGGGGGCCACAGAAGTGGTGGGAGTTGTAGAGGAGACTATAAGAGGAGTGTGAACCACAGAGGGAGTAGAGATTGTGGAGGAGGTAGAAGCCTGGGAAGGGGTGTGGCTAATCGAAACAGTGCAGGTGGAGGGGAGATGGAACACAGAAGAGGGAAAGGCCTCTCCAAGTGTTCTGGCCATGAATGAAGTGTGGGGTAGAGAGGACTTGGGTGCTAGTGATGAGGTGAGGAATCTTGAGGTTGATGGGGTGGGAACTTTTAAGGAGGCTATTAAAGGGGTAGTAGGGGGTGAGGAGGTACCACGGCTCCTTGAGAAAATGGGGGTCATTGAAGGAGATGTTGAGGAGGTGAAGGTTGATGAATAGGTGGGGGCTGAGGAGGGAGTAGAAGCCACAGAAGTGGTGTAAGTTCCTGAGTAGCTGGGGTCCAGTGAGGTGGTGTGGGCCACGTAAGGAGAGTGGCTGAGTGGGGCATGTGCTCGTAGGTAAGCTGGGTCTATTAAAAATGACCGGTCCAAGGCTGAAGTTTGGGCTATTGAGGGGATGGGAGCAACAGAAAGGGTGGGAGGCACAGAAGGGGCAGAGTCCAAAGAAGGTGGGGGAGCAAAAGAAGGGGGGGGAGCAAAAAAGGGGGCGGGAGCAAAAGAAGGGGCAGGAGTTACAGAAGGGATGGGAGCAAAATAAGGGGAGGGGGCCACAAAAGGGCTGGGAGGCCCAGGAGGGACAGGAGCCAGAGGAAGGGTGGAAGCGAAAGATAGTGTAGGAGTAATAGATGGGGTGGGAGCCAAAAGAGGTGTGGGAATAATGGAAGGGGGAGGAGCCACAGGAGGGGTGGGAGCCACAGGAGCCCGGAGAGCCACCGGAGCAGGAGCAGCCACAGGAGCTGGGGCAGCCACGGGAGCCGGAGGAGCCACGGGAGCAACAGAAAGGATGGGAGCCACAGGAGTGGAGGGAGTAGTAGAAGGGGTGGGAGCTGAATGTGCGGTAATGGTGTCTGATTGGAGATCCAGTAAGGAGGTGTGGGTAATACACTGACTGGCTGATTCCTGGTGAACTCCTGGGTTGGCTGAAGGTGTAGAAGGCTCTGGGTTATTGGGTTTCATGGAAGGAACTGGGGCCACTGAGGGAGTTTCCATCACGGATGGGGCCAGCAAGAGATTTGGCTGCAATGAGGAAGTGAGGGCCTCCGAGAGCATAGACGCTAATGGATGCGCCAAGACCACAGGAGGGGTGGTTTCTGTGGAAGGATCCGTCATCAAGGAAGTGTGGACAACAGTTGAGGTGTGAGACAGTACAGATATATGGATCCTGGAAGTGGTATCGGACTGTGAGTAGGTTTGGACCCTGAGGGGGGATTTGGCCTGAAAAGGGGTAGTAGCTGAAGGAGAGGAATGGGGCAGGGAGATACTGAGGTCCACTGGGTTGATGGGAGAAAGAGAAAGAGTATGAGCAGGTAAGATACTGGCAGCCTGTGAGGAAGAGGAATTCACTGAGGAGGTGTGTGCTGGACTTGTGCTCTGCGGGGGACTGGAGCCCACTGAAAGGTCAGAAGGCAAATTCAGAGACGGATCTGATGGCAGGGTCCAGGAGGACAGTTCAGGCAGAGTGGATTTGAATAGCAGGTCAGCCTCCAAAGCCATAGAATTGCACACTTCACAGGAGGGGTCTTTGCATAGCATCTGCCGGATGCTGCTGCCCTTCTCAGAAAGCTTGGCCTTGTAGCTGCAGGAAACAGGAATGACTAGCTGAAGGATAGAGAGGGTTAAGGAGGCAGGAACTAGGGAAAGGGCATTTGAGGTATCCTGGGTCTCTCCTATTCCCCCCTACACACTCCCCATCCCATAAAACCCCTCACCACACACATCCCCCTTGTTAAGTCTTCAATTTTGCCACCCCATGATAGACACAGAAACCTAGAACTGATGCAGATGGGAATTAGGGATAGATCACCTCTTCAGGATAGAAGGCAGCTCCTGGTGGCTCTCGCTTTCTTCCTGGTAAGACCACCAAGCTATGAAAGCAGAAAAATAATGTAAAATTTACGACTGCACAAAAGCTTTAGTTGTGTGCTTCTAAGTTGTGTGCTGAGTGGGGTAGAATTCTAGGGGACACTGAACAGTAAGGAGATACCTTGGGAGGCCACACTCCTTGACAACCCTGAGCTAATTCACACGGGCAATAAGCCACTATCCTGCCTTCTATTTCCTTCATCCTCAGAATAAATGAAAAGCAGGGAATAAATTGTCTGTATTTTGGTTTGCCTGATTCAGAAAATTGCCCAAATTTTGGTTTCCTTTTGATGAGCCTCTTCTTCCGGAACTTTGTTTTCTGAGAGGCACTGGTATGCCAAACGCCTTTAAGGGCTGGAATCTGATATCTTCATGTGAGAAAACCTAGGAATCAGAGTTGGGAAATGTGATCGAAGACATTTTGGTGAAGACAAACAGATGGAGAAATAGATGAAATGTTGTCACCCGAGTATTGTTACCCGGAACCCAAAGAAAGGAAATAGATAAGAAATTTCAGGAAATAGAAGAGATAATTCAGTTGGAACAGAGGCCTGATATTCGAGGGGGCTGGAGCAGTTTAATTCAAGTATAGCGTTTATTAAGGCTTAGTCTGTACACACACACACACACACGCACACGCACGGGATTTCTGCCCTCGAAGAACTTCAATTCTATTAGAGGATAACAATATATGCAGGTGAGTAAATTTAAAATATCCACAAAGTTAATTGTAGGGTGGGTTGCACTAACAGCTGGGATGATCAAGATAGACTTCTTCCTATTTTCCCTCTTGAGGTAAACCTCGAAGGGACAGCAGGATTCTAAGAGGGAAAGGGGGAGAAATCATTTTTCCGCAGGCATTCCAGGCATATGGAATAATCTATAGAAAGGCCTATAGATCTATATCTAATATGTAGAATGTCCCATAAGAGGAACAATGGGTAGGATATTTTAGATTTAACATGTGTGAGGGGATTTCATATGAAATCAGCCTGGAAAGACATGATTGGAGCCAGATTGTAAAGGGCTTTAAATGTCAAACAGGAGGTGCCATTTTATTCTAGAGGAAATGGGAAGCCATGGAAGCTTCTTGGGCAGGCTTAGTGATCTCCCCTCTTCCTAATTACTCTATTTAGGGCACCTCCATTCTCCCAGTCATCTAGGTTTGAAAGATAAGAGTGAGATAATAAGCTTTCCTATAGCACTTACCACGTGCCAAGCACTTTTTTATTTTCATTGTTTTTTTAGTTTTCAACATTCACTTTTATAAGATTTTGAATTCCAAATTTTTTCTTCCTCCATCCCCTCACCCTTACCCAGGACAGCATGCAATCTGATATAGGTTTTAGGTGTACAATCATATTAAATATATTTTCACATTAGTCATGATGTGAAAGAAGAATTAGAACAAACCATGAGAAAGAAAAAAGAAGAGAAAATAGAATGCTTCTCTCTGCGTTCAGACTCCATAGCTCTTTCTCTGGATGTGGATGGCATTTTCCATCACGAGTCTTTTGGGGTTGTCTTAGATCCTTGTATTGCTGAGAAGAGCAATGTCTATCAAAGTTGGTCATTGCACAATATTGCTGTTAACTGTGCACAATTTTTTCCAGCTTCTGCTCACTTCACTCAGCATCAATTCATATAAGTCTTTCCAGGTTTTTCTGAAATCTACCTGCTCATCATTTCTTATAGCACAATAGTGTTCCATTACATTCATATACCACAGCTTGTCCAGCCATTCCCCAATGCATGGGCATCTCCTCAATTTCCACAAAAAGAGCTGCTATAAATATTTTTGTATATGTGCGTCCTTTTCCCTTTTTTAAGATCTCTTTGGGATACAGACCTAGTAGTGTTATTGCTAGATCAAAGGGTATGCACGGTTTTATAGCCCTTTGGGCATAGTTCCAAATTGCTCTCCAGAATGGTTGGATGAGTTCACAACTCAACCAACAATGCATTAGTGTTCCAGTTTTCCACATCTTCTCCAACATTTATCATTATCTTTTTTTTTGTCATATTAGCCAACCTAATAGGTGTAAGGTTGTACCTCAGAGTTGTTTTAATTCGCATTTCTCTAATCAATAGTGATTTAGAGCTTTTTTTCATATGAGTATAGATAACTTTAATTTCATCATCTATCCTTTGACCATCTATCAGTTGCAGAATGACTTGTATTCTTATAAATTTGACTCAATTCTCTAGATATTTTAGAAATGAAGCCTTTATCAGAGACACTGGCTGTAAATATTTAGCACTTATTTTTTACAAATAATATTTCATTTGTTTGCCTTCTCAAGGAGGGTGGGTGAGGAGGGAAGAAAGCAGAGAATTTGGAACTCAAAGTTCTAAAAACAAATGTTTAAAAATTGTTTTGCATGCAACTGGGAAATAAGATATACAGGCAATGGAGTATAGGAACCTATCTTGCCCTACAAGAAAGTAAGGGGAAAGGGATGAGGGATGTAGAGTGAGGTGATAGAAGGGAGGGTAGACTGGGGAAAGGGGCAATCAGAATACATGACATCTTGGGATGGGGGGGAGGGTAGAGATGGGGAGAAAATTTGTAACTCAAAATCTTGTGGAAATGAATGTTGAAAACTAAAAATAAATTTAAAAAAACAAACATTATTTCATTTGATCCTGAAATAACCATGTGAGGTAGGGGCTACTATGATGCCCATTTTTACAGTGGAAGAAACTGAGGCAAACAGAAGCTAAATGACCTGGGCTCAGGGTCACACAGCTAGTAAGAGTCTGAAATCACATTTGAACTCAGGTCTTTCTGACAGCTCTAGGCCCAGCATTGTAGAGACTGTACCACTAGATGCCTCTATCCTTTTCAAGTCTTCACTCTCTCTCACCCCCACGTCCAATAAGCTGCCAAGTCTTCTCACGTCTACTCATAACATGTGTCACGTCCATCCATCTCACCTCTCACCTGGACTATTGCAATAGACCCTCCTCTGTCTGCTCTCTGATCCATCCTCCACACAGATTCCAGACTTATATTCCTAAAGCACAGATCTGACCACGTCATCACCATGGTCCAAAAGCTCCAATGGTTCCCTTACTTTTCAGATAAAAATACCCATTCCTCTGTTCAGCGTTTAAAGCCATTCACAACCTCTCTCCCATCTAATTTTTCAAATTTAGATATGACTCACCTTCACACGCCATGGTCCAGCCAAACCAGCCTATTTACTGTTTCTCCCACAGAAAATTCCATCCCTCTTCTAACATCCCTTCCAACTCTCCAGTTCTGTTGTTGTGTAAACTTCTGTACCTGTGTACGGTCTGTCCCCCATGCCTGGAATGCACTTCTTCCTCACTGCTATTGTTACGCCCGCCCTACCTCCCCCCCCTTTTCAGTTTCTCCATCCTGCCTCAGCTTCTCCCACTGTTTGTGTCCCCATCTCCATGGAAATCTAATTGTGTTCTTTCCCTTGAAATACTCTTTCTCTTCCTTTACTCAAGGCTGTTCGATTTGAGAAATTACTCCAAACAGTCGCGCACTTCAATACATCCACATCTAAATTTATATCCGGGTCTCGCTTGCTTTTTTTTGGCACAACATTTCTGGAGGCCCCAGCGAGATCTGGGGGTGGTCTGTGGCACCCCCACCCCGAGACCTGGCCAGGTGAGGTCTTGTCCTGGGGTAGTGGGCGTCTCCTAGTCCCGACCTCTAAGTGGAGCCAGCCTCTGAAACATTAATAATTTGCTTTTAGGCCAGACGTTTTAGAGCCCCTGGACCTCTCGAGGGAGGAGAACCAACCCATCCCCCTATGCCGACCTGCACTCTATTAGGACTTTTGTGGATCAAAAAAAAAAAACCTCTATGGGAATCCATCTCTGAGATGTTCCAGAGCCCCAGAGGGTAAGTTGAGTCGGGTTTCTGTTTTCTGGTTTCTGGTGGTAATTCCCTTCTGGTTCTGGTGGAGATTTGGGGCTGGACGTGGCTTTAGCGGTCAGTAAGGCTGGGAGACAGACCTAATTAGTCTGACAGGCCCACCTTCTGAAAAAAGTACCAATCTCTCAGGCATGCTGAAGACGGTCCAGCCTCTGGCTGTTCTGGTTTCTGGTATCTGTCCGGGGTGTCTGTTTTGTGTTTTGTGTTTGTGTGTTTTTTGTTTGTCTGTCCGTGTGATTGTGCATGTGCGTGTGCGTGTGCATGTGTGTGTCTGCTCGTGAATGAGTGAAAGTAGCCTGTCAGCTGCTGCAGCAGCAGCAGGGCAGAAAACTCCCCCCTTGCCCCTCCCTATTACACTGGCATTCCTAAGGAGGGAGCAGAGCAGGCTATGTGTCTGTATTCTGGTTAAAGTTTAACACTGTAAGGAGAAATACCCATAAGTTCAAGTCAAGTTGTGGGGGGAGATTGATTTATGTTGAAGACAGGAGAAAACTGGGTATGTGAGAAAAGAAAACCTGAGAAGTGTTAAGATCCGAGTTCTCAGGGCTCTGGCATAACCTCCGCTCAAAAAAAAGGCAGAGTTATCAGAGCAGAAAAACTTAAAGGTACATGGGAAAAGTTCCTTTGAACTTCTCTGCACTAAAAAGTTTCAAGATAAGGAAGGGTTAACTCCTCCCTAGAGATCAAAAGGGAAACAGCTAGAGAAGTATTTTAACCCTTTTTCTGCCTACATAAAGCAGAGAAAGTTTTTGTGTAATGGGACCCAACCAGAAAAGAAGTGAAAAGTGAAAAGTGAAGATGTGTCATTACTAATTTAATGGTTAAGATAAATTAGAGTTCATTTTACTGCTTGTCACTACAGTTTATGGGAAAAGGAACGGAGAGACTGTGACAAAAAGTGGAAGATTAGTAAATTAAAAATCTTGAGCAAGCAGCTTAGAGTAAAAGGCTTGATAGCCGGAGTTAAAAACCAAATAGATGAAGTTATAGAGAGGTGGAAGGGATTATGTCCACCCACCTTTTGGACTAGATCTGTGAGTAGGTTCTATTAAATTTAACAGGAATATTGGTCCAGCATGTCACTTAAACTGACCTGGTTATAACAGTTGATTCCAAATTGTAGTAGTATTCTTAATTGTAAAATTATTTAATATATTAATTGGCAAAAACAAACATTCAAGTTAAATAGAATTGCTTCATATGTGAGTTTTCTCAGAAGTGAAGTTTATGTCAATGGTGATAAGATGAAGGTGAAAATGCGTCCAGCCAGATTGGTAATTAATTAATTATGACTTTAAAGGTTTAAATACATGACATCTGTTTATGGTATTGTTTGTTGTATTTCTAAAATTAAGTTCATGTTGCTAGGTAACAACTTGGGGTTCATCTGTGTTGTTAGAGAAACAATTTCCCTAAGTGTTGTTAGATTGACAATTGTACTGTTAAAATAATGAATGGATTAGGAAACTGTTAAGTCATTTCATATGACCATGTCTTTTAAAGAAGTTTAATTTAAGAAGTTATAAACCTCCAGGTTTTGTAGCAGCAGTACTGGGATCCCTATTTGTACAATAAGTTGGGAAAAGCCTGGAAGTGGAAGTTTTACTGAAAGAAAAGAGAAGTGTGGAGTCAGAAACTAGTTGACCTCTGAACCTGGCTTTTAATGTCAGTAGGACTAATTTTTTATAATTGGCTTTTAGGATAGTCTTTTAAAAATTAAAATTTGATTGTTACGTCCAGGTAAAAAAAGCTTCAAAAAGAAAAGGTATTTGTCATAAAATGCTATTATTGTCAAATTGTGAAACCCTGTCAGTCAGCCTCCCTGGATCTAGCCCCGACCTCCCCTCCTGTTGCCCCTCCACCTGCCCTTCTTGTGCTGAGTTCCTCCTTCATGAGCCCACCGAGTCAGCTTCTGCCAGCCCCGACCTGGACCGCCTTTTTCTCCCTGGCGTTTGGGCCAAATCTAACCCTCCTGGCTTCTAGCCACAGCCTCTCTGGTTTCTGTTCATCAGTATCCCATGTTTTCTGAAGCCCACAGGGGCATAGCTCTCTGCTTTTCTCTCCTCCAGTGACCTGCCCCCAGGACCAAAACTGCTTTTCTAGCCTCCAGACAGATTCGTTCTCTTTACTCAGTAGCTCTCCATATTTCCCTCCTCAAGGAGGCTGGTATCCTTGTCCTGTGCCGGTCCCCCTGGAACACCCCTCTGCTTCCTGTTAGAAAGCCTGGCACTTCTGACTTTCGGCCAGTGCCAGTCCTTACACCCTACTCAGCCTCTTGCTACCCACCCACACTGTGTACACTGTCTTGGACCTTAAGGACGTTTTCCTCTCCATTCCTTTGGCTCCTGCAAGCCAGCCCCTTTGCACTTTTACCTGATCATCAGGCTTCTCTGGCCAGCTGACCTGAACAAGGTTGCCTCAGGGTTTCAAAAATTCCCCCACCCTCTTTTATGAAGCCCTCCACCAGAATCTCTTGTCTTTCTGGGAATCTAACCCTTCTTGCTCCCTCATTCAGTATGTTAATGATCTCTTGTGAGCTACATCCACTGAGGAAGGTTGCTTTCAAGTTACCCACTCTCTCCTGTCTCTGTTAAATTCCCTCGGCTACCACGCAGATCTGTAGCACCTCTTGTTTCCTACCGTGGGTACTACCTTGAGGCCAGAAATCTCCCTCTCTTAAGCTGGTATCCAGGCCATCCTAAACATTCCTTTTCCTGCTACCAAGAAGCAGGTCCCTGAACTGCTGGATCCTTGGGTTGGCTGACCTTGCTAAGCCCCTTCACTCTTCTACTGGGTCACTCTACTCCCTCTGACCTTGCTCCACAGCCGATGCACCCCTAATAAACTAGGTTTGAGCCCCCTCTGAAATTATTTTTCGGCACCTCCCCCCACCCTGTTAACTCTTCCCTCATTAAGTTCCTACAGGGTCTGCAACATACCCAATCTCAGCTTCATAAATCTGTCTGGGAAGCCCCACCTACTCCAACTTCTGACCACCTCCACCGCTTCCAGCTTGGGGACTCTGTCCTAGTCTGAAGACATACAGCCTTTGGTCTCAAGCCTAAGTGGAAGGACCCTCACACTGTCATCCTGACCACCCCATCTGCATTCAAGGTTAATTCCATTCCTGTCTGGCTCCACCACAGCCGTGTGAAAACAGCTACATCGCAGGATGGAAGGCAGAGCCCCTCGACAACCCCCTAAAGCTAAGACTGTTCTCACCCCCTTCTTAATCATCCTATTAACCCCTTCCATGGTCCCTGGCAATCCCCATGCCCCCAAGCTAAGCTCTACTTGGGTAATCACTACAGGCAACAAACAGTCCTGGACTTTCCAAAGTCACGAAGACATACATCTCCCCCTCAATACCCTTTTTGAGGGCCCACCAGCAGATGCAGGCTACTTGCTCTGTTCTACTTCAGGATGCCCAACCACATGTGACTGCCCTTGTATCACAGCCTACAACCTCCCCTCAACTGACCTTAGTGACTCCCTGTGCGTCCTACCGGGCAGCATTAGGGACTCCAACTAACCCTCAGACCCGTTGCTCCATATCCATACAATCAAGTCTGACCCCTGGCACCCCATACTTGATCTTATTGTCCTAAATCCTTTCGACCCTTCCTGGAGAGGCCCAGTCTCTAGGGTACTAGGACTCATTATTATCCTTCGGGTGACCATGGGGTTGCCACACGTGGGAGAGACGGTGACCCTGACTGTGACCAAGAAGCCTTTACCAGCTCCCCATCTGACTGGCCCAACAGGGGACCTGGCCATCCCTGCCCCAACACCTATTACTCAGGAACCCCACACCTATCAGATTTCCTTGCTTGCCCTTTTATTGGCTGTTCATAAGACACTTAACAGCTCTAACCACATACTGGGCAAAAATTGTTGGATCTGTGTTAAGCCCCAACCTCCTTACTATGTAGTGGTGGCACTAAATGCCTCCATCATCCCTACCTACAACACAGAGAACTGCGAGTGGAACCAACCACGGCTCACCCTTGGGGATATAGAGGGAACAGGCCTTTGCCTTACATCATCTAACTCCACTTTATCCAGTTCTCAGTATAGCTCCATTTGCAAACAAACTCAGGAGATCCAGGCCTCCAGCTCAGACCACTTCCCAGCCCCTCCAGGAGCTTGGTGGGCATGTCACGAGGGCCTTACCCAGCGTATCTCTGCTACTGTGTCCTCAGACACCAACAACACCCAGATGGCCCCCTGTGCATCTTGGTGGCCAAAATTACCCGGGTTTCCCTCCTCCCGGGTGAGGAAGGCTGGCACTATTTTTCCCCTGAAGGGCAACTGAGTTACTGTAAAAGGCGAGCAATACCACTTCTCATCCCCATCTTAGTGGGCCTGGAGCTTGTGGGTTCTGCCGCCACCGGAACGGCAGCCCTAGTCAAAGGGGATCTCAACTATAAGGCCTTAAGTACACAGGTAAACACTGACCTCTCCCACATAGAGCAGTCCATCTCAGTCCTAGAAAAACAAGTGAACTCGTTGGCGGAGGTGGCCCTCCAGAACCGCAGAGGCCTTGACCTTCTTTTTCTCAAGCAGGGTGGGCTATGTGTGGCCCCGGGAGAGGCTTGTTGTTTCTACGCTAACAACTCTGGGGTGGTATGGGAAAGGCTGAGGTTGGTACGCCAAAATATTGCCAATAGACAAAGGGAGCTCGAAAACTCTGAGAACTGGTATCAGTCCCTGTTCCATAGATCCCCTTGGCTCACTACCCTGGTGACGATCCTGGCTGGCCCCCTCCTCCTCTTCATTATAGCTCTGGATGTGTGCCCCTGCCTCATTAGTCATTTTCTGCAATTTGTTAGTTAGTGACTGAAGTGGGATGCAAATTCAGGTCTTTTGGACTCTAATTCCAGGGCTCTACCCACCATGCCTTTCAGTAGCCTACTACGCCGCCTAGGT
This sequence comes from Trichosurus vulpecula, assembly GCF_011100635.1. Lineage (NCBI taxonomy): Eukaryota > Metazoa > Chordata > Mammalia > Diprotodontia > Phalangeridae > Trichosurus > Trichosurus vulpecula. Next base: position 32,692,495 of record NC_050581.1, read on the forward strand.
GTCCATCCATTGGGGAACGGCTGGACAAATTTGTGATAATATGTAATGAAATATTGTTGTCCCATAAGGGATAAGGAATAGGAAAAATTCAGGGAAATTGGTGAAGATTCCTATGAAATGCTGCAGAACAAAGGAAGCAGAATCATAACGAGTTACATGAGCACTACGCTAGGACAAGGGAAAGCAACACTGAAAGGCAGCAGGACCCTGATCAATGCAAGGACCGACTGTACCTTCCAAGACCTGATGGGAAAGGCTGCCCACCTACTTTGGATGGACTATCAGTGGGCAACAAGACATATACTGTCAGACAAAGCTCATGTGGTGATTTATTTTACTTACCTATACTTTGTTATAGCAATGGTTCCACGGTGAGAGAGGGGAGTCATAGGGAAGCAATAGTGATGTAAAAAATGGATATATTTTCTTTTAAAGAGTAAACATGGAAAATGGAAAAGTTACCAAGGAAATGGAAAAAGGCAAATGTCCTGACTTTCTAAAAACGGAATAAATAGAATGGAGTCTTCAAGCTGTCAACCAGTGAGCTTGATTGAAATTCCTGGTAAAATTCTAGAATATATTATTTAAAGAATGGTTAACAGACATAGAAAATAGGAAACAGGGATTGCAACAAGTGAAAATGGCTTGACCAAGGATAGATTATTCCAGATTAAGTTTATTTCCTTTTTTAAAAGGAAGAAAGTTGTATATAAGGTTTACTTAGACTTTAGCAAAACAGTTGAGCAGTGCTCATGCTGTTTTGGCAGACAAGATGGAAAGTTGTTTTGTGGTTTGGTTGGACCCAAAGAGTAGTCATCTCTAGAAGAAGGAGAAGAGGGAAAGGGGAGAAGAGAATAAGCATTAATTAAGTGCCTACTATGTACCAAGCACTGCGCTAAACACTTTACAAGATTCTACAACAACCCTGAGAGGTAGGTGCTGCTAGTATCTCCATTTTACATTTGAGGAAACTGAGACAAACAGGGTTAAGTGACTTGCCCAAGGTCACACAGCTAGTAAGTGCCTAAGGCTGAACTCAGGTCTTCCTGGTCTGTCACTGTATCCCCTATACCACCTAAGTGACTCTGGGAAGTCTCATGGAGTGCCCCAGTGATCCCTTGGTCCTCTTCTGGTTAATCATTTTATCAATGACTTAGATAAAGTCATGGAAAGCATGTGTATTGTACTTTACACATGACACAAAGCTAGGAGGGATCACTGATACATGGTATGGTCAAGCTGGAATCCAAAAGGCTCTCAAAAGACTAGAATGCTGGACCAAAAGCAATAAAGGGAAATTTAATCAGAATAAATGCAAAGTCTTATACATGGGTTCAAATAATAAACTTCATAAATACAAGATGAGAGATGTATGACTAGATGGAAGTTCATTTGAAAAAGATGTGTGAAAAATGGCAGATATTCAACAGAGGGGAAAATAGGAGTGCTATGGGGGAAACATTCCCCTTGGTGCAATGGATCTGAGTTGGGAAATCTGGGTTCTACTTTCAGTTTGACCACTGGCTCGCTGTGTGACCTTGGGCTGATCCCCTTACCTTTCTGGGCCTCAGTTTCCTCATCCATGAAACAAAGGGGTTGGAATAGATGATCATTGAAGTTCCATCAACCTCTCAAATTCCATGATCCCATGAGACTCTTTTTTAATGGAGAAGTGAGGAGAGTGGTTTAGAGTT